>NC_030815.1:4327302-5527302 GCF_001704415.2 Capra hircus | reverse complement strand
CAAAGACTGAGCAGACAAGTTAAGCTGAGAGGAGAAACCAGTTTTTGCATTAGGGCTTTAACCAGAACCTAAGGTGCCTGAGTGGGTTTCCCAGGTGATTCAGTGGTAAATAATCTGCCTGTAATGCGGGAGATGCGGGAGACACGGGTTACATCAACCCAATCTAGTATCTTTGCCTTGGAAATCCCAAGGACGGAGGAGTCTGGAGGGCTGCAGTCCATGGGGTTGCAAAAGAGTCGGACATGACTGAGCGACTGAAGATAAACACACACATAGTACATATATTATTGCTTTAATATTTTTCATTAAAATGATATACTTTTATAAAGTTAAGCTTCAGTTCAGTTCAGTCCAGTCTCTCAGTTGTGTCCGACTCTTTGCAACCCCATGAATTGCAGCACGCCAGGCCTCCCTGTCCATCACCAACTCCCAGAGTTCACTCAGACTCACGTCCATCGAGTTGGTGATGCCATCCAGCCATCTCATCCTCTGTCGTCCACTTCTCCTCTTGCCCCCAATCCCTCCCAGCATCAGAGTCTCTTCCAATGAGTCAACTCTTCTCATGAGGTGGCCAAAGTACTGGAGTTTCAGCTTTAGCATCATTCCTTCCAAAGAAATCCCAGGACTGATCTCCTTCAGAGTGGACTGGTTGGATCTCCTTGCAGTCCAAGGGACTCTCAAGAGTCTTCTCCAACACCACAGTTCAAAAGCATCGATTCTTCAGCGCTCAGCCTTCTTCACAGTCCAACTCTCACATCCATACATGACCACAGGAAAAACCATAGCCTTGACTAGACGGACCTTAGTCGGCAAAGTAATGTCTCTGCTTTTGAATATGCTATCTAGGTTGGTCATAATTTTTCTTCCAAGGAGTAAGCATCCTTTAATTTCATGGCTGCAGTCACCATCTGCAGTGATTTTGGAGCCCCCCAAAATAAAGTCTGACACTGTTTCCACTGTTTCCCCATCTATTTCCAACGAAGTGATGGGACCAGATGCCATGATCTTCGTTTTCTGAATGTTGAGCTTTAAGCCAACTTTTTCACTCTTCTCTTTCACTTTCATCAAGAGGCTTTTTAGCTCCTCTTCACTTTCTGCCATAAGGATGGTGTCATCTGCATATCTGAGGTTATTGATATTTCTCCAGGCAATCTTGATTCTAGCTGGTGTTTCTTCCAGTCCAGCGTTTCTCATGTTGTATTCTGCATGTAAGTTAAATAAGCAGGGTGACAATATACAGCCTTGATGTACTCCTTTTCCTATTTGGAACCAGTCTTAGCTTTATACAAAACAATGATACCAGTAATATCACAGGACTGTGGTATTACTTTTTCTACACTTACTAAGAGTAATACATAACTATCGGAATTTAAAAATTCATGTTCTACTTAATCATCATCTCTTTTATCCCCAACTTTACTACGCTTTAGAAATAACTTACTTATCATATGCCATATTTGTCTAGTTAATGTTTTAGTTTCAAGCTTCTATGTTTAGGTTCAAGCTTCTGTGAACAGTATGGGTTTTGTTCACCTGAAAGAGTATCTAGTTTTATGAATTATGATCTAATTTTGGGATTTATGTTCATGAATAGCTGAATATAAAGTGAATGTTTAGTAGGTACTATATATAAGTTAATTTGTTTTTATTTTATTTATTGCAAAACTTTTATTGGGGTGAACTTAATTTTTTAATGATTCGTTTTAAAACTGAGTACTCTTTCCTCACACCCATCCCGTTAATGGAATCCCACTGATATGACATAAAATGTTCCTACAGCAAAACAAAATAAGTTAGTTAATATTTGGAAAATTTTTTTTTAAGACCGGAATTTTTTGGTTTACAAGTAGCTCACCTGAGTAAAATACAGATAGCTACTGTCTTGAGGTGATATTAATAATTCTGTTGCCAGAGATGATAAGTGACAACAAACGCTGGCCATTAATTTCACACTTTGGATACAGATTTCTTTTCGAATGATGAAATATACAAACGTTGGTTCTGTGACTCAAATAAAAACACAGAGGGAATTGTAAAGTCTACCTCTGGGGAAATTCTCAGGATAGAGGCCTGTTTGGGATGATACATGTGTTATCTGAAAGCAAGGGTGCGGTTTCTTGGTTGTTTCTGGCTTTTGTGGCTATTAAGTCTTTTTAAAGAGCCAAGTGTTAAGAGGTGGAAACTAGAAAGACAGGGTAAAGTTAGCAAAATAAAACTGAGGTCCATAGCCAAGGAAATGACTTAATAGGCTGCATTAGATAGGTTAAGGTAAAAAACCCACAAAATTTTATTTTCCTGCATTTTAAAAGCAAACACTTTGGCCACCTGATGTGAAGAGCTGGCTCCTTGGAAAATACTCCGATGCTGGGAAAGAATGAGGGCAGGAGGAGAAGGAGGCGGCAGAGGATGAGATGGTTGGATGGCATGACTGACTCAATGGACGTGAGTTTGAGTAAACTCCAGGAGATAGTGAAGAACAGGGAAGCCTGGCGTGCTGCAGTCCCTGGGGTCCCAAAGAGCCACTGAACAACAAACACCACCACAAAGAAAACAGAAATCTTTAGCACAAATGCTGTCTACAGAGACTGGGCAGTTTTGAGGACAGAAGCTGACTGATGAACACTCACACTCGTGGTGGGGCACGGACTCTGGGAATAAGCCCTTTCCTGAGTACCTACAACCACAGACACGTTGGCTGAGCTGTCTGATATTCTTACCCATTAGATGTGACTGCGCTTCCATTGCCTGTATTGTCCCATCAAGAGATTTAGCCCTCAGACAGATTTTAATTATTGAACCAAGATGTGAGTAATTAGAAAGGAGGGAGCCTAAGAGGAAACACCAGTTCTTCTGCATCGACCTACAGGTCAGGAACTGGGAGGTGCTTTTAATTCTTTTTTGTTGTTTGTTTGATATCGAAAAAGAAATATTCTTGGAACTTCCCTGGTGGTCCAGTGGCTCGACTCTGAGTTCCCTATGCCTGGATTCCATCCTTGGTTGGAGAACTAAGGTCCCACATGCCATAAATAAGACCCGGCGCAGCCAAGTAAAGAAATAAAAAGAAATATTCTTACATATACAAGATAAACAGCAAGAAAATCGAGGAATGAAATACTTCTGATCAACAGCCTGTAGTGCTTGAGCCCTAACCCCACCATCGGTGGCTCCAGTGACCCTGCCTCCTGTCCTCTAAGAGTATCTCATCTTTCCTGTTCTCAGGGTATAATTTAAACAGCCTGTTTCACATGCTACTCTAAATCACCTCGTTTTTGGGGGAATTAAATCCAAATGATAAATAATGAATGGTGACTTGGGCCTCACTTTCGACTGACTTCATTAGGCTTTAGACGGGAATCACAGGGACCCATAAATGTACATTTCAGTTGTCCTGGCACCGAGCGATAATGGCTGGAGTTCATAAATAAAATAAGAGCAACGATTCTGTCTTGCATGCACTCTGGGGAAACAGCAGACAGACGCCCACTCTGGTTGGAAGCTGGAGGACTCAGGGCAGGCTGGCTGGCCCTGGAGGCGGAGTTGCCGGACAGTCCTGCCCTGACGGAAAGACTACTGTTTGATGGTTGGTCTTTGCAACCACGTTGCACGCGTAACAGTCATCTTCAAGGGGGCAAAGAATCTCTGCTCTGTACATTATAGTGCAAGAGTCTCTCTGCAAACGATTAAAATAAGTTCTCTTACCTTCGTTGTCAGAAGACCAGGACCAAGGTGAAAGTAAGTGACCTGAGAACACGGTGTGTGCGTGCACGCTCACTCGCTCAGTCGTGTCCAGCTCTTTTGCGACCCCGTGGATTATAGTCTACCAGGGTCCCCTGTCCATGGGATTTCCCAGCCAAGAATACGTGGGTTGCCATTTCCTCCTCCAGGGCCTCTTCCTGACCCAGAGATCAAACCTGAGTCTCTTGCATTGGCAGGCGGATCCTTTACCACTGAGGAAGCCCAACCTGAGAAAACACCACACTGGAAATAGGATTTGAACCCATTTCTACAAACTCCCAGTCTAGCATTTCATTTACTTCGAGGCAGCTCCTATGTCACATTGAAGACATGATTCATTTGTTCCATGTAATGAAGTCATTGTAAACTGAGTGCCGGTGCTGGAGACACAGGGCTGGGCAAGATGGGAAAATCCCCAGCTTTCACAAAGCTTAGAGGCCCCGAGGGAAGGTGGACAGTAAGTTACGTAATGTGTGTTATCATGAGACACAGTTCACACTCAGGGCATGGTGCAGTGGAGGCACCGCACACCGCCCAGTCTAGCGGATCACAGAGGGCCTCCTGGAAGAAGCGGCCTTGACGAGAAGGCTGACGCTGATGGCGCAGCAGGGGTTCCCGAGTCACAGAGGTGGCTGAGAGGGGGATAAACGGGCAGACTGAAGTCCCTACGGCTCATGTGAGTGGTCCCCATTGGGCAATGGCTAAACTGAGGATTTTAGAAATAATCTTTTTCTTTAAATTTTTATGTGGGACCGTTTTCAAAGTCTCTGTTGAGTTTGTTACAGTATTGCTTCTTTTTTGTTTTGGTTTTGGGTTGTGTGGCATATGGGATCTTAGCTCCCCGACCAGGAATCAAACCTGCACCCCCTGCACTGGAAGCTGAAGTTGTGAGTGCTGGAACACCAGAGGAGCCCCTAGAGATAATCTTACGGGCAGCAGGAGAGGGAGGAGAACAGACTCTTCAGAGTGAAGACCGAGAGCCCAGAGTCCACAAGGTTTAGCTTAGAGTCGCTCCCCTTCTATTACTAGATAATGTTGTTGTTGTTTTCCAGTCAACAAGTCATGTCCGACTCTTTGCAACCCCATGGAATGCAGCACGCCAGGCTTCCCTGTCCCTCACCATCTCCTGGAGTTTGCCCAAGTTCATATCCATTGAATTGGGGATACCATCCAACCATCTCATCCTCTGTTGCCCTCTTCTCCTTCTGCCTTCAATCTTTCCCAGCATCAGGGTCTTTTCCAGTGAGCTGGCTCTTCACACCAGGTGGCCAAGTATTGGAGCTTCAGCATCAGTTCTTCCAGTGAGTATTCAGGGTTGATTTCCTTTAGGATTGACGGGTTTGATCTCCTTGCAGTCCAAGGGACTCTCCAGAGTCTTCTCCAGCACCACAATTCGAAAGCATCAATTCGGTGCTCTGCCTTCTTTATGGTGCAACCCTCACATCTGTACATGACTACTGGAAGAACCATAGCTTTGACTATATGGACCTTTGTCGGCAAAGTGACATCTTTGCCTTTTAATACACTGTTTAGGTTTGTCATAGCTTTCCTGCCAAGAAGCAATCGTCTTCTTAGATAATGTTAAGAATGCATATATGTTTATTTTCCTAAAAGTAGACTAAAGGAAGAGAAGCCAACTTTCTCCTTCAGTTTAATCAATTTATGTCCATCGAATTGCTGCCTTATTCAAGGATGTGTGACACCTGTATTCAGTGCTATTGCAGACTCAGTGGCATGTGAATATGTCCTGGTGTCTGCTTACCTATGCACTCACTGACAGCAATCGGACGGGAAGACAGGACAAAACACAAGGAAACTCTGGGCCTGTCTACAAATAGCTATTAGGTGGACTATTTAAAGTTACGACAAATAACCAGGTTGATCTCAGGATTACCTCTGAGAGTAAGGGTTTTTTTTTTTTTTTTTCTTTAAGATTAACAGCAAATTTTATTTTTATGCCACCAAGTTACTTTTTGCTTAAAAATTTGGGCACGTACCATATGCCAGCCATTACACTGCCACTGCTGCTAAGTCGTTCAGTCATGTCCGACTCTGTGCGACCCCATAGACGGCAGCCCACCAAGCTCCCCCGTCCCTGGGATTCTCCAGGCAAGAGCACTGGAGTGGGTTGCCATTTCCTTCTCCAATGCATGAAAGTGAAAAGTAAAAGTGAAGTCGCTCAGTCGTGTCTGACCCTCAGTGACGCCATGGACTGCAGCCCACCAGGCTCCTCTGTCCATGGGATTTTCCAGGCAAGAGAACTGGAGTGGGGTGCCATCGCCTTCTCCGCAGCCATTACACTAGCGACTGGAATTAAGGACCTTGCTCCTGGCCTCTGGGGATCTGCAGTCTGGGGGGCCAGGGGGGTGGGTGGAGAGGGCAGAGCTGAAGACATTGGAACAAAGTGTCACCATGGGTTGCGCTCTAGAAAAGGAGCCACAGTAACAGGGGCGACTTTGTGAACCTGTGGGGGTGTCCCCTCACAGGGCAAATGAGACCTCGCCTTTCCTACACTGTGCTTCTGTTGACACGGCTCTAAATAAGATGGTGGAAATCCAACACATTTCTGTTTCCTTTGAAAATTTTCTGAATCAGTCAATTTGCAGGTAGCAAATTGACTTCAGAAAGGAAACTGTTTTCATCATAAGGAGACATTTTCCAAGTGATTAAACACTTTTCCATCAGCACCGATTGGAAAAAAACAACCAGTGGACTGGGCCCTGGAAACCTTGATAAGAATGTCAGGTTTGCTTTCTTTAAAAAAAAGAAAAAAAAAGAAAATCTATTCACAGTATTAAAAGCATTTGTATAACTTTCTTCTTACACGCTATGAACAGATTTTCATATCTCAACATGGAAAAGATTGTGGTTGGATTTAAAACAAGCAAGGGCATAATAAACCTCACCATTCACATTGATTTCATCAATTTATTCATGCAACACATGTTGAGTGACTGTGCCAGACCAGAGACACAAAGTCCTACAATCGCAGGACTGAAAGGTCCTGCTTTTCCAGGAGCTTACAGCCTGGGAAATCCGAATGGAATGGTTAATTGTTCCAGAAAGTGTTTCTTTGCCTTGGCTGTTCTTCTCACTACTACCTTTAATTAAAAATTTAAGATTCTATTTTATAACTATTTTCAAATATTCTTTTTTCCTTTAGAGTTGTGTGAAAGCACTCTTTTTGGGGGGTACCTGTCATTTGCTTTACACCATAATGCCTGACATTATGAACATGTCAACAGATCAAGAGATTCACTGCCTTGATTCACCCTAGTTGATGCCTTCTGTTCAAAAAGAAAGGAACATTGGAAGGAAGGAAAGAAGATGCTAATGAGCATAGCTGCCCATGAAGCTCCTTACGGATACTGTATGATAAATTGAAGCGAAAAATTGAAGGAGCAGCAATTTGGGAGCACATAAAGGGGGAAAAGTAACAGGTAGAATTATACACCAAATCAGAATCATTTTTAATCAGTTGAGAAAATAGAAGGTTAATAATCCATCAATTCAATCTAAGGGAAATCCTCAATTACCTAAGCCAAGGATTGAGAAAGTCTTAAATCAGATATGTTAGCAAGAGGAAGTAACTTACTACAATTCCTGAATTCAACATTACGTAAAATTTCAGCCACCCATTGCTCTTGTGAAATCTACCAGATGACTTGAACTATGTCTCTGGATTAGAAAGGAGCCAATTTAATAAATTATTGCAAAGGAATGATGTTTGATTTCATGAGTCATTGGAAGGTTAATAACAAAAGCAAGTCAGTCAAGGGGGAAACAGTTCAAGTCTGTCGAATCTGAGGCTTTACCTTTTATTTTGCTGCTTTCGTTTTGAAATCTCAGCAGTAGAAATTAGAATTTTTCATTTCCTTTCTCTGTTCTTCAGTCTCAAGAGACAGTTTGTTGAACTCATTGTATTGTATGTGAACATTTTAATTTTTTAATTTTTAATTTTTAAAATTTATTTATTTTAGTTGGAGGCTAATTACTTTACAATACTGTAGTGGTTTTTGCCATACATTGATATGAATCAGCCATGGGTTTACATGTGTTCCAAAAACCTATGAAGTGAAACAATCTGCACTTCAAAATGTTCATATATAATACATATATGAATACATGTATTACATAATACATATATAATACGTATATAATATATAATACATATATGAACATTTTAAAGTGCAGGTTGTTTTACTTCATAGGTTTTTTTTAAATTTTAATTTCTACTTTATTTTACTTTACAATACTGTATTGGTTTTGCCATACATTGACATGAATCCACCACGGGTGTACATGAGTTCCCAAACATGAACCCCTCTCCCACCTCCTTCCCCATAACATCTCTCTGGGTCATCCCCGTGCACCAGCCCCAAGCATGCTGTATCCTGCATCAGACATAGACTGGCGATTCGATTCTTACATGATAATATACATGTTTCAATGCTATTCTCCCAAATCATCCCACCCTCTTCCTCTCCCTCTGAGTCCAAAATGTTGATTGCACTGATGAAAAGTGCTGTGTATCAGAATTGGCACCTGCATACAAGCAGGCGTTTAAAACAACCTTCCATCATTTTAAATATGTAGGGCTTCCTGATAGCTCAGTTGGTAATGAATCTGCCTGCAATACAGGAGGCTCCGGCTCAATTCCTGGGTCGGGAAGATCCCCTGGAGAAGAGAAAAGCTACCCACTCCAGTATTCTGGCCTGGAGAATTCCATGGACTGCATACTCCATGGAGTCGCAGAGTCGGACACAACTGAGCGACTTTCACTTTCTCATACTTTAGGATCAGCTAGTTAAAGAGGAACTTTACCACTTAAGAGTTTCCTTCAGTGTGCATTTACTGATCCCCAGGAGTGTGAGCGCTGCCATCTAAGAGCAGCACAGCTTCACAGACCTACTCACAACAGCTCCAGGCCAGTCCTCAGTCTGCATTTAGACCTACCATCTGCCATTCAGTTCGGAGCTCATTGGGTGGTAAAGTCCCTTCTCATTTCTGTCAATTCAAAGAATAGCTGTTTCAAAGCATAAAGTACATAAAGCACAACTGCACTCATCTCACACGCTAGCAAAGTAATGCTCAAAATTCTCCAAGCCAGGTTTCAACAGTACTTGAACCGTGAACTTCCAGATGCTCAAGCTGGATTTATAAAAGGCAGAGGAACCAGAGGTCAAATTGCCAACATCCGCTGGATCATTGAAAAAGCAAGAATGTTCCAGGAAAACATCTACTTCTGCTTTACTGACTATGCCAAAGCCTTTGACTGTGTGGATCACTACAAACTGGAAAATTCTGAAAGAGATGGGAAGACCAGACCACCTCACCTGCCTCCTGAAAAATCTGTATGCAGGTCAAGAGGCAACAGTTAGAACTGGACATGGAACAACAGACTGGTTCCATATCCAGAAAGGAGTAAGTCAAGGCTGTATACTGTGACCCTACTTATTTAACTTATATGCAAAGTGCATCATGAGAAATGCTGGACTGGATGAAGCACAACCTGGAACCAAGATTGCTGGGAGAAATATCAATAACCTCAGATGTGCAGATGACACCACCCTTATGGCAGAAAGTGAAGAGGAGCTAAAGAACCTCTTGATGAAAGTGAAAGAGGAGAGCGAAAAAGTTGGCTTAAAGCTAAACATTCAGAAAACTGAGATCATGGCATCTGGTCCCATCACTTCATGGCAAACAGATGGGGAAACAATGGAAACAGTGACAGACTTTATTTTCTTGGGCTCCAAAATCACTGCAGATGGTGACTGCAGCCATGAAATTAAAAGACGCTTACTCCTTAGAAGAAAAGCTATGAGCAACCTAGACAGCATATTCAAAAGCAGAGACTTACTTTGCCAACAAAGGTCCGTCTAGTCAAAGCTATGGTTTTTCCAGTAGTCATGTATGGATGTGAGAGTCGGACTATAATGAAAGCAGAGTGCAGAAGAATTGATACTCTTGAACTGTGGTATTAGAGAAGACTCTTGAGAGTCCCTTGGACTGCAAGGAGATCCAACCAGTCCATACTAAAGGAAATCAGTCCTGAATATTCATTGGAAGGACTGATGCTGAAACTGAAACTCCAGTACTTTGGCCACCTGATGCAAAGAACTGGCTCATCAGAAAAGACTCTGATTCTGGGAAAGATTGAAGGTGGGAGGAGAAGAGGTCAACAGAAGATGAGATGGTTGGATGGCATCACCGATGCCATGGACATGAGTTTGAGTAGGCTCTGGGAGTTGGTGATGGATAGGGAAGCCTGGCCAGAGAAAGCAATGACACCCCACTCCAGTACTCTTGCCTGGAAAATCCCGTGGGTGGAGGAGCCTAGTAGGCTGCAGTCCATGGGGTTACGAAGAGTTGGACACGACTGAGCGACTTGACTTTCACTTTTCACTTTCATTCATTGAAGAAGGAAATGGCAACCCACTCCAGTGTTCTTGCCTGGAGAATCCCAGGGACGAGGGAGCCTGGTGGGCTGCCATCTATGGGGTCGCACAGAGTCGGACACGACTGAAGCGACTTAGCAGCAGCAGCAGGGAAGCCTGGCAGGCTGCAGTTCATGGGGTTGCAAAGAGTCCGACACAACTGACCGACCGAACTGAAGAATAGCTGTTTCAAAGCATAAAGTACATGAGGAGTTCCCTGGTGGTCCAGTGGTCGCAGTGAAGAATCTGAATCCACCGCCCAGGGCACAAGCTTGATCCCCGGCCAGGGACCTGAAATCCTGCATGTCCCGCATGGTGCAGCCAAGAAATAAATCAATAAAAAGCATAAAATACAAGACAGTGATAGATTGGAGGAGAGCATTGGGCTGCTTCGCGGGAACCATAGAGTGTTCGCCAAAGTCCGCCCCCTTCTTCCCGGAAACACGTTATTAGCACATTTTCTAGTTGCACCTCCTGGGGTCATGTGACTGCGTTCTGGCCAATGGAAGTTGCAGTACACCCGTTGGAGGCGTGAGTGCTAGTCCTCGTGATGCCCAGGTCTCCAGGATCTGCCTTTTCCTTTGACCCGCAGATGCACAGAAATCAGGGAAGCTGGGGTCCAGGGATGAAAGAGACCCTCTGAGGGCGAGTATGGAAGACCCGCCCCCTCGCGCCCCAGCCCCAGCCCCAGCCCCAGCCCCCGCCCGCTTCCTCCTCCTGCACAGTCACCCAAGCAAGAGCTTAGCTTCTGTTGCATTACACCCCTGAGGCTGGGGTCGTCATAGAAGTTAATCCGTGGTGAATAACACAGGTGTAAAGGGAGACGGTGGGCAGGAGAAAGAGAAACCAAATATCCTGGCTTTGCACTTGGCCACCGTTGCCACGTTATTCTGTGTGGACAAGAATATAGCAAAAATCAGAACCACACGACATAAAAAAATTTTCTAAGCCGTTATATTAAGGTTCCAATATTGTTGAATACCTTGCAACCATCCACTATTTATTACCAGCAAGTTCTGCATATCTGTGTCACCTTTCCCCAGATGCAGAGCTGCTACCTTGCCCTTGGGACCCAATTGTTCACCTCTGCCCTCCTCTTTTGGCCTATGATTGTATAGCTTCATTAGCCTTCATTCCTTTTCCAAGTTGTTAAAATCATTTTTTGTTTTTCATAAATTGTTGATATCCGCTTCTTTGAAATTAATTTGCATGGGGAGGAAGATAGACTCAATTATTTCAGCATGCATATAAAAGCCAGTTTTTTAAAATTGAATTTTGTTCTTGTTAAAAATTAATATTTTCTCTTGTGTGTGTGTGTGTGGTTTTTTTTCCTACCAGATATTGCAGTATGTTATAATGGTCTAGTCAAAACCAGAACAGTGATGATGCCACAACAGAACAATGGCTTGAAATAGACCCCAAAGCATGTCAGAAGCATGACAGAATACCCAAAAGTCTATGTAAAAGCCACTCGTCTGTGTACTGTTTTTACATATTTGGGGATATTTCTGAAACTTTATTTGAGTGAGCATCTCCTGCTCCCTATATTTGTGTTTTTCTTTCCCTGTCTTTTCTGTATTCTTTAAAAAAAATAATATAGTGTGACAGCAGAGCCTCTGGAATGGCTTCCGGTCTTTCCTGCTTCCTAGCTCTCTTCCCCCGCTAACCACCCCGTCCCCCGTCCCCTCCCACCCTGTACCAGGATCAGTCGCTGTGGCCCTAGCACGCAGCAGGAGTGATGGCATGTCCTTGAGTTTTAGTCTGAGACATGGTTTCCATCTCAGGGGCTCACACATTTTCTCTCTTGGCTCCCTCCCTCCCGGGAAGCAGGCTGTCGCAGTCCCATGAGAGGACACTCAGGAGGGGCCCCTGGGACGAGGAGTGAAGCCCCCAGCCGGCAATAACCCACCGCTGCCAACAGACAGGTGAGCAAGCTGGGCAGAGGGTCTTCCCACAGCTGAGACTTCAAGTGACGCTTGAGCCAGGACCCAGGGGTGCCACCCAGAGTCCCAAGTCTCAGAAACCATGCGAGATGACGAACGTTTGTTGTTTCATACTACCCTGGTAAGTTTTGGAGTAATTTGTTCCAGGGGTCCCCAGCCTCCAGGGTCTAATGCCTGGTGATCTGAGGTAGAGCTGATGTGATAATAATAGAAATAAAGTGCATAATAAATGTAATGCACTTTAATCATCCCAAAACTATTCTCCCCACCCGAGTCCATTAAAAAACTGTCTTTCACAAAACTGACCCCTGTTGCTAAAAAGACTGGGCACTGCTGTTACACAATAGATAAGAAAAAGACATAGCACATAAAATCAATAAAACTAATACGGGTCAATGATGAGTAAAAGACAGGATTTGGCAAGTTTTGACGCTTCTGTTTCATCTTAATTGTCTTCCTCGAAATTCATTCCTTAGAGTAAACGTGTGGTTACCAACAGGACATTAGGAAAATTAACATTTAGCTTTGGGAAGTAAAATGTAACTAAAGGATTATTTTCCATTTTATTAATCTCATTAAATGGTATGGCAGTGCATTTGTTTCTGTTAAAAAACATGATATCACTCTTTGGGAAAAAAGCTACTTCAAATTAGTCTTAAACTATTACTTTTTAGCAATGTGTAGTAACATAATTCAGAGAAGGCGATGGCACCCCACTCCAGTACTCTTGCCTGAAAATCCCATGGACAGAGGAGCCTGGTAGGCTGCAGTCCATGGGGTCGCTGAGGGTTGGACACGACTGAGTGACTTGACTTTCACTTTTCAGTTTCATGCATTGGAGAAAGAAATGGCAACCCACTCCAGTGTTCTTGCCTGGAGAATCCCAGGGACGGAGGAGCCTGGTGGGCTGCCGTCTATGGGGTCGCACAGAGTCGGACACGACTGAAGCGACTTAGCAGCAGCAGCAGCAGCAGCAGCAGCAGCAGCAGCAGCAGCAGCAGCAGCAGTAACATGATTGCTTAGTAGAAATTCCTAAGAGATGGTCTGACTTAAGCATGTATTTAAGCATAACATTATAAGCAAGTTCTTCTGCAGCCCTTGAAGAGAGTATATTCCCTGCACACATTCTCCTTTATACACCTAAGCTTCTCTGCCGTCTCAGTTATTATTCCTGGTAAAGTTAAACTTGAACAGAGTCACCGAATGCTGACAATGTCCGAATTAGTGAAGCCCCAAATGAGTAAGCTTGATTCTGTGTGATGGTGCTGGAACAGTTAAAAGCCCAAGTTCTGAGTCGAGGGAATAGTTATGAGCTACCCAAGTCCCCGCCAGGATTCCAGCTCAGCATTCTCCACGCTTCGCTGCGGCTGGCTGGAATCCAGATTTTGGAATAATTGTCTCAATCTGGCCACAGTGGTCATTTCACATTCCCAGGAAATTTTCCCTCAACTGGGATGCACATGTGTTCAGTCGCTCAGTCATGTCTGGCTCTGCAACTCCAGGGACTGGAGCTGCCCAGGTTCCTGTGTCCCTGGGATTTCCAAGGCAAGAATACGGAAGTGGGAAAATACTGGAGTGGGTTTCCATTTCCTCTATCAGGGGATCTTCCCGACCTAGGGATCGAACCTGAGCCTCGTGCATTGGCAGGATTCTTTACTGCCAAGTCACTAGGGAAGCCCCAGCTAGAATGACTAGGAATAGCTGATTTTTCCATGTAGAAAAAGAATAAAAGTGAATCTCTATTTCAGAACATTAAAAAAAAAAACAACTGAATCAAGGGCGTATGTATGAAAGGCAGAGCTTTTAAGCATTTTAGAAGCAGACATAGATTATTCTCATGACCTTGGAAGAATTTCTTCATCAAAATACAAAAATAGCAAAGCACAAAGGAAAAGATCAGAAAAATCTGACTACACTGTGAACTTCTCTCTCTCCTTTTCTTTTTAGTATTATATAACGGATAATGATTTTTAAGGAGAGCAGTGTGATTTAATAAGCTTCATTATTTTTGCAATTTTGCTGCAGATCTTAGTAATACAAAGTCAGAGGTCTGGCTCCAAGACCGCTTTTGTATGTGTGTGATTCTTGGTTTTAATGGCTGTCACAGCCTTAATTTTTCATTCATATTTTTCTTACATCCTTAATTTTCTCAATTACAGTTTTCTTTTTGTACTGTAGTATCTTTGTAAGTTGCATCAAAATTAAGGGAAGAGGGGATAAATAAGTAAGTTGAACAAACCATTAGATTCAGTTTATGCTGCCAACATTTAAGTATTTCTAACTCAAGCCTACAAAAATTATAAACATTTTATAGTAAACAATAGTTAATTTATGGAGACTTTCTGGCAATAATGAATGCAAATATAGGTAAATCTACAACTAACTCAGATTTGGAACATCTAAACACCCTATAATCTCAGAAACAGAACCCCAAGCCTATCAGTTAGAGAGAATACTTACTAGTCATCTAAAGATTCAGGTTGTCGATCATCTCATTAAGTTTTATCAGGTTGGGTCTTGCATCGCATTTGCTAAATAGGGAGAATAACAGACTCAGACTCTACCTGTGCCTCCTGTAAGCTCTCTGAGAATACAAAGGAGCATGGGGCCCCTGCTTGTGTTCCTCCCAATTCAATCCCGTTATTCGATGCAGAAGTCACAAAGCTTTCATCAACAGTTACTGACTACTTTTATTGTCGTTGCCATGTGGGAGTGCTGAAAGACTGTTTGAAATTCATTCAAGTAACAGAGGAGAGTGCATAGTGCAGCCTTCTGCATTAAAGAAGAAGAGACAAATATTCACTGCAATCAAAGGTGTAAGCAATAGAGAATCAACACAAATAAAACCAGCGTCAGCCAGAAAGCCTGTAGGAAACCATGGAAGTGAGAACAAAATCGGGTTCTTTGGAGGTGAATGGTATAAAGAAAATACAGTGTTATTTGCAACGAATTTTTGTAGAAAGAAAAAAGAAAGAAAAGCCAGAAGAGTCTATTAGCCAGACCCTTCTTCACAAACTGAGTTCCAGGCAGTGGTTCCGTTTATAAGGACTCCAGTGAACTGTATACAACACCGAGGAGAGTTCACAAAAATGCTTGTGACTGTCATGTTCCTGCCAACCCTAATCATTCACAGTCGAGTAATCCCTACAACCTCATTCATTGAAAAACCATGAATATCTCACATTTTTTTTCTCATAAAAATGTGCATAAGATGGATTATAGCTGAAGGTATATTAGAAAAATTCCAAAGATTACTTAATGATTTTTTTTATCATAGTTAATTAAAGTCATTTTAGCAGTCGAGAAAATTCCAATCCTATGTGAAAAGCCCGCATCATTCTGGACTTATTCATACCCCTGAGAGACCTGGGTGGCAGTAGTGGTAAAGGACCCACGTGCTAATGCTGGAGACATGAGAGACACAGGTTCAGTCCCTGGGTTGGGATGATCCCCTAGAGGAGGGCATGGCAACCCACTCCAGTATTCTTACCTGGAGAATCCTATGGACAGAGGAGTCTGGTAGGCTGCAGTCCATAGGGTCACAGAAAGTTGGCATGACTGAAGTGACTTCACATGCATACACGGAGAAACTTGAGTATTTTACATGAATATCACTCTATTACAAAAGTGTAATAGAGATTTACTTCGATGACACTGAAAAAGTGAAATGTGTAATTAAAGAATATATTCAAGATTGATGGTGACATCTGCCAGATTATGTAAGGATTGCCTAAATGTAGCAATTGATCATATTAGCATAATTGTCAAAGTAGGATTCTGAACACCTGAAAGTCATATTGCTTTGGGAGAGAAGATAATGAGCTTGCTCCTGTGGTAATCAGAATGGTGGTTTGCAAATTCCAGGCTGTCTCTCCATCAACACATGGTAGGGCTGTATTTCCTGTGCACTTGGAATTAGGCGTGGCAGCTCATTTCCCTGCTACAGAAAGCAAAAGCTCCACGGGGCAGCATCTCCGCCACCATATCCGGTTTTCCTCCAGCTTGGTGATTGACTGTGTTTAAGACGGCAGCCACTTGGCCCCTTGGGCCACCCCCCTCACCACCCCCACCCCACCCAGGGGTTATCAGAGACAGAGACCTGCTTTCAAACTGCGATAGAAATAGAGCTTGAACAAGAAGGAAGTGAAATGTGTGCTTTAAGCCACTGAGATTTTGGAGTTTGTCACCGTGTCACAACCCACTTACCCGTCACAACACCGTATACAAAGGTGCACAAGAATCACATCGCCAAGAGTGAAATAAGGACAGGTTGTCAGCCTCAGTTCTGTTTCGTGTTTTCCCAAGAACCGCTCATAGTTGCCTAGAGAAAGAGCGTCCCCCACTTGTGTGCATTATTTGAGAATTACAGAGATGCGGCTGGTGGAGCCAGGGGTGGATGGTGTCTGTTTCGGTGGGTAGCTGGAGGAATAGCAGCCATGTCAGGTAGCCTAGTGTGCACGCCTCTGCATTTATTTACATTAAATGAAAAGGAAAAATACCGGGTGGTTCTTTTTAAAAGTAATTTCTTCCCATTCCATTTGAGCTCTGATATTTATTTTCCTGACCAGGCATGTGCCAGGGCAGCAATTCAGGAGCCCTTTTATTTCTTTATTTTTCAAATTCAAATTATATTATAGATACTGTTGACTTTATTTAAGGTTTTATTATTATTTTAAAACGGAAGGACTCTTGTTGGTTTGTTCAAAGCGATGTTCCTGGTACCTAGAATAATGCACAGGATAAGTAGACCCCCCCCAAAAATATATAAATATTTTTTTAATTGAAATATAGTTGCTTTACAGTGCAGTGCCAATCTCTGCTGTACGGCATGGTGACTCAGTCATACACGTATATGCATTCTTTTTCTGTATTCTTTTCCACTGTGGTTGATCACAGGACAGAGTCTAGCTCCCTGTGCTGGACAGTAGGACTTTATTGTTTGCCCATTCTCAGTGTGACAGTTTGCATCCACCAACACCAGACTCCCAATCCATCCATCCCTCTCTGTTCCCACCTACCCCGTAGCAACCACAGGTTTGCTCTCTATGTCCGTGAGTCTGTTTCTGTTTTGTTGCTAGGTTCATTGATGTCATAGCTTAGATTCCGCATACAAGTCATATCATATGGTATTTGTCTTTCTCTTTCTGACTTACTTCACTTAGTACGATAGTCCTGTTGCGTCCATGTTGCTGAAAGCGGCATGATTTCATTCTTTTTTGTGACTGAGTAATATTCCATTGAATGGATAAAGATGTACCATATCTTTAGCCATTCCTCTGTCAACGGACCTTTGCTTCCGTGTTTTAACTATTGTGAATAGCGCTGCTGTGAATATAGGGGTGCATATATTTTTTGAATTATGGCATAATTCTGGATATATTACCAAGAGTGGGATTGCTGGATCATGTAGTAGTTTTATTTTTAGTTTTCTGAGGAACCTCCATACTGTTCTCCATAGTGGCTGCACCAATTTATATTCCTACCA
Source organism: Capra hircus (assembly GCF_001704415.2). NCBI lineage: Eukaryota > Metazoa > Chordata > Mammalia > Artiodactyla > Bovidae > Capra > Capra hircus. The sequence goes on along the minus strand of NC_030815.1, from coordinate 5,509,702 downwards.
GTGTACAGGATGCCCTTTTCTCCACACCCTCTCCAGCATATATCATTTGTGGATTTTTGGATGATGGCTGTTTTGACTGGTGTTAGGTGATATCTTACTGTAGTTTTGACTTGCATTTCTCCAATAATTAGTGATGTTGAGCATCTTTTTGTGTGCTTACTTGTCATCTATATGTCTTCTTTGGAGAAATGAGTAAACTAAAAATAGATTTTGAAAGAATCTATGTTTTTGTTAGAAGATCTCATTATCTGCAAGATTCAGTGTTAGTTACCAGTCTGACGTGGCTTTCCTAAAACTCAAGTACCGTTTTAAACTTCAATAGTAGAAGTGTCAGGTCTAGGACAAATGGAAAATATAGTGTGTTCTACTCTTTCTAGCTTTTGGTTAATTTCTTGCATCACACACCAAGGTGGGTATTTATAAATTCTATTTCAGAGCTTCCTTAACTTTTTTCTGACACCATGATGATCCTAGAATATGATAATATTTGTAGAGTACATGTGGGTAAAAAAGCTTTCGTGGACCATTCTTAGGGCTGAAGCACTAAAATGCAGGAACTGTCATATTTTTCTTTGAAGATCCTTCACTTCTAACAGAAGTTGTTTAAATGCTGATAATGAAAGAGTGGGCTTCCCAGATGACACTAGTGGTAAAGAACCTGCCTGCCAATGCAGGAGGTGCAAGAGATGCAGGAAGACCCCCTGGAGGAGGGCATGACAACCCACTCCAGTATTCTTGCCTGGAGCATCCCGTGGACAGAGGAGCCTGATGGGCTACAGTCCATGGGGTTGCAAAGAATTGGACACAACTGAAGCAGCTTAGCTGCACCATGCAGTGAAAGAATATTTACATAACAAGGGAAAGGGACTTTCTTTAATTCTAAAAACCACCACAGTACACAGGAGAGAACAGGAAAACAAACATGGTGCTTTCTGTCTAACACCTTGGCCAGGACACCCAGAGAACATGATGTTATCTTGACAGGCTTGAAACTCGGCTCTGCTGGGTCAGGAGAACCTCTAGGAAGAAGAGGGGCTTGAAGACTTGGGATAATGGTTATTCTAGTCACAGCTAACTCAGGACTAACTCTAGTCACAGCTAACTCATGGGACGTGTAAGGCACTTTGCACACATTGAACGTATGGAGTCCATTTAACAACCATCTGGGATGGGTGTGATTTCTTCTACTTTTTAATTAAGGAAACTGAGGCTTAGAGATGTGTAATGTTACATCCAGGTTCATGCAAGAAGGGAATGGAAGAACCAGGTTTGAATCTAGGACTGAGCCCCAAATCTCATGTTCTTTTTTCTGGAAACAGGGAGACAGAAAGGACTTATGTGTCCGTAACCATCTTCAGACATTAAAGGATTCTTGGTGGCCAAGAGAGTACGTTTCTGATATTCCAGGAGGTCAGTTTAGTACTTGGGAGTGGAATCGTGAAGGAAGACAGACTTAGTTTCAGAATTTATTGTTGTTGTTGTTTAGTTGCTAAGTCGTGTCCAACTCCTTGCAACCCCATGGACTTTAGCCTGCCAAGCTCCTCTGTCCCTGGGATTTCCCAGGCAAGAATACTGGAGTGGATTGCCAGCCAACGTGGATCAAGAGCCAGTTTCCATGAGAGAAGCTTCAGTGGTTCCCCTGAGAGTTTACAAGGGCCTTTCTTAGAAAACTGCCCTATTATTTTGAAGCTTCTAGGACCTGGTCAGAAATACATTCATTCTGAAAAATCAAAATACAGTCTCAAACCTCCACCATCAACACGATTGGAATAGAAGACCCATTACTTTCCCCTCCTTCCCCAACAAGCAAATGAACATCAGTCAACAAGAAATCTTAGAATCCATTGATTGTCCTACTTTGGGATTGTTTCCAGTAATTTTTCATATGGTCTTGTTGAGGGGTGTATATGTGTAAGATGTTTTTATTTTCAGATTTCCTCCTGTATTTTACTGCGTTTTTAACATTTTTTTTTATTACTGTGCAAACCTACTATACAGTACATGGGGACTCAGAAATTCATTTGATTTGACACATTTGTGAAAGCTAAGTCTAACTGAACTGATCTTTATTTATTTATTTATTTTTGGCCACATATCTCGAGGTATGTAAGATCTTAGTTGCCTGACCAGGAGTTGAACCTGAGCCCCCTGCATCGGAAGTGTGCAGTCTTAACCACTGGACTGCCAGGGAAGTCCCATTACTGTTTTATTAGGGGGAATAATACCCACTTCCTTTTACCATCATTTCCTTCCCAAATACACTTCCAGTTCCTTCTTTAGGACAGCAACTACTCACATAAATCAAAGATTCTCTGGGCAGAATATCTTCATCCTTGAGAGAGCGCAGCGGGATTAACATAAAGCCTCTGCCTCTGAGCAGAATGGAGAGATTGCAGGGCGGGGCGGGCAGCAGCCAGGCTGCCTTTGCCCCCCTCTCTGTACTCTTCTCTTCCTTTAGGTCAGGCCAGTTGGGGCCCCACGAACCCTCCCGTCCCCTGAGAATCCTGGGATGATTTTTGTTTGTTTTGTTTTTAAGAAATGTTTATTTTTCTGTTTTTATTTGGCTGCACCGGGTCTTAGTTGTGGCATGTGGAATATAGTTCTCTGACCAGGGGTTGAACCCAGGTCCCCTGCATTGGGAGCTCAGAAGCTTAGCCTCTGGACCACCAGGGAAATCTGCTGGGATGATTTTGGAACTGTAGCTGTTCTCCTCTTGATTTTTCATTCCCTAAACCAAAGATGCCTGAGACAAGACTGAGCCAGCACAGAAAGGAAATTCTGGATGAGGATGTGAGCTTTCAGTCTCTTGCAAACCATCTCCCTTTTCCTTGGATAAAGGTACCAGCCATTATCAGGAAGGAAGAAAGACTCAAGGTAAAAGGAAAGTTTGGTGGATCTGGATTCCAGGTAATTCTGTCATTAATAGCATTAATTATTTGGTAAACAAAGGTGAACACATACATATAGTAAAATTTGCTGAAAGATGTCTACCTAGATGAATATCTGCATCATGTACCTCTTGACCTATCTGTCCTGTTTTTATTTTTGTATTTATTTTATTTTTAATTATTTGGCTGCACCAGGTCTTAGTTCATGGCGTGGGAACTCTCAGTTGTGGCATGTGGGTCAGTTCCCTGACTGGGGATTGAACCTGGACCTCTTGCATTGAAAACACGAAGCCTTAGCTACTGGACAGCCAGGGAAATCCCATTCCTACTATTTTGGAAAAAAAAAAAAAAAACAACTATTATGTGCCTAATAGATGATCAATAAATTCTTGTTGAATAAAAAAAAATGATACCATTAGGGTGGTTTTAGTCTTTGAAATCTGTATCTTGAGAGGTGAAACCATCGTAAAACTGAAGTCCCTTCTGTTCAGTAGATCCATGGCTATTGAGAGGATAAATGGGAGAAATCTTTTAAGGTACTCAGCATAGGGCCTGACACTCAGTAAGCAGTGAATGAACATTAATCATCATTATTATCATTATTAATCTATAAATATACAGAATAAAAGGACATATGTATACAGGGAATTGTAACACTGATAAATACGAAAGTTGTTTGATTTTCGTTATCTGTGTACTTAAATTTTCTTGAGTTTTTAGATTACTGTGTATTGTTTTTTTCTGTTTCTGCACAGGTTTTAATACTTATAAGAAAATAAACTACGAAATACTACCCCTCTGTAGAAATATATGGGACATGGTTAAATGCTTCAAGTGTCACCAAGCTAAGCCTATTCAATTATTCTCTCTGTCAAAAGTGCCTTTATGTTTTAAACACATACAGTCTCTTTAGGAAACATGGTCACTATCTTATTTGGAGCCAGGCCCTCTGTTACTCTGAAGTCTGGATACGTGAGTCATTGTCGTTAGTCAGTGGATTGACAGGTACTTCTCTGAAGCGTGGGCAGAGCTTAGAATCTTATCCTAGAAGGTAAAGAAAAGTCTCATGTCAATAGAGTTGGAAACCTCTTGGTATCAAGTTGATAGTTCAGTACCTTAATGTGAACTATCTTCCAGAAAGTTACTCAAGTTCAAGGCAGTCCCTGAGGAATGAGTTCCGTTACTATTATACGAGGGCTTCCTAGGTGGTGCTGGTGGTAAAGAACCCGTCTGCCAATGCAGGAGAGTATGAGATACAGGTTCGATCCCTGGGTCGAGAAGATCCCCTGGAGGAGGGCATGGCAACCCACTCCAGTGTTCTTGCCTGGAGATTCCCACGGACAGAGGAGCTTTGGGCCACAGTCCATAAGGTCCCAAAGAGTGGGACACAACTGAAGTGACTTAGCACATCATTCTGTGGGCCAAAGAGTGAATTTGCATACATTCTCACGGAGTCCACAATGTCATTTGTTACTAGTTTTCAGACTCTTTCGGTTAGCTTTCCACCAGAATGGTTTTTTTTGTTAAAACAACACTTAAATTTAACTTCTGTTCACCTTTCTTACTACTTGCTTTTGTCTAGCATGATTTTTATGCCTTTAGGTGCCTATGAATTATTTATGCACCCATATGCTTTTCTTCCTACATCTCCCTACTGTGTTTTAAGTGAAAAGTTATGAAAGAATATTAAATAAGATGGGAGCAAAACCAAGAGAAATGTAATATAGTCCTGTGTGTGTACTGATAACGGCAGCTGGCAAGTGTTACTGGATTCAGCCAGGGGGAAAAAAAAAAACAACAAAAAACAAATATGAGATATTCTGTACCTGCCTTTGCTGGCTGTTCATTTTATATCACCCTAAGGCAAGATTATTTCCTAGAAGACACCATTCTGTAATAGAATCTGTTCTCAACTCAAATCACCCTAGCCCCCCTGCTCCACATGCCAGGTGATTTCACTAAATCATAATACATTTTGTTAGCAGTATGGGGGAAGAGGATTAATGAACGCTGGGTCATCTGTAACATCAGTGGGTAAATGACCAGGTTTCATTTCCCCAGATCAGAAGCATTTGCAAGTCAAACCCTGGTAGCCTGCAAAAAGGCAGACATTGCTAGACTCATATTTTACATTCATTTTAAGTCATAGATCTTTAGAGTGCCTTTTAAGTCCAGAGATACAATTATATATCTCCTTCCATGCTGTTGACAGGAGAAGAATTTTTCTGCCACACTTGCACTGTTCTATCCGAACATATCCGTCGATTCATATCCCTCACAGGTTTTTCTCAAAGACCCATCTCTCTTCATCTTCTCCAAAAGGCATAAAATGCATGCATTTTTTTCTGTGATGGAGAGACAGTTTTAGTCTGAAATCCCCAACTTTGCATTTTCATCTTCAAAATCTCTCTGCGGGGAGTAAGCTGCTTTCTTGGCTTTCAACTCGGGAAAAAAAAATGAAAATGGCGTTTCATGTCTAACGTGATTTTCTGTGTCTTTCTATCACCTAACACCTGTTTCTTTCTTCTGTCCTCATAGTCAGCCATACGATTTTTGTGTTAAAAATTACACCTCATCCATCACAGAGTTAGAGATCAGAAAAAGAGCCGATCAAGGCTGTTGGGGAAAAAACCATCTGCTGACTTTCAACTGGGTTCAAAGATGGTGCAAAGTAATACATTTTAGGTGGTTGTAGCATTAAGAAAACAAGACCGGGGGCATTAAGTCAACCACAACAAGCAATGAGTGATTTTTCTTTGTTCTAATACCTAAACCTGCTATAGTATATCTACCAAAATAATTTATTTCTTTTTCTTTAGTGGTGGAAGAAAACATGCTTGCATATAGGTCTTGTTGATCAGTCACCAGGTCAAGTCCAACTCTTTGCGACCCCATGGACTGCAGCACACCAGGCCTCCCTGTCCCTCGCCATCCCCCAGAGTTTGCTCAAACTCATGTCCATTGAGTCTGTGATGCCATACAACTATCTCATCTGCGAATGTAGAATGATCTCTGAAGCAGCTGTGCAGCAATGTGGTTGGGGGGTGTGTTTGCGGTCTGGAAATCAGGCACAGCCTTGCTATGTCATCTCTCACAATTCTCTGTTCTTGTGGTGTCCTTGGCACTGATTTCTCCTTTGCAAGACACTGCCTTTTATCTCCTACAGTAAATGTAGAAAAAAAAAATCATTGAGGCCTCTCATCAGAGTGTTTTCTTGTGTGTGTGTGCGTTCAGTCACTGAGTCGTGTCTGACTCTTTTCGACCCCCATGGACTATAGCCTGCCAGGCTCCTCTGTCCATGGAATTCTCCAGGCAAGAATACTGACATGGGTTGCCATTTCCTCCTCCAGGGGATCTTCCCAACCCAGGGATCGAAACCACTTCTTCTGTGTCCCCTGCACTGACAGGTGGATTCTTTGCCATTGTGCCACCTGGGAAGCCCTGTTTACCTGTATGATTAATTTTATTTTTAAGGAGCACAAGTTCATTTCCTTTCAGATATCAGCTATGTTATGGCTTCATTTCTCAGTCGCCATACATCTTCTACTTTAGCTACTGACATCACTCTCTATTAATGTTTGTCACACATATAAAAAAATTAGATCCTGAATAGCCAGTGCAGGCCTTCCTGTTTTTCTTTCATATCACGCCTGTTAAGCAGTTAATTTTAACTCCCTTCTTTGCTAGATTGATCATGTTGGAAGGAATACTTTCTAAACTTTTCTCCAGTGATGATGAAATGGACCAGAGTTAATAAATCTTGCCACGTACAGATTTTCAAAACTCCTATTGATCCACTGTTGCTTTCATGTTAAAGAGAGAATTGGAACCTCAGGGCTAAAACAAAACGACTCCAGGGCTGAGGAGGCCAGCTGGCTGCCCAGGGTGGTTGATTTCAGATGGGTTTCAGAGCATTGCCTCTGTGGATGATCAGTTGCACACTTACACCTGGGCATCCCCACCTTGGGGGTGGCTGGCTTGGGGCTGAAGGATGTGCGGGTCCTCAGGTCAACCTGGCTGGAGGGTAACAGTTATCCTTGCAGAAGTGCCCCCAGCATCCCCACAGGTCTGTGCCTTTGCCCACTGGTCAGACTGAAAGCATCTTCTAGTCCCTCCAAAGCCAGGTGAGAGAGGAGAACTCAGAGTGATTCATATGTGAATCTCATGGCTATGTCGTGACTTGTTTATCTTACTCCTCTGATGCAGTGACTTGCTCTGAGCACTGACGAGGGGATCCCAGCTTTGACAGCAGAAGCTATGTGGTTTCATGAACGTCCACTCCCATCAGTAGAGATCAAAATATTTGTATGAATTTTCTGCACTTGTCCAGTGTATGTGTTAGTTGCTCAGTCCTGTCTGACTCTTTTCAGCCCCATGGACTGTAGCTCACCAGGCTCCTCTGTCTATGGGATTTTCCAGGCAAGAATATTGGAGTGGTTGCCATTCCCTTCACCAGGGGAAGATCCCTTCCCGACCCAGGGATCAAACTAGGGTCTCCTGTATTGCAGGCAGATTCTTTACCATCTGAGCCACCAAGTAAACCCAGTCACATTATATATATGGGTACTTTTAGAAAAAAACAGAAATGTGAAAAAGTGGCTGGTCCGGGGCTTTCCTGGCACAAGCCGCCTGCTCAGGACTAAGGCTGGGATGAGATGGGCAGGAAGGTGGCCTGTCTGCCAGGACGTCCAGCCTCTCTGCTGCAGCCTTTTCATGCGCCATGAGGTTGAACCTGCAGCAGTTTTGGCCATTTAAGCAACCCTGGGGTGCAGGCTTTTTAGGAGGTGTGAGGGGCGTGGTGGCTAGAGAGACAAATCCTCTTCCCCAGCAGAGGAGTTGCCCATGTGAAACATGGTGCTTGCTTCTCTTTTCAGGGTTTTTATGAAATTGCTCATGGACTGACGGCATGATCAGTACTTTGTTTTGGTTTTGTTTTCACAATTTTTGACCTTCACAGCTCAAAGAGCTGGTCTCCTGTGTGCAGCATTCAGAGATCATTCCCGTTGTGTGTGTGTGTTTAAAAAGGTGTGATATTGCACGTATACCTGCAGCTTTCAGAAGGTCTCATATAAAAGTCTCATTTTATATTTGTGTTAAAGTCTGTTAATGCTAAGAGTAAATGCAAAGCAGGTGCAGAAAAGAGCCCACAGCAGTTCTAGCAGGGACAACACAGCAGTCGTGATTATAATGACCTAACAATTACGGGCTAGGAGAAAATGCTGCTACCCTTGGGAGACTGTTCTGAATCTTCATCACGCACAGGTGCCACAACTAAGCCTGCGTGCTCTGCCCCGCCTCACTCAGAACTGGAAACGCCCTGTGGACTCCTGTTTCCTCACCTCCTGGCCTGCTTCTCTGACCGAAGGAAACGACCCTGGGACTCCTGTAAGTTCTGGTGGCCTGCTATTACAACACTTCTTTCTGATAAGTGCCCTGTTGTTTGTTGTTGTTCAGGCGCTCAGTGGTGTCTGACTCTTTGCAACCCCATGGACTGCAGCACGCCAGGCTTCCCTGTCCTTCACCATCTCCCGGAGCTTGCTCAAACCCATGTCCATTGAGTCGGTGATACCATCCAACCATCTCATCCTCTGTCACCCCCTTCTCCTCCTGCCCTAAATCTTTCCCAGCATCAGGGTCTTTTCCAGGGAGTTGGCTCTTTGCATCAAGTGGCCAAAGTATTGGAGCTTCAGCTTCAGCATCAGTCCTTCCAATGAGTATTGAGGGTTGATTTCCTTTATGATTGACTGGTGTGATCGCCTTGCCATCCAAGGAGATCAAAGCTTAAGCTTAAGCTGTCCTCCCAGCTTAAGCCATAAGTGAAGTTGCATGTTTTTGTCAACTGTGCTCAAGTCGCATTTGTCTTTATTTCATAAAGTTATATTGATGATGTCTAGCATAATCCTTTTATGATCAGCACTGAAATACTTTTTTGGGGGAGAAGTTAACAAAACAGACTCAGAATTGGTGGAAAATCTTTTCAAAGACTCAAAGTGCCAATCAGTTTTTTTTTTTTTTTACCAATTTACAGGAGGTTCAACATGATGTTTGATTTCTTCTTGCCAAAGCTAACATTACAGTTCACTTTAATTCTCTCCTCCCCGCCTTTTAAAAAATTTGTATTGGATAAGGTTTTGGCTCCACGTGTGCTGTTCCTGCTTTCACGTCAAGGCTGTAATTACGTCTTTGTTTGTTCTGACTTGCAGTTCCTTCCTGGCACTCGATAAGAGCTAAGATGTTGCTTCTGCAGGTCCTTCCCACAATAAAAGTGGAGGTAATGGCAAAATGATTACTAGCTTTAGTAATGGGAATTATAATACAGACAACAAAACAAATTCACCTTAATATTAAAAGTAGGATGCAGAAGTTTACCAACCACTTGTCAAGCTAACCCACTTAGGAATTCTGAAATAATTTTTAATCTTTGCATTAATGTTTCTTTCCATTTTCCTTCTTGAAAAACATCAAATTTTGAACAGTATGCTATTTCTTGGGTTTATGTATACTTTCATTTTTCAAAAGCAATAGACTATGTTAAAGCATTGCTTCATTTCTTCCAGTCTGGTTTTTTAAGGTCAGAGTGACCATTCAGTCCAGCATGTTCTAGAACTAGATGCTTGGAAAAACAGCCTTCTCCCTGGTTACTCTTACACAACCTTGAGTCATTTTCTTCACTCTAAAGAGAGACGTTCAGCATTGAAGAAAAGTAAACCTTACCTTGTCATCTTAAATTTAGCACAAGATTAGGTGTGAATATTTAAGAAACACTTTGCAATCTGAAAAACAATTTAAAAAATCAATTTGGGGGTGGATCTTACATCTTATTAACTCTACAATTAGGCAACTATTATAAACTAAAATCTGAGATTTTGAGGTTATAAAATTGGTCAGGAAATGGGAATAAAAGCCAGCTTCCATCCTCCCTGTTCTGCGTTTCATTTACTAGATGAAAAGGGGGCCAGCCTTGGTCTTCTAGAGCAGTGGTCCCCAGCCTTTTCTGACACCAGGGACCAGTGTCCAGTTATTTTCACAGATGAAGGCAAGATGGGGTTGTGATTTGGGGATGATTTAAGCACATTACATTTATCGTGCAGTTTATTTCTATTATTATTCTATCAGCTCCACCTCAGACCATCAGACATTAGATCGGGAAGTTCGGGACCCCTGCTCTAGAGGATATGGTCTCTCCGTCAGCTCTGCTGGGCTGAGTCCTCGGCCCTGGCAGCGCTGGGCTGCTGTTGAAGGCCCTCCGCAAGTGACTGTCCTGGCTGTTGGAACTAGTTTACCCATCAGCCCCTCTGCTTCAGTCATGCGGTCCTTGATCACACTGTGCTTATTTCTGCTTCTTGGCTGCGCCCCGTCAATCCTTTCCCCACACAACACTGTGTGTGTCTGTGCCTTCCACTGTTCGGCCCTCCACCCTCTGGAGGGCCATCCTGATCATTCTCTCTCTCTCTTTTATAATATTTATTTTTTATTTATGTGGCTGCTCCAGGTCTTAGTTGCAGCATGTGGGATCTTCAGTCTTAGCTGTGGCACTCAGGATCTTTATTTGTTGCGAGGTGCAAACTCTTAGTTTGGGCATGTGGGATCTAGCTCCCTGACCAGGGATTGAACCCAGACCCCCTGCTTTGGAACCTCGGAGTCTTAGCCACTGGACCAACTGGGAAGTCCTCCCACCGAGTCTTCTGTTGGTGCCGCAGTTCACATCCCTCGCTCCCTCCTCTGAACTCCGAAACTTGTGCCTATGCCGTTTCGTATTTTTCTCTTGTCCGTATATGACTTTACATCGTGTACATGCTCAGTCGTTCAGTCGCGTCTGACTCGTGACCCTATGGACTGTAGCCCGCCAGGCTCCTCTGTCCATGGGATTCTCTGGGCAAGAATACTGGAGTGGACTGCCGTTTCTTCCTCCAGGGGATCTTCCCCACCCAGGGATCAAACCCCCATCTCCTGCACTGGCAGGCGGATTCTTTACAGCTGAGCCCCCTGGGAAGCCCTGAGTAACATTGCATGCTCCTTACAAGCTGTGTTTTACATCCACCACCGATCAACGCAGTATTTCTGTATGCCTTCTGTAACTGAATTGATCCGTAATTGGCAGTGGGCTCCTATTGTTCTCCACCCACTGCTCACAGCCCAGTTCTGGTGACTTGAATTCAGGCTGACTGCAGTGGGTACCCTGTCCTAAATGATGGTATTTGGAAGTGGGGCCTTTGGAGGTAAACAGGCCGTGAGAGTGGAGCCCAAATTAATGGAATCAGTGCTCTTATAGGAGAGAGACAGGAAGTCTGTCTCTACCAAGCACGACGGCGGCTGCCCAAGATCCAGGAAGAGGGCTCTCAGCAGGAACCTGACCACGCTGGCGCCCTGATCTTAGACTTGCACCCTCCAGAACTGCAAGAAGCAAATGTTTGTCTTTGAAGATACTCAGTGTATGGTATTTTTGTTGTTATTCAGTCGTTCAGTCATGTCTGACTCTTTGAGACCCCATGGACTGCAGCACAGCCAGGCTTCCCTGTCCTTCACTATCTCCCAGAGTTTGCTCAAACTCATTTTCATTGAATTGCTGATGCTATCCAACCATCTCATCCTCTGCTGCCCCCTTCCCCTTTTGCCCTCAATCTTTCCCAGCATCAGGGTCTTTTCTAACAAGTTAGCTCTTCACATCAGGTGGCCAAATTATTGGAGCTTCAACTTAAGCATCTGTCCTTCCAATGAGTATTCAGGGCTGATTTCCTTCCTATTGACTGGTTTGATTCCTTACTGTCCAAGGGACTCTCAAAAGTCTTCTCCAGCACTACAATTCGAAAGCATCAATTCTTTGGCTTTCAGCCTTCTTTATGGTACAACTCTCACATCCGTACATGACTACTGGAAAAACCATAGCTTTGATTAGACAGACCTTTGATGGCAAAGTAATGTCTCTGCTTTTTAATATGCTGTCTAGGTCTAGGTTGATCATAGCTTTTCTTCCAAGGAGCAAGCATCTTTTAATTTCATGGCTGCAGTCACCATCTGCAGTGATTTTGGAGCCCAAGAAAATCAAGTCTGTCTGTCACTGTTTCCGTTGTTTCCCCATCTATTTGCCATGAAGCAATGGGACTGGATGCTATGTTCTTAATTTTTTTGAATGTTGATTTTCTTTTTTTGTATTTGTTTTTGTTGTAGCAGGCAATGAATGGGTCAGAGTCCGGTCAGGAGGAAAGAATCCAAACGATGCAGTTAAATGCAAAGGATTTAGCACAGAGTACTGGTCATGGAGTTGTTGGAGGAGCTCACAGGGCAAAGAGCAAATGGTGAAGCCAGCGAGTAACAGCAGCAAGAAGTAGCCAGCAGCTCCAGGGCTGGAGGGACAAAGAGAGCAGGTGGCTTGGCAAGAACAGGGGCCACCAACGTGGGGCTGGCTGGGGGAAGCTGGGACCCTGGAGGAGTCACAGCTACTGCCAGAAATACTGGCCAGAGCAAGGAAGAAAGGGAGGCAGACTCTGGCTTCTCCCCTGGCAGACTCTGGCTTCTCCCCGTCTCCCATACCACCCACTCCCAGCTGCGGCCGGTGACTCTGGCCAAACTGACCAGAGCCAGCTGGCAAAGAAGGCTGGGTGGTGTGTATTTTGCAGAAATCAACCCTCTGTGCTACAAACAGAGCAAGGGAAGCAGAGGAAAGAAGGAGACCAAAGAGCAAATAGGCAGACGATTACCACACTGATAGGCCAGAATGAAACGAACTCAGAGCTGTTCTCCACGTGAAACTACAAGTAGTCCAAAATAGCTCACAACTGACTTGATTCCATTTTAAGAGTTTTTAAAAAATTAAATATTATTATTTATTGTATTTATTTATTTACCTTTGGTCACACCATGTAGCATGTGGGGTCTTAGTTCCTCCACCAGGGAGCAAACCCATGTTCCCTTGCAGTGGAAACAAGGAGTCTTAACCACTGGGCAGCTGGGGAAGTTCCTCCAAAATTTTCACTAGGATTAGTCTTTCATTATTTCCTGGGTATGGAAGATCCCCTGGAGAAGGAAATGGCAGCCCACTCCAGTATTCTTGTCTGGGAAACCCCATGGACGGGGAGACTGGTGGGCTGCAGTCCCTGGGGTCTCAAAGAGTTGGACACGACCGAGCTACCACCACCACTACCACCATTTCTGAATGATCACCATTTAATAATTTAGACTTCTTAAATAACTCAAATTCCTTTTATTGTAAATTATAAAATAAGTACTAAGTCTGCTTTTTATCTTTGGCCCATTTCAAAAGGACTACAAGCAATTCTGGCATCTAACTGTCATCTTTCTCTAAAGAAAGAATTTCTAAGAGACAGCTCCTCACCTAACCTAGTCCTCTACATTCTGTTTGCTTCCCTACTTAAACCTATTTAATGAATTTTCCATCTGTTAGTATATCAAAAACTAATCTCACCCTTTTATTATTAGCTGTTTTTCGTTTGAAGAAATAAAAAGCCAACTCAAACTGGCTTAAGCCAAGTGGGAAATGCATTGGCACTCAGATCCAGGAGCTTAAATGATATCACTTACATTCTGTTTCCCTCGCTGTGTCCCACCTTCCTCTCCTTGCTCTGAGCTACTGACCTTTGTTTAATTCTGAAACAGTCTGGCTTCAGATGTGATGTGTAGAGTTCCAGGAAGAACTCTGATTGGTCTGCTTGGGTCACAGGCCCAGCTGGCGACCCGCAGGAAGGCCTCGTCTATGGTGGATTCTGATTGGCTAGACTGAGATCAGGTAAGTGCCACTTGGACTGGGTTGAAGGTGAGTTTCCCCACCCACATCACACTACAGCCTGAGGAGGAGGTTGTTTCTGAAGAAAGGGATAGAAAGTGAAAGTGAAAGTGACTCAGTCATGTCTGAGTCTTTGCGACCCCATGGGCTATACAGTCCATGGAATTCTCCAGGCCAGAATACTGGAGTGGGTAGCCTGTCCCTTCTCCAGGGGATCTTCCCAACCCAGGGATCGAACCTAGGTCTCCCACATTGCAGGCAGATTCTTTACCTGCTGAGCCTCAAGGGAAGCCCAAGAATACTGAAGTGGGTAGCCTATCCCTTCTCCAATGGATCTTCCCCACCCAGAAATTGAATATCGGGGTCTTCTGCATTGCAGGCAGGTTCTTTACCAATTGAACTATCAGGGACTCCAAGAAGAAAGGGATACTGAGAAGATAAAGACACATATTCAGTACACTCTTCCTTTTCCCCACAAATTTCTTAAAACAGGGTTTTTGGCCATGCCTCAAGGCAGTTAGTAAAGAATCCGCCTGCAATGAAGGAGACCACGGTTCAATTTCTGGGTCCAGAAGATCTGCTGGAGAAGGAATCGGCTACCCACTCCAGTCTTCTTGGGCTTCCTTTGTGGCTCAGCTGGTAAAGAATCCGGCCGCAATGTGGGAGACCTGGGTTCGATCCCTGGGTTGGGACAATCCCCTGGAGAAAGGAAAGCCTACCCACTCCAGTATTCTGGCCTGAAGAATTTCATGGACTGTATAGTCCATGCGGTTGCAAAGAGTCAGACGTGACTGAGCCACTTTCACTTTTAAGGCATCGTGGGATTTAAATGCCCGATACCAAGGGTTGAACCCTTGTCCCTTGTTAGTGAAAGAGTGGAGTCCTAACTGCTGGACTACCAGGTTAAAATATATTTTACTTTGCTGTTATAATTTTGTCAAACAAGTTGCAAACCACCTGCTCCCTCTCTGTTGTCTCCAGACTCAATCTACCATCCTCTGTTTTTACCTTAGCTCTGTCAGGTTGGCAAAACAGGAAGTTTTACTGTAAAAGATTATTCTTTAAAAAATATTTTATTGGAGCATAGTTGGTTTACAGTGTTGTGTCAGTTTCTGCTGCACAGCAAAATGAATCCGTTACACACGTGCAGGCATGTGTGCTAAGTCACTCCAGTCATGTCCAACTCTGCAACCCCCTGGACTGTAGCCTGCTAGGCTCCTCTGTCCATGGAATTGTCCAGGCAAGAATGGGTTGCCATGCCTTCTCCAGGGGATCTTCCCTACCCAGGGCTTGAACACACATCTCTTGCAGTCAGTCTTGGCAGTCAGGTTCTTTACCACTGTCACCACCTGGAAAGCGCACAATTATACATCCGTTCAGTTTGGTTCAGGGCTTCCCTTGTAGCTCACTAGGTAAAGAATCTGCCTGCAGTGCAGGAGACCCAGGTTCGATCCCTGGGTTGAGAAGATCCCCTAGAGAAGGAAATGGCAACCCACTCCAGTATCCTTGCCTGGAAAATCTCATGGACAGAGGAGCCTGGTGGGGTCCTGCAGTCCATGGGGTCACAAAGAGTCAGGCACGACCGAGTGACTAACACTTACACTTACTCAGGTCAGTTCAGTCACTCAGTCATGTCCAACTCTGCAATCCTGTGGACTGCCGCATGCTAGGCTTCCCTGTCCATCACCAACTCCCAGAGCTTGCTCAAACTCATGTCTATCGAGTCGGTAATGTCATCCAACCATCTCATCCTCTGTCATCCCCTTCTCCTCCTGCCTTTAGTCTTTCCTAGGATCAGGGTCTTTTGCAATGAGTCAGTTCTTCGCATCAGGTGGCCAAAGTATTGGATCTTCATCATCAGTCCTTCCAGTGAATATTCAGGACTGATCTTCTTTAGGATGGACTGGTTGGATCTCCTTGCAGCCCAAGAGACTCTCAAGAGTCTCCTCAACACCACAGTTCAAAAGCATCAATTCTTCAGTGCTCAGCTTTCTTTATAGTCTAACTTTCACATCCATACATGACTACTGGAAAGGCCATAGCTTTGACTTGGACCTTTGTTGGCAAACTACTGTCTCTGCTTTTTAATATGCTGTCTAGGCTGGTCATATCTTTTTTTCCAAGGAGCAAGTACCTTTTAATTTCATGGCTGCAGTCACCATCTGCAGTGATTTTGGAGCCCCCCAAAATAAAGTCCTTCTCTGTTTCCATTGTTTCCCCATCTATTTGCCATGAAGTGGTGGAACCGGATGCCACGATCTTAGTTTTCTGAATGTTGAGTTTTAAGCCAACTTTTTCAATCTCCACTTTCACTTTCATCAAGAGGCTGTTTAGTTCTTCTTCACTGTCTGCCACAAGGGTGGTGTCATCTGCATATCTGAGGTTATTGATATTTCCCCTGGCCATCTTGAGTCCAGCTTGTGCTTCTTCCAGCCCAGCGTGTCTCATGATGTACTCTGCATAGAAGTTAAATAAGCAGGGTGACAATATACAGCCTTGATGTACTCCTTTCCCGATTTGGAACCAGTCTGCTGTTCCATGTCCAGTTCTAACTGTTGCTTCTTCACCTGCTTATAGGTTTCTCAGGAGGCAGGTGAGGTGGTCTGGTATTCCCATCTCTTGAAGAGTTTTCCACAGTTTGTTCTGATCCACACAGTCAAAGGCTTTGTCATAGTCAACAAATCAGAAGTAGATGTTTTTCTGGAATTCTCTTGCTTTTTCAGTGATCCAACAGATGTTGGCAATTTGATGGTTGGTTCCTCTGCCTTTTCTAAATCCAGCTTGAACATCTGGAGGTTCACAATTCATGTATTGCTGAAACCTGGCTTGGAGACTTTTGAGCATTACTTTACTAGAGTGTGAGAAGAGTGCAATTGTGCAGTAGTTTGAACATTCTTTGGCATTGCCTTTTTTGGGGGATTGGAATAAAAACTGACTTTTCCAGTCCTGAGGCCACTGCTGAGTTTTCCCAATTTGCTGGCATATTGAGTGCAGCTCTTTCACGGCATCATCTTTTAGGATTTGAAAGAGCTCAACTGGAATTCCATCACCTTCACTATCCTTGTTCATAGTTCCATTAGCTTTGTTCATAGTGATGCTTCCTAAGGCCCACTTGACTTTGCATTCCAGGATGTCTGGCTCTAGGTTGGTGATCACACCATCATGATTATCTGGGTCATGAAGATCTTTTTTGTATTGTTCTTCTGTGTATTGTTGCCACCTCTTCTTAATATCTTCTGCTACTGTTGGGTCCATACCATTTCTGTCCTTTATTGTGCCCATCTTTGCATGAAACATTTCCTTGGTATCTCTGATTTTTTTTTGAAGAGATCTCAAGTCTTTCCCATTCTATTGTTTTCCTCTATTTCTTTGCACTGATCGCTGAGGAAGGCTTTCTTATCTCTCCTTGCTATTCTTTGGAACTCTGCATTCAAATGGGTATATCTTTTCTTTTCTCCTTTGCCTTTAGCTTCTCTTCTTTTCTCAGCTATTTGTAAGGCCTCCTCAGACAACCATTTTGCCTTCTTGCATTTCTTTTTCCTTGGGGATGGTCTTGATCACTGCCTCCTGTACAGTGTCATGAACCTCTGTCCATAGTTCATCAGGCACTCTATCAGATCTAATCCCTTGAATCTCTTTGCCACTTCCACTGTATAGTCCAGCAAATCAGAGGGATTTGATTTAGGTCATACCTGAATGGTCTAGTGGTTTTCCCTCCACTCTTTTTCAGATTCTGTTCCCATATAGGTCATTACAGAGGATTGAACAGGGTTTCCTGTGCTACACAGTAGATCCTAAAAGATTATACATAAGGCAGGATATAGAGGGTATATGGAAGCACGGGATACAGAGGAATATACCCGGAATCACTGTGGATGCATAGACTGTGGATGCATAGACTGTGGATGCATAGATTGCTGTACAGAAATCCAGTCTCATTTCTCTGGCTGTTCCCCCTTTTTATATATCACAGGGATATGTAAGCCTCCCAGTCCCTTCAGATGCTTAAACCTATGGGCTTCCCTCGTGGCTTAGCAGGAAAGAATGTGCCTGCAGTACAGGAGAGGAGAGTTTTGTCCCTTGGTTGGAATGATCCCCTGAAGTAGTAAATGGCAACCCATTCCAATATTCTTGCTTGGGAAATCCCATGGACAGAGGAGCCTGATGGGCTGCAGTCCATGGGGTCACACAAAGCCAAACAAAGCTGAGCAGGCACATATGCTGGAAGCTACAAGAGTCAGTTGGGCAGCTGAGCCTTAGCAACACCTGTGGCAAATATCCCCTGTGGTGTCTGACATTCTGAGTCTCTCAGCTGCCTCGATGGCCTCTGTCTTAGCACGCCCAGTGACCACCCACTCCTCTTTCTCTTGGTGCAGAGAGCACAGGACAGAGGAGGCGCTCTTACTTTCTCCCTTGATCCCTTTTCAGTACAGGAACATCAGATGACATGGCATATGGAATGTTTATCAGAACATAGTCACAGTGATAACTGGAAAATTAGAATTAACCTTAATTGAGCACCGTTCACTATGGGGGTGCTTTGCTGAATCTCAGCCACTCTTCAATAAGTATTATTATTGTGCCTGTTGACAGGGCTTCTCTGGTAGCTCAGACAGTAAAGAATCTGCCTGCAATGTGGGAGACTCAGATTCGATCTGTAGATGGGGAAGATCCCCCGGAGCAAGGAAATGGCAACCCACTCCAGTATTCTCACCTGGAGAACTCTTTTTTAAAAAAATATATATTTGTTTTTATTTATTTCTTTGACTGCGTTGGGTCTTAGTTGCAGCATGTGGGATCTACTTCCCTGACCGGGGGTCGAACCCCTGGCCCGCTGCGTTGGGAGCATGGAGCCTTAGCCACTGGACCACCAGGGAAGTCCCCCTGACCCAGAGAATTCTATGGACACAAGGAGTCCCACAGGACTGAGCGACTAACACTTTCACTTTCTTTCATTGTGCCTGTTGATCAGTGGGTGAGGCAGGTCTTAGAGCAGAAAGAACTTGCCCCAGTGACACGGTTAGTCACCAGGGCCTGGGTGGGTGGGGGGAGCCGGATGTTCACCTAGGTGATCTCTCTGACAATTTTAACCACCGCCAAGACTCAGGTTCTAAGTAGTCTGGCGCTTTGTCTGTACGTTTGGCTTCAGGGACTGCAGACCGACCCAGGGTTTCACAAGGTGCGTGTCCGTGTGCCCACCTCTGCCCTGCAGACCTGCCCTGCATTTCCGCATTCTGCTTCATGCTCCCGGGCATCAGGGGTCCCCTCGTGTCATGTGGCTGCTGCCCTCCGCTCAGCACCCCACCTCTGGGTTCTGCCTTCCCTGGAGGCTGGTAGCGCCTGCCTTGGCAGCCCCAGGAATCACACTAATCCTTGGTTTCACTCCACCCAGCCCACACCCTTGGTAAACAGACCTTTTATTCAACTCTCCTGCCTTTTCCTGTTTTGCGTGTGCCATTTGTTTCCTCCTGGGACCCTAACTGATCCAGTCTTCATGGGTGTTCCTCAACCCTGACCTGGTTCTGCCCTTAAGTCACACCACTGCCTCCCTAGAAACCTCCCCTCCCTTCCCCAGGTCAGGTTCAACTCTGCCTCCTTCCTGAGTCCTGTACTCAGGGTGGCCTTGTGAGGGTGGGGCCTCAGGAGCAGAGGCCGGACCACCTCCAGGTCTGGCTCAGTCCCTCCACCTGGTGGGGCTCTGGTCCCGTCTCTTTGGAACTGACTGCATCTCTCCAGGACATACACTAATTGCTTTCTCAGAGACAGCATAGCCTCAGTTCAGTTCAGTTCAGTCGCTCAGTCGTGCCCGACTATTTGCCACCCCATGAATTGCAGCATGCAATGCCTCCCTGTCCATCACCAACTCCAGGAGTTCACTCAGACTCATGTCCATCGAGTTGGTGATGCCATCCAGCCATCTCATCCTCTGTCGTCCACTTCTGCTCCTGCCGCCAATCCCTCCCAGCATCAGAGTCTTTTCCAATGAGTCAACTCTTCTCATGAGGTGGCCAAAGTACTGGAGTTTCAGCTTTAGCATCATTCCTTCCAAAGAAATCCCAGGACTGATCTCCTTCAGAATGGACTGGTTGGATCTCCTTGCAGTCCAAGGGACTCTCAAGAGTCTTCTCCAACACCACAGTTCAAAAGCATCAATTCTTCGGCACTCAGCTTTCTTCACAGTCCAACTCTCACATCCATACATGACCACTGGAAAGGCCATAGCCTTGACTAGATGGACCTTTGTTGGCAAAGTAATGTCTCTGCTTTTGAATATGCTATCTAGGTTGGTCATAACTTTCCTTCCAAGGAGTAAGCGTCTTTTAATTTCATGGCTACAGTCACCATCTGCAGTGATTTTAGAGCCCCCCAAAATAAAGTCTGACACTGTTTCCACTGTTTCCCATCTATTTCCCTTCATGTGATGGGACCAGATGCCATGATCTTCGTTTTCTGAATGTTGAGTTTTAAGCCAACTTTGTCACTCTCCTCTTTCACTTTCATAAGAGGCTTTTTAGTTCCTCTTCATTTTCTGCCATAAGGGTGGTGTCATCTGCATATCTGAGGTTATTGATATTTCTTCCACCAATCTTGATTCCAGCTTGTGTTTCTTCCAGCCCAGTGTTTCTCATGATGTACTCTGCATATAAGGTAAATAAGCAGGGTGACAATATACAGCCTTGACATACTCCTTTTCCTATTTGGAACCATTCTGTTGTTCCATGTCCAGTTCTAACTGTTGCTTCCTGACCTGCGTATAGGTTTCTCAAGAGGCAAGTCAGGTGGTCTGGTATTCCCATCTCTTTCAGAATTTTCCACAGTTTATTGTGATCCACACAGTCAAAGGCTTTGGCATAGT
This sequence comes from Capra hircus, assembly GCF_001704415.2. Taxonomy (NCBI): domain Eukaryota; kingdom Metazoa; phylum Chordata; class Mammalia; order Artiodactyla; family Bovidae; genus Capra; species Capra hircus. The sequence goes on along the minus strand of NC_030815.1, from coordinate 5,489,217 downwards.
CCATGAAGCAGAAATAGATGTTTTTCTGGAACTCTCTTGCTTTTTCGATGATCCATCAGATGTTGGCAATTTGATCTCTGGTTCGTCTGCCTTTTCTAACACCAGTTTGAACATCAGGGAGTTCACTGTTCACGTATTACTGAAGCCTGGCTTGGAGAATTTTGAGTATTACTTTACTAGCATGTGAGATGAGTGAATTTGTGTGGTAGTTTGAGCATTCTTTGGCATTGCCTTTCTTTGGGATTGGAATGAAAACTGACCTTTTCCAGTCCTGTGGCCACTGCTGAGTTTTCCAAATCCCATCTGAATAAAATATTTCTCTTATGAGCAGGGCTGTGGCCCCGACCTGCAGAAGCAGTGGGTCTTCATTGCTCAGTTGCATTCAACTCTTTGCGACCCCATGGACCTCATGGACCCCATGGACCCCACCAGGCTTCTCTGTCCATGGGATTCTCTAGGCAAGAATACTGGGAGTGGGTTGCCATTTTCTTTTCCAGGGGATCTTCCTGATCCAGGGATCAGACCCAAGTGTCTTGTATCTCCTGCATTGGCAGGTGAACTCTTTACCAGTGAGCCAGGGTCTTCATTTTCGTGCCTTAAAATCTTCAGATTCACATTCTTTTCTGCTCTGCCCAGGGCTCTGGCAGCAGAAACAGAAGCCTGTAGTAGCTTAGTGGCCCTCTGGAGAATGTTACCAACTGTGATGAAATGACTTTGATTCAGAATTTGGGGGGTGGGCATTTAGAGAGACCATGTATCGTGCTTCATGAGTGAATTGAGATGAGCAACCCCACTTCTGTGCACTTGTCTTTCTGCTTCACCTTTTCTCTCGTGTTCTGAATATAGGAGTAAATGTGGAGTCCTAGGGAGAACCTTCACAGAAGGACCCAACTTCATTTTGCTTTTTAATTTTATGAGGTCTCACATTTAGGTCTAGGATCCACTTTCTTGAGTTAATCTTTGTATATGATGCAAGGTGTGATCAGTTGTTGTTGCTGGTTTTCTGCGTAGGCTATCCAAGTATTCCAGCGCCATTTGTTGTTTTACACCGCGAGGCATGTGGGAGCTTAGCTCCCAGACTAGGGAACCAGCCGGCACCCCCTACAGTGGAAGGTGAAGTCGTAACCATTGGACCACAAGGATGCCCCCTTGTCCCATTTTTGAAGGGTCGCAAAGTCTTCCTGCAGGAAGTTATGGGTATTTTTCTAGTGTGGAGGGAAGAGTTTGTTCAAAGGCACTGAGGCAGGAGAAGGCGTGAGAAATCTGGGGAACTGAACACAGGACTGCACATTTCCCAGAGCTCATCCTCTTCAAACATCCTCAGGTCCTAAGGACGGGAGGCCAGGTATGGCATCAGCAAGACCACGTGGGTTGTGTATAGCAGTCATCAGTTTTGGGTGGTCAGTGCCCTGATGCAGGGTAATCTAGTCCTCCCCACCCGCGTGGTGTGTGTATGTGTGTGTGTGAGTTGCTCAGTCATGTCTGACCCTTTGTGACCACATGGACCATAGCCCGCCAGGTTCCTCTGTCCATGGGATTCTTCAGGCAACAATACTGGAGTAGATACCTAGTCCCTTCTCCAGGGGATCTTCCCGATCCTGGGACTGAACCTGGATCCCCCACATTGCAGGCAGATTCTTTACCATCTGACCCCCCAGGGAAGCCTCTAACCCCCTGTAGCCCATCCCATTTTAGCACTAAAAGGAAACCCTTTCCTCCTAGACAAACCGGGACACATGGCATCCTGGCCTGGGATAGCAGTGGACTATTTTGGGCATCACCTTGTATTAGCATACATGCACGTGCGTGTAACGAATTCCGTGTATGAATCTGCGTTCTTGGGTCCTTGCTGTACAAGGTGATGCTTTAATAATCCTCTTGCTCTTTGAGTTTTGAGCAGGATTTCTAACTCAAACTGTCACCCAAGATGACCTCTTCTCGCCTTGACAGGCGAATATACTTTTTCATCATTGTGGTCTCTGAGGCATCTTGAACTTTCCTTTCCTGCTAGCAGACTTGAGTTTCCCCCAAGGATCTCTGAAGAACTCTCTTTTGACTTTTCCTGCTTGGAGAAATTTCCTTTTGAGCCTCAGATGACTGGCTGTATTAAGCATGGCTATGACTGGGATGTTTGAAGACTGTTTCAGAAATTGTGGGTTCATTTCAGTTTTCATTTGAGCCCTTGAATTACGTATTTAGTAGAGACCAGTTTGCAAAGACTAGCAGGTATCCCAGCTGACTTTGGGGCAGTCTAAGGGCTCTTGCTCTCTGCCGCTCTCTGAGCCGAACAGCTGTGCTCTTGAGTCTGTTCTCCAGGCAGCTGCTGTGCTCTGCAGCCCTGCAGGGACACCTCTTGGTGCCAGGGTCAAAGTGAGCCCAACAAAGTGAGACATTTCTACAGAAACGTCTGTCATCACTCTTTCCTAGACACACTGGGACTCACAGGCGCCTGGAAATGGTTTGCTGGAATACAGAATCTATGTTGAGTTCAGGGTCTAAAATCTGCCAGTTTAATTGAAAGGCATATTCATGTTTGGAAAGTTTTTTTATTGCTATGGGCCCAACATTCATGCATAATTTTACAAAGGCTGCTGCTGCTGCTAAGTCCCTTCAGTCATGTCCGACTCTGTGCGACCCCATAGACAGCAGCCCACCAGGCTCCCCTGTCCCTGAGATTCTCCAGACAAGAATTCTGGAGTGGGTGCCATTTCCTTCTCCAATGCATGAAAGTAAAAAAAAAAAAGTGAAGTTGCTCAGTCGTGTCCGACTGTGTGACCCCATGTAGAGCAGCCCACCAGGCTCCTCTGTCCATGGGATTCTCTAGGCAAGAATACTGGAGTGGCTTGCCATTTTCTTCTCCCTTTACACAGGCAAGCTATTGTTTAGTCACTAAGTTCTGTCTGACTCTGCGACCCTGTGGCCTGTAGCCTGCCAGGCTTTTCTGTCCCTAGGATTCTTTAGGCAAGAATACTGGAGTGGGTTACCATTTCTTTCTCCAAGGGATCTTCCCACCCCAGGGTTTGAGCCAGTGTCTCCTGCGTTGCAGGCAGATTCTTTACCATTTGAGCTCCCAGGGAAGCCCCATGAAGGCAAGTAATGATCTCCGAACTTGGAGAATTGTCATCATGGTCCCAATTACTGTGATTTTCATTTCGCTAGAAAGTCAGCTTTGGAAACACAGGAGGATAAACCGCCGGGTTCACATCCCCCGAAGTTACTGGTTCATGTGTCCCCATTGTCACGTGGTCTGTGTCAGCCTTTGCCAGATCCAGACCAGTGAGGAAAACTGGAAGGTTCCCTGTGCTCTGGCCTGTTTAACACATGATATTAGCCTGCACTTTAATTAGTGTCTTCTAGCTTTGGTGTCAGAATTGGCTGCCAGCTCTTCCATATTCTCCTACACCCTGGAGTGATTTATGTGGCATAGAAACGATCTGTTCTTTTCCTGGTCTATTCTTTTCTTGCCTTAAAATTATTCTAGTCGTGGTATACTTTAGGAGTGCTTTTTTCATCTTAAATTTTTCTTATGGGTTTTGATATTTTAAGATTTTCAACCTAGTTTTGAGTCTGTTTTTTTTTTTTCCCTTGGAAATCATCTGTGATCTAGATTTTTAGATTTCTTGGGGCAAAATTATACTTTATCTTCTCATAATAAAAAAAAAATCTTGTATATATGCAAGGCATGCTGCATTCTAATTTCTAATGCTGTTTATTTTGTGCCTGTTATTTTATTCTCCAAAGTTTGATTATTTTATTGACTTTTCCTAAGTATTAACTTTTATTTGTATTGAGAGAGAGAGAAATGGAAATGAGAATGATAGAGGCATCGTCGTTGTTCAGTGGCTCAGTCATGTCCGACTCTTTGCAACCCCATGGACTGTGGCACGAATGATAGAATGAAGTCATATTTACTAGTTCAACTTTATTTCTGTCTTTGGGTCTACTTGGTCTATTTCTTGGACTTCTCTGGTGGCTCAGACAGTAAAGTGTCTGCCTACAATGCGGGAGACGCGGGTTCAGCCCCTGGGTTGGGAAGATCCCGTGGAGAAGGAAATGACAACCCACTCCAGTATTCTTGCCTGGAGAATCCCATGGACAGAGCAGCCTGGTAGCTACAGTCTATGGGGTCACAAAGAGTCGGACATGACTGAGTGACTTCACTTTTGGTCTGTTTCTTAGAGAAATGTACCACAATGTCACATGTCTTATTCATTGCTTTACAGGTTTCACAGTCATGTTTAGAAGTCCAGGAAACTTTGCTCCTGTGATATATTCCGTATGGTTTGTATCTTTTATAAACATATAAAATAGGTTTCTTTTTAGAGCCAGTAAATGCTCTTTTCTTTACATTTTATTATTTCTAATATTAATGTTGCAGTGCCTGTTTTGTTTTTGTCTGTTACAAATCTGTCTGTTATACCTTTTTGTTGCCTTTTCTTCCTGCACCTGTTTGTGTGCTTTCGTTTGCTTTAATATCTGCTGGACCTGAGGCGGCCTGGCCCTCTCTCATTGGATCTTGATTTTATGTTCTTGACTCAGTGAACACCACGGGATAGAGATCAGCAAAAAGGCCCTCCTCCTCTTTGTTTCCTATCCTATGCAATGTTCACATAGTATCCAGGTATTTACTGTACCAACTTCAGCCAGCTGCTTGAAGGTGGAAGTGATTTTTTTTTTTTTAATATTTATTTGTCTGTGCTGGGTCCTAGTTGCAGCATGCAGGGTCTTTTAGTTGCAGCATGCAGCCTCTTAGTTCCAGCATGTGGGATCTAGTTCCTTGACCAGGAATTGAACCCTGGCCCCCTGCATTGAGAGCACAGAGTCCCAGACCCTCAACCATCAGGAAAGTCCTTAAGGTAGAAATCTTTAATCAGTCCACGTGGTTCTGGATTCCGGGGCTCCTTCTTACTTGCGATGGCAGAGCAGAGGGACAGACTGTAAGGGGGCTTATTCTCAGCTGATGTGAACAGGCAGCCTGCTTGGTTTCTGTAGAAGCGCCTCTGACTTTTCTTCGTTTGATCTTTGGTGTTCTGAAATTCCTCCAAGAGTAGTTTTCAGTGGCGTGAAGTTCAGAGTCTTTCTTTGTAAAGACTTCAACACTGGGAATTTTTCTAATGTTTTCATTTGGTTTCCAAACTCACTAATTTACTGCTCGGCCCTTTCTGTTCTGCTGTTCAGTCCACTGATTGAGTTTTTATTTTGTCAATTGCATGTAAACATGTGCACAGATGAAGTTCCTTCTTGACTGTCTCTCTGCATAATAATCATTTGTTATTATATACACTTATATGGTAGATGCTCTGTAGGTTTACAACCTTATCTCTATTCTTATCATTTAGTGGCTAAGTCGTGTCAGACTCTTTGTGACCCCATGGACTGTAGCCCACCAGGCTCCTCTGTCCATGGGACTCTCCAGGCAAGACCACTGGAAGTGGTTGCCATTCCCTTCCCCAGGGGTCTTCCCCACCCAGGGATGGAACCCGCATCTCTTCCATCTGCTGCATTGGCAGGCGGGTTCTTCACCAGCTGAGCCAGCAGGGAAGCCCTCAGTCTACTCTAGGTATTGTGACTTATGAAAACTTGCACCTGGCTGAGGCTATGAACTATAGTTCTGGCCAAGTTTGTTGGTACTCCCTATTGTACTTCCTTGAAGGCATCACTGAGTACTTTCACTCGCCCTGGACCACTCCCTCCCTCCTTCTCTCTGTATGACGGAAGGAAGCCTTTAATGTTCAGTTGGATGCCCAAGTATGCACAGCCATTTGCAGTCATCGATGAACACAACTGAGTCTGAAGTTGTCTTCCAGTTGCTCTACGAGCTCATTTCAACAGGGTTTTTTATTAGGTCCCCTCTGCTTACTGAGTTGGTTCTCCTCTCATGGTGTTGGTTTTCTTCAGGTGATTATAATTCTTATTTATTAACTATGGGTCTCTGTTGGACTATCTGTAGAGGTGACCTTTTCGGTCTTCCCTGGTTGTTCAGATAGTAAAGAACCCGCCTGCAATGCACGAGATTGGAGTTCGATTCCTGGACTGGAAAGATCCCTTGGAGGAAAGAACGAGAAACCACTCCACTGTTCTTGCCTGGAGAATCCCATGGACAGAGGAGTCTGGTGGGCTACAGTCCATGGGGTTGCGAACAGTCAGACACGACTGAGCAACTAACACTTTCAGTTTTCAGAGGTGACCTTGTCTTGTCAATAATGCTTATGGGAGAGAGGCAGCCATGTGTCCTTGGTGTGAGACACTCATCTTTCCTGTTGGTAACCAGTGGGACCCAGTCCTGCTTTGCTGGCCCAACCCCAAACCTGTGCTGTGGCTGGTATAGGCCACAACTGCCTTCCAGTTGGCTTCAACAGGGTGGGAGCGGGGCAGGGGGCATAGGAGGGTAGTGAGCCCTGCCTGGGCATTCCGAGACAGCTGCCCAATTAGTCACCCAGGGCTCCCCACCCCCACCCCCACCACTTTTCTGTGATAAGATAATCGTTTCCCTGAACTCCTGCTGCCCTGGCGCCCTTCTTCTCTTGCATGTGATGTGTAGTTTTCTCTTGTGATTGTTGCTTTGAGTATTCATCCAGTCTGCTTTCTATATCAGAAACATCCCAGAAACTTTTTTCTGTATACTCTTTTTTATATTTTGGGGCTACTCTGGATGTATTCTTTTTATTTTTAAATTAAAAACTATTTATTTATTTAATTTTGGGGCTGCACTAGGTCCTTGTTGGGCTCTTCCCAGGTGGCGCTAGTGGTAAAGAACCCGCCTGCCAATGCAGGAGACATAAGAGACGCAGGTTCGATCCCTGGGTTGGGAAGATCCCCTGGAGGAAGGCATGGCAACCCACTCCAGTATTCTTGCCTGGAAAACCCCATGGGCCGAGGAGCCTGACAGGCTACAGTCCACAGGGTTGCAAAGAGTCGGACTGAAGTGACTTAGCACGCACACATACATGGGTCCTTGTTGCTGTAAGTTGTGGCCAGCAGGGGCTATTCTTTCTCTCCATGGGTGGACTTATTCCAGGGGCTTCTCTTGTTGCAGAGCACGGGTTGTAGGTGCTTGGGCTCAGTAGATCTGCCACACGGGCTTAGTTGCTCCAAGGCATGTGGGATCTTCCTGGACCAGGGATCGAACCCCTGTCCCCTGCGTTGGCAGGCGTGTTCTTAACCATGGGTCACCAGGGAAGTCCCTGGATTTGTTCATTTTAAATCATGGGTTCTCAAACTTTAGCCTGCATCTGAGTGCCCTGGAGGTGAAGCTGCTGGCCCTGAGAGCCGCACTTCGAGAACCACTGCTTTAAAATATGCCTTTCATCCAATGAGCCTTTGGCAAACAGCCCTGCACTTGTGATTAGTTTACTGTTATTGATCTAATCTCAGAAATTTGGTTCATTTTAAACAAATTTTATTTTCTGAAACCTGAGACTTTGACAATTGGATCTTCACAGGTAAAGAGAAGACCACCTTGAATGCTGGTGTTAAGTAATCCCCTCCTCTTACTTACTCCATGCCTCTTACTCCATGCCTCCTCTCCACTTAAAGATATTCCAGATGTTTCTGTTACTCCCAAGTGATTTTAGCCCTCTTGTTGCCTTCCAGAACTTTTCATATAGTTCAAACTTGGAGTGAAGAAAAAGAGCCCTGCCGTGTGTGTGTGTGTGTGTGTGTGTGTCTATGTTTGTGAGCCTAGTTTGATATCTTTGCACATGTAGTTGTTGTTGTTCAGTTGCTAAGTCATGTCTGACTCTTTGTGACCCCATGGATTGCAGCACACCAGGCTTCCCTGTCTTTCACCATCTCCCACAGTTTGCCCAAGTTCGTGTCCTTTGAATCGATGATGCTGTCCAACTATCTCATCCTTATCCACGTGTAGTTACATAGTATTTATGGATAAAGAAGAATTTGGATATCTGAGTGCTGTTTCAGAAATCTACATTTCTATGAGAAGAAAAGGCCCCAAAGTGCTGTGTCTCATGTACTTTCTACAGCACCATCTGAGATGGGCTCAGATAATTTAATCATCTGGTGAAGCCAATTCACTAGCGATTTCCCCTTGTACCTGAGAAATCCAAACAGAAGGGGGAGGATAAATTTATTCTCCTTCCTTTTGTCTCATATTCTGTCATATCCTGTTTCTCCTCTCTCCTTCCAAATTTATTTTTAGGCCCAGGCATATGATTACATGCTAACTTTCTCTTTTTAAATGTATTTTTAAAAATATTGATTTATTTGCTATTTATTTTTGGCTCTGCTGGGCTTTCGTTGCTGCTCTGGCTTATCTCTGGCTGTGGCGAGAGGGGGCCGCTCTCTAGTTGGGGAGCGAGGGTTTCTCATTGAGGGGGCTTCTCCCGTTGCAGAGCATGGACTCTGGGTCATTGAGGCTTCAGTAGTTGTGATGCGCGGGCTTAGCTGCTTCCCAGCATGTGGGGTCTTCCCAGGCCTGGGATTGAGTCCTGCTCTTCTGCCTTGGCAGGTGGATTCTTTACCACTGAGCCACCCTGGAAGCCCACTAGTTTTCAAGATCAAATTTTCATATCTGCTTTAGACTGTTTTTCAAGAGTGACTGTAATTTGCACAAATATGTTTAGTAGAGTGAGTTGCATGCATGTACGTGGATCATTAGCATACAGAGTATCATGTGCATAGTCACTATGTATCATATAATATCTTTATTTTATGGTTTATTTTAACCTTGAGGCTTCTTCCTACCTTACGAACAAGACAGCCTTCCTTCCTCTGGGTCTCCTTAACGTAAATATTTGAATGTGCTCTGAGATTATGTTATTCCTACTACCTGTCATTGAGAGCTGAACTCAGACACTGCCTATTTTCAGCTCTAACTAATTTAAATTGGCAAGTGATTATGACTGCCTTGAATCTGAAATGCACACTTCAAGTGCAGAAATCACACTCTAGTGAATTGGCTTTTACGTGTAAATATAAAGAGCCTTAGAGTAAAGGAAATCCACGTTAACCAGTCTCGTGTGAGCTGTAATCAGAACACATCCCTTGTATATTTCCAGCTACAACATTCCCAGTGGAACCGAACAACTAAAAAGAACACCCATGTGCTTGGAGGTAAGTTATGACTCTCATGGGAACCATAATTTTGTACTTGATATTTGCGGTTATAAATCTCTGCTCTGTTTCTGTCTGAGCCTTTACTTAGACAGGAAGAAAAACATTTTGGAGGCTTCTTTGCATGTTGTGATGATAGCAGTTGGCCATACTCTGAGCTAGTACTCTGATGCAGGCCACCTAGTAGGTATCACTCCCCTTCTTCAAGGGTATCATTTGATTGCCGTGATACATGGAGAAGGATGGGTTGAATTGTCCTTAATGCATGGGGGTTTTCCAGTTGAGAGAAATGAAGAAAGAAAAAGAACAGCATCTTGGAAGTTTTTATGCACTATCAATATATGTGTGCATGTGTGCTCAGCCGTGTCTGACTCTCTGAAACCCCACCGACTGCAGCCCGCCAGGCTCCCCTGTCCATGGGATTCTCCAGGCAAGAGTACTGGCATGGGTTGCCATTTTCTCCTTCAGGGATCTTCCCGACCCAGGGATCAAACCTGCATCTCCTGCATCGTCAGGCAGATTCTTTACTGCTGAGCCACCAGGGAAGCCGATACGAGTGGTATTTATCTTGAGAACAGCTATGAGCATAAACCTTGGTGACTTTTCCTTCTGTCTTGTGTGGAGAATTTAATAGCGTCTAGTTATAGCCCTGAAAAGGGTTCAGTCTGTCAGAAGACCAGCATCCTGACCTGTGACGTGGAGGTGACCTTTCTGGGTTTTTGTGAGACCTGGTGAGATAATATGAGTAATACCGCATGTAGGTACTTCCTAAGGGATCGTTAGTGTTGTTGAAGAAGCTGAATCAAAGCAAGAGAGTAATGGTTAGCAAAGGAGATATAAACCAAGTTTGGGTAGTGTATTATAATAAACAGTAATTTAAGGAGTGATTTCTAGGCAGAAATTGCATTAGAAATATATATATAAAACTGAGGTGGGAGAGAGAATGAATGTTTATTTGAGCAGTCGCTCTGTGTTTTGCACTGTTGCAGTATATTAGCTATCCACTGCAGCAACACAGAGAACAGCAAAGTACAGGGCCTTGAAACAATCCACGCTTCTTTTTTTTCTTAATGATTTATTTGGCCGTGTCTTGTCTTAGTTGCAGGACATCTGATATTTGTTGCAGTATGCAGGATCTTGCATTCAGGTGGGCTTAGTTGCTTCCAGGTATGTGAGATCTTAGTTCCCAGACCAGGATCAAAACTGTGTCACCTGCCTTAGAAGTTGGATTCTTAGCCACTGAACCATCAGGGAGGTCCCAGTCCACACCTCTTCTGGCACTGCTTTGTGCTAGGAATCTGGGCACAGCTTAGGGGGCACCTCTGCTTCAGTGTCTCTGACAAGCTGCTGTCAATGTGTTGGCCAGGGCTGTGGTCTCATCTGAGTGCTCCACCCGGGAAGGATTTGCTCCCAAGCTCATGGGGTTGTTGGCAGAATTCAATTCCTTGTGGGTTATTGGACTGGGGATCTGGGTTTCCCTGGGTTGTTGGGTGGAACTGCCCTCAACTCCTTGCCACTCGGGCCTCTCCAGTGTGGAAGTTTGCATCACTAATGGAACCCAACAAGTCAGTAGAGAAAGTCTGCCAGAAACAGCGGGAGCTCAGGGTTTTTTTTTTAAATTAATTAGTTTTAAAATGTTGGCTGTGCTGGGCCTTCATCTCAGTGCACCGACTCTTCTTTGGGGCATGTGGGCTCCTCTCCTTATGGAGCATGGGCTCTAGAGTGCATGGACTCTGATGTTGCAGCACGCAGGGTGTAGTTCCCCCGAGGCATCTGAGATCTTAGGTTCCCAACCAGGCTTCAAACCTGTGTCTCCTGAATTGGAAGGTGGATTCTTAAGCCCTGGATCACCAGGGAAGTCCCAGGGACTCCGTTGTATTAACTTAATCATTGCATGGCATCCATTATCTTTGCTGCATTTTATTAGTTAGAAGCAACTTGCAGAGCCCACCTATACCCAAAGGGGAGAGATTACACAGAGTGTGAATACGGGAAGTGGGGGTCGTGGAGTCCCCGTTAGAGTCTCTTTGCCATAGCAGCTTACATGGATAGCATAGAAACCGAAAGTACAGCTAAATAAACGTAGCGCTGACAATGTTCCACGCATTCTCCAGGAACTTAAATGTTTGTTCATTGTTCCTCCCAAGAATCTTATGGAGGGAGTGTTATAATTATCCCTGTTTTGATAATGAACATTGAATCACAGAGAGCGTAAGTGGCTGGTCTGAGATGGAACAGACAGTAAGTGATAGAGCTGGGTTGACCCCTTGACATTCTCACTGCAGAGCCCTTATTCCCAAGCACGACTCTACCCTTTATGTACTCTAGACCTCTGTACCATAAAAGGTACAAAGTTATTTGTTGACATACACGTCAGATGTTAGTCATTTCTTGTTGTCTGTATTTGAAGAAGTTGTCTGACTAGAGTAGCTTTACATGCAATGAAGTGTCCTGAGCGGGCGGGATGATGTGTGTGCTGGTACATGGCAGGTGCTCGGTCCGTATTGATTTCCTCCCCTTGTGTCGGCAGCGCGATGAGCACAGCAGAGTCAGGAGTCGGGAGCATCTGCAGGGAAGTCTTTGAATGACTCAAGATTTAACAGTGTTTATGTATTACTAGCTTCTTGAGGACTGAAAGCACATAGAAGTGCTTTCCTAGGAGCAGAACAATATCCCTAAGCTCTGGGAACAATGTTAGTCTGCTTGCTTTCAGAGTGGCACCCACATAGTATCTGAGGAAGTTGTTGGCTTTGGGGGAGTGGTTTCAGAGACAGAGTTGAGCAGCACTTGCTTAGAGGGAGGTGGTTTGGGCCCCATTAAAGGTCAGATGGAATCCTCTGAGTGGTGTGATAAGTACAATGTGTATAAATTGACCTCTGCACCCTGTGAAGAGTCCTCTTCATTTTCTGCCATGTCTACTCACTTGGGTCGGTTGAAGCCCAGTTTCATGCTTTCTGTGCCACCTTCTCCCTGACTAAATAGGGCAGCTCTTCCTTGTGGCTCAGATGGTAAAGTGTCTGCCTACAATGCGGGAGATCCGGGTTTGATCCCTGGGTCGGGAAGATCCTCTGGAGAAGGAAATGGCAAGCCACTCCAGGACTCTTGCCTGGAAAATCCCACGGACGGAAGAGCCTGGTAGGCTATAGTCCATGGGGTCGCAAAGAGTCAGACATGACTGAGCGACTTCACTTTACTTCCACTCAATGAGGGAAAGAAAGGCACTGCAAAGTTATGCCCTGGGTCCTCCGAATGGTACCGTTCCTTCCTATGGGACATTTGATTACTAGAATAGAGCAGCTGCAACAATGCTTTCCATTTCTCAGTAACCTGAATATCTGCTCTATGTCTTCAGTAGTATGGATGATTGAGAACTGAATATACATGACCACCTAGTGTCTACATATATATATGAGATTATTGATCATGTATTGAGTTGGCCAAAAGGTTTGCTCAGGTTTATCTGTTCAGTAGCTCAGTTGTGGTTGAATCTTTGCGACCCCACGGACTGCAGCACTGCAGGCCTCCCTGTCCATCACCAACTCCCAGAGCTTGTTCAAACTCATGCCCATCGAGTCGGTGATGCCATCCAACCATCTCATCCTCTGTCACTCCCTTCTCCTGCCTTCAATCTTTCCCAGCATCAGGGTCTTTCCCAGTGAGTTAGTTCTTTGCATCAGGTGGCCAAAGTATTGGAGTTTCAGCTTCCACATCAGTCCTTCCAATGAATATTCAGGATTGATTTCCTAAGGATTGACTGGTTTGATCTCCTTGCTGTCCAAGAGTCTCAAGAGTTTTCTCCAACACCACAGTTCAAAAGCATCAATTCTTCGGCATTCAGCTTTCTTTATAGTCCAACTCTCACATCCATACATGACCACTGGAAAAACCATAACTTTGACTAGACGGATCTTTGTTGGCAAAGTAATGTCTCTACTTCTTAATATGCTGTCTAGGTTGGTCATAAGTTTTCTTCCAAGAAGCAAGCATCTTTTAATTTCATGGCTGTAGTCACCATCTGCAGTGATTTTGGAGCCCAAGAAAATAAAGTCTGTCGCTGTTTCCATTGTTTCCCCATCTATTTGCCATGAAGTGATGGAGCCAGATGTCATGATCTTCGTTTTCTGAATGTTGAGCTTTAAGCCAGCTTTTTCACTCTCCTCTTTCACTTTCATCAAGAGATTCTAGTAATTTTGCCTTGAGAACTCCACGCACAGTATGAAAAGGTTTATCTGTAAGATGTTACAAACTTTTCAACCAACCCAGTAGAAGGAATGGTAATTCCTGAATTATTCTTTAACAAGATTTTAACACTTCTAATCCTTTAATGTCATGCTTGCATGCTAAGTCACTCAGAGCGACCCCTGCACTGTAGCCTGCCAGGCTCCTCTGTCCAAGGGATTTCCCAGGCAAGAATACTGGAATGGGTTGCCATTTCCTTCTCCAGGGGATCCTCCCGACCCAGGGATTAATCCCAGGTCTTCTGCATTGGCAAGTGAATTCTTTAATTCCGAGCCACTGGGGAAGCCTCAGTCCGTTAATGACCATTGGTAGAGAAAATAGTTTTCATTATACTTGGACATTAAACTCTGATATCGTTTTCCATGGCATGGGGGGTACCTTTGGGGATGCTATTATGAACTGAGTGGAGTCTGACTAAAATTCATATGTTGAAGTCCAGCCTGCGTATTTGGAGATAGGACCTTTAAAGAAAAAATTGAAGTTAACTGAGATCATAAGGGCAGGGCTCTAATCCAGTAGGACTGGTATCTTTACAGAAGAGGCAGCAGAGGTTTCTCTCCAGGGTGCACAGAGGAAAGGCCAGATGATGAGCAAGAAGGTGACTGTCTGCAAGCTAGCAAGAGAGGTCTCACCTAAACCATCCTGCTGACATCTTGATCTTGGATTTCTAGCTTCCAAAGCTGTGAGAAAATGAATATCTGTTATTTAAGCCACCCAGTCTGTGATGGCAGGCCTAACAGATGAATACGTGTTTCTGTCCATCCAGGTAAATGCCTTCACCTACAGCCCATCCTCACTGCCTGTTTCCTTCTAGTGTGCGAGCTCCCACAGATGTGGCTGAGTTGCTAGCAAGTGAGTCATAAAACCTTGGCCCCTGAGCACAGCCACATACCCGAGCCACTCATCGTCAATCCAGGCTTGTCCCACAGATGCTCCCTTGTGGGAATTCAAAACAGGAACTCAGAAACTTGAGTAGTTTTGCTGAGATGTCGAAACAGGGTATTTGAAGTCTGGGCTCTGATGACCTTGTGCATGCTGCCTCAGAAAAAAAGTAGGTCTTCTGGGAGAAAGAAAAGAATAAAGAAGATGTGGGAACAGGCAGAGAGAAGCGAGAATCCGAGAGCCTGCTCTTGGAGAGAAAAGCAGCAGCCTTGGTTGTGGACTTCCTAGTTCTGACTTTGTCTTTTGAGGGGCCTTCTTTGAGTTGTGCACTAGGTTTCCATGAAATACCTCCGATTCTGTACAAAAATTCCTCATGCTTCAGCTGTCTCTAGGCAGCTTCTGTTTCTTGCAACCTAAGGATTTCTTAATAGACATATGGAAACATGCATAATTAGGACCTAAAGCATGAATTAAGTAGAAATCTCCTAATAAACAGAAGGTTAATGCATGAATTTGCTAATCCTTTCTCCCTTGCTGTGGGAATAATGAGAATTTCATTCTTAACCCATGGCAGGGATAGGTCTCTCTTTTGTTCACTATTTTTATTTCTTGTTGATCATTTTTCTGAGGAAGGGCCTGTCTATGATCTATTGATATAACAAAAGACAGGGAGAATGTATTTCATTCATTCATTTAAAAATGATTGAATGTATACTTTAGAGAAGTGCTGGATTTAATCTTGGGCAAACAAATCTGACAAGTTGGACCATAAAAAAAGGCTGAGAGCCAAAGAATTGATGCTTTTTGAACTGTGGTGTTGGAGAAGACTCTTGAGAATCCCTTGGACTGCAAGGAGATCAAACCAGTCAATCCTAAAGGAAATCAACCCTGGATATTCATTGAAAGGACTGATGATGAAGCTGAAACTCCGATACCTTGGCCACCTGATGCGAATAGCTGACTCATTGGAAAAGACCCTGATGCTAAGAAAGACTGACAGCAGGAGGAGAAGGGAGCGATAGAGGATGAGATGTCTGGATGCCATCACCGACTCAATGGATATGAATCTGAGCAAACTCTGGGACATAGTAGAGGACCCAGGAACCTGTGCTGCAGTCCATGGGGTCGCAAGTAGTTGGGCATGACTTAGTGACTGAACAACAACAATAACAAATTTGAATTAAACTTTATTTCTGCCTGAAGTATTTTGTGTTAACTGGTAGAGAGGGACACAAGGCAGCCAGGTACAGCCACATGAATTGTTTACTGTGTAAGTCCAGGGATGCCTTTGAGATGTCTGAGCAATGAGCTCTGAGTGCATAGTTCACAACACTCAGAACCTAACGTGGAGCTCAGAACAGCTCAGCATGAGGCTGCATGGTGACGGCCACAAAATACCATGAACTAGTCATATGGGGCATAAGTAATTCTACCCAGCAGAGAGGAAGGAAAGGAGGTCAGTAACGGCTGCACTGAACGTGAGACAGTTGACATCTGGATGCCAAATTTCCAAGCAGCAGAGGACGACAGTGTTCCTAGTATGGGATAACGAGGATAAAGGCACAGGGCATTCCCCAAAATTGTGTCACAGGATGGTGGCGTCAGGACCTCTGAAGATCTGCTTGTCCAGGAAAGCAGTAGAGATACTAGCAGAAACTGTCAAAACAAACATTCTCAGGACTCAGAATTCACCAAAGGCTTGTAACTACCCAAAGAGAGTTTATTCAGGAAAAAAAACAGAACCTTAAAAACCAGGAGGCCTTGTGGCTTGCCCTTGTCCCACCCCATTCCCAGCCCTGAAAGCCAACAGCTCACAACCATGGTAGCCGTGGACCCCAGCAGCTCACCACCTCTGGAGGGGGCAGAGCAGCTCTGAAACCCCGTCCCCGGAGACCTCTAATTCCTTGACTTGTCCAGCACCTTCTAGCTCTGTCTCGAGCTGGTCTCTGTTGGACCTGACTCAGCAATCTCGCTGGACTTCGCAGGTGGCTCAGTGGTAAAGAATCCACCTGTCAATTCAGGAGACTCAGGTTTGACCCCTAGGTCAGGAAGATCTCCCCTGGAGGAGGAAATGGCAACTCACTCCGGTCTTCCTGCCTGGAGAATCCCATGGACAGAAGAGCCTGGCAGGCTACAGTCCATGGAGTCACTCAAAGAGTCAGACACAACTGAAATGACTGAGCATGCACGCAGTCAGAAGCGACAGCATCCTGGCCTCTACTACAGTCCTCGAGACGAGGCAGTTATATCTCCTGAAGACTCCACCCAAGTCTTAGCACCCACGGAGGGAGAATGCTGAGGCCTTCAAGAACGTGGCAAAGAGGTTAAGAAACTTAACAGGACGAAAGAAAAATAAAGGCATTGAAAGTGCGATAGTTGTGATGCAAATGAACCTTATGTAAGTGTAGACACTTACCAGGAGTTCTTTAGAGCTCTCGGCTAAATGTGCATTTAAGCAACAATACTCCATTTTCCAGGAAACATCTTTAGAGCACATTTTTGATGTGGACCTTTTGAATAAAGCAATCAAAAATGTTTGTTCGGATACTGAACAATAAGACTGCAGCTTGAAAAACTAGCAATTGAGAGGGAGCAGCTTGACCAAACATGCGGAAAGTAAAGAGAATGCAACTGTTTGCTTTCCACTGCCTGAGTGTCTGGAACATTTTCAGAGCACTGGCAGCAGAGCTAGTCTTTGTTGTTGTTTTTTAAAAAATAATTAAAAAGTTTTAAAATATAGACCACTTTTTAAAAGTCTTTTACAATATTGCTTCTGTTTCATGGTTTGGTTTTGGGGCCACAAGGCCTGTGGGATCTTAGCTACTAGACCAGGGACTCCTGCACCCTGTGCATTGGAAGACCAAGTATTAGCCACTGGACTGGCAGAGAAGTCCCTGGAGAGCTATTCTTGACATATAATTCAAGTTCCCAACAAGTGCCTTATCTCTTGTGGCACAGGAGAGAAACCTGAAAGTCCAGGTAGCCTTTGGAGCAAGGTCATCAGAAGGGAGTAGAAGGGGGTGATTACCTGGTGGATAGGTAGCCAGCCTTGCCTTTCTGCAGTCAGTGATGACTCCTGGCTGTTACTTGCCCTTCTGAGAAATAGGATAAAACTGATGAACTTTAGGGATTGAAGAAGCACTCCTCATAGACAAATGAAGCCTAGGAACACCTTAAAATTCAGAGCCAGGGAAGGTACCAAAAACGTTGAGACAACATTCACCATACAGCGAATAGATGGTAGACAAGCCCCAGCGAGGAAGGGTGGAGGCAGAATAAGATAAACCACATCCAGTGAGAAAAGAGGAAAGCAGAAGAGAAGCACGATGATCTTAAATATGAATAAAGATGCATAAATATGCAATTTGTGTTTCTGCACGTGAGCATCCAATCTGACAGCTATTTATTGAGCAGTGACTCAGTAAGGGTGTATCCTATGTGAAGGAAGCAAAGCTACCAACGTCCATCATATTTAAGATTCTGAGCCACTGAACTTATCCCCTGAGATCTACATGGAGTCTTCAACCATAAGGGCTCACGTCTGATTATCAGAGGGTTATTAAACTCAAAATATTTGCGATTCTTCTCCTGAAAAGAGTGAAACAACGTAATTTACACTTGGGTCTAAGAGTCTGCTCTTCTTAAAAGATAAGTTGAGTTATTCCAGCTTTATATATGTAATGTCTTGACAGCAGGATATGAGACCCCAGGGTCGGAGATCCAGACCATTTATCACTTACAGCAGATCAGCAGGCAGAGAGGCATCACGCGCTGACTCCTACGTACCAGACCCCACTTGGTGATGTGATCAGGGCCCAGTGGTACCCATAGAATGAACGAGAGTACATCCCAGCCATAGATCCCAAATGAGGGGACTCTGAGCTAAATAGGGTGCCTGGGACATCTGCCCAAGGAGAAATGAGATTTCTCGCTGCCCTGGACTGTTAGCAAAGTCTCTTGGTGGAAGCTCTGGGCTTTATCTTTGCTGCCCCAGGACTGTCTCAAGTGCTGCCAGGACTGCGGCCAAGTTTATGGTAATTTGTTTACAGCAGTCCAAACAGACTAAGGCATCACTTATTTTCAAGGTCTCATATAAATTCTTTTGAGTAAGCAAGCCAGTTTGTAAGAACTGAATGGGATAGTGAACTCTGCGGTGGAGTTTGGTGGCAGGGTATCAATTCAGGATGCTTTCAGTGGCGACGTGCAGAAAGGGAGATGGCGGGGTCGGGGCGGGGGTGGGTAGGACAGGGCGGGGAGCAGCTGTGAAGACCTGGGACTTCAGGGGCTCTGGAGCCGGCAGGGCCCTGAGGCTTGTCTGTCCCCGCCGGGGCCATCGCCAGCTGTGGGCTCCCTTGGTCGGGGGTGACCTCAGGAAGGCTTTATTTCCAGTCGACGCGTTCCCTAGGTCACAGCACCCCCCGTGCTCAAGATGCTTCGCTGAGGGGATGTGGGGTGCCCTCCTAGCCTTGCTCTGGAAGCGATTCTGTGCCAAGCTCTTTTTAAAGATCGGTTTCTTCCCCTTTTCTTCTGGCTGTGCTCCAAGCTATTTTTAGTCCCTGAGCCTACGCTCACCCTGTCTCCTCTCGCATGCTCAGAACATAGGCGCTGTCTCTAATCTTGCTTCGCTTCTTTTCTTCTCTCATCTCACCTATTTGGACTCTGTTGACAGAACTGTCTCCTGGACGTTGCCTTTCGACGTTTCACTCCAGTCTTTTACCTTTGTTTTTTTTTTTCCTAGCTTGTGCCTGATGAATATCCTAGCAGTTGGAAATATTTATTTGCCTTTTTAACATCTTTGGCTTTGTGCTTTCCATTGAGAGTTTTCTATCGTATTTTCATAAGTTCCCCTGTTTTCCTGACAGAGAGGACACATTCTCACTCCCCTAGGTAATTTTTCTTACGTTTTAAATTTCTTTCAGTTCTGACAGACCTGTTCTTGTTTTGCATTGCTGAAACTCCCATAAGAAGTCCCTATTCAGTTAAGTGAAGCAAATATACATAAAACAGTAACAAAATAATAACATGCTTTAAAGGATCTAGAAATAAATGTCAGAAAAACACACACACACTCAAAGAGCCCTGACATTTGAAGGTCCTTGCTGCGTAGATACGACTTTACTATCTGCTATGTTTGGCCACAGAAAGTTGTCAATCCTGTTTGAAAAAATAAAAAGAAAATCACTGTTTAGATTTTAGCCTTTTTTGGTAAGATTGTGGTTTCCAGCTTTATTGAGATGTCACTGACACACAGCACTGTGTAAGCTTAAGGTGTACAGCATCATGGTTTGACTTCATACATTGAGTGATGACCCCCACAATATGTATAGTGAACGTCCGTCTTCTCAGACAAAAACTTTTAGAAAGAGAAATACTTTTTCCTTGTGATGCAAATGCTTAAGGTTGACTCTTTTGATAGCTTTCATGTATAACACGCAGCGGTGTTTATTATATTTGTCATGTTGTATATTTCTAGTCCTTATTTATCTACTTATTTGTCTTATAACTGGAAGTTTGTACCTTTTGATGACCCTCATCCAATGCCCTCCTTCATCCTCTACCTTCTGGTAATCACAGGTCTGATCTCTTTTTCTGTCAGCTTGTTTGTTTTTGAAGTATAACCAGCTGACAACACCATGTTAGTTCCTGGTACTCAGCGTGGTGAGCTGATGTTTCTGTGCATTCCAAACCGATCACCATGTCAAGTCTAGCTATGCTATGTCACTGAACAAAGGTATTATGTAGTTGTTGACTGTATTCCCCACGCTGTATGATTCATGCCCATGACTCATTTATTTCGCACCTGGAAGCTTGCACCTCTTAATCTCTCTCACCTTCTTGCCTCCCCCATCTACCTCCCTGCTGGCAACCACCTGTTAGCTCTCTGTTTCTACGACTCTGTTTCTCTCTAGTTAAATTTGTTCATTTCTTTGGCTCTTCAGATTCCACGTACAACTGAGATCATATAGTATTTGTCTTTCTCTGTCTGACTTCCTTCACTCTGTAATACCTTCCAGGTCCATCCATGTTGTCATAAATGGCAAGACTTCACTCTTTTTTATGGCTAATATTCACACATATCTGTGTCTTAAGCCACCTGATCTGTGGTACTCTATGACCACAGCCCCAGTAAATGCATAGAACCACTGGGATGAGCCCTGAGCCCAGTGTCTCCACACTTTATTTTTTCATTGTTGTTGGTAAGTTGTGTCTGATTCTTTTGTGACCCCGTGGACTGCAGCCTGCCAGGCTCCCCTGTCCATGGGATTTCCCAAGCAAGAATACTGGAGTGGGTAGCTATTTCCTTCTCCGGAGGATCTTCCAGACCCAGAGATCAAACCCGAATCTGCTGCATGGCAGGCAGATTCTTTACCACCGAGCCACCAGGGAGGCCCTACCGTTTCACACTCGGTGTCAGTTTCCAGAGCGTCAGTTTCAACTGTGCCTGAGCACTGTGGCCCTCTCTCGCTGTCTCTCCGAGTGTGCAGACGCTGGATCTGGTTTGGACCTTGCTGATGCGTGCCCTGCCGCCTCCTTGACCGTGGGACTGTCACCGCCGGCAGGGTCCCGTGTTAGCTCTGAGCTTCTGCCTTTACTGCCTTCTCGTCCTCACTTCCATTCTGTAATTCGCGCCCTCTGCCCTCCTTTCTCCTCCAGAAGTATTCCCGCCACTGCAGACCTAGGAATCTCATTTTCTTTTTCTTCTGTGACTTCTCTGAATGGTTCCACTTTCTGACATTTCCTCTTCTAGTAGTTGCAAAGCTATGCCTCTTGAAGCAGCTGTACTTTCGATGACTTTTCTTTGAGAGAGACTGCCTATCCATCCTTACCTATTTTATTTCTTTTTACCCTTTTGCAACCAGAAATCCATTTAAAAATGTTGTAAATAGAAACTTCCCTGGTGGTCCAGCCATTGAGACCTCATCTTCCAATGCTGCGGGGTGGGTTTGATCGCTGGTCAGGGCGCTAAGATACCACATGCCACGCAGTGTGTCCAATACATGAGTAAATAAATACTCGTAAATAATCTACAGCTTTTCTGGAAATCTCTTCTTAGTGAGAAAGTTAATTCTTAGGTAGGTTGATAAGGAGTTCGGGGCCTCTGAAGAGGAGAAAGGGGTCTGGGGCTCTTGAGGAGGAGAAATGAGTCCAGAGCTCTAGCGGAAGAGAAAAAGACGAACATTTTTTTCTGCATTTCTTTGTCTTAGTCACATCAGATGTTATTTTCTTTAAGCCCAGAGCTAATGATTACACAACAATTCATCTTGCTCAAGGGTATGGTTTTCCTTTTAGCTCTGTGCTAATGATTGTACAGACTTCCCTATCGCTCAGATGGTAAAGAATCTGCCTGCAGTGCAGGAGACCCAGGTTCGATGCCTCGGTTGGGAAGATCCCCTGGAGAAGGAAATGGCAATCCACTTCAGTATTATTGCCTGGAGAATCCCACGGATAGAAGAACCTGGCAGGCTACAGTCTATGGGGTCACAAAGAGTCGGACATGACTAACACACACACACAATGATTATACAATGATTAGACAGATGTACTATGTATTATATGTGCCATGTACAATGACTACAATGTACTAATGATTATATAACAACAATGTATCTTTCTTGAGGACCTGTTTCTCCTTCTTAACAGGAACCTTCTGACTAATCCTGTTATCTTAAGATGTATGTTGTGGGAATGGGTCTGGTAAGGGCTTTCTATTGTTAGTAACCAGTTGAAAAAGTATATAAGGCCTTGATAAGACTAGAGAGTGGGGCACTCTCTGCCCCCTTCTGATGTCTATGTCAGAAGCTTTATCTGTCCCCTTTCATACTTTAATAAAACTCTACTCTACAAAGCTCTGAGTGATCAAGCCTCATCTCCGGTCCCGAAGCTAAATTCTCTTCTTTGGAGATCACGAATCCTGCACAGTTCACTGAAAGCTATCATTAGGGCCTATTCTCACTTGTTATTGTTGTTTAGTCCCTAAGTCATGTCTGACTCTTTGTGACCCTAAGTAAGGGCTGCCGCACACCAGGTGTCCCTATCCTTCACTATCTCCTGGAGTTTGCTCAAACTCATGTCCATTAAGTTGGTGATGCTATCCAATCATCTCATCCTCTGCCACCCACTTTTCCTCCTGTCCTCAATCTTTCCCAGCATCAGGGTCTTTTCCAATAAGTTGGCTCTTCACATTGATTTCCTTTAGGATTGACTGGTTTGATCTCCTTGCTGTCCAAGGGACTCTCAGGAATCTGCTCCAGCACAATTTAAAAGCATCAGTTCTTTGGCGCTCAGCCTTCTTTATGGTCAGCTCTCACATCCATACATGACTACTGGAAAAACCATGGCTTTGACCACATAGACCTTTGTCAGCTGAGCTTCCCTGGTGGCTCAGTTGGTAAAGAATCTGCCTGCAATGCAGGAGACCTGAGTTCAACCCCTGGGTTTGGAAGATCCCCTGGAGAAGGGAATGGCTACCCACAGTGTTTCTGCCTGGAGAATTCCATGGACAGAGGAGACTGGCAGGCTACAGCCCATGGGGTTGCAAAGAGTTGGACACAGCTGAGCAACTAACATGTCACTTGTCAGCAGTGATGTCTCAGCTTTTTAATACACTGTGTAGGTTTGTCATTCTTTCCTGTGGGCTCTATTTATTTTCATTCTCACCTGAAGGGTAAACATTGGCGTTGATGGGCAGCTTCTTTACCGCTGAGCCACCAGAGAAGCCGAGGGAGCCTGGTGGGCTGCAGTGCACAGGGTCGCAAAGAGCTGGACGTGACTGAGTGTGCACACAAGGGTAAACATAGCTATGGTTGAGTCTGTCCACTTCCTTCTTCCCTTGCCTTTTTCTAATGTCATCATATATATTTTATTTTGGGGCTGGCCATGCCATATGGCTTGTGGAATCATGTCTTCCCACTGGAAATCAAACCCATGCCCTTAGCAGTGAAAGGGTGGAGTCCTAACCACTGACTGCCAGGGAAGTTCTACCCCCCCACGCCACTCTCATCCTTGATGACAAACTCTTCAGCTTTTGGCATGGACTTGTCTTTGTTGTCCAAGTTTCTGATGAGTATTTTCTGGCACCGTCTCCTCCAGTGAACCTAGTGAAAACAAATAGGCAATAACCAGTGAAATGACGTGTCTTCTGGGGGCCATCTCACAGTCGTTTCAATCTTTCACTTTTCATTGAGTAGAATTGTTTTAACGCTCACACTGACTGTCAAGGAAGTCACACTGATGAGCCATAAATGCCATACAGCGGAAACAAAATGCTTAGCACTGCTTCCTCTTCAGGACGGTGCCATGGCATTTTAAAAGGATTGCTAAGTTCATTGCCTCAATATTTACCCCAAGAGCAGCTCGAGAGGGCCTTTACTGTTAGTAGTTTCCTTATCTTGAGAAATATTGAAGCTGGAGTGGGAAGAATAGCTTTCAAAGTTTTATATTTTGAGCCTACATTTTACTGTAATGACCTTAAACGTTTGTGAAAGCATTGTAGGCATCGCAGCGAAAACCAAATCCTTGGGAGGCTATTCATAGTTTAGTGCCTCAAGATTACATGGGCATGTTAATCCCAGCCAGCAGAGAAGAGTTCATTATGTCTCATGATTAAGCCCCTGTCACCGTGGGAATGCACACATGTGAAAGGATGCTGGTACAGACACACCGAACACCAGATCTAAACATACCAACGTGGGGAGGTTGCAAACGTGAGTCTCTAATGAGTTTTCTTTGAAGGTCTTCCTTGAAAAGTTAAACTCAGATCGAGATTTTTTCCAACAAAGTGGAATCTTATCCAGATTTGCTTCTGAGATTATCTTGCTAGAACGACTGCTTTATTTATTCTTTTAAAATATTTATGTACTGATTTATTTGGTTGCACTGGGCCTTAGTTGCAGCGTGCAGGACCTTAGTTCCCTGACCAGGACTGGAACCTGGCCCCTGGCCCCTGGCACTGGAAACTCCAAGTCCTAGTCACTGGACCACTAGGGAAGTGCCACTGCTTTCACTCAGAGTTGAGCTAAACAAAAAATGTAGCCACTGAAATAGCACACAGTGAATCGATAGACTTGGAAGAACCAGGGGAGATGGCCCAGAGAGGTGGGGGCGAGAACTCTGGGGTTCCCTTGGGGATGCCGCTCTTCCACAGAGGAGGAAGCTGCCTGTTTTTCCTAGTGGTTGAGCAAAACAGTCCTTTCTCTCCAGGACTCACCTGCCCTTTACAGCCAATCTCTCTCTCTCTTTTCTTTTTTTTAAACTATTTTTGATTTGGACCATTTTTAAAGCCTGTATTGAATTTGTTATAATATTGTTTCTGTTGATTATGTTTTGGTTTCTTGGCCACAAGACATGTGGCAATCTTAGCTCCCCAACCAGAAATTGAGCCTACACTGGACCTCCAGGGGAAGTCCTAATAGCTGATTTCTTGAAAGGCTTGTTGTCTATACTTACTCTATTTATCCACCTCTCAATTCCTTCATCAGGGCCTCCCAGGTGGCGCTAATGGTAAAGAACCCACCTGCCAAAGCAGGAGACATAATAGATGTGGGTTCTATCCCTGGGTGGGAAAGATCCCCTGGAGGGAATGGCAGCCCACTCCAGTATTCTTGCCTGGAGAATTCTGTGAGCAGAGGAGCCTGGAGGGCTACAGTCCATGGGGTCCCAAAGAATTGGACATGACTGAAGCGACTTACCATGCACGTACTCCTTAATCAACACATGCTAAAGTAGCCTCTACCCTTCTGTAGAGATGACTTTTCATTATCAAAAAATAACCTTCAGCTCACTCATCTAGCAGGCATATTTTGTCCTCCCTCTGTGACGCCTTGGCCCCCATGAAAAACACCTTTCCTGCTTTCCCTTTTATTGCTCTTTTGTCTCCTTCCCCTATTCTCTTCCTCCCTGGACCATCAGCCCCACATTTGCTCCTTAGAGAATCTATTCTGTACTTACGCCTTCACTGTCATATCCCAGTTCAGAATCTTCATTCTACACTTTCACCTGTGGGATGACCAACCAGTATACACACTTGACCTCCCTAAAGCACCCTAGATTGGACATTCCTGAGTTGAGCATGCTATTTCTCACAGCACCGCCATCACCACCCCCAGGCTGCTGGTGCTCAGGTTTCCCTCAAAGTGGTGCCAGCACCGTCCGCGAAGAAGCTTGTGGTAAGGTACTCATCCTGGATGCCTCCTATCCTCCTCTATCCAGTTTGTGGTTAAGCCTTGCTAATTTCACCTGTATCTCCTCCCATCCCCGCCGCCACCATCCTGACTCTGAGCTCCTGTCACCTCCATCCTCAGCCGTCACTGCAGCCTCCTGACTGCTCCCCCACATCTGTTTCTTGCTCCTGTCTGATCTCTTAAGTTGCAGGAAATGGGAGCTTTTAAAAACACACCTCTGTTCCTACTACTTTCTCGCGAAGTGTCCTTCAGTGGAACTCTGTTGCTTTAAGAAAAAAGGTCGACGTCGTCGTGGTCTCTGGAGTCCTAGAGCCTCTGTCTCCCCTTCAGCCTCATCCCTGCCCCTTGCTTTGGCCGCAGGGACTGTCCTTCAGCTCCTCGCGAGCACCAGGACCCGCCCCAGTGCCTCTGCCTGTGTGCTTCTCGTTCCTGGGTGGCTCTTCCCCATTCCTTATCCTTGTCTCCTTCACCAGTGACTCGTGTGCAGGGGAAATCTCTCAGAAGAACTTTTGTGGATGTGAAAGCTGTCATTCTCTGCCGTGAAAAATGTTTTCTTCTTACGGAAAAGCAGAAGGAGTCAAAGTGCCCACCGTCGGTTGTTCTCAACCAAATTCTCTACCGAGATCTGTGATTCCCTTTCCCAGAGGAGAGAACGCAATGCAGGCAGGATCTCTTGCTCAAAGACTCGCTTTTGTTAGAGCTTATCATTGCTTGCCTTTTTATACTATTAGGAAAATGGGAGAAATTTGTTCCTGGGCATCCTGGATTAGATAGGAGAATAAGATTATCACCTCAGGTTAGCCATTTCTTTCTTTTTTTTTTCTTTTTTTGGATGTTTCTAATTTAAAAATTTTTTATTTTATTTTATATTGGAGTATAGCTGATTAACAATGTAGTGTTAGTTTCAGGTGTAAAGCAAAGTGATTCAGTTATACATATACATGTATCTATTCTTTTTCAAATTATTTTCCCATTGAGGTTATTACAGAATATAGAGCAGAGGTCCCTGTGCTATACTCTTATTTGTCTATTGTATAATGGTGTGTCTCTGTTAATCCCAAACCTCTAATTTATTGTTAACTTCTCTTTTCCCCTTTGGCAGTCATAAATTTGCCAAGTCTGTGAGCAAGGCTGGCCATTTCAACCCAAAGAGAAGGTAACAAAAGAATCACAGTGCCTTCCCCATCCCTCCTTCCATGCACTAGCCCACCAGCCCTGCAGAGGAGCAGGCATCTGCAGTGATACCCAGAACAGTAAAGAGGCGGCGTGACAGCATTCTGAGAGGCAGTAAAGCTGCAGTGAAACCTCTTTAACTGTCTCTGCTTCTCAGGGCCTAGATACTTCCATCACTTTGTATTTCTTGAAAAAATAAAAATCATGCCTACACTGGCAGGTTCCAGAGACACATCTGCTTACCCTTTGGCTGGCAGGGGAGATGTGGTTTCCTGGAGAAAACCCTTGCTGAGTCTGCGGACAGAGTCAGGTGCCCCGCTGCAAGCTCCCGCAGCACACCGTGGTTGTGCTTCAAGTCGTTTATCCCACATGCAGCTGTGAAGTCCTGAGGTTATTTGATTGCTATCCGACGGCTCCATCAGAAGCTGAGCACCTAGGGGGTGGGAACCACATCGGAGAGTCTCACCCCATGTACTTCCCACAGCGCTGGCTTGTGCTGGTGCTTGAGGAACATTGGCGGAATGCATGAATGAATACTTGGGTGAATGGGCAGAAGGGTAGAAGAAGCCCTGGGTTCACAGTATTGTCAGGTGAGTGGTCTTAGAAATATAAGACTGAGCTCTGTGGGAAAGGAACCTAAAAGAAAATGGGTGTGTGTATATGGATGGGCTTCCCTGAGCTCAATGGTAAAGAACCCCCCTGTCAATGCAGGAGACACAGGTTCAATTTCTGGGTTGGGAAGGTTCTTGGAGAAAGAAATGCCTACCCACCTCAGTATTCTTGCCTGGAAAATTCCATGGACAGAGGAGCCTAGCGGGCTACAGACCATGGGGTCACAAAAGAATCTGACATAACTCTCAGCGACTAAACATAGACAACAGCATGTCTAAGTATAACTGATTCACTTTGCTGTACACCTGAAACTAACAGCATTGTAAATCACCCAGTAAAAATTAAAAAAAAAGAAATATAGAATCATAATCTGAAAATCTTATTATAATTTCTTGATAATAGCTGGTTTATATTTAGACATCTCTTATTCAAATCATGGTGAAGTCTTCCCAAAGAGAGAAAATGGCATTAGAATCAACATGATTTCTTTGTGGCTCTAAAGTGTTGGACTGAAAAGGTGCTTTTCTCCTTGATTCCTGCTCTCTGATGTCTGTTGGAAGTGTGACCTCTGCATCCTGTGTGTTTTTGTGCGTGCATCCGTATGTGTCTGTGTGTGTGTCCACATGTGTGTGTCTCCGTGTGTCTATGTGTGTCGATGTGTGTCCCTTTGTGTGTCATGTGTGTCCGTGTGTGTGCCCATATGCATGTTCTTGTGTGTGTCTGTGTCCGTGCGTGCATCCATGTCTGTCTGTCTGTGTCCACATATGTGTGTTGTGTGTGTCCGTGTCCATGTGTGCGTCCATGTCTGTTTCTGTGTGTGCCTGTGTGTGTCCGTGTGTCTGTGTGTGTCCATGTGTCTGTGTGTGTCCATGTATGTCTGTTTATGTGTGTCTGTGTGTGTCCATTTGTGTGTGTGTGCCCATATGCGTGTTCTTGAGTGTGTCTGTGTCCGTGTGTGCATCCATGTCCGTGTGTGCATCCATGTCTGTCCACATATGTGTCTCGTGTGTGTCTCTGTGTGTGCCCATATGTGCCTGTGTGTGTCCATGTATGTCTGTTTATGTGTCTCTGTGTGTGTCCGTTTGTGTGTGTGCCCATATGTGTGTTCTTGAGTGTGTCTGTGTCCGTGTGTGCATCCATGTCTGTCCACATATGTGTCTCGTGTGTGTCTCTGTGTGTGCCTGTGTGTGTCCATGTATGTCTGTTTATGTGTCTCTGTGTGTGTCCGTTTGTGTGTGTGTGCCCATATGTGTGTTCTTGTGTGTGTCCGTGTCCGTGTGTGCGTCCATGTGTGTCTGTGTGTGTGTCCCTGTGTGTGTGCTTCATGCGGCCCCCGCCGCCCACCATCTGCTGTGTACGGCTCTGGGCGCGTGGCTGTCACCGTCTGTCCGGCCCGCAGCTCTTTGTCTTTTTTCCCGCTCTTCTGTGACTCCATCCCCTGTTTTCACAATGACTCACTTTCTCCCTGTGCTTCCCTGAGGCCATGGTTATTGCCATGTGTCCCAACTGTGTGCTTTAATGTTCCTTCTGTGGGTCTTGTTTTGCCTCCTCTGTTCTTTGCATGACAAATGTCTGCTCAGCTGGTCTTCCCTGGAGCCTGACAGCGGGGCTTCCACACCAAGCCACATTCCAGAATTCCAGAGCCTGAAGATCCTGCCCTTCCACCTGCTTTATGGAAGAAAAGCACACATTTAAACCTGACCTTGAGTTTCTAAGTGATATTTGAGAACTAAACAAAATGATGAGATATTTTGCAGTAGCTCAGCTGGTAAAGAATCCACCTGCAGAGACTTGGGTTCATCCCCGGTTGGGAAGATCCCCTGGAGGAGGGCTGGCAACCGACTCCAGTATTCTTGCCTGGAGAATAATCTCCAGGGTCAGAGAAACCTGGCAGGCTACAGTCCTTGGGGTCACAAAGAGTCGGACATGACTGAGTGATTGAACACACACAACCCCCTACCTTATTCCTCCCAGCATACTTTATCTGATGGGCAGTTTATTGAATGAGCTTTTACAACATCCAGCCCAATTTTGCATCTTTGCTCCATTTATCCAGCCCCCAGAGCTCCACCTACATGGTGAAGAATTCCCTTTGGCATGTTTAAAACTGCCTTACCACCTGTTTCTACCGATGATTCCTGGCTCCTTTCCGTTTCTTTAAAAATCTCAGCCCCTGAATCTGATGCACCTGTTTTTGTTATTCTTGCGCTTACAACTTGGACCCCCTCCCTCTTTCTGAATTTTATTTAATTTATTGTTTATTTTTGGCTGCATCACGTCTTAGTTGTGTACTTCTGTACTTAGTTGGGTACTTAGTTGGTACTTAGTGAGGGATCTTCGTTGTGGTACTTGGGCTCTGCAGTTGTGGTTCGAGGGCTTAGTTGCCAGGGAGATTGCATGTGGGATCTTAGTTCCCCAAGCAGGAATTGAACCCATGTCCCCTGCATTGCAAGGAGGATCCTTAACCCCTGGGCCACCAGGGAAGTCTCTGCTGCTGCTGCTGCTAAGTCGCTTCAGTCGTGTCCGACTCTGTGCGACCCCATAGACGGCAGCCCACCAGGCTCCCCCATCCCTGGGATTCTCCAGGCAAGAACACGAGTGGCTTGCCATTTCCTTCTCCAATGCATGAAAGTGGAAAGTGAAAATTGAAAGTGAAGTCGCTCAGTCGTGTCCGACTCTTGGCGACCCCATGGACTGCAGCCCACCAGGCTCCTCCATCCATGGGATTTTCCAGGCAAGAGTACTGTAGTGGGGTGCCATTGCCTTCTCCGAGGGAGGTCCCTGGACCCTCTCTTTTGCAGACTCCGTCTCTTTTTTCGTTTGTGTTGCTGTCATCTATGCTGGGTAATTAATTTCTCCAGCGACCAGCTAGAACCTCAGCTTCTCCCATTCCTCTGCCTGTTGTCCCGCTGGGTGCCACCCCCTCCCCACCTCAGCCTGCCCACCAGGGAGATCCAGGCAACCATGGGACTAAGCTAAATTTCATTTTCTTCCAAGAAATCTGAAACAAAACAAAACTTTCTTGATGGTTGACACAGTTTGGGATGTCCAGGTTTGGAAAATGAGTGAATTGGGATGTTTGCTGTATAGTGAAAAAGACTGTGGTCTATCATTAATTTACTTTTAGAATGATCAGTCCTGTTTTTCCAATTAGAACCTACATATTTTAACATTTGTATGAAAGTTCTCATTTTTAGGAAGGTATTTTTTGTTGTTGTTAAATAGATAACATCGTATCTAAATTATTGTGGGTAGTTGGATACTTGTCTGACTACTTAGATGTTGAAGGTCCATTGTAACCTCATCCATGACCTATTTGCTGCTGCTGACCTGGGTGCCGTTCTGACTCTCCGTCCCCACTTCCATTTTGATTAAGGTTTGTGAAAACAATGCTCTTCCCTTTATTTCACTCCTTAATGAACCTTCTCTCCACTTTCTCCTCATGTTACATTCCCATCCTCTTTAGTATAGCTCCAAGCATAGGCTGTTTTGTAACTTCTTGTAGCAAGCAGGATCTGTACCTGAATGGATGCTATTTTCTTACTGTGTGACATGAGAAATGTTCTCATGATTGTCCTGAAAATGCCCTAATTCTTGTCATTCTGGTGTGATAAGTAATCAGCCTGGAGCTGCCCACAATTTCAGCCCCGATATTGGTCTCCTAAATTGCCAGATTGTTCAGCTGCAGCTTGGTAAGAACCAGGCTTTGTCTTTGTCTGCTGTAGAATTTTTAATTTATCACATAAAGTGAAGGAAAGATCCATTAAAAATATCCCTGTGTAGATTTTTAAAATTTCACTGCAAACATATGATTTTCAAATCCATAATGACATGTCTTCAAAAAAGATTATGGTTAGTCCCCTTTCCTTGAAATTCGGGAACAGCTTACTTGTGAAAAACACCATGAAGTCTGTCAAGAAGTCTTTGTCCGTGGTCTCCTAGATATAATTAACACTCAACTCTGAATTCAGATATTCTTTAGATTGTGTAACCATCAGCATTTGGGGACATTTTGTTTGAAATCCATGAGGTTAGAGCTCTAGAAAAACTGCAACATTTTCACTCTTTAATCAATTCAGAAAATGCACCTTTTAGGTTCCTCTGGAGAATTAATTAAACATCCAGTTATTTTAAAAGTGAATCGTTGGAGGGAAAATTGTAATTAAGTCACACGTTTGCTGTAAGTGACGCTCAGAAGCTCTGTCTAGAATAAATCCTGGAGGAGGAGGTGTAACAAGCAGTCTCTCACCTTGGGGTTTCTGAGTTTCTGCAGATGTCTGCTGTGCTCATTTCTCCCCTGGTAATTCTGTTATTGCTTCCCTGGTGTTTCAGCAGTAAAGAATCCGCCTGCCAATGCAGGAGACACAGGAGATGTCCTGGAGAAGGAAATGGCAACCCACTCCAATATTCTTGCCTGGGAAACCCATGGACATAGGGACCTGACAGGTTGCAGTCCATGGGGTCGCAAAAGAGTCGGACACAACTTAGCAACTCAACAACAACCACAAGAAATTCGATTACTGTTTGAAAGAGAGGATTTGTGGGCAAAGATCTAGAGATGTGGCAGCCTGGGGGCACTGCCAGAGAGCAGACCTCGAGACGGGCTCTGCAAGGTGTCACCCTGCAACTGTGTTCACGGCGGCTTCTCTCGATGCCACGGTTCAGATCTGCTCGATGTATGCGGTTCCATCCAGTGTAGCGATTTGTCAGAAAAAAAATCAGCAGCCTGGTGACCTACTGGACTGGTGAATTTTCCTACAAAAATAATCTTGTGTAGAAAGTATTGGTTTACAGAAATACTTAGAATTTTCTCATCCTATTTGATGTCGTTGTTGTTCAGTTGCTAAGTTGTGTCCGACTCTTTGTGATGCCGTGGACTGCAGCCCACCAGGCTCCTCTGTCCATGGGATTTCCCAGGCAAGAACACTGGAGTGGGTTGCCATTTCCTTC
Source organism: Capra hircus (assembly GCF_001704415.2). Taxonomy (NCBI): domain Eukaryota; kingdom Metazoa; phylum Chordata; class Mammalia; order Artiodactyla; family Bovidae; genus Capra; species Capra hircus. The sequence continues at coordinate 5,457,109 of NC_030815.1, read as the reverse complement.
TCCAGGGGACCTTCCCAACCTAGGGATTGAACCCACGTCTTCTGCTTGGCAGGCAGATTCTTTACCATTGAGTCACCTGGGAGGCCATTTGATATCATAGATCTGCATTATTTCCCCCAGGTGATTCATTAAACTGTGTGTGTGTGTGTGTATTAAGTTTAAAATGCATATCTTCAGTGCTGACAGTATCTATTAATGTGTTTATTGAACACTTCTATTTATTAAGTACATAGACTAAAAAACTTGTATTTGATTTCATTTGCTTAACCAAACATATCCACTCTCATGTAAAAATGTACTTTGACAACAACAATAAATTGTGTTTTAGGGTATTTCTTCCATGTCATACTCTGCATGGTTTCAAATACTTATCTGAATCCATCCTTACCAGCTTCTAAAACAAATTTCACAACTGAGCCAGCACACATGACCTCAACCGGGGTCCCTGTGGGTGCCTTAATGAAGAAGAGGTGATCTGAGCTTGGCCCCCTGTGAACCCCAGGCTTGCGTGAGCCAGAAGCAGATGGAGGCTTGTGCTTCTGCAGCCCTCCTGTGGTTGATTCCTGGGGCCTGGTAATATCCTTCCAGGGAATTCCTGCTTTGAGTTTTCCAGCATAATTCTTGCCATTCAAGAACACAAGCTGCCAGAGCTCTGTATCATACTCCATCTTCAGCTGAGAGTTTAGGTCAGTGCAAAGTTGTCTTAATTGGCCAGTGGTCAGACAGTGAAATAGCAGAGCCGAAATCTGAACCCTGATCTGTTTGATGCCAAGCTTGTATTCTGAGCCAGTACTCTCATTTCCAAATGGAAGATATTACAAAGACTCCCTTATTGTAGTTTTTAGAGAATTAATTCTCAGCATAAGGGCACACACCAGGAGTTGGTGGCGGACAGGGAAGCCTGGCGTGCTGCAGTCCATGGGCTGCAAAGAGTCAGACAGGACTAAGTGACTGGACTCAACTGAAGGACACAGACAGTTCCCATGGTGCTTGTGCTTAATTGCTCAGTCGTGTCCGACTCTTTGCAACCCTGTGGACTGTAGCCTATCAGGCTCCTCTGACCATGGGATTCTCCAGGCAGGAATACTGGAGTGGGTAGCCATTCACTTCCCCAGTGGGTCTTCCCGATCCCAGGGATTGAACCCAACTCTCTAGTGTCTCCTGCGCTGCAGGCAGATTCTGTATCTGCTGAGCCAACAGGGAGGCCCAGTTCACATGGTAGAATAGCTCCAAGTGTTGAGACTTCTTCAAGAAATGATGACACCATGTTGATCAACTTGAGAAGACGCCCCGCCAAGCTTTCAGCGCAGAACCTCTGAGGGAGCTTGTGTTGGTGGCAGGTCCCCCACTGTCTTTTTGAAGAATCTGCACGGGGTGGGGTTTCTACTTTCTTCTCTGCTTGCCAGTCACCTGCCTCTCTCTTGTTCGTTCTTTCTCTGCCTCTAAAACTGACTCCCTGGGTTGATTCCAACCACAGACTTTTCCTTCTCCAAGAAGAAAGTTAGACAATTATTTTCTCCAAAAAATAGCATAGAATCCTCACAAGTCTGTTTTTGGCGGGGCTGTGCTGGGTCTTAACTGCACTCAGGATCTAGTTCCTTGACCAGGAATCGAACCTGGGCCCCCTGCCTTGGGAGCTCAGAGCCTTAGCCACTGGACCACCTGGGGAGTCCCTGAATCCTGCTCTTTTACGAGGGGCTTTCTGATCAGAGGACTGGAGGAGTGCTTGTTGGGTCCTCAGTGCAGTCTGGTGTGTGAGAGGACGGTTACCCCCGGGGGAGATCCTGCACGATCTGGCAGCTCCTTTCCTCAGAGACCTTCAGTTTAAATTTCTCCGTCCTTAACCTCAGCCCAATTCATTCCCTCTCTTCAGCTCAGTAATGACTCTGACTGTTGTTTATACTCTGTGGATGCTTCCTGATGAGAGTCACGTCCCCTCTTAGTTGCTCCTCAGCAGAGCGGGGCATTAGAGAATCCTTTAGTCACTTCTTTTCACACATCAGTCCCTTTGCCCTCTGAGTTTGGTTTGTGCTTCCTTCTTCACATCCTTCAGTGTTAGCCCAATTGGAAAGTGTCTAGCATATGGATTTTTCCTGTTTCTGGCAGGGATTTTACAAATGGTTGCAGAAAAGAAGCTCTGAATTTTTAGAAGATCCAGGGTCTAACCCACCAATTTCCGCTGTCGCTTGGGCCAACATCCTTCTTCCGAATCCCTTTTGTACCGGATTTTCTTCCGATAATGGGAAGTTTAATTGCACGGCTTTGATCCGGAAATCCAGGTGGAGTTTGTATTTTGTGCAGCTCTCACCCTGAGGCTGTAAATCGCAAATGATAAAGTGGAATCCTAGTTTTCAGTTATCTCATTGTGCTCAACTCCAGGCAGTGTTACTTATCTTAAAAATGATGGTAGGATGCATTAAGTATTAATATATCTGCAGTGGCTTCTTGCTCTTCTAATTATCATCACTCTTTCTTCACAGGTATCTCTCTCTAGCCAGGGATCCCCTCTATGATCCTGAAACTCCAGTTTCCTCTGGGATCGAACATCCATTTCTGCAGCTGTCTTCTTATCCAGCAGTGTTCTTTGTTGTGCTTTAAGGCAGCCACACAGGGGTATTTATCCAGGACAGCACAGCTGGCATGTGTCCTAAGTCACTTTAGTCATGTTCGACTCTTTGCGACCCCATGGACTGTAGTCCAGGCTCCTCTGTCCATGGGATTCTCCAGGCAAGAATACTGGAGTGGGTTGCTGTTTCCCCCTTCAGGGGATCTTCTCCACCTAGGGATCAAACCACGTCTCTTATGTCTCCTGCATTGGCAAGCGGATTCTTTACCACTGGTGCCACCTGGAAAGCCCACAGCACAGTTTAACTGCCTATAAATACTGGGCCTAGGCTATTTACTTACTGTGGGTGAAAACTGGCAATCAAGATCATTGTCTTCCTGTTGTAGTGGCTGGTGCGGCTGGCACGTTTCCTGCCCGGTTGGAAAGTATCCGTGAGCTGTTTGATGTACTTTATTTTATGTGTCCTTTAAGAGAAATCTGAAGCCAGTGTCTGGAAAAAGGGAAGCCTGTTTAGTGTTGGCAGAGGGAATGCCACCTAGTTTGTTAACACTGGATAATGAAGAGTTTGGACTTGGCTTTATCGGAAGTGTTTGCTGGAGCAGATTAAACTTTGTTCCTCACTGGTGTATTTTTTTTCATCATCATGCTGGAGCAGAATGAATGGCCTTGTATATTCCAGAGGCTGTGTGCTGTTTTCTCAAAGCTTCCCTGGGGAGGGAAACCACTTACAAGCCTCTCTCCTCTACCACCAGAGACCACAAAGAAGTCAAGGAGCAGAGGGCTGGTGATGAATTCAGGAGAATCCCACTCCTTCCCGCCAAGGTGTCTGCTCAAGTCTTCCTGCCCAGAACCAGGTTACCCTCAGTTGTCAGTTCTGATGCACTAGACCTCTTTCCCATGCAGCTGAGAAAGCATATCAGAGCAGACGTGAGTGAGAATGATGTTCTTCTAGGGGAAAAAAAAATCAGATTCCTTTAACTCCATAAAAAATTGGAAATTTTGCAGCTTTACGTTATGACTAAATCAACTGTGACCCAAATTATAACCGATCAAGGTACACATGCATGCATGCCAAGTCGTTTCAGTCGTGTCTGACTCTTTGCGACCCTGTGGACTGTAGCCCACCAGGCTCCTCTGTCCATGGGATTCTGCAGGCAGGAATACTGGAGTGGGTTGCCATGACCTCCTCCAGGGGATCTTCCGCAAGTAGACTGAATAAGGAGTGGAGAATGGCTGCCTTTCCCATGCTCCCTGGATGGACTTATATCAGCTAGCTGGTCTGGCAAGTGGAATATTTAGGAAAAGGAAGAAGAGATGTTTGCACTACCGTGCGTGTGTACTCAGTTGCTCAGTGGTCCTGACTGCGACGCCGTGGACTGTAGCCCACCAGGCTTCTCTTTCCATGGGATTCTCCAGGCAACAATACTGGAGTGGGTTGCCGTTTCCTTCCCCAGGGGATCTTTCCCACCCAGGGATCCAACCCGAGTCTCCTTCATTGGCAAGTGGATTCTTTACCACTGAGCCACCTGGGAAGCCCCTTTGTGCTACCCAGGATGTTTGGAGCTAACAGGACATTTTTATTGTAAAAAATTTAAAGACTTTAAAAGCATTCTGCATCTTCTTACCTCTCCTTTCTGTCCTATTCTTTGCGTAATCTCCAGTCATCTAGTAAAAACAATGATAAAACAGAGTAAGATGAGTGTTAAGTATGGTTTTCCTTTCAACCTTCGCTCTGGCTGTGGTTTTGTAATCCGATAAGCAGATTTTCAGCCTGCTGGCAGGGTTTGCAGAATATTTGACTAGCCTCCCTGTGAATTCAATTATGGAAACAGCTTCAGCGGAGAAAGCTCTGCCACAAAGGACCATTATAGGGTTCTGAGAACTGGTGTGATTAGTGTCTGCCATTCAGCACTCAATAAATGTTTGATGAATGAGTGACTCAATAACCGATAGAATTAATACATTGTCAGTCGCTTGTAATATCTCTGGGTACCTACAACCCATTATGCCGCTTGTTAGTGGTGCATGGATACAGTTACTTTGTTCAGTTCTGACACGGACGACGATTACTCTTATTCCAACCCACCAAGCCAGGGAAAATACGTTTCACATCCACCATATTAAGTTCTGATAGTGGAACCTAGATCCCTTTCTTGTTTTCTTTTTATTCTAAAAACCACAGAATTTTCCACCATATGGCTGAACCACCCCGACTCTGTTTTGTCAGCTCTGTCTCAGGCCCCCAGCCCCATTCCTTCCCTTCCCTTCTGTGTGACTGAGCTTCAGCTGAACTCCCAAGGAATGAGCCCAGTCGGATGAGTCCCCTGTCAGTCTTTACCCTTGCCTTCATGGAGTATGAAACCTGGGAGAATGCTTTTTGCGGACACAGATGGTTATAGGTCACGAGACCCTGGATGGGGGGATGGTGACCTCTGGTTCCCATCCCTGCAGACGTGCTTCCTCCTGGAGGTCAGATTCTCATTTTAGCTTTGCCCCCACCCCCACCTCCACCCCGCCCCCGCTTTTTAAATGTATTTACTTGGCTGTATCCGGTCTTAGTTGAAGCATGCATGATCTTTCTTGTGTCCTGCAGGCTCTTTCACTGTGGCACGGAGTCTCTAGTTGCAGTGGGCTTACCTGCTCCAAGGCTTGGTGGATCTTAGTTCCCTGACCAGGGCTCAAACCTGTGTCCCCAGCACTGCAAGGTGGATTCTTAACCACTGGACCAGCAAGGACGTCCTAGCTTTGGCCCCTTTAAGTCCTCTTGTGCCCCTTTTGGAGGCACAGCTGTGAATGGCTCTGAGTGGCCATCCACATGGCGCTGCCCATAAGGAAGCTGCCCACAAGGTACCCGTAGGCCTTCTTTTTTTTTGAAAGTTATGTTTTATTTGGTGGGAATTTTTAGGGCTTCAGGCTCAGGAGACAGCATCTCAAGTAACTCTGAGAGAACTGCTCCAAGGAGGCGAGGGGAGGAGCCAGGTTATATGTAAGTTTTGCAACAAAGGGCAGGTAGTCTGAACATCAAAATAGTATTGTTAACCAAAGAAAAACAGATCTCCCAAGTTAAAGAATTTGCTGCTTTTCTACGTATGGGAAGATGTGTATTTTTTGGTTTTGTTTTTTTAATTAATTTATTTGACTGCACTGGGTCTTACTGGGGCATGTGGACTCTTGCTACAACTCTAGTTGCAGCATGCAGGATCTAGTTCCCTGACTGGGACTTGAACCTGGTCCCCTAGCATTGGAAGTGCAGAGTCTTAGCCACTGGACCACCAGGAAAGTCCTTAGTTTAAGGTCTTAAAAGTCCCTTCTCAGTTCATATTGCCTCCTCCTTTAGAATACAGCCCAGTTTAGGAATGAATGTCCTAAATCTTAGATATTAGGTCATTTACCCATGGTTATACAACCAATTCATAGCCCAGTTTAACTTTAATAAAATTAGAACCTTAGGAATTAGAAACAAAAACACTAACAGCTTGCTCCTCCTGTAATGACTTACAAGAATCAGCCCAGTTGCTCACATGCAGTGTGTCTTGGAGAAATTTAAGAATATTAATCATTTCCATAGGTCAAATGGGAAAAGTAATTCTTGAATCCATTACTTCTGATTCTTCTCCCTTTCTGTGATTCAGCAGCGTAATCAGAATGAAGTGGAGTCTGTAGGTTGAGACCAGCCTGTAAGCCTTCTTCGGTCACTTCGGAAGTCTCTTCTGATGTTTGCCTTAGACTTGCCCCATTTCGCAGTTTCATGCACTTCTTGTTGCTTAATTAGTTTCAGAAATCAGTATCACTACCCCAGAGAGCTTTCAAATCATGGATTCTTGCTTATAGATGGAGAAACAGGAATGTATGGGGTAAACACACTTATGGGGCGTCCATTGTTGCTTCGGCTCCCCGAGTTCTGGTACCCCAGGATTCACTTGCAGAGGGTTGGTGCTCCCCCCTCCTCCCTCATCCCACCCCCACCCTCCACCCCCCCATGAACAATGAAGAAGCCCAGAGCCATCACACAGTGAAATCAACCCTGAATATTCACTAGAAGGACTGATGGTGAAGCTGAGGCTCCGGTACTTTGGCCACCTGATGTGGAGAGTTGACTCACTGGAAAAGACCCTGATACTGGGAAAGACTGAGGAGAGGGGGACGACAGAGAATGAGATGGCTGGATGGCATCACTGTCTCAATGGACCTGAGTGTGAGCAAGCTCCAGGAGATGGTGAAGGACACAACTGAGCGACTGAACAACAACAATCACACAGTGGGTCCCTCTGTCTTAGGTTCACTGAGGTCCAGGGCCATCGGAACAAACATCTCTCCCAAGGGGCTCCATATAACATATCTGTATTTGCCATTTCCACCAATAAATAGAAGCTCTCTGTATAATTTGTGTACATCTCAGCACATATTGGATCTTTTTCTCAGATTCCTTTCTCTAACTACTGACAATACCTAGTGACTATCTTTACTATAGACATTTAGAAAGGGGTAAAAATGTCAGCATGAGCTGGGAAAGGGGAAGGTCGATGTTCTCTAAAATGTGCTTCTCCCAGTGGGGGAACTCCACCTGGCTCAGGTGGTTAGAGCAGATCAGAGTCGCAACAGAATCCCTGTCGTCAGGGCCCTGTGCTCTGCTATGGAGACATTTTTCCTGTCCACGGCCTGGTGGTGTGTATTTTAAAAATATTTTCTTTTTATTACTATATTTCGGCTGTCCCTGGTCTTAGTTGCACCACGTAAAAGCATTGTTGTGGCATGCGGTGTCTAGCTCCCTGGCCAGGGATTGAACGCAGGCACCCTGCGTTGGGAGCGAGGGGCTTCTTAGCCACTGGACCACCAAGGAAGTCCCTAATGACATGTACTTTGACTGTGCCTCATTTTTTTTCTTGGAGAAGTAATTATAAAACAACTCACCATATCAATCAAAATTCCCAATGAAGGTATATTTATTATGCTTTGGAGAGTGGGCTTCCATTCATATTGCTTTTCTCCCTCTCTAAGTCTCTTTCTTTTTTTGTTGAGATACTGTGCTTACTGAGAGGAATACTGGGAAGGATGGATTATTCCTGCCATCTATCCATCCACACATCCTTTCAACACAACTGTGTCTGTGTGTACTTGCTAAGTCATTTCAGTTGTGTCCTACTCTTTGCAACCCCGTGGACTGTAGCCCACCAGGCTTCTCTGTCCGTGGGATTTTGCAGGCAAGAATACTCGAGTGGGTTGCCATGCCCTCCTCCCGGGGATCTTCCCGACCCAGGGATCGAAGCAGTGTCTCTCTCATTTTTTTTTTTTTTTTTTCGCAGCAGTGTCTCTTAAGGTCTCCTGCATTGGCAGGCCAGTTCTTTCCTACTAGCTTTGCTTGTATACATATTTTAGATAAACCAGTTTCTGTCTTCACAGGTGGAGTAGCATTTAGGGGCCTTCTGTTTGTTTTTTGTCTGTTCTCTTTTGCTTGGTGGATTTGGTTCTAAACCAGATGATTTATTGTCTCCTCATTTTTGCTGGGGCTGCAGTATAGCTTGTCAGGAACAGACCCCACAGAAAACAGCTTCATTTTTATGGAAGCATTTCCCCAATCTCAGGATTTGGTAAAATTGAATAAACACGGCTGGGACCACCCGCATTTTGAAGGTAAGGCACGCTGATGTCCATCAGGCCTTATTACCTCATTCTGATGGGGAATTACCCCTGTGCAATGAGAAACCAAGGAGTAAATTAGCAATAAAAACCTAATGTCTTCCCTGTTTTGTTTTATTGCTAAATCGTCTGACAGCAGCCTCCTTCCAAAATCCTCATTCATCAAGTAAAACACAATTCTATTGGTGATTTACATAAAGCAAGCTACAAAATAGCAATTTTTAATGTCATGGGAGGTGTTTAATAATTCAATTATTTTACAAGTTCTGCTTGCCTTTTTTAATGTATCAAAGCAGAGAAGACTCTATTTCCTGTTTAAGGCATCTGCTTTATAAGATTTTTACTTATATTCTCTTAGATTAAGCTAGTCCTTATGATCTTATTTTGATACCCTAATTTGATGAGTAAATACTTTAGGGACATTTCAAGAAGTAAATAGCCTGGATATTTTAATCTAGTTGTAAAAGTGCGCAAACAGTTTTATTTTAGAAAAAGCTTCATGCTCAAACTTAAAAACTGCAAAATAATGCCACATAACCTACATGATTTCAAAGAAGTTTCCCATAAGAAAATGAAAATACTTAATTCCAGTAAGAAAATCTAAGTGCTCAAACCCAAATCCACTTTGTCAACATTGCAGGGAGTCTTGATATATCACCCCCCAAATATGCCACTTTGGCATAAGAATTATTTTGAGCTCAGGCATTTGAGTACCTCAAATCCTTTATCTGCCTGGAAGCAGAGACTACCAAAACAAACAAAATGCAAAAGAACCCAATTTTTGTAAATCCCCTCCCAAGGAAGAACTCTAATCTCTGTTTTGAGAGGAAAAAGTTGGCACCACAACCAAAGACATTGTTACAAAAACTATCACATCTCCCAGCTGTTCTCCTAAGGGCCCACTTGTATTTCCAGAAAGTCACCAGTCTTTTCATAAGTGCTCTTTCACCCCCTCCCCTTCTAAGACTCTTTTGTTCTCCCAGAAGTGGCCCTCTGCTCCCTACATCCCCTAGTCAGATGCTCAGTTGCTTCAGTCGTGTCTGACTTTGCAACCCCATGGACTGTAGCCCGCCAGACTCCTCTGTCCATGGGATTCTCCAGGCAAGAATACTGGAGTGGGTTGCCATGCCTTCCTCCAGCGGAATCTTCCCAACCCAGGGATTGAACGTGCGTCTCTCGTGTCTCCTGCATTGACAGGCAGGTTCTTTACCACTATGCCACCTGGGAAAGCCACAGATATATACATATACACACACATTCTCTTTAAAAAATATTCTTTTCCCTTATGGCTTATCATAGGTTATTGAATATAGTTGTCTGTGCTATATAGTAGGACCTTGTTGCTTATCCATCCTATCTGTGTATGAATATAGTGACTTACATCTGCTAACCCTCCCCCCTACTCCATCCCCTCACCCCAAGCCTCTTCCCCCAGCAACCGCAAGGCTACTCTTTATGTCTGTGAGCCCCTTTCTGTTTATAAATGAACCTGTCTTCTGAAAATAGGTTCATTGTGTCATATTTCAGATTCCACGTGGAAGTGATATCATGTGGTATTCGTCTTCTCTTTCTGACTTAACCTTACTTAGTATGATAATCTCCGGTTGCAGGCATGTTGCTGCAAATGGCATCACTCTGTTCTGTTTTATGGTCAGGTAATATTCCGCTGTATACATGTACCGCCTCTTCTTTATCCATCCATCTGTCAATGGAAACCTAGGTTGTTTTCCTCCCATCATTATTAATAATACCTCATTTCATTCTCAAAATGATCTGGTTTGTATGACAAATTATGCCGTAGAGAATCACATTGCTGAATTGTAAGCTGCCAGAGGACAGACTGTCATTGAATGTGAACATGTTTCATTTACATATTGTTGGCCAGCCCTGTTCACGCCCACACCTCATCAGGACCACACTCCTGCAAGGGAGACTTAGGGAGGGTGAAGATTCACCCAGTTTCAAATGGGAGACAAGGGCTGCAGGGACAGCAAGAACACCATTTTGGGGGAGTTTTATTTTGTTATGTTTCAGTCGTGAAGTTGGGTCTGACTCCTTGCCACCACCATGGACGGCAACCCACCAGTCCTCCCTGTCCTTCCTTCTCTCCTGGAGTTCTGCTCAAATTCATGTAGCTTGAGTCAGTAACCATTTCATCTTCTGTTACCCCTTTCTCCTCCTGCTCTCAGTCTTTCCCAGCATCAGGGTCTTTTCCAGTGAGTTGGTTCTTCACATCAGGTAGCCAAAGTATTAGAGCTTCAGTTTCATCATCTGTTCTTCCAATGAATATTCAGAGTTGATTTCCTTTAGGACTGACTAGTTTGATCTCCTTGCAGTCCAAGGAACTCTCAAGAGTCTTCTCCAACACCACAGTTCCAAAGCATTTATTTTTTGGCTCTCAGCTTTCTTAATGGAACAACTCTCACATCCATACATGACTACTTGAACAGCCATGACTTTGAGTAGATGGACCTTTGTCGGCAAAGTGATATCTCTGTGTTTTAATACACTGTCTAGGTTTGTCATAGCTTTCCTTCCAGGAGCAAGCATCATTTAATTTCATGGCTGCAGTTCACCAGACATTTTTCTTTTAGCTCCATGAACCTTTTATTCTACCATGAAGCCTCACTTGTGGTGGGACTCAACAAACAGTTATCAAAATAAATTTAGAGTGTCAAATCCTCAGAGAAAAAGACCAGCCTGCTGACATTTCCTAAAGCAGTTTCCTCTAGTCTGGGAGAGAAGCCTGGAGGGAATGACCTGCAACAAGGTGGGAGGTTGGCCTCTTGCATTTCTCTTGAGCCTAATGAGAAAGATGCCCTGATCATGAGTCACCAAAGGAATGACACTGATCTGATGTCCTGACTTCATTTTGGAGGCTGTTTATCAGGATGGATGGAAATAGAGGAGACTTCGCAAGACATCGGAGGAGAAGAACTTCCCAGGGGGGGCCTTGGGGACCTCTGAGCCCCACCCGGCTGGTGCCTCAGCTCCTGCAGAGCATCTGCCAGCTCCTCCACAGTGGGGACATCCATCAGCCTCTTCAGAAGCTGCGCATGAGCTCAGCCCGTTCCCCCGCAGCCTTTCTCTCTGGCCGTTTCAAACCTCACTGCGCTGACCCACACAGGCGGTTTTCTGGAGGCCAAGTGAAGTCTGGGGGCTGCTGGAACAAGGTCGTTAGCTCTCCTCCAGTTCAGTCTCTCCTGTCGCTCCCAGTCCACGTCTGAGGGCATCTGTCTTCCGGACTAGCTGGCCTGCTGAGCATTTCCGGGTCTCTGCATAGATACTTCATCTTTCTTTGAGCTCTCATTCTTTAGAAATCATTCTCTCCCGACCGAAGGTGCTTCCGGGGATGGTGCGGGTCTGACCCTGGCCGCTCGCTGGTGGGGAGACGGTGATGAGAAGTGACTGCTTGCTCAAGCGCCGTGTTCCTTTTGTGAGGCTGTTTCTTTGACATCTCAGCTACTCCAACACTTCCCCACTTCTTCCTCCAGGACATTAAAAAAAAATTATCTTGAGGAAAACAAAGCATGACTGTTTCTCTTTCTTTCTCTCTACCTCACCCCTGCTATGGTTCATCACCTCGAATCCCTTCTATATAGGATCGGGGGGGGCTTGTTTGGGACCCCTGGGTCCTGGGTGCTTAATCCTTTGTCAAGAATCCAGAGCCTCGGTGATAGAAGTGGACCCTTGTGATTTGAGATGCACTGTCTAGATTCTGGCCGTAAAAGGGGCTTTTGCCCATGCTGCATTTTTTCCCCACTGCAAGATCTGAATACACGGGGTCTTGGATGATCGGTACATTACAGATGACCACATTACAAATTACGTAACAATTTGCAGGGTGATACAAATGTGAATAGCAGGCAGCAGTAAAGCAAAATGCTTTTCCACATCATATGCTTTCCTTCATGCATCCATGGTACACACACACAGTCATACGCGTGTGCTAACATACAACTACAAAAATACTTGGAAAAAAAGTGATTTGGAGGATTTACTCTGTGCCATTAGAGTGCCATTTGAGCTTCTCTGGTGGCTCAGCAGTAAAGAATTCGCCTGCAGTGTAGGAGATGCAGGTCTGATCCCTTGGGTCAGGAAGATCACTTGGAGTAGGAAATGCAACCTACCCCAGTATTCTTGCCTGGAGAATCCCATGGACAGAGGAGCCTGGTGGGCTACAGTCCATGGGGTCACAAAGAGTTGGACACAACTGAGCAACTAGACAACCACAACAGTCTGTGTGCCACACTGACAAGGAAAACAAAAAGAAAACTATTCTCAGTTAACTTTCATTGTTGAAGACAGAGGACAAAGGGAAACAAACTTAAAAAAAATCTTAGTATTTATTTTCAGTGAAAAGTTTACAGCCTAAGACAAGGATGCTGGCAACTGGCAGAAATACTCACCTTTACTCTCTGCAACTGTTTCTAGGGAAGTCGCCCAGTTGAGGTAAGCACAATGAGATACTGTTACACGTACAAAGACTTTTAATTAAACTTGCGGCATTTTTAAAAGATGAGAGGAACCATAGCGCAGTCATATCAGCACAATGTTTTTGAAAAGATCCTGGCCAGAGGTTTACCACCAAAAGGTGTTTTTTTTATCCCTCAGGATATAACTCAAGAAAAATACGGTCTAGGCTAGATAGGCTGATATACTGAAAAACAAGGTTAAGCAAATTATTTAACCATACTATACATTCTTTTAATTTTCAATATTATTCTATAGTAGCATGAAGTTCACCAACAGAGGAAGGAGCGATAATAATTCAACTGTTAATACAGTGATTAATGCCTGGCACCTAATGGTAGGGGCCTTGACTTAATTATTACAGTTAGCGGAGAAATGTAAGTGATTAAAAAAGATATTTATGATGATACTATAATACTGCCTATTTTTGGTCTTCCAGCTACGTGATCGTGACTTTAAGAGCTTTAAAGGTAGGAGGTTGGGATTAACAGATACACTCTACTATGTGTTTTTGTGATTCTGTCACTAGGTCATGTCCATTCCTCTGCGACCCTATAGGCTGCAACACCCCAGGCTTCCCTGTCCTTCCGAGTCTCCCAGAGTCTGCTCCAACTCATGTCCATTGAGTCAGTGATGCCATCCAACCATCTCAATCTCTGTCTCTCACTTCTCCTCCTGCCCTCAATCTTTCCCAGCATCAGGGTCTTTTCCAGTGAGTAAGCTGTTCGGATCAGCTGGCCAAAGTCCTGGAGCTTCAGCTTTAGCATCAGTCCTTCCAATGAATACGCAGGGCTGATTTCCTTTAGGATGGACTGGCTGGATCTCCTCATTATCCATGGGACTCTCAAGAGTCTTCTCCAGCACCACAGTGTGAAAGCATCAGTTCTCCAGTGCTCAGCCTTCTTTATGGTCCAGCTCTCATAGCCATGACTACCGGAAAAACCATAGCCTTGACTATACAGATCCTTGTCTCTGCCTCTTAATACACTGTCCAGGTTTGTCATAGCGTTTCTTCCAAGGAGCAAGCATCTTTCAATTTATGGCTGCAGTCACCATCCACAGTGATTTTGGAGCCCAAGAAAATAAAACCTGTCACTGTTTCCACTTTTTCCCCAACCTATTTGCCATGAAGTGATGGGACTAGATGCCATGATTTTAGCTTTTCGAATATTCAGTTTTAAGCCAGTTTTTTTACTTTCCTCTTTCATCTTCATCAAGAGGCTCTTTAGTTTCTCTTCACTTTCTGCCATTAGGGTGGTATCATGTGCATATCTGAGATTGTTGATGTTTCTCTTGGCAGTCTTGATTCCAGCTTGTGACTTAGCTGGCCATTTCACATGATATACTCTGTATAGGAATTAAATAAGCAGGGTGACAATATACAGCCTTGATGTGCTCTTTTCCTAGTTTTGAACTAGTCCACTGTGTATGTCCGGTTCTAACTGTTGCTTCTTGACATGCATACAGGTTTCTCAGAAGACAGGTAAGGTAGTCTGGCATTCCCATCTCTTTAGGATTTTCCAGTTTGCCATGACCCACACAGTCAAAGGCTTTACCATAGTCAATGAAGCAGAAATAAATATTTTTTTCTGGGATTCCCTTGCTTTTTCTATGATCCAACAGATGTTGGCAACTTGATCTCTGGTTCCTCTGCCTCTTCTAAATCCAACTTGTACCTCTGAAAGTTCTTGGTTCGTGTACTGCTGAAGCCTGCTGCTGCTGCTAAGTCATGGCAGTCGTGTCCGACTCTGTGCGAACCAATAGATGGTGGCACACCAGGCTCTCGGCCCTGGGATTCTCCAGGTAAGAACGCTGGAGTGGATTGCCATTTCCTTCACCATTGCATGAAAGTGAAAAGTGAAAGTGAAGTTGTTCAGTTGTGTCTGACTCTTTGCGACCCCGTGGGCTATAGCCTACCAGGCTCCTCTGTCCATGGGATTTCCCAGGCAAGAGGACTGGAATGGGTTGCCATTGCCTTCTCCATGCTGAAGCCTAACTTGATTTTGAGCATTACCTTGCTAGCATGTGGAATGGGTGAGATTTTACAGTAGTTTGAACTTTCTTTGGCACTGTGGTTCTTTGGGATTGAAATTAAAACTGATCTTTTCCCATTCCTGCTGAGTTTTCCAAATTTGCTGACATATTGAGTGCAGCATTTTAACAGCATCATCTTTTAGGATTTTAAATACTGTTTGTAGAGTAGATAAACAACACGGACCTACTGTATAGCCCAGGGAACTATATTCAATATCTTGTAATAACTTAAAATGGAAAAAGTCTGAAATGAGTGTGTATACACATGTGTGCATGTATGTTCAGTTGTGTCTGACTGTTTGAAACATCATGGACTGTAGCCCACCAGGATCCTCTGTCCATGTATAGCCATATATAAGTATAATTGAATCACCCTGCTGTAGACCTGAAACAAATCAACTGTACTTCAATTAAAACATTTTTTTTAATGAAGAGCTTTAAAGGAGGAACTTTCTTCTAATAATAAATATTTATTAAACTGAGTTACAGTCAGTTTAGATTTTGAATGAGTTGGGATTTTATCATTTCTAAGTGATGGCTTTTAACTCCAGTCAATCATAAAGGAAATCAGTCCTGAATATTCATTGGAAGGACTGATACTGAAGCTGAAGTTCCAATACTTTGGCCACCTGATGTGAAGAACTGACTCACTGGAAAAGACCCTGATGCTAGGAAAGGTTGGGAGGCAGGAGGAGAAGGGGATGACAAAGGATGAGATGGTTGGATGGCATCACCAACTCAGTGGACGTGAGTTTGAATAGGGTCCGAGAGTTGGTGATGGACAGGGAAGCCTGGCATGTGCAATCCATAGGGTCACAAGGAGTTGGCCACAACTGACTGAACTGAACTGAACTGATTTATTTATTTAGCTGCATTGGGCCTTAGTTGTGGCATGTGGGGTCTTTTGAGGCACACAGACTTGCTGGTTGCGGCACATAAGTGTGGGCTTCAGTAGCTGGTGGCACTTGGGCTTAGTAGCTCTGTGGCAAGTGAGATATTAGTCCCCCAACTCGGGATCGAACCTGCATCCCCTGCATTGCAAGGTGGATTCCTAACCACTGGACCACCAGAGAAGTCCCCTAAGAGATGGCTTTTAGATGTATTACACAGTTCTAAACACATTCAACATCAACAAAACTAGCTTTAAAAGGTATTTTCAAAATGTGAAACTGTATCAGAAAAATGAACAATCCAATAAAAAAAAAAGGGCCAAAGAACTAAAGACAGATTTCTCCCAAGAAGACACACAGATGGCTAAGAAACACATGAAAAGATGCTCAACGTCACTCATGGTCAGAGAAATGCAAATCAAAACCGCAATGAGGTGTTGTCTCACGCCGGTCAGAATGGCTGCTGTCAAAAAGTCTACAAACAATAAATGCTGGAGAGGGTGTGGAGAAAAGGGAACCCTCTTACACTGTTGGTGGGAATGCAAACTAGTACAGCCACTATGGAGAACAGGGTGGAGATTCCTTAAAAAACTGGAAATAGAACTGCCATACGACCCAGCAATCCCACTGCTGGGCATACACACCGAGGAAACCAGAATTGAAAGAGACACGTGTACCCCAATGTTCATCGCAGCACTGTTTACAATAGCCAGGACATGGAAGCAACCTAGATGTCCATCAGCAGACGAATGGATAAGAAAGCTGTTGTACATACACACAATGGAGTATTACTCAGCCATTAAAAAGAATACATTTGAATCAGTTCTAATGAGGTGGATGAAACTGGAGCCTATTATACAGAGTGAAGTAATCCAAAAACAAAAACACCAATACAGTATACTAACACATATATATGGAATTTAGAAAGATGATAATGATGACCCTGTATGCAAGACAGCAAAAGAGACACAAATATAAAGAACAGACTTTTGGACTCTGTGGGAGAAGGCGAGGGTGGGATGATTTGAGAGAATAGCATTGAAACATGTATATTACCATATGTGAAATAGATGACCAGTGCAAAATTGATGCATGAAGCAGGGCACCCAAAACCGGTGCTCTGGGACAACCCAGAGGAATGGGTGGGGAGGGAGGTGGGAGGGGAGTTCAGGATGGTGGGACACAGGTACACCCATGGCTGATTCATGTTGATGTATGGCAAAAGCCTCCACAATATTTCAAAGCCTCCAATAAAATAAATAAATAAAATTTTTAAAAAAGAATGAACAACATTTTTTTAGTCAAAAATTTTTTTTAAATGTGAAACTGTGGATCTAAGCCAAAGGGTGGATCCCAGACCATCAAGTTTTCATCACCTAGGAGCTTGTTAGGAATGTAACTTCTTGGACCCCACCCCTGACTGAATGAATCAGAATTTGGGGTGGGGATGAGAAGGTGGCTCAGCAATCTGTTTTTATTTAATTTCATTTTATTATTGACACCTCATGGCTTGCAGGATCTTAGTTCCCTGATCAGGGGTCCAACCTGGGGCCCTGGTGAAGAGACCACTGAGTCCTAACCACTGGACCCCCTGGAAAGCCTCAGCAATCTGTTTTGACAGTCCCTTCAGGTACTATGGGGGCTTCCCTGGTGGCTTAGTGGTAAAGAATCCACCTGCTTTGCAGGAGACATGGGTTCAATCCCTGGGTCAGGATGATCCCCTGGAGGAGGAAATGGCAACCCACTCCAGTATTCTTGCCTGCGAAACCCCATGGACAGAGGAGCCTGGCGGCCTACAGTCCATGGGGTCGCAAAGAGTCAGACATGACTTACTGACTAAACCAACAGGACTACCAGGTACTACAGTTTAATAACCACTGGCTTAATGCACGTGAGAAGATTTTTGAAATAAGATGATTTTGGATATGTTCCTCTCAAGGTAAATGTAGCTCTAGATTACCCCTGACCATTCTTTAGACATCTGCATCCATATATAAGAACATGACAACCACAGCAGAGAATTAACTTGGGTTTATTAATACTAGTGCTAAGACATTAAGAGCTAGGGCACAAAGCAGTGTATTATCTCTATTTGCAGAATTTTCTGTATCTAGCAGGCTTTAGTATCCCCGAGAACTTCTGATTTAGTATCCCCAGAAGAGAAAAAATTCCCACAGAGCGAGCTGACATCAGTACATTTGAGTCTCAAATGGCTAATAGCTGTACTTGGACAGCACATTTCAGAAAGAATATTGAACCTATGGCTGATTCATGTTGATGTTTGGTAGAAACCAATGCAGTATTGTAAAGCGATTATCCTCCAATTAAAAATAAGTAAATTAAAAAGAATACTGAGTGCTCAGTCATTTCAGTCCTGTCCAACCGTTTGTGACCCCACAGACTGTAGTCTGAAGGGCTGAACCCATGAAGACTCCCAGCGCACACGGTGTTTGCTTGAGGGTTTCTCCTCCAGAGCTGAGCGCACAGCTTTAGGTGACTGCTCCTTCACCCTGGACAACTCATTAGGAGGGAATAACCCGGCATGCAGTGTGCTGCTCTCCCTTTCCCAAGCTTGTGGGGAGAAAAACAAACATCATTATGGGTTAAAAGCAGAGCCCTCCCCTCCCCACCCCTGAAGGACTGTTAACAGCATTCTGAAGTAACTCAGAGCCTCTCATATTTGGTTTGACCTTGAGCCAGTGACCCTACAGTGAGGTGCAGACACCATGGAGACGGGCAGAACTGAGACGTCAGCATCCAGGCCTGGATTCTGGGCCAGGCTGTGTGTGAACTTGTTGTATGACTTTGACCTGACACACCCCTTGACCTGAGTCCTGCAGTTTCTTATTCTCTTCCTCCTCCTCCTTTTTTTAAACATAGGAACTAACCATTTTATTTATTTATTTTAAAATTTTTGGCCGTGCCTCATGGCATGAGGGATCTTCCCCAATTAGGGGTAGAACCCCTGCCCCCACTGGAAGCAGAGTCCTAACCACTGGACCACCAGGGAAATCCCTGTAGTTTCTTCTTAAGGATGGTAATATAATCCACCATTGGCTGTAACCACTGGGTGGTTACAATAGCAGAAGGAGATGAATGTAAAATCATTCTGAAAAACAAAAGCAATATTGTAAATAGAATCTACTTATCATCTATTTATTTACCTGTATCTGATACCATAATATTAAGAATTAATAATATGCTGCAGGTGGGGATCTACTATTTTCAGCTTGCAAAAGTGGAAAATGACTTAGTTGATTTCAAATAAATTTTTTAAATCATGAGCAAAACATTTAATCTAGAATTGTTTTGATGCAGCAAAACTATTTAGATGGATATAAGGTTGCTCAGATGGTAAATGATCCACCTGCAATGCAGGAGACCCAGGTTCGACCCCTGGGTCGGGAAGATCCCCTGGAGAAGGGAATGGCTAGCCACTCCAGTATTCTTGCCTGCGAAATCCCAGAAATGGAGGAGGCCTGGTGGGCTACAGTCCCTGGGGTCACAAGAAATTGAACATGACTGAGTGATTGAGCACACACATCTCATACCATAATATTGAGAATTAATAATATGGCTGCTGATAGGGAGCTATTGTTTTCAGCTTGGAAAAGTAGAAAATGACTTAGTTGATTTCAAATACTTTTTTTTTTTACATCATGAAAAAAAATTCAACTAGGATTACCTTGACATGGCAAACAGATAGTTATTAGAAGCCCTAATTGAAAAGCCTCCATCAACCAACTTGTAAAGAACCATGTGAATGCTTTAGACAATCCCCAAATAAAACTGGTTGTCATCTGGTCCTGTGTAAAGGGAAGGGGTGAGACTCATGATTTCCTGTTGACACTGGGCATTTATAAGTACTGGACATTTTAACTTTCTATAGAGGAACTAGGAAGGAAACAGGCAGGTAGATTATAGAGCAACCAGATACTTTTCTATACAAACTAGGACATTTTTATGAGTAAAAGGAAGCATTAATGATAATTGTTGTTGTTGTTGTTCAGTTGCCCAGTCATATCCGACTCTTTGCGTTCCCATGGACTGCAGCACGCCAGGCCTCCCTGTCACTCACCGTCTCCCAAAGTTTTCCCAAGTTCATGTCCACTGAGTCAGGGATGCCATCCAGCCATCTCATCCTCTGCCACCCCCTTCTCCTGCCTTCAGTCTTTCCCTGCATAAGGGTCTTCTCTAATGAGTTGGCTGTTTGCATCAGGGGGTCAAAGTATTAGAGCTTCAGCTTCAGCATCAGTCCTTCCAATGAATATTCAGGCTTGATTTCCCTTAAGACTGACTGATTTGATCTCTGTGTAATGATAATTAACCAGGCACAAACTAGGACTGTTCCTGGTAAACCAGGACCTGTGCCTCTGAGTTACAAACTAGTAAGCTCACCTTCACAAGGTGAGGTCAGGATAGAAGATTCTTCAGTGTCCAGGCTTTCTGTACTGAGGCTGACCCGGGCACACGTGGTGGGCAGCAGACTAGGGACCCTGCGGACTGTCTCCTGATGTGCTGAGGGGGGCCACTTCAGGCCGCGAGGGCAGAAGAAATGAGCCCAGGTTTCTGTGAAGTGCAGCATCAGAGACACACCTGAGCTGACATCTCTGAAGCCGCAGGACCAGGCACACCAGCCTAGCATGTCGGGAGCAGAGACGAGTGACTGTGATAACAGCTCCCGGCCAGTGTCAAGTCCACCAAATAGAGTCGGCAACAGCTCCCAGGTCTCTGGCAAGGGCTCCAGACATAAATCAAAGAGCAATCTTCTCATATTGGCGGCGTGGAGGACCGGCCACTTGTCACCTGTCAGTGTTCCCACTTTGGTCGCACACGTGGAGAGTAATTACTGCCAGCTGGCGGTGTCATCTGAGAGTTATGATGGCCAGAGCAGGACCTGAGGATGCTGTAAAAACAGGGGATGAAGGGCACCCGTGTCTGGACATGTGGCCTACCTGTCATTGTTGCCATCGGCTCCCAGAGTCACAGGAAATCGCTGAGAAATAGTTTCCCTTTGAGGTGTTCCCTCTCAGGATTTATATAAAATGCCCTCTTTCTTAATATCTCCAGCACCTGCTTGTGAAAGAATGTTTCTACCTCATATCCGTGTCAGGGGAAGAGGCCTCAGGAGATCTTCCAAAAGGGATTCCAGGGATAAATCAGTGTTCACAAGAATCTTATGTTACTGTTATTCAGTGGCTCAGTTGTGTCTGACTCTGTGGGATTTCCCAGGCAAGAATACTGGATGGGTTACAAATCCCTTCTCCAGGGGATCTCCTGTGTTTGTGGGTGGATTCTTCACCGCTCAGCTGCCCGGGAAGCCTGAACGCTCTTCCCAGGTGGCGCTAGTGGTAAGGAACCTGATTGCCAAAGCCAGAGACATAAGGGATGTGGGTTTGATCCCTGGGTTGAGAAGTTTCCTGGCAGAAGGAAATGGCAACCCACTCCAGTATTCTTGCCTGGAGAATCCCATGGACAGAGGAGACTGGCGGGCTACAGTCCATAGGGTTGCTAAGAGTCAAACACAGCTGAAGCGACTGAGCTCTCAAGCACCAACTCACAAAAGAATCCTGGGCCTTGCATTACACACTGAGGACTCTGAGATAGTGAATGCATTTAAAAACAGTCTTGTGATCATGTCGGTGTTTTAAATTAAGTAGTGATAGACCTAGAAGCGGCACGTTGTTTTTGCCATGGTATTCATCAGCCTTGGAACACATGAAAATCCCATGATTAGTTCACAACTGTTTTCCAGCACAGCCTTTTCTTGGTAAACACATTAAAAAGGGGTTTGAAAGGTTAGCTATGTTCTAACTTCTGGGAAAAATCATTTCTTATCCTGGAGAAGTAGCAGTTCCCAAGGCCAGATGAACTTTCTGCTTTTTTCCCTCCAATTCTGATAAAAGAGTGGGTCAGAACTCTGCTGCTACAACTTCTAAATCCTGTTCTTTCCAGGAAAGATAATCTCTCCAGTGACCATTCAGTCCTCTTGCCAAATAAATACACAAACATATGTAATGTTCTGTGTTTCAGAACAGTCATGGTGGTGTTTGAAGGAAGCAGGTTCCCACCCTCGGTGATGCGGGGAAACTGGACATGTTCATACCAGTGCCAGGCCCTTCTGCCCAGGGGGAGATTCTGAGACTTCCTTTTATTCTATTTGGATGTTCGGTCTTCTCACACGTCTAACAATTACTTGGCAGTTTAAGGTTTTTTTTTTTTTTTTTTTTTTTTTAGTATTTATCTATCTATTTGAGTCACACCAGATCTTAGCTGCAGCATGTGGGATCTAGTTCTCCGACTGGGGATCAAACCCCGGCCCTCTGCATTGGGAGCGGGCAGTCTTAACCACTGAGTCACAGGGAAGTCCCTTGAGGATCTAATTTTGGCTTTCGTATCCCAGGCTTCTCTTGGAAAAAATCTTCTAGTTTTAATTTTTTTTTTGTATTACATCCTTTAAGTCAAAGTAAGAGTACAAGGCTCTCTGAGATCAGGAAAGCAACCCATTGTGATCCCAGGTGTCCCACCTAAAGGCTGCAGGGTTCAGGTTCTCTCTGGGGTCAGTGCTGAGGGGGTTATGGCCAGCTTCCCCCAATGAGAGCGTCCTTGAATACTGCAGGTCCAGGCTTTCCAGGGCGCAGCCCATGGGGCTGGCTCTTTGGTGTGACTGTAAGCAGCAGTCAACTGTTTAATGACCTAGTGTGGATTTTTATAGACTCATCTCCTTCTACAACCAGGTTGCTCTCTGAACACTTGAGATAAATCTTCACCCACTCTCTGAAATTGTTCAACACACAGGTTAATTTCTCATTATCGATTTTCTCCACCATGCATCTTGAATGCTTCAAGATCTCTTGACCGACACAACGAAAATCTCTGCGACTGTCAATTTAAAAAGAAGAGTTCTTCAAAAGAATGCTTGAAACATCAGTAAGGAGAATGAAGTAACTCTTCCCCACCTATTAGCAGGGCAGTGTAACTGGATGTTGGATTAGATTTCAAGGAGAGAACACAATCAGGAACATTTATAAGAAGCGGTTTCATCTGTTTAAGCTTCTGAATGTGAGTGCTACTCTCGTAGGTGTCCCCAGGCAGGTATGTTATTGTCATCGAGGACTGAACATTCCAAGTGAAATCAGAGTAATGACCTGAACCTTCTTGGATGAGGTAAGGGTCAATGCAACACAGGAGGAAAAGCACTGGACGTTAGGCGTTGGAAGGCCCTTTCACCCTGTTAGAATTAGGACCATTTCCTTTAGGCTTTTGCTATTCATCTATGAAAACAAACAGATTGGATTCTAAGAGTCTTCCTAGTTCTAAAATTCAATGCTTCTCTATCCAAGACTCTCTCTCTCTATATATATATATAATTAATATAAAACAGAGTTAAAACAACAAAACTCACTCCAGTGTTCTTTCCTGGAGAATCTCAGGGATGGGGGGAGCCTGGTGGGCTGCTGTCTGTGGGGTCTCAGAGTCAGACACGACTGAAGTGACTTAGCAGCAGCAGTAGCAGCAGCCAAACCACAAAAGCAAAATAAAAACCATTTTCTACCTGGAAAAAAAAAAAGCTTGAGAAATGTATGTATGACAAAATATCATTCTTTCCTCTACAGGCTTATCTCCATATATTCTTCCCCTACCCCGACTGTTATGGAAGAGTAAAAAAAAATTCTTTTAAGGATTAAATGTTCCATTTAGTTTTTAAATCATCCCTGAAATACTGTCCCATGAATAGAAAATGGGGTCAGAAGCACTTTATTAATGGAAAGTCTTTCAATGTGCGTCCAAGAAAAACAAAAACATTATTAATATCTACACTATAAAACAAATGAACAACAACAAAAAGAAAAGCCAGCCCAAAGCAATGCCCAACCAGTTCTGTGTCCCCAGCCCTTACCAGACATAACTGAAGTGTACCAAGTCATTTTCACACGTTTCTTGGAGTGTAGATTTATTTGGATTTAAGAATCTCCTCAACAAATTACATCAGCCTCCCTCCATGTCCTTCCTTAATAAAACAACGACTGAACTAACATCAGACTCTGAAAATTCTAAAAATAATAGAAAAGTAAAAATAGATTTTCCTAGTGAAATTCCTCTCCTAAACCTTACATGATTTTTCTGCTTCCATGAAATATTTCTCTTTGGAGTAACTCGGTAGCATAGTTTTTTATTTGTGTTTGTTTTCAACTGGATTCATACAAGGGCACTAAATTAGAACTCCAGCTGGCTTATGGAGCATGAACTTTTATGACCAGTAAGTTACCTCTGCTGTGAAAGGAAAATGACAGATGTCAGTGATGGAGACGCTGGAAGTCGGTTTCGTGATGTAATTTAAGTCTCAGCACACCCATGGCAAAATAACACAAGAACACAGAATGGTATGTGCACTCTAGAATCCTCTGCAGCACTCTGAACCATTCTAGTTGGAGAACAGGCTCATTCTAAACCTTCAACAGGCTGTCAGAGGGGTCACACCCTCCATCTCCACCCCCACCCACCCACTTAATAGGATCCATTCATAGCTACTCACTACTGCAGGATTTGACCTGAGAAATGCTAGGATTTATTAACTCAGCAGTTGTTTGGAAAGGTCCCTAAGTCATCTTTGCCCTTGGCCAGCAAGGGGACTGCTCAAAGTTCTCAGAAGCAGCTGGCGAGGTTCTCAGCCAAGTTCTTCGGGATGCAGGAAGTTCTTTAGGATGCCCTACTTGGACAAGGCATTTACAGATATTTCCAACCAGGCTTCCCGGATCTAGGAAAAGTTATTCCTGACTCCTTTGACCCAGAGGCTGGCTAAAGTTGAATTTTTTTATCATCTGTAAGGAATCACTCTTTTCGTCCTTCCTTTTTCTTTCTTCCTAGGAGCTGGCATGGTAGTTAAATTTTTCTAAAACAGTCATATTAATATGTTCAAACACCCACTGCTGAGTCTCTGAGAGAGGATCGCATCTGGCCATGAAGATCTTCTTCTCTGCAGGGTTACAGTCCATGCAGCTGTTACTCACAGGATGGAACAACGTTCTGTCCTGCAGGGATGGGAAAGGAAGGGAGAGATGGACATCATGTATGGCAAATGTTTGGAACCCAAAATATACAGAGGAAGTAAACTATCCCTGCTATCTCAGTGTATATTGGCAGTGTGAGAAACAGAATACCTCCCAAGTCCAACAATGGGCTTCCCTGGTCGCTCAGCTGGTAAAGAATCCACCTGCAATACAGGTGACCTCGGTTCCATTCCTGGGTCGGGAAGATCCCCTGGATAAGGGATGGGCTACCACTCCAGTATTTTGGGGCCTCCCTGGTGGCTCAATCAGTAAAGAATCCACCCACAATGTGGGAGACCTGGGCTCGATCCCTGGGTTGGGAGGATCCCCTGGAGGAGGGGATGGCAACCGCCTCCAGTGTTCTTGCCTGGGAAATCCCATGGACAGAGGAGTCTGGTGGGCTACAGTCTATGGGGTCGCAAAGAATCGGACACCACTGAGCAACAGGCACAATCCGCATAGGAGGTGGTGTTGCCATGGGAAACCTGGTTTCCTAGGAACCATTGGTGCCATGTGGGGCCTCCAGAAGGTTCAGCCAGAAACCATTCATTCATTCATTCATTTAAAAAAATGCAATCCATTCATTTCCTGCTCTGCGGTAAGCATCTTGCTACCTACTGAGGTTTTGAAGATGAGAAGTCTACAAGAAGTTGCTAGTTAAGTATCTAGTAATCCAGCTATTTGGGGGAGAGGGATGCATTCAGAAATGGTAATTTAGTTCATAGTAAACACTGCCTTGGGGCTTCCCAGGTGGTTCGGTGGTAAAGAATCTGCCTACCAATGCAGAAGACACAGGAGATGTGGGTTTGACCCCTGGTTTGGGGAAGATCCCCTGGAGGAGGAAATGGCAACCTACTCTAGTACTCTTGCCTGGAGAATCCCATGGACAGAGCAGCCTGGAGGGCTACAGTCTATGTGGTCACAAAGAGTCAGACACGACTGAAGTGACTGAGCACGCACGCACAAAGAGTGCCACACGCGCGCACACACACACACACACACACACACACACACACAGACAGGATCAGAAGAGTCATCATTTCCCTACTCTTTTATTTTCTAAGTTAATTAATTTATTTGGCTTCCTCAGGTCTTAGTTGCATCATTGCGGTGCGTGAACTCTCTAGTGTAGGCTCAGTAGTTACCATGTGGGATCTTAGTTCCCCAACCAGGGATTGAACCCACATCCCCTGCATTGCAAGGTGGATTCTTAACTGTGAGACCACCAGGGAAGTCCCTTCCCTACCCTTGTGCTGAGCCTGCAATGGGAAAGGGAAATAGCCGAGGACCAGGAACAAAGAGAGCTAGACGCAGGGTTGTGAGGGTCCCAGGATGAACACGGGGGCTGGGGGCTCACAGAGCACAGGCAGGATCTCAAAGCACAAACTCAAATCCGTTGACTCGAGCTTCTGTCTCTTCCTGACCCTTTATTGGCATCGAAGCTCTTCCTGTGGTGTAACTGGCACTGTTTTCTGTCAAATGGAGGAGGCAGTGATCCCTCAGTGCATGATAAAGCTTTGGATGAAGGTGTGAGCAGAACACAGAAGTTAAGTGGTGAGCAAGCTCCTGTGTGAACATCCTCGATGAACCCACACCCCCTTTCCATTGCACGAGCAGGAAGAAGGCCGTCAGTGGTATGAGAAAAGGATCTTTAACTAGTAATCAGTGCTTTTGTCTCTTACAGCATCTATGCATTAAAAAAAAAAGGTGTCCATAACATGTAAAAATGTCCCCAGACGACTGCTTAAAATTTTGGAACAAGGAATGTTTTGTTGTTTAGCTTAGGAAAACATTTAGAGGTTCTGATGAATTTCTTTAACTGAGGAATATTAGACTTGGCATGCTTAGAGTGAAAGAGTCTCTCAGTCACCCCGTGTAAACAGTTCTGCGTTACTCTGGTTGTTAGCCAATATTTAATGTCCTTCAGGACCCGGATGTTTGCATACTTGGGTGCCTGTGATAGCAGGAAGATTAAGGAAGGAGGGAGGTGGCAGCCCAAAGTGCCCTTTGCACGTCTCCACTTGGAGTGTACATACAGAGCGTCTGATACAAAGGTTCCCTTTCTCTCCTCTGTTCTCTTTTGAGTCTCCCCAGTTTATTGTGGATTTTGTTTTCATTACAGCAAGAAGGCTGCCAGGGCCTCCTGCCCATTTCCCTCGTCCCCTGCTTCACTAGCTGCTGGTTGCCCCTGTGGAGCCCTATGCCAAGGTCACAGGTATGGATCCCTGTATCAAGGTCACAGTATAAAAGTCTCTGGAACTGACCAAGCCCCATAGGAACTGTTGCCATGAGCTTCCTGATCTCAACTGTCCAGTTCCCTGACCCCCCTACTATGTAAAATGCCCACCCTACTCTCCACGCTATAGCATCCTAGCTAATCATCTAATGCCACCATTTCAGTAGGAATTTTCTCTGTCTGAGACTATAAAAATTGGCTGCAAGCTTGCAAAAATGTTTGGCTCTCCCGTAAGCTGGCCCGATGTTCTAACAGCATCTCCCATTCTAGTAAACTTGATTCTCCTCTCATTCTGTCTCATGTCTGGAAATTCTTTTCCAACCTGCGCATGGATCATGAGAGACCCCAGGGCAGCTGGAGGGAGTTCTTCTTGCAAGGGTGAGACAGCAGATTCTTGAGGAGGAGGGCTGTGCTCTGAACTCACCCGCTTCCTTCCTCCTGGGGTGGACGCTGACTCCAAGACGACAGACCTCCCGCAACAACGCACACACACACTGCGGCCCCCTCGGCTCCCTGGGCAGCAGGCTCCTTGCCCCCCAGTCCTCCTTCTCAGCATCCCTCCCACTCCGTTTCCTGCCCCCACTCTCTGCCAGTTTAGCTACATAGGCCTAGTGTATTTAAATCAATTTCTCAAAGAGCATCCCTAAAGCTGTTACAGTCATGAAAATTCTACGTGACCTGCTAAATTCTAAACCTCACTTTATTCCACATCTGTAAACTCCTCTTTCCTCTTAACCAGCCAGAGTTCTTTCTATTGTCACCGTTGTCGATGTCTCAAGACAAGCAGAGGCTCACGGTTTCTCTCCCCAGATGTCTATTTCCATAAAATGTAAAAAAATAAGCGGGGGCGGGGGGCGGGGGACGGGGGGAAGGAGTAGAACATGTTTTAATTCTCTTCCTTTCTCAGCTTGTGCCTCCCAGCTAGGATACAAAAGCCAAACCAGATTTTTCTGAACATTTTATCTGAATGTTATTTTCCGAGCTGCAAGGTGATCGCATTTTCCCAGCTCTCCAGCTGAAACTCAGGCTCTGGCAGACGCAGGTCTGCTCCTGGGGAGAGCCGGCGGGGCGTGCAGACTCAGCACAACCCTGAGCCATCCAGCGGGCGTCTCTGTGACTGCTCTTCCGGTTCTCATACAAGTTGAAAAGCGGAGTCCCCCAAATCTATCTGCGTCTGAGGAGCCTCATCAATAAAACGAGGGGGTGGATAACATCCGTCCCTGAGGCCTCTCCCAGCTGTGAAATTGAATGAACGTTTTATTCCAAAGTTCACTGGAGACAGAGACAAATGATGGGGCATCAAATAGACTCTATCAGCCACGTTCAGTGGGCTAATAGATGACTCTCTGGTTCCAGACTGAGCTTCCGTGTCTTTGGCATTTCCAGCAGATCCTAAAGGGGAACATTCTGGAAGCATCTTTTTTCTTTTTTTGGCTGTTCCCGGTCTTAGCTGTGGGACATGGGATCTTTGGTTGCAGCAAGTGGGATCTAACCACTTGCTAACTAAGTTCTTTGACCAGGGATCGAACCTGAGCCCCTTGCATTGGAAGCATGGAGTCTTAGCCACTGGACCACCAGAGAAGTCCCTGGAAGCATCTTTAGTGACCTCGGAACATACGTTTCCCACTCTGACCTTGTGTGCTTGTGCTAAGTCATCTCATTTGTGTCTGCCACTTTGCAAACCTATCGACTGTAGCCCCCCAGGCTCCTCCGTCCATGGAATTCTCCAGTCAAGAATACTGGAGTGGGTTGCCGTTTCCTCCTCCAGGGATCTTTATACATTATCATCATTATGTTTCTTCTCAGCTAAGCTTTTGGATCTCTGAATGTCATTACTGATGCTTCTCCTGGCTGGTGCATCGTCTGTGAATGTAGTCTCTTGTCCTATGACAGTACTTCTTTAAAAAAAAAAATTATTGGAGTATAGTTGATTTATACCCTAGGGTAGGAAATGGCATGCCACTCCACTGTTCTTGCCTGGAAAACCACATGGACAGAGGAGCCTACGGGCTACAACCCATGGGGTTGCAAAGAGCTGGACATGGCTGAGCAACTGAGCACACGGTTGATTTGCAGCACCGTGTTAGTTTCTGCTGTACAACAAATCGCATCAGGTATATGAATACTTATATCCACTGTTTTTAAAATTCTTTTCCCATATAGGCTGTTACAGCGTATTGAGTAGAGTTCCTGTGCTATACAGCAGGTCCTTGTTGGCTATCCATCTTATAGCTAGTAGCATGTATGGAGTGGAATATTACTCGGCCATAAAAAAGAGCAAACTAATGCCATGTGCAGCAACATGGATAGACCTGCAGCCTGTCATACCAAGTGAAGTGCGTTGGGCAGAGGACACATATCATATGATATCCCTTATATGCAGAATCTAAAAAAGGGCACAAATGGGCTTTTCTACAAGAGCCAGAGAGAGACCCACAGATGTAGAAAACACACTTACGGTTACCAGAAGGCAAGGGAGCAGGGGATAAACTGGGAGATTGGGGTTGACACATACACACCATGACAGCCCCTTACTCCATTAGTCTCCTCACTCATGACAGGAGATGCTGGAACTGAACCAAATACAGTTGTTGTTGTTGTTTTTTAATTTACTGTATTTATCTTGACTGCACTGAGTCTTACTTGTGGCACACAGACTCTTTAGTTATGGATTGTGAACTCTTAGTTCCTGCATGTGGAATCTAGTTCCCAGACCGGGGATGGAACCCAGGTCCCCTGAATTGGGAGCAACGAATCTTAGCTGTCAATGGACCACAAGGGAAGTCCCCCCGGTACAGCTTTTCCTCTGGGCTAGACTTCCGACTGCTCTGGTCGAGTCTGCGGCTCCCTAGCAGTCCTCCTTTACCTGGACTGTTCCCTTGTTCAGTCCTGAGGGAAGCAGAGCCCTCACCCTCTCTGTTCAAAAAATAAGGCCGCAAACTGTCTCCTGCAACCTTCCTGCCTTCCCTGACTGCTTCCTCCTGTGCTTTTTTCTGTTTTGTTTTTACCTAAGAAAATTTACATAATCAAGAATATGGAAATACTCTTTGTAATCAAATCAGGTCAGGCTAAATTCCATTTGGTCCCCAGGGTGAAAGGCTGGGTAGACTTTTCAGGCAGGTCCCAGGTGGCTCAGCAGTAAAGAACCCGCCTGCTGATGCAGGCATGTAGGAGCCGTGGGTTCGATCCCTGGTCCGGAAGATCCCCTGGAGAAGGAAATGGCAACCCACTCTAGTAACCTTGCTGGGATAATCCCATGGACAGAGGACCCTGCAGGGCTACAGTCCATGCGGCCACTAAGAGTCAGCGTGACTGAGTGACTGAACGTGCACACACCTGGAGGGGACACCTCTTCAAAGCAGGCCTGTGTGACCCTCTGAGGTATTCATAGGCCCGCAGTAAATTTTGTTAAATTCTGTACTTTTGTAGGGTCCAGACTTTAAAAGAATCAAGATGTTGTAGAAATCATTTCACACCATATTCAGGGTAACAAAAGCATCACACACCAACGAAGCAAAGACAGTAAAATAGGTGTGTGAGTTCATAATGTGCAGGATGATTACCCCCAGATAAGTGCCTGCGTGGCGGCAGGGGAGGCGGCCTGGTGCTGGGCAGGGGCTAAGGGGACAGGGGCCTTTACTCCCCAGGAAATTTGGTCAGGCCAATCACTTATTACGTGACCTCTGATGATTACTATGCTCTGAACTTCAGCTTCCTCACTTGTGAGATACAGATAATAATATCTGTTTCCTGTGTTTGTTGTGGATAAAATATACGTAAAATCACTGGTGTAACGTCCGACGTACAGTAAGTAACTAATAGTGATTCCACGCCTCCTCTCCTCTTATCTTTAGTTGGATAGCATCCCTAATTCTCAAAGTCAGAACGCGCTAATCATCTTGTCTGAGTCCAGCTATTCAAGACCATTTTGCATTTTCTGAAATCCTGGCAAAACAGGACTTGCAAAAATTGGCACCTGCCTCAATCAGTTATCCAAATGGATACATCAGTATCTCCTGGATATGGAAAAGGTTTATGGAGCCGAAGTAATTTACAGTTCAGGAATGAGCTCTTCTGTATAGTTATGGTCCGAGTTGCCCGAAATACAACAGGACCCAGGGCATTTTTGAGTTCAACAAATATTTATTTATACTGCCATATGTGAAATAGACAGCCAGTGGGAATTTGCTGAATGATGCAGGGAGCTTAACCTGGGGCTTTATGACAGTCTAGAGGGGTGGGATGGTCTGGGAGGTCGGAAGGAGGTTCAAGAGGGAGGGGACGTATCTATACCTATGGCTGATTCATGTTGATGTATGACAGAAACCAAGACGATATTGTAAAGCAATTATTCGTCAATTAAAAATGTGTGCATGCTAAGAAAAACAATGCTCCTCTCTCAACTTGTCCCTCCTCTCCCTCCCCACTGTGTCCACAAGTCTGTTCTTGGTGTCTGGGTCTCCACTGCTGCCCTGCAAATAGGCTCATCAGCACCTTCTTTCTAGATTCCATATATATGCATTAATATATGGTATTTGTTTTTATTTTTCTGACTCCCTTCACTCTGTATAATAGTCTCTAGGTTCATCCACCTCATTGGGACTGACTCAAATGCGTTCTTTTTTCTGGCTGAGTAGTGTTTCATTGCACCACAGCTTCTTTATCCATTCATTTGTTGGTGGACATCAAGGTAACAAATATTTATTAAGTGCCTTTTATTTTCTGGTGTGTGTGTGTATCAGGAAGTAGGCATTGAAAGATAACTGAAGATGCCTCTCCTGGCATTAGAAATGGGAGAGACCGGTAGGTAAACAAGACATGTTTGGAGTAAAACTTGTCAGTGAGACTGTAGCTTTGGGGGGTTAGGATGAATAGAGAAGAAGGCATGAGCAGAGAAATATGAACTAACAGGTCCATTTATGGGCTCAGTTTATTCAACAAAAATCTATAGGGCACCTACTGTTTGTCAGGCACTATTTTAGATGGTTTGGATGTATCAATAAACTTTAAAAAAATTTTATTTATTCACTTGGCTGTGTTGCGTCTTAGTTGTGGGCTCCAGAGCACGTGGGCTCAGTAGTTGTATCACACAGGCTTAGTTGCTCCAAGGCATAGGGGATGATAGTTCCCCAACTAGGGATCAAACCTTTGTCCTCTGCAGTGGAAGGTGGGTTCTTAACCATTGGATCGCCAGGGAAGTCCCAATAAACTCAATAATATAAAGACTCCTGCCCTTCTGGAGCTTACATTTAGAGATGGGGTAGGGAGTGAGCAGCAGGGCGCAGCCAATACACGATCAGCGTACCATCACTTCACGGCAAGTAGATGGGGGAAAAGTGGAAACGGTAGCGGATTTTATTTTCTTGGGCTCCAACATTGCTGTGGAGGGTGACTGTGGCCACAAAATTAAAAGATGCTGCTTCTTGGGAGAAAAGCTATGGCAAACCTAGACAGCATATCAGAAAGCAGAGAAGACTCCACTTTGACAACCCAAGTCTGTGTAGTCAGTTCAGTTCAGGTCAGTCGCTCAGTCGTGTCTGACTCTTTGCGACCCCATAGACTGCAGCATGCCAGCCTCCCTGTCCATCGACAACTCCCAGAGTTCACTCAAACTCATGTTCATTGTGTCTGAGTAGCATCGGTGATGCCATCCAACCCTCTCATCCTCTTGTCATCCCCTTCTCCTTCTTTCACAGCATCAGGGTCTTTTCAAATGAGTCAGCTCTTTGCATCAGGTGGCCAAAGTATTGGAGCTTCAGTTTCAGCCTCAGTCCTTCCAATGAATATTCAGAACTGATCTCCTTTAGGATGGACTGGTTGGATCTCCTTGCAGTCAAGGGATTCTCAAGAGTCTTCTCCAACACCACAGTTCAAAAGCATCAGTTCTTAAGTGCTCAGCTTTCTTTACAGTCCAACTCTCACATCTATACATGACTACTGGAAAAACCATAGCTTTGACTAGACAGGCCTTTGTTTGCAAAGTAATGTCTCTGCTTTTTAATATGCTGTCTAGTTTGGTCACAACTTTCCTTCCAAGGAGTAAGTGTCTTTTAATTTCATGGCTGCAGTCACCATCTGCAGTGATTTTAAAGCTATGGTTTTTCCAGTAGTCATGTCCGATTGTGACCATACATGGCCATAAAGAAGGCTGAGTGCCAAAGAATTGATGCTTTCAAATTGTGGTCCTCGAGAAGACTCTTGAGAGTCCCTTGGACTCAAAAGAGATCAAATTAGTAAATCCTACAGAAAATCAACCCTGATACTCATTGGAAGAACTGATGCTGAAACTAAAACTCTAATACTTGGGCCACCTGATGTGAAGAGCTGACTTATTGGAAAAGACCCTGAAGCTGGGAAAGATTGAGGGCAGGAGGAGAAGGGGATGACAGAGCATGAGATGGTTCGGAGGCATCGCCGACTCAATGGACATGGGTTTGAGCAAACTCAGAGAGATAGTGAAGGACAGGGAAGCTTGGCATGCTGCAGTCCATGAGATTTCAAAGAGCTGGACATGACTTAGTGACTGAATAACAAGAATGATATGTAAAATGTGTAGCTTGTTGAAAGGTGCCAAGGGAGGGGCCGGTGTGCAAACTTAAACAGGGAGGTAAGGGTGAACCTCACCTGGAAGGTGACACTTGAGTAGGGGAAATTTGAAGAAGGTAAGGGAGTTGGCCATGAAGATATCTGGAGGCAGAGGTTTCAGGTAGGGGAACACCAAGTGCAGAGGCCCTAAGCGGGAAGACCCTAAGTGTGGGTCAGAAGAACATGGGGAGGCTAGGGTGAGAGAGAGCCGTAGGAGACAGTCAGAGGCGATGGGAGGCTCTGTCCATCACATGAGGGGACCAGCAGGTCACTGGTGTGGCTGAAGCACAGAGAGCAAGCGAAGAATTCCTGAGGATGGGCTCATTCTACACCAGGAAGACACTGGGGTGCAATGTTAAGGCCTGGGTTTTCAAGCAAGTAGTTGTGCTGCCTGGGAAGCCCACAACTCACATGGACAGCAAATGTGTTTGTAAGAGATAAAAGCTTCATGTCCTCTTATTTCTAATATGGATGGGAGAGAAAGGAGGCTCAGGATTATGAATCTGATTTTAATCCTAGTTTTATCTCTGACAATAATCTTTGATGATCATTTCATTCGGCAGTGATTTCAGTTTTCTGTCTGCAAAATGAATGGAGTGGGAGGAGGAGGGAGGGATGAGAGAAGGGATAAAAATTATCCGCCTTCCCACCTCCTAAGGTTGTGGAGAAGAACCAGGTTGATATATGAGTGGCTTTTGAGTTCTGGAAGAACTCTGGAGAATGCAAATAACACTCTGGTAGGCAGAAAGGCGGAGAAGGCAAAGGCAACCCACTCCAGTACTCTTGCCTGGAAAATCCCAGGGACGGAGGAGCCTGGTAGGCTGTAGTCCATGGGGTCACTAAGAGTAGGACATGACTGAGTGACTTCACTTTCAGTTTTCACTTTCATGCATTGGAGAAGGAAATGGCAACCCACTCCAGTATTCTTGCCTGGAGAATCCCAGGGACAGGGGAGCCTGGTGGGCTGCCGTCTATGGGGTCACACAGAGTTGGACACGACTGAAGCGACTTAGCAGCAGCAGCAGCAGCAGCAGGCAGAAAGGGGATAATGCAGTTTTATTGCCTCTCCTTTTCCATTTCTTCTGTGACAGGTACAATTCCTTACAGGAGAAAACTGGTCTTCCTGCATCAGTGGGTAATTTGGCCAATCAGAAATCATGCTTCTTCCACTCCGACCGACTGAGGCCTCCATGGGTGAGCTGAGGCGGTGCTGGCGGCCCCACCGTCCACTCCACTGCTGGTTTCTGGGCTACGAGTAAGTGATGGGCGTGCATGTACCCTCCATTCTAGGAGCAGCCAGAATCCTTACAGAACCAGCTGTGGGTTGTTGCAGCTCTGCTCTTCACACCATTCACACTCTTTCCTGTCTTTGGCTGAATTTTTAGCATAGTCCCAAGGTCCTGTACACAAGGTCCTGCCTCTGGCCTTAGAGGGCATCATCTCCCCCCACACTTCACCTGGTTGCTACATGCTTCCGGCAAACAAAGCTCTTCCTCACCAGAGGGCCTTTGTACAAGCTGATCCCTATATCTGGGATTTTTTAAAAAACTTTTACTTTAGAGTGTATTCGAGTATATGGCTTCTCTGGTGGCTCAGATGGTAAAGAATCTGCCTACAGTGTGGGAGTCCCGGGTTCCATCTCTGGGTCGGGATGGAGAAAGGAAAGGCAACCCACCCCAGTTTTCTTGCCTGGGAAATCTCCAGATGGAGGAGACTGGCAGGTTACAATCAATGGGGTTGCAGAGTCGGACACGAATGAATGACAAACACTATAGTCGATTTGATTTCCCTGGCGGCTCGGTTGGTAATGAATCTGCCTGCCAATGCAGCAGATGCGGATTCGTTCACTGGGTCAGGAAGATCCCCTGGAGGAGGGCATGGCAACCCACTCCAGTATTCTTGCCTGGAGAGTCCCATGGACAGAGGGGCCTGGAAGGCTACAGTCCATGGGGTCACAAAGAGTCAGATACGACTTAGCACTGAACAGCAGCAATAGCAACATAGTTGATTTACAATGTTGTGTTCGTTTCAGGGGTACAGCAACATGACTCAGTTATATACGTACACATATCCATTCTTTTTCAGATGCTTCTCTTCACTTACCTAAATCCTGTTTCCCTTTCAGGTCTCCATTTATAGGGTAGTGTGTCAGAGCAGCCCTGTCTGCCTCTCTGACCTAGGATGAGCCTCATGTGGTGTTACCATATTATCCTGTACACTTAATATATTCAATTTAAAAATTTGTCAGCTTCCCTATTAGACTGAAAACTCCGAGAGTAGAGAAAACCCATCTGTTCCTGATCTTGTTTCCATCTGACCATAGCTGTTCATCTCCCTTCCGTAAACCTGCCGGGAGTCACGTCAACGCCATAATAGCTGCTCTTCGTCGAGTATGTATTTATGTGTTGGGCTTCCGTAGTGTTCAATGTTCTGCTCAGATTTTCTCACTTTATCTACTTCAACCGCATAAGCAACCTAAAGAGAGAGTGAATGTGGACAACCAGGAAGCCGGGTGCATTTACTTAGGCACCTACTATGTGCCAAACAGTGTTTAAGGTACTGAGGATTCTGTACGAAAGAAAGCAGATAAAGCCCTGCTCTTGCGGAGTCTGCATTCTAATATTTCGTGACAGCTACACAGCTGCAATAGAACAGGAAGATGGCTAGACAGCCTGTCTTCTCCCGGAGGCAAAGTTACTGGGAGAGTGAAAGTCAAATCGGAAGAGATTTCTGGGCATGTGGCACAGGGGTAAAGAAGCTGCCTGCCAATGCCGGAAACATGAGAGACGCGGGTTCGATCCCTGGGTTGGGAAGATCCCCTGGAGGAGGGCATGGCAACCGACTCCAGTGTTGTTGCCTGGAGAATCCCCACGGACAGAGGAGCCTTGAGTTAGACACAGCTGAAACAACTTAGCACACGTGCGCAGGAGAGTGAGAGCTAACACTCATGAAGTGTCGCATTCTAGGGGTATTTACATTTTATTTCATTATCACAATAACTTTGTTTTCTAAAAAAATTATTTGGCTGCATCGAGTCTTAGTTTTGGTGGGCAGGCTTAATTGCCCCTCAACATGTAGGATCTTAGCTTCCTGATTAGGGATCAAACCTGTGTCCCCTTCACTGGTGTGCAGATTCTTAACCCCTGGACCACCAGGGAAACCCCCATGATAATCTTCTGAGGCCGATACTGTCATTATTGCCATTTGATAATGAGGAAACAAGTTTCCCAAGATCCCAGAGGCAAGACCGCTGCTGGTGGTCCCAGGGGGGACTCCCACCCTGGGTCCCCCAGGGCCTCTGCCTGCCCCGCCCCCTCTCAGCCGAGCCAGCCAGCAGTCCGGCCCCAGACCCACATCTGCCCCCAGGGAAGAGCTGTCCCCGTTAGCAAATGCTGATCTCACACGCGTATAGTTCCAGTTACCAAGGTCCTTTCAAGTTTGACAGTCTCGATCTTGGCTGGCATTCCCTTCAGCCGGTCTTTGTCCACACGTTAGAGCCCGAGATAGAAACCATGATGAAACCTTTCTACTGGTGACCAGAGGTGGCAGCTGAATGTATTCAGTAGAATGGTAACCAGCAGGGATGTGGCTAAGGTATCCAGACGTGGAAGAAGTTAAAAGGACGTGACCTCTAAATGATGTCACAAGTTCAGCCGGGTTAAACATATGGAATAAAAACAGAATGGGAAGGTTACCCTGGTGGAAACGTAGTTTCATGGCAGCGGTGAAGGCGTTTCCCTCCCAGGGACTATTACCCTCCCTCATCTTTGACTCATCAATTTGAACAGAGGATCCCAGCTTCTCAGGGCATAACACTTATGTCTCTGTTATCTTCAGGGTATAGGATATGATATAGACATTGTGTATCTGGTTTTCAGCACGACATTTGAAAATCCTCCTTTTTTCCCCTGCGGGTCAGCTGGAGAAATGTGGGCTAGAAGGTGATTCGCTGTTAGGCGAGCTTGCATCTGGTTGAATGACTGCTCGCTGTGGATCAGCATCAGCTCGATTATGTAACGGCAGGCTCGGTTCTGGGCCTTGTTCACCGGGATCGGGGACTTGCATGAGGGCCTGCATGCCCACTGATCTGCTCTAATTCATGGCTGGAATAAACTAGTTCACCTGTTGATAAGCTGGGCCAAAGTCCAGGCTGGGGTCAATCTGGCGAGGGAGAACTTAACAGAAACCAGTGGATGTGGATGGCTACCCAGGTACGGAAGGGGCACCATACAGGTGCAAGACTGCAGTGACACGTCTGTGTAGCAGAGCGAACGTGGCCTTTTAAATACTGAAAACTCATTAAGAAGCCAAGTATGTGAAGTGAAGGCAGAAAACCAATCAGCTCGAGCTAATTTAACAGATATTTCTCATAACAAAAAGGCTTGAGACAGGACTTCCCTGGTAGTCCAGTGGCTAAGACTGTGAGCTCCCAATGCCGGGGGCCCGGGGTTCAATCCCTGGTCAGGGAACTAGATCCCATATGCTGCAGCTAAAAGTTCACCTGCCACAGCTGAAAGGTCCTGAATGCCACAACTAAGTGACCTGGCGCAGCCAAATAAAGAAATAAATGTTTTTTTAAAAATTCCCAACAAAAGGGTGCTAGAAACTCATTCTAGTCCTTGGTTAAACATGCCTAGGATACTGTGTTCCATTCTGGGCATCACGCCAACCTCTAGGACCATCTGGAGTGTGTTAAGAATCAGTGTCCAGGAGGCTGAGGTGGGCCCATTGAAGTCATCTCAGGAACAGTGGCAGGAAATTGGGCCATTTAATTGGAAGTAAGAAGTAAAGGTCAGACAAGCTTTGTTTAAGTATTTGGAATCTGTCTTGATCAGAATGGATTAAATTTAATCTGTGTGGTACCAAAAGCTTCACAGATGGCTCAGTGGTAAAGAATCTACCAGCAATTCAGGAGCCACTGGAGATGTGGGTTTGATCCCTGAATCGGGAAGATCCCCTGGAGAAGGAAATGGCAACCTACTTGCCATTTTTTTCAGTATGAAAAATTCCACCAACAGAGAAGCCTGGCAGGTTATAGTCCATGGGGTCACGAGGAGTCAGGCACAACTGACGGACGGAGCATGCATGTGCCCCAGAGGCCTTGGAGCTTTGTAATAACTTGGGACTATGCAGAAATGATTGGGATGACTGGGGGTAGCCTGACTGTCTAAATATGACCACAAGTCCAGAACTCGGTAGTGGGGCTTCGTTTATCAGAACCAGAGTCAAATTCCATGCCTTTTAATTAAACTCTTCATTGCCTCATTTTGGGCTCTAAATCAATACATAACCGGAATAATTTAAAAATAACAAGCTGTGGCCATCCATCTGGCATCTTTGTGGGCCAGAAGGAGTTTATGGGCTAAGCGGCCAAAGCTCTGGCCTGTATCATAGGGTCCCATAAATAGTCAGATGCAGATACATGCCAAGAATTCCACCCACTCACTTTTTAAAGTAATGTGACTGTTTCAGTGTTATCAGTTTAGCCTGACATGTACCTTTTAAATTAATCTGTATTTTCTAATTTGATGATTTTTAGAAAAATATTTAAATTTATTTATTTATTTGGCTGCACCAGGTGTTGGCATCACTGGTTGGATAGCATCACCAACTCAATGGACTTGGACTTGGGCAAACTTTGGGAGATAGTGAAGGACAGGGAGGCTTGGCGTGCTGTAGTCCATGGGGTCACAAAGAGTCAGACACGACTTAGTGATTGAACAACGGAGTCTTTGTCGCAGTATGCAGAATCTTAGTTGCTGCATGTGGGATCTAGTTTCCTGACTAGGAATTGAACTTAAGCCCCCTGCATTGGGAGTGCAGTCTTAGCCATTGGACCACCAGGGAAGTTCCCTGTTGATGTTATTTTTAAGCCCTTTCTTGTGGAAGTTAAACTGTACGAATGCCTCCAGAGAGCAACTCAGAAACGTGATGTGCCGGGGGCCAGCGTGAGGAATCCCGCCTGTGACAAGGTCATGAGGAAGGAAGCCTGACAAAACGCAAGGACGTGATCAGGCTTCAGGGGTTCTCCCTAGAATTTCCTGAGCATGTAGCCCCCAAAACCAAAAAATCTGCCGGCTTTTGTGCTCTGCTTGTCTGATATTCTCTGGAAAAAGTCAAATCAGGGCTTTAGTCTTCTGCATTTGAAAGGGATGTTTCAGTTAAACCCCTCTGATAGCTCTCTAGCTTGCCTAACAGGTTCCCCTGGACCTCTTACAGCTTGTGAATTGCTTACAGCCCCCCAACTGTGAGAGGCACAAAGCTTAAAAGCATCTTAAAGATACAGAGCCTTTTCTAAAGAGCTAAAAATTATAGTGGTAGAGGGTTTTCACTGCTGACTCAATGACTGCTGCCAGGCCTCCATATTCTTTTAGGCACCTGGGAGGATGTTAATCAATGTAAATGGGATATGGAAAAAGATATATAATAGTTTTGATGTTAGCAACACTAGACTTTTGAGTTAATTACTTTTCTCTTTGTTATATATCACTGCACTCCTCTTGTGTCCTTGCTATGTAAGAATGTAACTTTATTTAGTGCTTTCTGAGAGTGGCACCAGACTTTGGGAAGAACAACACAAATAAGTCTTCTGGTTGACAAACCCTTATCAGAAAAAAGGCTGTAAAATGTTAATTGGCCCTTTTGGCCGGACGATGATGTAAATTACCTAAGATTTGTGTATACAACTAGGTATGCAAAGAGAAGCCTGGTTTTGATAAGAATCTGGGCTGCTAACGCTGCATAACTTTGTGTTACCCGTTGATCTCCATGTTTTATCAAAAGTATAAAAGGCCTTCTGAACAATAAAGGATGGACCAGTTTCTCGGACTAGTCTCTCGGCCTAGTTTCTTGGGAATCTGGCTCCCCCTGTCTCTCTCTCTCTCTCTTTTTCTCCCTCTCCCTCCCTCTCCTCTTTACTCTAATTTCAGGCTGAATTCCCATCTGGAGCGGGGCGGCTCACCACGTCTGCTTACTTGCCCTGGCTTTTAAGACCCGCGCGAATGGGAGCCTAAGGCGGGGCACCCTTCGCTATTCAAGTGGGCGCCGGTGGCCCAACGTAGATGGTGCAAGCTCCTTGTCTGGAACTTTATTGGCCTTCCCCGTAAGCCAAGTTATTCAGCCTTCTTTCTCCACTTAATTTTCCTACTACACTATTTCTCCCTAATCTAATCTTATATTCTTATATTAACAAACAAGTTTTCCTCGCCTACGCCGTCCATGCTTCGAATTTCCCTGGATCCACCGGGGCTGGACCCCGGCAGTGATGCACACGTTTCACTGTTGGACTTTGGGGAAGCCGTGATAGTGGTTCTGAGACCACAAGATGTGTTACGTTGTATGCAGCGCAGCTTGGGGTTCACAAAGGACGGGGTCAGATCAGTAACTGAGCCCGTTCAACGAAAGCTTATTTAGGATTGTCAGTGTAGCAGGTGGGGCTTCCCAGGTGGCGCTAGTTGTAAAGAACCTGTCTGCCAATGCAGGGGACATAAGAGATGTGGGTTCGATCCCTGGGTGGGTAAGATCCCCTGGAGGTGGGCATAGCAACCCACTCCAGTATTTTTGCCTGGAAAATCCCATGGTCAGAGGAAGCTGACGGGCTACAGTCCATAGGGTCGCAAAGAGTTGGACGTGACTGAAATGACTTAGCCTGCAAGCATGTAGTAGGTATTAGGCAGGCTATACAGAAATCAAAGAAAAAGTTCCTGCCCTCATGTGGTTAACTTCTGTAAGGGGAGACTAGCTGTGAATCACACATGCTCTAAGTATAAAGAAAGGAACAGAATGGGATAGGAATACACGCAGGGAGCAATTCCAGCTGAAGTAGGAGGGTAAGGAAAGTAGCTGAAAGCTGGCACGAGAAAAGTGATTCTCCATCTGGCTGCCCCATCAGAACCCTTTAGGCCTCCCCTTCTAGATCATCAGTCTGTCCTTATGCCAACAGCAGACTACACTAATAAGTGCATTTCTTATGACGTTTGATACTTGCTCTTTTTCTTCTTCAGTGTTTTCTTGGCTATTCTTGACCCTTTCATTTTCATGTAAATTCCAGACTCTGCTCATCAGTGTCCACAAATAACCTGCTGGGATTTGAATGGTTTTGCATGAAATGTAAACACCTGGCTAAGAACAGCTATCTTCACAATATTGCCCTACTAGCCTTTTTTTTTTTTTCAGGTAATTTTACTTTCTTTAATATCTTGGTTGAATTTTTTTATGTGCGTGCTGACTCTCATTTGACTCTTTGCAACCCTTTGGACTATAGCCCGTCAGACTCCTTCACCCATGGGATTCTCCAGACAAGATCACTGAAGTGGGTTGCTATGCCCTCCTCCAGGGTTGTTCCTGACCCAGGGATTGAACTCAGGTCTCCTTAATTGCAGGCAGATTCTTTACTGTTTGAGCCACTAGGGATGCCCCCAGTTTCCAAAGGGAAGCTGAAACATTTCGCCACTAACAGTGATGCTGTGGGGTTTTGGTTCATGTTAGATTGTTAGTTTCTATCAGTTTACTTTCTGTATGGCTAAGACTTACTGGTCAGAGGGTTACAAACATGAGGATTCATAAACAGGCCAGGTATATAAGGTCCCTTGACTTATGACAAAGGCACCACTTCCCTGCAGTGGGAACTTTTATTTTTTTTTTAGTAAATTATGATTGATAATTGGCTATAAATATGAAACAAATAATCAACCCCCTCTTACACTGTACACAAAAACTATTCAGGGAATATATACCACAATGCAGAAGATTAAACCACAAAGCTGCCAAAGATGGCTTAGAACACTGGCTTCAGGTGTTTGGTGTGGACAAACATTTCCTAAACAGGACACAGAAGACAATAATCATGAAGAACAGCTCTTCACCAAGGAGGGAGAAAAGGCTAGATACTGACTGGCGTAAGATATTTACAAATATCCAACAAAACACTATACCTAGATACACCAAAAATGCTCCCAAATCTGTTAACAACACAAAAAAGTCCAGACAACCCATGTTAAAACATGGTCAACAGACTTGAACAGGTTCTTCTCAAAGAAGATATCCCCAAAGGCTAACAGACCTGTGTGTGATCTCATTCTATAACCACAGAACTGAGAAAGGAAAAGAAAAAGAAACCGATGTGCTGTGTGTTGTTGGCAAGGATGGGTAGGGTAGGATTCTGACAGCGTTTGCCCACAGCTCTTCAGACCCCAGGACTTAGGTGCCTGCTGACCTGACCTCTGAAGCTGGCCACTGTCTCTCTCTCTCTCTCTCTCTCTGTAAGGCTGTTCTCTGGGCTCTAGAACGGCTCTGCCTGTAGGAGCTGTACCCCGCACAGAGGTGTCAGGAATGGACACCATACCCCCCAACCAAGAGTAGCTGCGCTGGTGTGTGAATATGCCCTCCCACTTGCCTCTGGTGTGTGTTCCAGACTGTTTAAAGAGGTGTCCAGGACTTGACCTCCCCCGCTACGGGTGGCAAGTGGTAAGGAACCCACCTGCCAATGCAGGAGACGAAAGAGATGTGGGTTCGATCCTTGGGTCAGGAAGATCCCCTAGAGTAGGAAACGGCCACCCACACCAGTATTCTTGGCTGGAGAATCCCATGGACAGAGGCGCCTGATGGGCTATAGTATGGGGTCGCAAAGAGTCACACGACTGGGCGACTTAGTAGGCACACATGCCCGCAGCGGCACTTCCTTCATCACGTACCCTGTACTGGCTCTCCTCCCTTCCATGTTTCACGTTTCACTTCTCTGCCATGATTTTGGGGGACATCTCCCAAATAAACCACTGGTACCCAAATCCTCACTTCAGGGTCTACATCTGGGGAAACCCCAATGAAGATATGTGTTATAGTCCCATAAAAATGTTTCCTTGCAAGAAAAGGACACGGGAGGTCGCTCTTACTCTGCAAGGATAACAGGAGTTAATATTTCTTAGCATGGTTGTCATTGTTATTTAGTCACTCAGTCGTGTCCCACTCTTTGAGACTCATGGACTATGGCTCACCAGGCTCCTCTGTCCCTGGAATTCTCCAGGCAAGAATACTGGAGTGGTTGTCATT
The DNA here is from genome assembly GCF_001704415.2 of Capra hircus. Lineage (NCBI taxonomy): Eukaryota > Metazoa > Chordata > Mammalia > Artiodactyla > Bovidae > Capra > Capra hircus. The sequence goes on along the minus strand of NC_030815.1, from coordinate 5,413,591 downwards.
CCTTCTCCAGATCGAACCCGTGTCTCCTGCATTGGCAGGCAGATTCTTTACCACTGAACCACCAGGGAAGCTCCATTTCATGGCAGAGATTGCTGTATATCAGGACTCACCACCATTCTCCATGTAAAATGTATACTTGTCACCCTCTTGGGTGGAAATCTGATCATATACGGTCAGGAATCGTGCTGGAAATTTTCCACGGTTTATTTCACCAAACTCTTGTCTCTATTATATTGATGTGGAAGTTGAAAATTACACGTGAAATAGCTTATTCAAGATTACAGGGATTTCCCTGGTGGTCTGGTGGCTACGACTGCAAGCTCCCAATGCAGGAGGCTTGGGTTCGATCTCTGGTCAGGGAACTAGATCCCAAATGCCGCAACTTAGAGTTTGTAGCAACTAAGACCTGGTGCAGCAAAATTAAAAAAAAAAAAAATCATCACATCACAGTTTTAGGATGAATTAGGATGTCATAGGCTTGACAAGCAACCGTGACGTTGACCAGATTGTGAAGCATCAGGATGAGAATTTGGGAGAAGGCACTTTATCTTCTCAGTGGGAAACCAAGTGCTGTATAAACCAGAGGAACGTAATGAATGACCAGAGTTTGTGGGTACCCCTCTGACTCAGGATGGAAGGTGGGTCGGGGGAAAAGGTGGCCCTTTGGACAGCTGTTCCGCTCGTCCAGGGCTGAGATGCTGCTGCTGCTAAGTCGCTTCCGTCGTGTCCGACTCTGTGTGACCCCATAGATGGCAGCCCACCAGGATCCCCTGTCCCTGGGATTCTCCAGGCAAGAACACTGGAGTGGGTTGCCATTTCCTTCTCCAAGGGCTGAGATGGAGAGGTCTGAAATCAGGGTCTGCAGCCACAGAAATGGCAGACAGGGTGGGGTCACAAGTCTTAGTGACCAGCTAGACATAGGGGCTGAAGGGGAGGGAAAACAGCTTCTCCTTTCAGATGTCTTCGGAATGTGGGTGGTAATTGGAGTGTTCTATTTGAAGGCGCTTCAGCAAGTTACTGTTCTTGTCGCAGGGCTCCCCCTGGTGGTGATAATAACCACAAACGGAGCTCACCCTGGGTGCCTGCTGTGGTGGGAGACACAAGGGAGCCTCGTTACACGAGTCCCTCCTCTTCTTGTGGCGGCTGAGAGCCTCCTAAAGAGAAACTGACAGCTGGGGTGAAGCGGCGGGGAGGGTGGTCCGGTTCTGAGACGGGCACATTTCTGGGCATGTTATGTTCAGCATGGAGACCACAGTGCATAATTCTGTATCATACACTTGAAAGTTGCTAAGAGACTGATTTTTTTTTTTTTTATAATGTGGTTTTACTTATTTGTTTTTATTTGGCTGCATCTGATCTTAACTGCAGCACGCAGGCTCAGTGGCCCTGCCGCATGTGAGATCTTAGCTCCCCGACCACGGATTGGAACTTCATTGAAGAGTTCCCTTCATTGCAAGGCGGGGTCTTGACCCCTGGGCCACCGGGGAAGTCTCAAGAGAGTAAATCTTAAATGTTCTCGTCACACCCACACACACACACAAGACTGTAACTGGGCTCAGCGATGGATTTGTTAACTATACTTGTGCCGATTCTTTCTCAATTCATGCATGTATCAAATTATTACGTTGTACACCTTGAACTTATAAAGTGTCCTGCATAAACTTGCTGTTCAGTTGCTCAGTCATGTCTGTTTGTGATCCCACAGACTGTAGCCCACCGTGCCTTCCTCCAGGGGAATCTTCTCGACCCAGGGATCCAACCTGCGGCTCTTACAAGTCTCCTGCGTTGGCAGGCGGGTTCTTTACCACCATAAGTGAAGTCGCTCAGTCGTGTCCAACTCTTTGCGACCCCATGAACTGTAGCCTACCAGGATCCTCCATCCATGGGATTTTCCAGGCAAGAGTACTGGAGTGGGTTGCCATTTCCTTCTCAAGTGGCAATTTAAATCAAAGCGATGTGTTAAACAAAACAAACCTTTGCATTAGAGAACCCCAAGCCGACTAATGGGGCAGGCCCTGCCCACAGGACAGCGGCCCTTACCTTCCGATGGCCCCAGAGCTGGTTCCCCTTCATGCCGTGACAGTCGTACAGAGTGACGGGGCTGCTGTGGGACACGGCGTCGAAGCAGAACTTCCGAGTGTGCAGGGGCTCGCCTGGCCGGATATCCTCTCTCCAGCCGAAGGTGAAGAGCTGATGGAGTGGCAACAGCAGAAAAGCAACGGTAAGTGTGACTCGGAGAGATTCGCAAGTGGGGAGAAGCATGCCTTTCAGCAGGGAAGACCTCCTGGCTCCTGTTTTACAGGAAAATAGCTTGGTGTGGGGTGACAGAGGCGTTGAGAAAGCCAGATCCTTGCGCTCTGTGGCTGCGCAGGGAGCACCGTTGGCCCAGGCTGGCCAAGAAAACAAGTTTCCAGTTAGAGAGAGACACACAGAGGGACAGAAGGAGGGGAGAAGCTATTTAATGATGCTCCTTATCAGTCTTTTCTGTCAAAATTTTTTTGTTTGTACCAGGTCTTGGTTATAGCATGTTAACTCTTAGTTGCTACATGCAGGATCTACTTCCCTGACCAGGGACTGAACCCGGGTCCCTTGCATTGGGATCATGGAGTCCTAACCACTGGACCATCAGGGACATCCTTTTACATTCCTCATTTAGGTAATAAATTAGTGCATTAAATGTTCCGCGTTCATGCGTGCTAAGCCACTTTAGTGGTATCCAGCTCTTTGCAATCCATGGATGGTAGCCCACAGCTTCTCTGTCTATGGGATTCTCCAGGTAAGAACACTGGAGTGGGTTGCCATTTCATCCTCCAGGGGATATTCCCGGCACAGGGACTGAACCTGAGCCTCTTATGTCTCCTGCATTGGCAGGCAGGTTATCACTAGGGCCACCTGAAAAGCCCCAAATGCTACACATTTAGCCTAACTGAGCAGATTAATTGAAAAAAGACTAGGAGTAGGATTGAGCTGGATGGATGCTAGCAAGTTGACAATTTTGATTTAAATGAAAGCTAAGTTTGAGGTAGTAAATGATAAGCAAATTGATTTCCTGGGGTTGATAAGAGTAATCCTGCTGGGCAGTGTCAGAAGTTTGGGACTGTGACTCCCCAGTAAGAGATATAGTTTACACACACACAGACTGCTCCCCTCACCCTCAACCCCCAGCTGAACAGAAGTTTCATGGAACATTTATCCTCTTTGCATTTAATAGACTTTGAGATCCCATCCAACCTGTTCCTGTCCTGGTCTGTTCTATTCCATCCATCCTATTAATTTTACAATTTGACTTATGGATTCCCTAATTTGATTTTTGTTGCTGTTATTCAGTCCTTAAATTGTGTCTGACTCTGTGACCCCATGGACTTCAGCACACCAGGCTCTTCTGTCCTCCACTGTCTCCTGGAGTTTCCTCAAACTCATATCCTTTGAGTTGGTGATGCCATCCAACAGTCTCATCCTGTGTTGCCCCCTTCTCCTCCTACCCTCAGTCTTTCCCAGAATCAGGGTCTTTTCCAATGAGTTGGCTCTTCATATCAGGTGTCCAAAGTATTAGAGCTTAAGCTTCAGCATCAGTCCTTCCAGTGAATATTCAGGGTTGATTTCCTTTAGGATGGACTGGTTTGATCTCCTTGCTGTCCAAGGGACTCTCAAGAGTCTTCTCCAACACCATAATTTGAAAGCATCAGTTCTTCAGTGTTCGGCCTTTTTTATGGTCCAACTCTCACATCGGTGCATGACTACCAGAAAAACCACAGCTTTCACCATACAGACTACATTGACTAAAATTTGATTGTACAACGTGGTAGATTGAAAAAGCACAATTTCCGTTTCTATAAGGAAAGGGTATTTTCTTGAGTTTGAGCTGAACAACCATTCGAGGGGTTCAGGGGGAGAAATCCTTGAGTAAGTAGGAACATGGACTAGATCAGCCCCCGGGCTTCTTCCAGGTGCAGCATCTCGGTGAGCGCGTGTCATTTTTATGACAGGACTTGTATGGGCCTCACTGTGAGGCCAAGCTGCACGTCCAGACGGAGAGCTGTCAGAAGACCCTGTGGACGTGGAAACAAGCACAGTGCTGAATTACATGCAGACGGTACACTTGGCTCTGACCAGGCTCTGAGATTATCCCAGTTTTGGGGTCCTACCTGGGTGAGAAAATGCAGAGAATCTGACAAAACCCCAGGGATGGCACACAAAAACAGTTACATGGTGGGGAAATGGCAGGTGTCCAGCGCAGTGATCCAGTGTTACAGGTACATCTATACTTTTTCAGATTGTTTTCCACCATAGGTTATTAAAAAATATTGAACTTATGTCCTTGTTGGTTATCTATTTCAGTTTATAGTAGTGTTTATATGTTAATCCCAAGCTCCTAATTTATACCTTCCCCCACATTTAACTATAAGTTTTCTTTTTGTCTGTGAGTCTATTACCATCTTGTCATTCAGTCAGTTCAGTCATTCAGTCGTGTCTGACTCTTGGTGACCCCATGAACCGCAGCACGCCAGGCTTCCCTGTCCATCGCAACTCCCGGAGTTTACTCAAACTCACATCCATTGATTTGGTGATGCCGTCCAACCGCCTCATCCTCTGTCGTCCCCTTCTCCTCCTGCCTTCAATCGTTCCCAGCATCAGGGTCTTTTCAAATGAATCAGTTCTTTGCATCAGGTGGCCAAAGGATTGGAGTTTCAGCTTCAGCATCAGTCTTTCCAATGAACACCCAGGACTGACCTCCTGTAGGATGGACTGGTTGGATCTCCTTGCAGTCCAAGGGACTCTCAAGAGTCTTCTCCTACATCACACTTCAAAAACATCAATTCTTCTGCACTCAGCTTTCTTTATAGTCCAACTCCCACATCCATACATGACCACTGGAAAAACCATAGTCTTGACTAGACAGACCTTTGTTGGCAAAGTAATGTCTCTGCTTTTTTATATGCTGTCTAGCTTGGGCATAACTTTCCTTCCAAGGAGTAAGTGTCTTTTAATTTCATGGCTGCAATCACCATCTGCAGTGATTTTGGAGCCCAGAAAAATAAAGTCTGACACTGTTTCCACTGTTTCCCCATGTATTTGCCATGAAGTGATGGGACCAGATGCCATGATCTTCATTTTCTGAATGTTGAGTTTTAAGCCAGCCTTTTCACTTTCCTCTTTCTCTTGCATCAAGAGGTTCTTCAGTTCTTCGCTTTCTGCCATAAAGCTGGTGTCATCTGCATATCTGAGGTTATTGGTATTTCTCCCAGCAATCTTGATTCCAGCTTGTGCTTCTTCCAGCCCAGCGTTTCTCATGATGTACTCTGCATGTAAGTTAAATAAGCAGGGTGACAATATATAGCCTTGATGTACTCCTTTCCCTATTTGGAACCAGTCTGTTGTTCCATGTCCAATTCTAACTGTTGCTTCCTGACCTGCATAAAGATTTCACAAGAGGCAGGTTAGGTGATCTGGTATTCCCATCTCTTTAAGAATTTTCCAGAGTTTTTTGTGGCCCACACAAAGGCTTTGGCATAGTTAATGAAGCAGAAGTAGATATTTTTCTGGAACTCTCTTGCTTTTTCAATAATCCAGAGAATGTTGGCAATTTGATCTCTGGTTCCTCTGCCTTTTATAAATCCAGCTTGAATATCTGGAAGTTCACGGTTCACGTACTGTTGAAGCCTGGCTTGGAGAATTTTGAGCATTACTTTACTAGCGTGTGAGATGAGTACAGTTGTGCAGTAGTTTGAGCATTCTTTGGCATTGACTTTCTCTGGGATTGGAATGAAAACTTACCTTTTCTGGTCCTGTGGCCACTGCTGAGTTTTCCAAATTTGCTGGCATATTGAGTGCAACACTTTCACAGCATCATCTTTCAGGATTTGAAATAGCTCAACTGGAATTCCATCACCTCCACTAGCTTTGTTTGTATTGATACTTAAACAAAGATCATGGCATCTGGTCCCATCACTTCATGGGAAATAGATGGGGAAACAGTGGAAACAGTGTCAGACTTTATTTTTGGGGGCTCCAAAATCACTGCAGATGGTGCCTGCAGCCATGAAATTAAAAGACACTTACTCCTTGGAAGAAAAGTTATGACTAACCTAGATAGCATATTCAGAAGCAGAGACATTACTTTGTTGACTAAGGTCTGTCTAGTCAAGGCTATGGTTTTTCCTGTGGTCATGTATGGATGTGAGAGTTGGCCTGTGAAGAAGGCTGAGCACCGAAGAATTGATACTTTTGAACTGTGGTGTTTGAGAAGACTCTTGAGAGTCCCTTGGACTGCAAGGAGATCCAACCAGTCCATTCTGAAGGAGATCAACCCTGAGATTTCTTTGGAAGGAATGATGCTAAAGCTGAAACTCCAGTACTTTGGCCACCTCATGAGAAGAGTTGACTCATTGGAAAAGACTCTGATGCTGGGAGGGACTGGGGGCAGGAGGAGAAGGGGACGACCGAGGATGAGATGGCTGGATGGCATCACGGACTCAATGGACATGAGTCTGAGTGAACTCCGGGAGTTGGTGACGGACAGGGAGGCCTGGCGTGTTGCGATTCATGGGGTCACAAAGAGTTGGACACGACTGAGCGACTGAACTGAACTGAAGGCCCACTTGACTTTGCATCAGGATGTGTGGCTCTAGGTTGGTGATCACACCATCGTGATTATCTGGGTCATGAAGATCTTTTTTGCATAGTTCTTCTGTGTAGTCTTGTCACCTTTCTTACTATCTTCTCTTCTGTTGGGTCCATACCACTTCTGTCCTTTATTGTGCCCATCTTTGCATGAAATGTTCCCTTTGTATCTCTAATTTTCTTGAAGAGATCTCTAGACTTTCCCATTCTGTTATTTTCCTCTATTTCTTTGCACTGATCGCTGAGGAAGGCTGTCTCATCTCTCCTCGGTATTCTTTGGAACTCTACATTCAAATGGGCATATTTTCCTTTTCTCCTTTGCCTTTAGCTTCTCTTCTTTTCTCAACTATTTGTAAGGCCTCCTCAGACAACCATTTTGCCTTTTTGCATTTCTTTTTTTGGGGGATGGTCTTGATCCCTGTCTCCTGTGCAAAGTCATGAACCTCCTTCCATACTTCTTCAGGCACTCTGTCTATCAGATCTAATGCCTTGAATCTATTTGTCACTTCCACTGTATAATTGTAAGGGATTTGATATATAATCGTAAGGTCATACCTGAATGGTCTAGTGGTTTTCCCTACTTTCTTCAACTTAAGTCTGAATTTTGCAATAAGGAGTTCATGATCTGAGCCACAGTCAGCTCCTGGTCTTGTTTTTGTTGACTGTTTAGAGCTTCTCCGTCTTTGACTGCAAAGAATATAGTTTGCCCTGCTTCATTCTGTACTCCAAGGCCAAATCTGCCTGTTAATCCAGGCGTTTCTTGACTCCCTACTTTTGCATTACTATCTTGTACGTAAGTATATTTGTATCAGTTTTTCAAGATTCCACATACAAGTGACATCATGTGATATTTGTCTTTCTCTGTCTGACTTCTTAGTACGATGAGCTCCAGGTCCATCCATGTTGCTGTAAATGGCATTACTTCATCCCTTTTTATGGCTGAATAATGTTCCATTGTATATATATACCACATCTTCTTTATCCACTCCTCTGCCTGTGGACATTTAGCTTGCTTCCGTGTCTTGTCTACTGTAAAAAGTGCTGCTGTGAACACTGGGGTGAGTGTATTTTTTTGAATTAGAGTTTTGAAATACCCATATGACCATGTTGGCTCTTAACCTGAAATCTCATCATATATTCACATAACCCTTAGAGGATGAAGTTCAAATTCTTTAAAACATAAAGGACTTTCCACCTTCTGACCTTTGCCGTTTTCCAACTGCATCCCTTCCCCTTTAGTTTATGTTCTAGCGATAGTAAAATATTTATAAGTTGCTAAGAGAGTAAATCTTAGAAGTTCTCATCACAAGAAAAAAATTCAGTAACTATGTTTGGTCCCTTGTACAGCAAGGAGATTAAACCATTCAATCTGAAAGGAAACCTGAATATTCATTGGAGGGACTGATGCTGAAGCTGAAGCTCCAATGCTTTGGCCACCTGATGGGAAGAAGTGACTCACCGGAAAAGACCCTGATGCTGGGAAAGACTGAGGGCAGGCAGAGAGGGGGATGACAGAGGATGAGCTGGTTGGATGGCATCACTGACTCAATGAACGTGAGTCTGAGCAAACTCTGCGAGACAGTGATGGACAGGGGAGCCTGGTGTGCCGCAGGCCATGGGGTCGTAAAGCCTTGGAGACAACTGAGCAACTGAACAACAACATCAACAACAAACTATGTTTGGTGATGAATATTAACTAAATTTATTGGGGTTATCGTTTCATAATAGATGCGAACGTTGAGCCACCATGTTGTGTAAATGAAACAAATCTTACTGTATGTCAGTTAGACCTCAATGTAAAAAACTGTAGTTCCTTGCTCTAATCAGGTGGTATGTACTTTCCCGTCTATAGCTTTGTTCATGAGAGGCCCTCTGGCTGGAAGGCCCACATTCACCAGCCAGCTCACCTAAGAAGCCACTCTCTGAACCTCTCCTTCCCTCCACCCCCACCTCATTTCATCATGCTTGTCCGTTTATGTTTCTGTAACCTTCACTGGTCAGTGAGACCCCAGATGGCAGGAGCCATATCTTTATCTTTGTGTTTCCAGCACCCAGAACAATTCATGACATTTAATTCATGTCCGATAAAATTTCTATCACATAAATGAAAACGAAACAGAAAGTGCATTATATAACAGAAAGTGCACTGGAATAACTGTCAAGAGGAACTAATTATAATTAGTCTTTTCGGTTTCTCAAATAAATTTGTTTTGTGTCTAATTATTAATACAGCAATATCACCAATAATTCATTTTTTTTGAGCTTTCAATTTCAATGATTCTCAGCTCAGTTACCCATTATTAGAATAACAATATCCTGGCCTATAAACCTGTCATGGATTAAATTTTATGTTATTTAAATGTCACAAATCTTGGTACCGTAAGCAGTGCAGGTACCGGTGGCTGTGACTGGTTTATCCATTTTCCCCTTTGTCACTTTTCCTGATTTCACACCTGTAGAAGCCAGAGCTGAATGGCATGGTTGTCGTTACCTTGCCTTTCATTACCCAGTTGGCCTGCAGAAGTGGGTGGGCTGACCGCGGCCACACTGCAAGAGTCCAGGCTTGTGTGTGCTTCCATAGACAGTGATTTCTCTTTACTTTCTTACTGTTTCCTTTTCTCTCATTGTTGTTTAGTCACTAAGTCCTGTCCCATTCATTTTTGATCCCATGGACTGTAGCCTGCCAGGCTCCTCTGTCCGTGGGATTCTCCAGGCAAGATCACTGAAATGGGTTGCCATTTCCTTCTCCAGCGTATCTTCCCAGACCAGGGATTGAACCCACATCTCCGGCATTGGCAGGTGGATTCTTAACCACTAGACCACCAGGAAAGCCCTCTCCAGGGTCTTTGAAATGCTCTCTCCTGACGCATAACTTATCCTAATTGTCACACGGAACCAAGCAGGCACTGACTGGTCTCATTTCTGAGACCTGCAATCCTGTGCGGTCATGTCAAAGCAGAAACAGGCACACATCATGCAGGTACCTGAAGGTTTGGAAACCTTTGGGCTGCTCCTCACTAACAAGAAAAATTCAGATTTTATTCAGGTTCCCTGCATAGTACCTCCTGAGTTGTTTTCAGCCTCAAAGTCCTCACTCTTGAAGTACATTGATGTTAGTTTCTCCACTTCCTTCTTTGAAGTGATACTTTGAAACAGGTTCATAATGATATATAAGTTATACTTCTTGGTTTTGATGTTAATGTGGCCTGCACAATGTTGCCTAAGCCTGTATTGTGTTACACAAAAGCACAAAGTCTGTTCAGTTGCTAAGTCATGTCTGACTCTTGGTGACCGCATGAACTGTAGCCCTCCAGGCTCCTCTGTCCATGGGATGCTCCAGGCAAGAACACTGGAGTGGGCTGCCATTCCCTTCTCCAGGGGATCTTCCTTCATTGAGTAATAAATATATATTGAGTATAAATCGAATAAAATGAAGAGTTAATTACTGGAAAAAAGGCAGCTCGTGATGTTTGAACCTCCACATCAATATACAGTGATACATGTTTCAAATAAGATTGACTTTCACCTCCTGTCAACCTTGTTTGATTGCCTTGTTTTCAGAGACTATGGGGAATGGAAATCTTTTTAAAGAGCTGGGACAATCCTGAGGGATGGGATGGGGAGGGAGGTGGGAGAGGGGTTCAGGATGGGGGACACATGTACACCCATGGCTTATTCATGTCAATGTATGCCCCAAACCACCACAATACTGTAAAGTAATTAGCCTCCAATTAAAATTTTAAAAAAGAAAAAGAGCTTTGTTAAGTGGTCTTTTGTGCCTCTTAGATAGCTGTCTGCTTATCTAGTGCTGCCCTCTGGTGACTATTTCTTGAATTACATGCCACAGGTTTTTGCAGCTTTGCCTGGCCCTGGTGGTTCAGCAGTAAAGAATCCACCTGCCAATGACGGTGATGGGGGTTCCATCCCGGGGTAGGGACGATCCCCTGGGGAAGGAAGTGGGAGCCCACCCTAGTATTGTTGCCTAGGAAATCCCATGGACAGAGGAGCCTGGTGGGCTACAGTCTATGGGGTTGCAAAAAGGTCAGACATGACTTAGTGACTAAACGACAAGGGTAGGCCTGAGTATGCAATAAAGCTGGCTTTATTTATATTTATTTTCACCCATCAGATAAAGTTTGCAGCCCAGAGCATATTTCACTCCAGCACATTCCCTGGGATGGAGATGTTAAACCTGATCTGGTCATTCAGGTATGTCTGTGTCCTTCAGATCAACCAGCTGGACAGGCGTGTCTCCTGGTCGGGCTGAACAGAGGCAGTAGAGAGGAACTGAACTCAACAGAGACAGACTTTCCTTCTGGCATCCTCCTTTTCCTTTTTAAAAATGTCATTTTCTCCTCTAGACTCCAGCCTCACCGAGCGGCCGTGAAGCCTTCTCTCTTGCTCCCAGTCTGCAGTCAGAATTGCTTCATGGAGGAAACGGGTGGACACTGTCCCCTGCCCTGGTCACAGAGGATAAAGATCCCGTGGAGAAGGGAATGGCTACCCACTGCAGCATTCTTGCCTGAAAACTTCGATGGACAGGGGAGCCTGGAGGGCTACAGTCCGTGGGGTCGCCAAGAGTCAGACACGACTGAGCGAAGGATAAAGAAGGCAGGTCGGCTTCTACTGATGGTCCACATCTGCCAGTGAGCCGCAAGCTGCAGGGCCTTCCTTAAAACCCATCTGATACTGTCTATAGATGCAGGGTGTATTTGCGAGCGTGGGTGCTCAGTTGTGTCCGACCCTTTGGCGACCCAATGGACTGTAGCCCGCCAGGCTCCTCTGTCCGTGAGATTCTCCAGGCAAGGATACTGGAGTGGGTTGCCATTCCCTTCCCCGGAGAACCTTCCGCACCCGGGATGGAACCTGGGTCTCCGGAGTTTCATGCATTGGCAGATGGATTCTTCACCACTAAGCCCCCTGGGGAAGCTCCCCTCAGCAAAGTCCCTGGTTTAGGGATTGATGGAGTTGATTCTGGGCTGTGCTCTGGACTTGGCTGAGTGCAACTGTTTTCCTAAATTGGCTGCTCTGTGCCGGGGCAGGGCAGGAGCAGGTGCACGGTGGGGAGAGGGGAAGGCCGACACGTCCAGCCTCATCACACCCAATAACTCTTGGAGATCCCAGGCTGGGCGAGGTGGGGGTTCCTACTAACTTAGCGTTCGTTAGTTACGAGACATACTCCTTCAGGCTGTGTGATGAGCACATGAGGGTGTGCGGTTTAATTTCTTATAGTTTCCTGTTTGAAAGGTTTTATAATTTAAAACAATAAAAGGGGGCAGGCACAATTCTTCCCCTGTCTTTCCTCCTTTACGGGTGACTCGGGGTGAGGGAAGCCCCTTACCAGGACCGTCACGTTTCAGAGGTGGTCGGGAACCACACCTCACTTAATAAACTGAGTTGCTCCAGAATGTTGTTTTCAAGCACAAGCAGTAAGTAGTCTTAAAGCATGGCTTCCCTGCTTGCTCGGTGGCTCAGCAGTAAGGAATCTGCCTGCCCAAGCAGGAGATGCAGGTGTGACCCTTGGGTCAGGAAGATCCCTGGAGGAGGAAATGGCAACCCACTCCAGTGTTCTTGCCTGGAGATGCCCAAGGACAGAGGAGCCTGGCGGGCTACAGTCCATGGGGTTGGGTGGGACACAACTCAGTGACTGAACAACAAGTCTTAAAGCACCCATGTGGCCCACGCTGGGGTGTTCCTGCCTCTGAGTTATCCTTTGTGTGGAAGATCACAGCTTGCTGCTACAAGGATAGCCAGAGGGGGAGATAAGATTAGAGAAAGTCACAAAAACTGACAGAATCACCAAGAGTCCTTCCAGGAAACCATGAAATCTGCTCGGGAGAGTTGTATAAACACCCTGCAAACTTTTCATGGTTTGAAAGCGATTGTCCTGGGAAAGGAAGCAGAACACTAGGGTCACAATCACCGTCTCTCTACTATGCTTTCTATTCTTTTCTTTTTTTTGACACCACGTGGCATGTGGGATCTTAGCTCCTTGACCAGAGGTTGCACCTCTGCTGGCAGCATGACCGCACCGCCGTGAACTGCCAGCATCCTTTCTTTAAAGCCCGTGTTAATACCTGATCTCAATGGATGACCAGGACTGCTCTGAGAGGAAGCGGAAGCCGAGAAGGGGTTCCCTTGACCGCAGAGCTAGGTGACCTCCCAGGCCGCTCTAGAGACCTATTCCCACACTGTCCCCTGCCTGTACCAGCCCCCCGCCCCCAGCCCCAGGACGCACCTGCTCATGAGACCAGGTCCTCTCAGAACCATCCTTGACACACACGTCCAGCCTTAGCTCGGTCCCCGTGGCTCCGTGCTTGCTGTCCACGCAGAGGTTTGCTGCCACGTTTCGAAGCTGTGGAGAGAAGGAAGGATAAGGATGGAGCTGTTCCTGACAATCCTGGTGGAGATTCAGCAGGGTTTGTTTTTTTTTTTTAATTTAATCCCACGATGATTGGATAGTGCCTTAAATTCATATGGAGAGAAACTGGAGAGTTAAATATCACATGGGCCAGACTACATGTCAAAGAATATGAGAAGATTGGACTGCAAAACCGCAGTGAGACTCTGGGTGAAACTGCAGTCTAGAAACAAGGACAGAGCTTTTCCTTTCAGGTGGTTCTTTAACCATAACTGGTCATCTTCCTGCTTCAAAGCATTGTATCCCATCGTCACATTAGCTAGGTTAGCTAGGAGAGAGCTCCAGTACGAGGCCAGTGTCGCAGGTAGAAGGTGTGAGGAAGAGGTCACTGTGTAGGGGGTTCACTTGACACCCCCTGGTGGCCAGGAATGGCCCCATCGTCCTGCTTTTAGCATTTCTCCTGGATGATAACCTAAAACGTGCCATCCAGTAGACCTGAACGGGTGTGAGAGTTGGACCAAAAAAAGACTGACCACCAAAAAATTGATGCTTTTGAACTGTGGTGCTGGAGAAGACTCTTGAGAGTCCCTTAGATAGCAAGATCAAACTAGTCCATCCTAGAGGAAATCAACCCTGAATATTCACTGGAAGGACTGATGCTGAAGCTGAAGCGTCAGTTCTTTGGCCTCCTGATGCGAAGAACTGACTCGCTGGAAAGACCCTGATGCTGGGAAAGATTGAAGGCAGGAGGAGAAGGGGACGACAGAGGATGAGATGGTTGGATGGCATTGCCAACTCAATGGATATGAGTTTGAGCAAGCTCTGGGAGATAGAAAGGACAGGGAAGCTGGGAGTGCTGCAGCCCATGGGGTCACAGAGTCGGACACAACTTAGTGAGTGAACAGCCACAAGAGAGTGTTAGGAAGATAGGAAGGACAGTGACTGTTGGTGCACTCCTTGACTGGATGAAGATTCTCTACCCCAGGGGTCCCCAACCTCCAGGGTCTAATGCCTGATGATCTGAGGTGGGGCTAATTTAGTAATAATAGAAAAAAAGTGCACAATAAATGTACTGTGCTTGAATCATTCCCAAACCACGTCCCCACCAGTCTGTGTAAAAACCATCTTCCACGAAACTGGTGCCAAAAAGTTTGGGGACCGCTGCTCTACATCATGTACAGGGACTTTGAAAGGTTATAGCATGAGAAAAAAAATGACTTAGTCATTCTTTGCAAATATTGCAGTAAAGAACTGAGTGGACTTTCCTGGTAGCTCAGCTGATGGAGAATCCGCCTGCAAGGCGGGAGACCCTGGTTGGATGCCTGGGTTGGGAAGATCCGCTGGAGAAGGGATAGGCTACCCACTCCAGTATTCTTGAGCTTCCCTGGTGGCTCAGACAGTAAAGAATCCATCTGCAATGGATTGTCAGGAGGGAATCAAGGTTGTGGATATCAGATTCCTTATTCAGGAAATTTGGCCACAGTTGGGGTTCACCCTCTGCTGCTGGACCAGTGCTCTCATGCGGACAGGGGGTGTGAAACCATGGAGGACACGGGGTGACAGTTCTGAACCTGGTTTGGCCTACAGACTTCTCCGAGAATCCCAGGAGAGTTATGGACACTCTTGCAAAAACAAAGGAACTGGAAGTGGACACACACAAGCGCCTTTGTATTCACTTTTCTGGCTGCCATAGATTCCACGTTTGAACCCGGATGACGGAAAATGCGTGCCACCTCCACACACATTCCACAGAGGAATTGCCTCCTTTTTCTTCTTCTTCTTTTTTTTTTTTGGCTGCGCCACACTCATGGTTGGCTTTCCCAGTGGCTCAGTGATTAAGAATCACTTAATCTCCTGCAATGCAGGAGACTTGGGTTCCATCCCTGGGTCAGGAAGATCCCCTGGAATGGCAACCCACTCTGGTGTTCTTGCCTGAAGAATCCCTTGGACAGAGGAATCTGGCAGGCTGTGGTCCATAGGGTTGGAAAGTGTTGGAAATGACTGAAGTGGCTTAGCACACATGCACGCACAGGCAACATGTGGGATCTGAGTTCCCTGGCCGCGGATTGAACCTGAGCGCCTTGCAGTAGAAGCGTAGGGTCCTCAGCACTAGACCAGCATGGAAGTCCCACCTACTTCCTCTTAGTCTCCTGGGAGATCCGGATGGGCAGGACACGAACTTGGCCATGTCAGCGAGTGCCCCAGTCACTCCCAATTCCTTCACCTTTTCTCTACCTCCTCAATCAAGCACCAGGGAGGAATTTCATTGTGGAATTTGGGGAGCCAAGCTTAACAGAGGCATTTTGGGGGATCAATTCCCAGGTGTGTGCTTGGGTTTATTGGGTGAAAGAAAAGCAGCCCGAGGGGTGGGAGTCTGAGCTTGCATCACTCTCTGGGGTCTAGCATCCATCAACGCCTGTCTGATCTCAACCAGGACCAGGCTTTCAGTTTCTTAAAGCTGCTCTGCCAGGGGTTGCCAGACAGAACTCTGGGAAGAGCTGTCCCTTTATTCTTGGCCACTGAACTCACAGCCTCTCTATACTCAGAGCTCTGCTGTCTGCTCAGTCATGTCTGACTCTTTGCGACCCCATGGACTGCAGCCCACCAGGCTCCTCTGTCCATGGGATTCTCTAGGCAGGAATACCGGGGTGAGTTGCCATGCCCTCCTGCAGGGCATCTTCCCACCCTGCGTCTCCTGCACAGTCAGGTGGATTCTTTACCCACTGAGCCATTTGGAAGCCCAGTGTCAACTGATGGCAAAGGCTCCTTCAGGGCACTCCTGTTCCCACTCCTGAGTCCAGGCGGAGGGAACAGCAGCTGCACGTGGTTTATGGCCACGTGGCTGCAGAAGGACCAGCTGCACGGGCCCTGCTCTTGGAAGAGGAGGACGTGAGGCAAAAAAGGACGTGGGCCACCCAGCGAGGCTGGGCAGCGGATCTGCCAGTCCTGCCCGAAGCTGTCAGAGTGCCTGGTTCTCTTTCTAAATGCTGCGAATGTGAAAGGGCTCTGGCACGGGGTAGAGGAAACCATTTTCGGAACTCTCAAACATTCTAAACTCTCATCCAAATGGCATCTGTGTAGACACTGGGATAAATGGTTTTGGAAACCAAATTTCAAGTTCCAAGGGCATAATTGTCCACATCTGTGTAAATTTCAGCCCTTCGCTGTGCCAGAGAAGAGCCACCGAGGGTCCAGCACAGGATGAGGTGGGCACCGGCACTCCAGCCGGTCCAGCCACTCTGCTCACGCCCACCTCTTCAATTCACACCCCATCCTCGGCTCACAAACATGGCTCCGTCACAGTGAGCTGGTGAGTAAAATCGCAACAGAACAGACCCTAATGCTTGCTTACACTTTTGAATAAAGTTTTCTTCCTAAGGGAAAGTAGACAAGACAAGAACACAGATGATTCCAACGTTTCCACCATGGGCTCGTGTATCTGCAGCTAAAGGAAAAGCAGTTCACACAAGCACACACGAACACACACCCATACACTTCTAGGACAGGGTCACTGGCTCATCTGGGACAGAAAAGGGGATTTTCCTGCTCTGTTCCCCCAACATCCTGCGTGGAGACTCAGCAGGACGAAAATCACCTCAAAGGACCGAGAGACTTGGAGCAGGATTAGAAACAGAGGCGGTGCTTGACTAGGAACAGGGAAGAAACAGGAGAAAAATGGGGCCAAAGGGACTCGGGACGTGAGACAGGATTACAGAGATCTCCTGGGGGCGAGGATGAGGAGGTCTGGCAGAGAGTGAAGGCTGTCTTAGGTTGGCAGGAGAATGCCGGCTTGAATGGAACCTGGGCTTTCCCTCCCCGACACGGGAGGTTTTAGGAAAGAGGCTCCGGAGAAGGGGCGTGGGGAATAAACATCGAGGTGGCTGGCAAGTGGGGACAGATAATTCAGTTGGTGGTCAAAGAGAGACCAGCTCAACAAACGCAGGGGTGGGGTTTGCTATCGCCCTCCCATAGACTTGGGGTTTTTAAGTAAGAAGTAGGTTCATGATTCATTCAACAAACATTAAATAAGTACCTTGATGTCCCAGGGACTATGCTAGACATTGTATACTGTGGAAAATAAAAACGGATTAGTGGATGAAATGGTGAAGATGATGAGAAGGTACAAACTTCCAGTTATAAAATGAAAAAGCTTTGGGAAAGTGACCTATAGCCTGGTCACAACAGTTACCCATTCTGTGTTGGATGTACTAAGACGGTGGGTCTTAAATGCTTGCATTGTAAGAAAATTAGTAATTCCACGGTGACAGATGGTAACTAGACTTATTGTGGTGATTGTTTTGTAATAGGTACAAATATTAAATCATTATGTGGACACCCGGAAGTGAATAGATTGTGTTGTTCAGTTGCTCGTCATGTCTAAGTCTTTGCGACCCCATGGACTGCAGCACACCAGGCTTCCTTACCCTCCTCTGTCTCCCAGAGCTTGCTCAAACTCATGTCCCTTGAGTCAGTGATGCTATCCAACCATCTTGTCCTCTGTTGCTCCCCTCTCCTCCTGCCCTTGATCTTTCCCAGCATCTCTTCTCCAGTGAGTCAGCTCTTTGCAACAGCTTCAGCTTCAGCATCATTCCTTTTAATGAATATTAAGGATTGATTTCCTTTAGGATTGACTGGTTTGATCTTCTTGCTGTCCAAGGGACTTTCAAGAGTCTTCTCTAGCACTACAATTCGAAAGCATCAATTCTTTGGCATTCAGCCTTCCTTATGGTCCAATTCTCACATCCATACATGACTACTGAAAAAACCATAGCCTTGACTATACAGACCTTTGTTGGCAAAGCGATGTCTCTGCTTTTCAGTACACTGACTAGGTTATAGGTCAATTATATCTCAGTTTTAAAAATTCAGAAAAATACATTTGAATTCAACCCTCCCCCCCCCCCCAAGAAGTCTGTCCCCTCCTTTGAAAGCACATCTAGTCCCTTGTCATCCCCAAAGTCCTGATATGCCAGGACCAGTGGTTTCTGAGCCCTCTTCTGGCAGGGTATCCTCACTGGGCTGGGTGAGTCTAGGGGAAATGACCCCTGAGGTCATCCCCAGGTGGAGTCAACTGCAGAGATGTCCATAGCTTGACTGATGGGATCCAAAAACTGTTGCTTTGTGATTCTCATTCCTCAGTGATTGACAGCATTTCTTTAAATCCCACGGTCCTGTCTGTGATCATTTATTTTTTTTATTCTTGGAAAGCTGTGATCTTTTTTGGTCCCCACAGCATGCTGTAGCACAGAAAGAATTTTGCAGGCATTTCTGCTGTCAGTACACCAGACAGGACCAATTCTCTTTCAGGGTCTTGAAACTTTTTTCAATTTTACTGGAAAAGTGGGGAAAGGATTTCTCTTCTGAGAGCTCATGAGCATTTTTTTTTAATTGAGCTTTTGTTGAGGTATAATTGATGTATAAAATTAGATATTTACCATATACATTGTGGTGAATTAACATATGTATACTTTGTGAAATGATTTTTCTCAGTAATTAACACAGTCATCACCTCACATATTTATCTTTTTTTTTTTTTTTCCTGATGAGAACATTTCAGTTCTCCTTGCTTCTTCTTCTTGTTTTAGTTGCTCAGTTGTATCTGACTCTTTGTGACCCCATGGACTGTAGCCCACCAGGCTCCTCTGTCCATGGGATTCCCCAGGCAAGAATACTGGAGTGGGCTGCCATGCCCTCCTCCAGGGGATCTTCCTGGTGCAGGGATTGAACCCAGGTCTCCTGCACTGGCAGCTGGATTCTTTGCCACTGAGCCACATGGGAAGCCTCTCCTTGCTTAGCTAGTGTCAGTTATACAATTTGGTGCCATCAACTACAGTCAGTATGTTTTACATGAGACCCTCAGACTGGGTTTGTCTTATTCCAGCCTTGAATGTGCGCTTCATTCTACTCACAATGAAGCCCAGCACACGTTAGGAGTGACCCACCAGTTGAATAGTTACTTCCTTTTGAATCTCTGCTACTGGACTCATATGACTGACCTCCCTACACACCTGCCCCAGATTGTTCTCACGTTGAGATCAGAAATCTCCACCTGGATGGCTCATCAAGGGGGCCTTGAGGGGCGTGGCCATCTGCTGGTTGCCCTGGTAACCCCGCAGCAGACCAGGTGTCAGTCCCCCTGTAAGGGCCGATCTCCCCCAATCCCCACCCCGACCCCGCCCGCCCTGCCCCGGGGCGGAGGCGGCCGCCCTGTCCTGCCTGCGCTGCACGCGCACAGTGTGGGGGTCTGCTGTCCCGGGACCCTGCTTCAGACAGGTAAGCTCCCCCTTCCGTGAACCGCTGATGTCTCTGTCACTGACCCCGGCTCTTCTTCGGTCTTAAAGCTAGGCTTCTGTGTGCAGTCCGACTAACGGCGGAGCCCCCAAGGGACTGAGGAAGTGCCCACGAGCACCAAAACGCTGGGAAATCAGGACGGGGGCTGGCGGATTACCGGCGTAATCCCTCTGTGGTCATCCACTGACGCGGGTCTTGAAAGCTAGGGCTGAGGGGGGACCCCAGGGTGCCGTCCGCTAGTACTGGGGTCCTGTGGTGGCTGTCCATGAGGCCTGGGCGCTGCCCAGAGTGCAGAGAGCCCCTAGACACCCTCAGGCTGTCCTGGAGATTCTGGCCGCCATGACGGTGGGGAAAGCGAAGTTAGACAGTAAGGCAGTGGACGCACCTCTGGGCTGGCCATGCCTTTTGTTTTTAATTTTTAAAAACATTTCTTTTAAAACTTTATCTATTTATGGCTGCGCTGGGTCATCCTTTGCTGCCCGGGCTCTCTCCAGTTGAGACAGGTGGGGGCTGCCCCCTAGATGTGGTGCCCGGGCTTCTCAGGGCACTGGCTTCTCTCCTGGCAGAACAGGGGCCCTAGGGCATATGGGCGTCTGTATTTGCGGCTCCCAGACTCTGGAAAACCAGCTCAGTAGTTCTGGTGCACTGGCTTACTTGCTCCGCAGCCTGTGGGATCTTCCCAGATCAAGCATCAAACCTGTGTCTGATGATGGTGGCAGGCAGATTCTTATCCACTGAGCCACCTGGGAAATCCAATTGCTCTTTTTTGTTTTGTTTTTTTGACTTGCTGTGCCAAGTCTTAGTTGCACCATGCAGGATCTAGTTCCCTGACCAGGGATTGAACCTGGGCTCCCCTGCACTGGGAGTGAGGAGTCTTTGCCACTGGAGCACCAGGGAAATCGCTGGCCATTGCTTTTTATTTTAAGAACGGCCACAGGTGCTGAGCAAAGGTTAACTTAAATGTGGATTCCTGTTTCTCTGAAAGTGAGGCATATGTATTAATGGTGCTGGGAAAGATTGAGGGCAGGAGGAGAAGAGGGTGGCAGAGATGTTTGGATGGTATTATCAACTCAATGAACATGAGTTTGAGCAAACTCCAGGAGATGGTGAAGGACAGGGAAGCCTGGCGTGCTGCAGTCCATGGGGTCACAAAGAATCGGACACGATTTAGCGACTGAACCACAACAAATGTTTTAATATACAGTGGATGGTATGTATTGTTATTACTGTTATTTGTTTAAACTGAACTGGCTATTTAGAAAGTAAAAATAGTACCTGAAAATGGCCAAAATAGGAATCTTTTGACATTCTGAAACTGGTTTTTGCATATGCCCTTAGAGGAAGTTGGCTTTCTGGAAGGAATGGGTGTTTCTCTTCGTGTGCCTTTGAGATGTAAATGATATACCTGCGCTCTAGGTAAATTTAATTCCTGAGAGTGAAGAAGAAGAAAGAAGAAAACAGAGAAGGCCTCTTAAAACTCTAGCTGGAAAACTGTGAGATGTCTTTGTCTATAAAGATATATGCATGTCTACGTGTATAATTATGAGGTATCTCTGCCTCCAAGTGGCATTGCCAAGTGTCTGAGCTCTGTTTATTTGCTTTACAGAAATTGCATGCTTACATGAATTCTCAGAAATAGAGTGAATTTCAGAATCATGTGATCGAGAAATACTCAGTATTGAGTTGATATCTGATATTGAAGCTACTTACGCTTGTTGGTTTGATTAATATAGACATATCTTTTTCTAGTCATCAGTGTTTAACACTTTCATTCAAATGAAGATTTCCCTGTTCAGATTACTGGGATTATTTCGTTCTCCTGGCTGACTCTGATGCAACCACTTCTGAGTAATAGTTGGAGAAGGACCGGATATCACAGGAGCAAAGAGGATGAGGAGGGTTGAGGGTGGAAGTCCCAGGAATGGTTTCTTCTCGAAGTGGTCAAAGGAGGAATAGTCAGGAAAATAAGAGGAAAACCAGAGAGGTTTTCCAGAAGTGGACAGGGCCGGGGGTCAGCAGGGTCAAATTCCTTAGTGAGGTCAAGCAGGCAAAGGTCTGGGAGGGGCTGTTGAACTTGGCAGCTAGGAAATTTTCAAGATCAGTAAATGAGGAAAAGGGAGGTCAACCAATGGAAGCTTCTCTTCCAAGAAGCTGGACTTTGACGGGAACGAGAAAAAGTAGAATTAAAACAAAACAACCTTTCAGGGTGAGTAGACTTGAGTATGCTAAGTCATTTCAGTCGTGTCCAACTCTGTGCAACCCCAGAGACGGCAGCCCACCAGGCTCCCCCATCCCTGGGATTCTCCAGGCAAGAACACTGGAGTGGGTTGCCATTTCCTTCTCCAGTGCACGAAAGTGAAAAGTGAAAGTGAAGTCGCTTAGTCATGTCCGAGTCCTAGTGACCCCATGGACTGCAGCCTACCAGGCTCCTTTGTCCATAGGATTTTCCAGGCAAGAGTACTGGAGTGGGTTGCCATTACCTTCTCCGAGACTTGAGTATAGAAATATATATATAAGCCCTGCCCCAGTTCATCTGAGATGGGTTAAAAAAGTGAGATGCTTTTAGAAATTAAAAGTGGCAGATGATGGGGAGGGATAAAATAGGATTGGGATTAAAATATACACACTGCTTCCTTGGTGGCTCAGACAGTAAAGAATCTGCCTGCAATGTGGGTTCGATCCATGGGCTGGGAAGATCCCCTGGAGAAGGGAATGGCAACCCACTCTTGCCTGGAATGTCCTGTAGACAGAGGAGCCAGGTGGGCTACAATGCATGGGGTTGCAAAGAGTCAGACATGACTTAGTGACTTTCATTTTGATTTTAGAAATTAAAAGTGGCAGACGGTGGGGAGGGATAAAGTAGGAGTCTGGGATTAAAATGTACATGTGAAGAGATGAGCAACAAGGACCAACTGTATAGTACAGGGAAAGCTCTACTCAATATCTTATAATATCCTATAATGAAAAGAATCTGAAAGAGTGTGTGTGTGTGTGTGTGTATATATATATATATATATGAGATGTGGGAATACATGTGTGTGTATATATATCTGAATCACCTTGCTGTGCACCCGAAACTAATACAATATTGTCAATAAACTACATTCCAACACAACATTTTAGAAAACAGCTTATAAATTCAAAGCACTGATGACGCCCTCATTATCCTTCCAGGACCTTCGCTGTGGAAGGTTTGCCTTGTGGTCACGACACCATTTATGCTCTCGAAGATCATCCCCCACTAATTGCTCCATGCCAATGACATCTAGTGGCTGCTGGCAGAGATGACTCTCGCCTTTTCTAGAAATTAAGCCCACTGAGATTATCTTCCCATTGCACGCACGTTTTCCTCTTTTGAATTCACCATACATGTAATTGCTTTGGCATCTCTCTCGTGCCCTGGGACCTACTAGAACCACTCGCTTCGGAAGCCTGGCTTACATTACACAAGGAACTGAAGAACCCACGGCACAAACACCACCATAGGGCTTTCAGATTTAATGTATGTGCTCTGCTCCGAATAGTCTATTTCTAAAACTGTCTTGCCACTTGAAGTGAAGGACTGTGACTATTGTTTGTGAAATATACCTAGTGTCAGAACTTTCAGATGAAAGGTTAGTTGCCGAAAATGATTCGATTTGCACAAATAGATGAGGAAAATTTGGGTAAATAAGTCACTTCTAATTAAGCAACTTTCTCGGATAGAAGGAAAAGAAATGAGAATACCTATACTTCATACTGGGCTTCCCTGGTGGCTGAGTGGTAAAGAATCTGCCTGCCAATTCAGGAGCCACTGGTTTCATCCCTGATTTGGGAAGATCCCTTGGAGAAGCAAATGGCAACCCACTCCCATGTTCTGGTCTGGAGAGTCCCATGGACAGAGGAGCCTGGCGGGCTACAGTCCATGGGGTCACAAGGAGATGGACACAACTTCACAACTAAACAACAGTACTCCATCCTGAATTGGGAGCTTTCACAACTATCATTTCACTTCATCTGCACCATTGCCGTGCAGTGTGTGTGTTTCCAGTTGCTGCTGAGACTCTGGGAAACTACATGGTTTGTCCAAGATGATGCACAGGCAGATGGCAAGCAGGATTGGTACCCCCATCTCTGATCCCTAGATCCTTGCTCTACACCACGCGATGGGGATGGAGAGAATTAATTCACCGTAACAGTGCAGTTTGGGGTGGTACGTCGGTGGCAAATGCTTTACTGAGCCCAGGGGATGCATGGAGATGAGAGATGGTTGTGAACCCTTGGGTTTAGAAGAGAGCTCCGTCCTGGATGGGGTTGGAGTCTGACCAAGGTAGAGAGGCTGAAGCAGGGTCAGCAATAAGACCCCTGTAACGATTGCTTGGTTAAAGTGCTGGCAGCCCAGGGATGGACAAGTGACCATTAAATCATCTAGGCCCAGGGCTGAAGGGGACAGCTGTTGGCCCACGATGCCTGGACTCTGGGCAGGGGTCGGGGGGCTTCGGGAATCAGAGGAGTCACAGATTATGGGGAGGAAGCATTTCCTGACCTCTGCACGAGACTCTAGATTTCGAACCTAGATTCTTAAAATATAACATTTTCCAAAA
Organism: Capra hircus; assembly: GCF_001704415.2. NCBI lineage: Eukaryota > Metazoa > Chordata > Mammalia > Artiodactyla > Bovidae > Capra > Capra hircus. The sequence goes on along the minus strand of NC_030815.1, from coordinate 5,389,735 downwards.
AGAAAACTTAGAAAGCTGCAGAGCTGTGGTGACTTTATCCTGACCTACACCGTCAATGAGGAAATACCTCCTTTTGTGTCCAGTGAAGCTGGGTGTATCCTTTGTAAAGCAGAGAAGATGAAACAGTTTTGATCTTTCGAATAGGCAGAATATAACTTAGAACTCTTAGTAACTGATTTTCTTTTTTTGTAGTTTGGATTTTTTTTTAGGTTTTGGTATTGTCATTTCACAAAGTCAAGGAAGAAATGAGTTCAGTCCACATCCTCTTGGATGTATTGTTGGTAAGCGAGCGACCTGCTGGCTTGGTTGAGCAAGGGTTGCTGAGAGTTCAGGTGACAATTCTTTGCATTTTGATGTGAGTTATGCACACAGGTGTGATTAAACAAAAGCACAGTCCATGTACGCCAGAAATGTGAAGGCAGACTTTTTGTTAAAGTCTAAAGAATCACTTAGGAGATGAAAGGACTCACGTGTGCCCTGGTTTTCTCCCTGCAATATACAAAACTCAGATGACTAAATTAAAGCTGCACAGAAATACGGGAAATGAGACTTGAAGGAAAATTTTTTTGGAGAGTTCAAGACTTTTTACAGGAAAACTCAGGCTTCCCAGGTGGCTCAATGATAAAGAATCTGCCTACCAGCGCAAGAGCCACAGGCCAATCACTGGGTCAGGAAGATCTCCTGGAAAAGGAAGTGGCAACCCACTCCAGTATTCTTGCCTGGAGAATCCCATGGACACAGGAGCCTGTCAGGCTACAATCCATGGGGTCACGAAGAGTCAGATACAGCAACTGAACAACAACAAGGAGTCACTTAGGAGATGAACAGATTCTCTTGTGCCCCAGTTTTCTCCCTGCAATATACAAAACTCAGAGTAAATTAAAGCTGCATAGGAGGAGGGGAAATGAGACCTGAAGGAAAATTTTACAGGGAGAGTTCAAGACTATGTACAGGAAATCTTGCCTAGAGAAGATCTGAAAGTCAGCAGGGAGTAAGAGTATTCTGCAGGGAGGAGTCTGCAGGAAGACCGCTTCCCACGCTGTCAGCCGCACCCTCTGTGCCTGTGTTGAGGGGCTTCTGAGCGGAGATGCTGCACTGAAGGAGTGCCTTCTGGAGAAGGTGGTTTGTGTGCCCTGGAGGCATCGTGGCCCCGTGTCAGCTGAGACTGTGGGAGGAAACTGCAGACTGGTTATCACCATGCCTGCTGCACCGCCACTCGGAACACACACAGGGCCATCTCTCCAGACCTGGCCCCGTTGCATGCCTCATCTTTTAACTAATCCCTTGACATTTCGCATCCCTGTTGTTTCCCCTGGAGTGATGTTCTGCTAATAAAAACACTCCCATCAAGGCCGCTTTCATCTGTGAACTGCCAGTAAATCTCAGATTTGCTTCAACTCTGTTGTAATCTTGAAAATCCACTTTCAACGTTATTCTTGAGAATCCAGGTCACTGTAGGCAGTGAAAATAAAACAAGTTTTTAGTGCTTGAGAAATGACTCACGGAGCATGGTGTCTAGATAAAACAATTCTTCCTTTGAATTCAGTTCAGATCAAGGAAATGTGGACAGGTTTAAAAGCTTGTTTAATAAAGGGATGCTAGGCTTTTGTATAAAATTCAGTACCATTACTTAATGAAAATCTGCAATCAAGAATCATAAGGTTGATTCTGAGAAGTACGTGTCCTGCTGAATTGGACAGGATTAAAGCAAAGTCCTTGAGATGTATGGACATCTGTGGGCTATTAAAGTTCTCCAGGGAAGTAGGTTCTTTTGAACTCATTCTTGAGTTTAACAGTCATCCTTCCAAGGAAGGTCGGCAAATTGTCTCTTTTTTCAAGTAAGATAATTCAAGGTCTGAGCTTTCTACTGTAAATTTCATCACTGTTAAACACAGCATAGTAAAAGAGGTGGCTTGGAGAACTACCATACGATCCAGCACTCCTTCTACTGGGCATATACCCAGAGAACACCATAACTCAAGAAGACACGTGTAGACCAGTGTTCATTGCAGCACCGTTTACAATAGCCAGGACATGGAAGTAATCTGTCCATCAACAGAGGAATGGATAAAGAAGATGTACTATATAAATACAATGGAATCTTATTCAGCCATAAAAAGAAATGAAATTGTGCCATTTGCAGAGACAGGGATGAACCTGGAAACTGTCATACAGAGTGAAGTAATCAGAAAAACACAAATATTGCACATTGACACATACATGTGGAATCTAGAAAAAAGGTATGTGTGCGTGCTAAGTTGCTTCAGTCGTATCCGACTCTTTGTGACCCTGTGGACTGTGGCCTGTCAGGCTCCTCTGTCCATGGGATTCTTCAGGCAAGAGTACTGGAGTGGGTTGCCATGCCATCCTCCAGGGGATCTTTTCAACCCAGAGATTGAATCTGTGTCTCTTAGGTTTCCTGCATTGGCAGGCAGGTTCTTTACCACTAGCCCCACCTAGGAAGCCCAGAAAAATGATACAGATGGTCTTATTTGCAAAGAAGAGATAGACACACAGGCATAGAGAATAAACATTGGAAACCAAGGGGGCAAGGAGGGAGTTGGGGCGAATTGAAGGGTTGGGATTGACACATATACACTATTGACACTGTGTATAAAATGGATAATTAATGAGAACCTACTGTATAGCACAGGAAACTCCTCCTCCTCCTTACCTCCTGACACAAAACCAAACAGAAATCGTGAACTTTGGAGGTCTAGCCTTAAAATTCTGTGTCACACTGACCAGTATTCCACCTCTGTGTCCTGTATCAAGAGAAATTCATGCAGAACTAGTAGGGAAAACTGATTAATATTTCCTACGGAAAAAAGCAAATATTTTCTTTTCAAACCAGTGAACTAGAAGTCCCACACTGGGCCACCATCTCATGCGACAATCAATGCAATAATCTCAGAATGCTTGAATGTTCCAGTCAGCTTTCTCAACAATAATCTCACATGTTTTCCTAATTTGATCATTTTGGATGGTCTTCCTCCTCACAATTTTCTTGACTGTGTGTGTATTGTAAGGTGCTTCAGTGGTGTCCGACTCTTTGCGACCCCATGGACTGCAGCCCACCAGGCTCCTCTGTCCATAGGATTCTCCAGGCAAAAATACTGGAGTGGGTTGCTACATCCTCCTCTAGGGGATCTTCCTGACCCAGGGGTCGCAACTGAGCCTCTTATATCTCCAGCATTGGCAGGTAGGTGGGTTCTTTATTACTAGCACCACCCGTGAAGCCCAACTGTGAATGTAGTTAATCACAACAGACTCAATGGAGAGAGAGTTCACAGAACGAGCTAATCTGAGTTTGATGAGATTATTATTGAAATGATGGGTGTCAAAAGCTGACTATTATCCTTTCTCTGGAAGAGAGTGAAACTTTATTTCTCCCTGGACATAGAGCAGAACCGAACAACAAAACTACGCAGAACAAAATAAAAGAGGTCTTAGAGACAGCCTGCGGAAGTCTGGTTCCAGTCTAGTGAGTCTGGGTCCATGAACAACTGAAACAGCTGGTCCAGGCAAGTTCACATGGGAGTTCAGCAACCCGCCTAGCTTCAGGTGGCTTTGAGAGATCAAGGGCTAGCTTCTCTGTCTTGCAGGAGCCTGCAGTATTCCCTCAAGCCGGCGACCCTGGGGAGAAGCTATGCATTCAGCATCTCCAACTCCAACATCCGGCATAGTTTTTGGTGTTTAATGAATTCACCAGCTGGGGCTACCATAGCAAAATGCCTCACACTGGGCAGCTTAAGGGAGTCCCAGAAGAATCAGATGGTAAAGAAGCTGCCTGCAGTGCAGGAGACCCGGGTTCAATCCCTGGGTCATGAAGGTCCCCTGAGGAAGGGAAAGGCTACTCACTTCAGTATTCTTGCCTGGAGAATTCCAAGGACAGAGGAGGCTGGGGGCTACAGTCCAGGGGGTCGCAAAAAAGTCAGACACATCTGAGCATGCACTCAAGTCCTGACTCCTCTCGTTGCTGGAATTAGGTCACAGGTGAAGCTCCAGCGATGACTTTTTGAGCCACAGGTGGCCCTCCAGCTGAATGGGACACTTACTTGTTTTATATTTTTGAGCCTGGTCTTAATCTTATCATTCAAGACTTTATGTAAGTGATACTAAACTCTTTTTGGAATCTGATGAAAGCCATGGGCTTTCCAGAAAAATGTACACATACATAAAGTATTCTCACTTTGTGTCTCTGTTGGCCCATAAAGACTGTTTCACGTGTTTACTACACACAGCTCCCCCCCAACCCCAACACACAGACACATGGAAACTTAGACTTTGCTCTCTGGAATTCAGGATCTGAAAATTTCCCTGTGCCCATGGGCACTGGTAGACAAGAAAATGACTGTGAGACCACTTTCTTCACTGCCTTGTGTATGACTTAGGTCCTGCATTGCCTCTGCCATGCATTTCTTATGCAAACAGCGTTTCCACTGCAGTAAATAACAGCCACCATTTCACTAAGAACATGCTGTTGGCCCTAGGCTAGGTGCTTTCTGTGGATTATTTCATTTTATCATCAAAACTACTCTATGAAGGAGGTATGGTTGCATTTCTCTTTTGCGATGAGGAAACCAAGCTGTATTAGTTTCCTGCAGCTGCTGTAACAAATTACCACAAACTTGGTAGCTTAAAGCACTGAAATGTGGTCTCTCAGAGTTTTGGAGGCTAGAAGTTCAAAATCAAGGTGTCAGCTGGGTTGTGCTCCCTCCAAAGGCTTGAGGGGAAATATCATTCCTTGCTTCTCCCAGCTTCTGGTAGATGCCAGCATTCCTTAGTGTGTGCCTACTCATCCCATCTCTGCCTCTGTCTTAACATGGCCTTCCTCTCTCTTCTCTTCCCTTCCCCATTCCTCTATGTGTCTCTTCTAAGGACACTCGCCACTGGATTTAGGCTCCACTCAGATAGTCTAGTGGAGAAGGAAATGGCAGCCTACTCCAGTATTCTTGCCTGGAGAATCCCATGGGCAAAGGAGCCTGAGAGGGTACAGTCCATGGGGTCACAAGAGTCTGACAAAACTTAGTGACTAAACCAGCCAACCAACAGATAGTCTAGAATGATCTCATCTTGACATCCTTATCTTAATTCCATCCACAAAGACCCTTTTCCCAAATACTATCACGTTCACAGGCTCAGGAACTAGAATCTGGACATATCTTTCTGCTGGCCAGCATTTACCCTGTTAAACAAGGCATAGCTAGGTTACAGTAAGTCTGTGGTGGACTTGGGATTCCAACTTTGATTTGAGGGCCCTGAGAAGCTGTGAAAGCCCCACTCTTGCTAGTTGTAGGCTTCCGCACCTCCCCTTGGCTTACTCTGGATCAAGGAACAGTTGCACCATGCGCTGATGGCCATTTAGCAGTTCCCCTTTAGGGTATACACACAAAATAACTGGTAGCAAAGACTTGAACAGGTATTTGTACACCCATGTTCATAGCAACATTATTTGAATAGCCAAAATGTGGAAACAACCCAAACTTGCATTAATGGATGAATGGATAAACAAAATGTGATATATATGTACAATGTACAAATGTGAGATATATATATATATATATATATATATACACACACACACAATGGAGTATTATCTTGCCTTAAAAAGGTGAAATTCTGATACATGCCTCAACATGAATGAATCTTGAAGACATTACACTAAGTGAAAAAAGCCAGTCTCTGAAAGGACAGACACTGTAGGGTTCTTCTGAACTTCTTCTGAATTACATGGAACAGTCAAATCCATAGAAACAAGGAGCAAAATAGAAGTTACCAGGGGCTGGGGAGGCAGGAATGTGGAGCTGTTTAACGGGGACAGAGTTTCAGGTTGGGATGATGGAAGAGTTCTGGAGATGGCGATGATAATTACACGACAGTGTGAATGTATTTAATGCCACTGACCTGTTTATTTAAAAAGACCTGTAAAGGTAAATTTTATATGCATACTTCACAGTAATAAAAAAGGACAGTGCTTACTTGATGGTGATTGGGGAATTTGCTTTGGCTGTTCATAAAGCCAGGAAAGAAAAGAAGCCAAGCGCAAAGGGTCTGGACATAACGGCAGGTCATGTGAGGCAGCGCGGCATTCCTTTGCTTTGGGGTGGATATTGGAAGAGATTTGTGCTTAATAGGATGTCTGAATGAATACACTTTTCTCAATGTATTTAGAACTCACTCTATCACGCACCGACAACATATTTCACCTCCACTTTGTTTGCTGTTGTTCAGTTGCTAAGTCACGTCCAACTCTTTGCGACCGCATGGACTGCGGCATGGCAAGTTTCTCTGTCCTTCACCATCTCCTGGAGCTTGCTCAAACTCATGTCCATTGAGTCGGTGATGCCATCCAACCATCTCATCCTCTGATGCTTCTTTCTCCTTCTGGCCTCAGTCTTTCCCAGCATCAGGATCTTTTCCATTGAGTTGACTCTTCGAATCAGGTGCTGACAGTATTAGAACTTCAGCATCAGCCCTTCCAATGAATATTCAGGACTGATTTCCTCTAGGACTGACTGATTTGACCTCCTTGCAGTCCAAAGGACTCTCAAGAGTCTTCTCTAGCACCACAGTTTGAAAGCATTAATTTTTTGGTGCTCAGCCTTTATGGTCCAACTCTCACATCCATACATGACTGCTGGAAAAACCATAGCTTTGAGTATATGGACCTTTGTCAGCAAAGTGATATCTCTGCTTTTTGATACACAATCTAGGTTTGTCATAGTTTTTCTTCCAAAGAGCAAGTGATTTTTAATTTCATGGCTGCAGTCACTGTCTGCAGTGACTGCACCTCCACTTACTCATAAGAAAAACGTTACAAGGAGATACAGCATTATCTCTTCTTGTGTGAAGGCACATAATCGTTTCAGGAGAGAGCTGTCTGGAAATCCCCCCAAAGGATCAGGATTTCTTCCGGTTGCAAGGAGAAAGCTAGAAACAGCTGAAGGAAGTTGCAAGGGATAAGCATTTTGATTTTTATCTTCCCCTCTCTATTCCTGCTTTATCTGAGACTAACTTTCTTCCAATCCATACTATCATCTTTAGAGACTAACCAAGATTGTTTTCTTAATGAATAGCTCAAGTAGTCATGGCCAAGCTTTCTAGCTCTAGCACTTGGGTTTTGTAACCAAGCAGGACAACTCGGGGGGGTGGTTCCTAAAACCAGAGGAAACATACTAGTAAGCTATAAGGGGTGGGGGGCTTCCTTGGTGGCTCAGATGGTAAAGAATCCACCTGCAATACGGGAGACCCAGGTTCAATCCCTGGGTCAGGAAGATCCCCTGGAGGAGGAAATGGCAACCCACTCCAGCAAATATTTTCTCCTGAAGGTAATCAGTTTTGTCTTCCCTGGGAAATCCCATGGACAGAGGAACCTGGTGGGCTACAGTCTATGGGGTCATATGACTGAGCAACTAACACACATACACAAGCTAGAAGAGGCAAAGTCTGCTTCTAAATTTGTAAGTGGTTTTATAATTCATTTGCAGAGAAAGAGGAAATAAAGGAGTCCTTGAACAGTAGAAGATTCTTGCCTTTTTCTGCTCAACATAACCCAGGTGTAGACTCAGTATGAACTTGAACTTCCCCCCACCATATACCCATTCAGAATGTCAGGGTTGGGTCTGACACTGTCCAAAGAAACTGCTTTTTCCATATTCAGTTTTCTTTGTTTTATTTAGTTGGCATCTTCTATCCCAAACATTTGTTGACAATTAGATCTTTTAGGGGAGATAAAGCTGATTACCTTCAGGAGAAAATATTCGCTCAGTTCACTTTGGCATGAAAGAGAATTAAATGTAATTTTCCCTTTTAGATATGAGGATTAGATTTTTAAGTACCAATAACTATAGCACATGTGGAATAATTATCTTTGGGTTATTCTGCATTCCTTTGGCTTGGAGATGGCCAGACTGTTAGACTCCTGTTACTGTAGCCATAAACTTGGATGTGCAGATACTGTGGGTACCACTGCTACTGCCCGAGCAGACAGGCGGCTTCTGTTGCTCACCTTCCATAGGCCAGACCTTGAGATGAGAGCTTTACATGCATTGTTACAGTTAATACTCAGCTCACTCTAGAACGTAGGCACTGCTGTTCTCATTTTACTACTATGGAACCGGAGAGATTAAAGGAACTTGCTGGATTCTAGCATATCCCATAAATGTTGGAGATGGAATTTGAACAGAGGTGCCTGGGAGTTCAGCAGCACTCAGGGCATGTCCTGAACTTTGAGAACAATGATTGTTTGCTATTATTCTCATATTTGTCACGACTTTGCACATGGAGCTTTTTGTGGGGCGCGAAAGCTGAGGGGTATTTAGCACTTTGTTAATTCCCGTGTTTTTGCTGGGAAGCTGCTACACTGTGGGATTTTCTTGTCTCATTTGTATGCACTTAGGTAGCCTGTGAATCTAAGGGGGTGTGTTGGGTTTGTTATTTTGGGAGGTGCAGAGGCTTGTCCTTGGGAATACCGAGTAGCCAGAATTCTGTCGTGACCTTTGTGGTTTGGGGAGAAACAGTCTCATTTGAGACTGTGCAGTCTCACTGAACTGCGAGGAGGATTTCAAGAACTTTAGGATTTAGTCCGCGTGCTGCGGGTGAGCTGTTTATCCCTCAGAATGATAAAAACAGCTCACCCTCATTACGGTCACTAGTCCTTAAGACACATGAGAGCAAACTCAGAACCCTAACTAACTGTCTCGCGTGCTCACAATCCATCTGCTGTGATGGCTGCGGGGCTTGGCCCATTAGTACTGAGGAGTGACGCCAGAGGCATGAAAGTGCACGCTTGATGGGTCCAGTGACAGCTATGTACGGGCTCCTGGGAGGCAGGGTGGCCAGCAGAAGTCCACAGTCACGCACGCAGTGGACCAGCACGAAAAAGAATGTGCTGGTCTCTGTGAGGTCTCTTTCTGTTTTTCAAATAAGTTCATCTGTATTGTTTCTTTTTAGATTCCACGTATAAGGGAGGTCATATGGTATTTCTTCCTCTCTCTCTGACTTACTTCCAATGAACTTATGGCTGCCTGGAGCAATGTTTCTGGATCTTCAAAGAGGAGGGTCGGTTTAATCCATCTAGCCTTTTCCTTAGGCCAGCACCCTGCAAAACCTTTTCCCGAGAACCAGGCTGATGGTAGGTGCTCATGTGTGGGGAATCAACAGCCTCAGACTGAAGTGCAGCATCTTCCTGAAGAATAACTTTCACTTAAGCAGCTGTTCTGTATTGTGCATTCTATAACAGGCTGTTTCGTATCGATGCGGTTTTTCATGGTGTTATTTTCCTCCCAGCCTTTAAACCTGATGCTGCGGGAGACGTGCAGTGCTTTTCCATGCCTCTGGCTGCCGTGGGCACAGGGCTGAGTGCTGCCGGGTGTGCCCTGGACAAGCCCTGCCCCTGCATCACGGCACACGGGCCGTTACGTGACTTCTGTGTCTCAGTGCTTTTTCGGTCTGTCATCTTTGTCTCCTTTGTGTGTGTGTGTGTGTGCGTGTGTGTGTGCCATGCTCGGTCATGTTCGACTCTCTGTGACCCCAGGGACTGTAGCCCGCCAGGCTCCTCTGTCCATGGGATTTCCCAGGCAAGAATACTGGAGTGGGTTGCCTTTCCCTTCTCCAAGGATTCTTCCTGACCTAAGGATGGAACCTGAATCTCCTGCATTGCAGGCAGATTCTTTACCGTCTGAGTCCCCCTCCTTTACTTCCTCTGAATAGGATTATTTTGACCCAGATTGCTACATGGTGATTTTGGTTGTGGAAGCTAGCATCTCCTGTAAACATGGTGATTTTTTTTCCCTCCTCATTCTTTCTTTTGAAATCAGTGTGGTCTCTGTTGCTATCTAATTAAATGGTGGATAACTAGACTCTATGTTTCATGTATGTTTGGAGGACTAAACTATCTAGAGTAAGCATTTTGAAAACATAAACTATTCTTTGAAGTTTACTAATCATAACATGATTTTGAAAGACAATTGTATGTTACTGATAAGAAAGAAGGAGTTCTCTAGACAACTAATGTAAGGGGTCCAACATTTAGAAATGAAAGAGAGATTCTGGCAGACAAAAAGGTGACATTTACCAAGAAAGATCTTTGACTTAGCTGTTGAAAGCCTCAATAAAGTTAAAAGATAAAAAAAAAAACACAGAGTTATAATAGAGAAGAAAGCATTTAAATGAGAAATTAGTATCAAAATGAGAAATTAATGTCAAGGGTACTTAAGAAAACCCCATGTATTTGGAAATTAAATGTCCACTTTTAAATGATGGGTGTATCTAAGAAGCCATAACAAGGAAAATCAGAAAATATAATTTTCTAATTATAACAGAATAAAAATGAAAAGAGAATTTATCAGAATTTGTTGCATGCAACTGAAGCTGCTCAGTGCAATTAAATGCAATGTGAACTCTTCAATAAGGTATGAAAACAAATAATGGACACTAGCATAAAATTTTGTGAAATTTGAACAAATAATGGACACTAGCAAAATCTGTACTTTAGTTAGTAATACCGTGGGGCTTCCCTGGTGGCTCAGATGGTACAGAATCTGCCTGCAATGAAGGAGATCCAGGTTCGATCCCTGTGTCTATCACATATTAATTTCCTGTTTTTTTTTTTAAACAATGTAGCATTTCTTTATATTCTCACAACTGGACTAGAAGTTTCAAGCCTCAGGCAAATTTTTTTTTTCTGTCTCCTGGTTTATAGTCTGTGGGAATTTGAAGGGAATTTGTGTCCTGCTGTTGTGTGAAAATCGTGTAAATCTTAATTATGCTAAGCTGGTTCATAGTGCTTTTCAGGTCAAGTATATCCGTATACTTTTCTGTATATTCATTCTATTAATTTTTAATAGTTTGATATTGAAACTGCAACTAAAAATCTTAATTTACTTAAAAATAATTGTAATATATAGTGGAAGTATATGTAACTTTGTTCTGTATTCTCCAAGTCTTCTGTAAGTGTGCTATCATACCTGCATAAATTAAAAAAAATAAGGGGGAAAAAAAAAACAGTACTTGAGGGGAGGTGGGGGAGAGAAGGACTGGGAGGTTGGGATTAGCAGATGCAAACTATTATATATAGGATGGAGAAACAACAAGGTCCTGCTGTACAGCACAGGGACCTATGTTCAATATCCTGTGATAAACCATAATGGAAAAGAATGTGTTAAAAAAGAATGTATGTATGTGTATAGCTGAGTCACCTTGCTGTATAGCGGTGACCGGCACAGCACTGCAAATCAACTCTACTTCAAAAATAAACCCTCCTCCCCCAAAAGATGCCATCTGCTCGTATATTTATGATGTCTTCTTTCATGCTAGTCTACACCAGTTCTCAGACAGAGCTAATAAATATCCTAAATATAAAACCTGAGTAAAATATTACATTATTGAGGCATTATGCCATTCAAACATGAGAGATATAATGATGATTCCAATATAATGATTTTAGCTCCAGGGTACAAGTAAAATAAAATGCTGATGACTAGCTGTGACTACACTGTCACCAACATGTAGCTATTTCCCTATTGTTCTGTGTTCCCACAACCCTTCAAAGCCAGTGCATTAAAAAATCTTATTATGAAAATTTCTATATACCAATCACGGATGTTCGTAAACTGTCGGCATCTTGCCATACTTGTTCATCTTCCCAACCTCCTCCTGCTGTTGCTGAATAATTTTCTATGCATCTTGTCATTTCACCCCTAAATGGTTTAGCAATCTTCTCTAGGAGAAAAAGAGAGAGAAAAGAGCGAGAGAGAGAGAGAGAGAGAAACATTTCCCCACATAGCCGCAAATTAACAATAATTAGTGTCATCAATACATAACCCAGATTCAGATTTCCTTAATTGTCTAAAAATGCCTCTTTTCAGTTAGTTTATTATATTCTATTCAGGATCCAAGCAAGTTCCATTTCATGATGTGTGGTCCTTAAGCTCTACAAAACTTTTGTGACTATTTCATAATCTAGACCCCACCCCTACCCTGCATGGACTTAGTGAAGAAATTAGATTCTTAAATTCTAGATTTGGTTTCGAGGTCATTTAACTTTCTCTTCTACTCCCCAAGTTTCCTGTGGACTGAAGTTTCGTTTAAAAGCTTAATTAAATTCAGATTTGATCTTGTTGGTATTGCTGTTGCTGTTTTTAAAAAATTATCTCAGACCTAGTTCTTGATTTTTCAGCTTGGTTTCTCTTTTTCTCATCTCCCTTCCTTTTATGAATTTACAACTTTTTGTTTATTTATTCTTGTTCCGTCACTCAGTTGTGTCCGGCTCTTTGCGACCCCCATGGACTGCAGCACACCAGGCTTCCATGTCCTTCACTATCTCCTGGAGTTTGTTCAAGTTTCTTTTGCATTAAATACCAACCTTTGTCAGCAAAGTGATGTTTCTGCTTTAATATGCTATCTAGGTTTGTCATAGCTTTTCTTCCGAGAACCAAGCATTTTCTGATTTCGTGGCTGCAGTCACCATTTGCAGTGATTTTGGAGCCCGATACATTTAGTGTATTTTAATTTATTGGGTTAACTTTTTGGGTATTCATAGTGTCCTGTCTATGGCAAGTGAAAACTCTTAGTTGACTCCTAGGTCCTTTTTTGTTTTTGTTTTTGACAAGAATGAGACTTTAATCATTTTTATGTGGAGTTTATAATATTAAGAGATAAAGCATTGTTAACCAACACAATAATGACTACACATCTGTTTGGTATGAGGCTTTCGAGTCCTAATTAAAACTTAATTTATAACAGTATTCATGATTAGTCTGAAATGCATTCTGTAGGTAATCTCTTGAGTTTCTATAGTATTTCCTTAGACTGCAACTGTTTACATGTCTGAAGTTATTTGAAGGCATTACTTTTAAGAAAGCTTACAAGTCTGTTCTCTACATCTGCAGCTCCATTCTTTCCCCGCAAATAGGTTCACCAATACTATTTTTCTAGAGTCCATATATATGCATCAATATATGATATTTTTCTCTTCCTGACTTACTTCACTCTGTACAACAGGTTCTTGGTTCATCCACCTCACTACAACAAATTTGTTCCTTTTTATGGCTGAGTAATGGAAGGGATTGGGGGCAGGAGGAGAAGGGGATGACCGAGGATGAGATGGCTGGATGGCATCACCAGATGTGAGTCTGGGTGAACTCCGGAAGTTGGTGATGGACAGGGAGGCCTGGTGTGCTGCGATTTATGGGGTCGCGGGGAGTCCGACACGACTGAGCAACTGAACTGAACTGAATCGTCCATTGTGTACATGCAGCGCATCTTCTTCGTCCATCCGTCTGCTGCTGGACGTCTGTGTTAGCAGGGGAAGGAGAGGGTAGGCTGAATTACAAAAGTACGATTGACGTGTATATATACATACCATGTGTGAAACAGATGTGTGCCTGTGTTAGTCACTCAGTCATGTCTGACTCTTTGCAACCCCATGGACTGTAGCCTCCCAGGCTCCTCTGTCCATGGAATTCTCCAGGCAAGAATACTGAATTGGGTTGCCAATTCCTTCTCCAGTGTGAGGCAAATAGCTGGTGGGAAACTGCTGTATAACACAGGAAGCTCAGCCTGGTGCTCTGTGATGACCTAGAGATGTGGGATGGGATGGGGGAGGGAGGCTCCAAGGGAGGGTATATATAATACCTATATATATATAGAACCAAGCATATTGGTTGCTTCTAGAACCAACGAAGCATATAATATCTATACATATTATATCTATCTATCTATCTATCTAATTATGACCGATTTGTGCTGTTGTGTGGCAGAAACCAACACGATATTGTAAAACAGTTCTCCAATTAAAAATTAATTAAAAAAGAAAAGAAAGCTTACTACTGCGCTTTGTACCATCCTAGGTCCTCTGTAGCTCCTCTTGAACATTTTTGTTGTAATTATTAAAGGTCAGTTGGGACTTCCCAGGTGGCGCTAGTGGTAGAGAACCTGCCTGCAATGCTGGAGATGTGCAGGAGATACAGGTTTGATCCCTGTGTTGGGATGATCCCCTGGAGGAGGAAATGGCAACCCACCTCAGTATTCTTGCCTGGAGAATTCCGTGGACAAAGGATCCTGGCAGGCTACAGTCCATAGCGTCACAAAAGAACTGGACACGACTGAGAGTCTAAGCAGCAGCAGCAGTTGAATAAAGAGCGTCCCGACCTGCGTCCTCTCGATCAGACCCTCAGTGCTTCCTTCCCTTCCTTACTTTCTGGGGCAAAATGTCCCAGCCCATTTTCCTACATTTCCTGCCCACAACTAGGATCACATTTCTTCAAGGATCCTTAGTTCCACTGAGTGGAGAATCCAGTTTAGAGACCACATTGAGAGTTGTGCCTGTGAGATTGGAGTGGAACTGTTTCTAGTCCTTCTCAGTGAACAGAACTGAAAATTTGTATTTTAGAAAGCATGATACTGGATGCTTGGGGCTGGTGCACTGGGACGACCCAGAGGGATGGTGCGAGGAGGGAGGAGGGAGGGGGGTCAGGATGGGGAACACGTGTATACCTGTGGCAGATTCATGTTGATGTATGGCAAAACCAATACAATATTGTAAAATAACCTCCAATTAAAATAAATAAATTTATATAAAAGTAAAAAAGAAAGCAAGGGAAAAAAAATCCCAATCCCTTTTGCCATTTCCAATTTAAATTTAAAATCCTTAGTGTTTATTCTATTAATTTTGTGTTTAGATTTCTTTTTATATATAGATCTCTGAGGCAAACCTATTTTCTTTATAATAGGAACATACATTGAAACTTGTCTACTTGAAAATAATGTGAATTAGTAAAAATGTTTCAGAGTTAAAGAGGTCTATACTATTTACAGTGCTGATTACATGTTTCATTATTATTTTTTTCCAGATTTATATTTATTTTTGGCTATGCCACTCGGCTTGCAGGGTCCTAGTTCCCCAACCAGGGACTGAACCCAGCCCCTGGCAACGGAAGCTTAGAGTCCTAGCCACTGGAATGCAGGGAATTCTGAATCACACGGTTTTGATTATATGGAATCTTATTAAGTTTGGTTTACCTGGTGTGTCTTGGACTGAGAGATGTTTGTTGTCCCATTTTCAGTCCTTTTCATCATTTACAACAGTTTCTACCTCATAAAAGTTGCTTCTCTATAGATTGTAGTCTTTGTCATTATAGCGTCTTTTTTGGCTTTCTTTAACTTTTTAGTTTTCCCCTCATTCTACCATGTTTTATATTAAAATATGAACTTGTGCTTTCTTACTAAAGTTTCCCTGGTGTAGCTGTGCTTCTTCTTTAATCCATAATCTTTGTGTCTTTTTGACTGTGGTATGTATCATACCACAGAGAGGTAGACTGGCTTCCTTAGTTGATCTGAATTTTCTTCTTGTAACAGATTTCTTTATTGTTTGATCTCAGCTATGACATGCTGATCTATTATTTCTTTACTGTATCTAGTAAGTCTTTCACTGTGTGATTCATTTTCTTTTCTCTTGGTATTCTTTGGCATTTCATATGGTTTGTGGGTTTTTTTTTGTTGTTGTTCTACTAATTACTTTTACTCTAATATTGTATATAATATCTGAAGGTTCTTTTTTTTGGTTAATGCCTAATTCTGCTCTTTTCTCAGCAGTACGAATTATCTACAATCGTTTCCTTTTTATGCCCTCTCCTCAGTGTCTAAATCTAGATGAAAGTGAAAGTGTTAGTTGCTCAGTCCTGTCTGACTCTTTGTGACCCCATGGGCTATAAACCTCTGTCCATGGAATTCTCCAAGTAAGAATACTTGGAGTGGGTAGCTATTCCCTTCTCCAGGGGAATCGTCCCAAGGGAATGAACCCAGGTCTCCCAAATTGCAGGCAGATTCTTTACCTTCTGAGCCATCTTTTCAAATGCAGGTGGTATTGTTTTAATCCTAGTTAATGCCTGAGGGGATTTATTTTGTTTTCTGCTTACTTTCTGTATTTGTTTGTTGTGTTATTTCTGTTACGCATTGTCTGGCCATATGACATTTACATATCCTTTTATCTTTACAGCCAGTCTCTGCCAGACTGCAGGCCAAGCTAATCTAAACATCTCTTGGTTTTCCGAAGCTCATTCTCTAGTAGGGTTCCTCAGGAAGACTCTTGGGAAAATTAATCTCTGAGTTCTAGAATGTTTATAACCTGTTGTTTTTTTTTTTTTTAAAGCCTTCGTACTTGAAGCACAGCTTGGTTGGATATAAAATCTTTTGCTCATGTTTTAATTTCTAACGGATCTTTACACTGTTCTTCTATTGTTTTCTGGCACAAAATGTTTGTGATTCAAAGTGTAACTTAGGTTTGTTTGCTTTTCGTTTGCACGCACTGTTGTTGTTTTCATTTGCTGAGTAGTGGCCGACTCCTTGCGACCCCATGAACTGCAGCACACCAGGCTTCCCTGCCCTTCACTATCTCCCAGAGTATGCTCAAACTCATGTCCATTGAGTCAGTGATGCCAGCCAACCAGATCATCCTCTTTCACCTCCTCCTCCTGGCTTCAGTCTTTCCCAGGATCAGGGTCTTTTCCAATGAGTTGCCCGTTTGCATCGGGTGGCCAAAGTATTGGAGCTTTAGCATCAGTCCTTCCAATGAATATTCAGGGTTGATTTCCTTTAGGATTGACTGGTTTGATCTCCTTGTTGTCCAAGGGTCTCTCAAGAGTCTTCTCTAGCACCACAGTTTGAAAGCATCAATTGTTGGGCACTCAGCCTTCTTTATGGTCCATCTCTCATATCCATACATGACTGTTGGAAAACCATAGCTTTGATTATACAGACCTTGGTTGGCAAAGTGATGTTGCTTTTCATCATTTAATAACTACAACTATTTTATTAGAAATGTTCCAGTCTTAATGGTCCTCAGTTGATTTTCTGAGCTTATTGTTGTTCAGTCGCTCAGTCATGTCTGACTCTTTGCGACCCCATGGACTGCAGCATGCCAGACTTTCACTATCTCCCAGAGCTTGCTCAAACTCATGTCCATTGAGTTGGTGATGCCATCCAACCATCTCATCCTCTGTCGTATCCTTCTCCTCCTGCCTTCAGTCTTTCCCAGCATCAGTCTTTTCTAATGAGTCAGATCTTTGTTGCCAAAGTAATGTCACTGCTTTTTAACATGCTGTCTAGGTTTGTCACAGCTTTTCTTCCAAGCTGCAAGCATCTTTTAATTTCATTGGCTGCAGTCACCATCTGCAGTGATTTTGGAGCCCAAGAAAATAAAGTCTGTCACTGTTTCCATTGTTTCCCCATCTATTTGCCATGAAGTGATTGGACTGGATGCCATGCTCTTAGCTTTCTGAATGTTGAGTTTTAAGCCAGCTTTTCCACTCTCCTCTTTCACTTTCATCAAGAGGCTCTTTAGTTCCTCTTCACTTTCTGCCAGAAGGGTGGTGTCATCTGCATATCTGAGGTTATTGATATTTCTCCTGGCAATCTTGATTCCAGTTTGTGCTTCATCCAGCCTGGTATTTTGCATGATGTACTCTGCATATAAGTTAAATAAGCAGGGTGACAATATACAGCCTTGTCATACTCCTTTCCCAATTTGGAACCAGTCCATTGTTCCGTGTACGGTTCTAACTGTTGCTTCTTGACCTGCACACAGGTTTCTCAGGAGGCAGGTAAGGTGGTCTGGTATTTCCATCTCTTTAAGAATTTTCCACAGTTTGTTATGATCCACACAGTCAAAGGCTTTGGCATAGTCAATGAAGCAGAAGTAGATGTTTTTCTGAAACTCTCTTCCTTTTTTGATGATCAGATGGATGTTGGCAATTTGATCTCTGGTTCCTCTTCCTTTTCTAAATCCAGTTTGAATATCTTAAAGTTCTCAGTTCACGTACTGTTGAAGCCTGGCTTGGAGAATTTTGAGCATTACTTTGCTAGTGTGTGAGATGAGTGCAACTGTGCAGTAGTTTGAACATTCTTTGGCATTGCCTTTTTTTGGGATCAGAATGAAAACTGATCTTTCCCAGTCCTGCGGCCACCACTGAGTTTTCCAGATTTGCTGGCATCTTGAGTGCAGAACTTTCATAGAATCATCTTTTAGGATGTGAAAGAGCTCAATTGGAATTCCATCACCTCCACTAGCTTTGTTCACAGTGATGCTTCCTAAGGCCCACTTGACTTCACACTCCAGGATGGAGTCTGGCTCTAGATGGGTGATCATACCATCATGGTTATCTGGGTCATTAAGATCTTTTTGTACAGTTCTTCTGTGATTTCTTGCCACCTCTTCTTAATATCTTCTGCTTCTGTTAGGTCCATACCATTTCTGTCCTTTATTGTGCCCATCTTTGCATGAAATGTTCCCTTGGTATATCTGATTTTCTCGAAGAGATGTGTAGTTCTGAGCTACAGTCCCTTTAATATGTAGATTCAGGTATCTTTTTGAAGATTTTCTTGAATATAGCTTTATGTCTTTTGTGTCTTTCATTTTTTGGAGGTTTGGCGTTCTTCTTTCAGAATTGATGTTAAATCTTCATTAAATTTCTGTTGTTTCAAATCTTTGGTAGAATCTTCCCTCTCTTCTTTATTTCTGCTATTAATTTCACTCTCCTCCCTTCCAGCCTTGGTTTCTCTTACCGGACCTCCCATGTCTCTATTTGTTTCTTTGTTTCTTCTAATTCTGCCTTTGTTTCTGAGATATTTTTTCCTTCTTTCATTTTCTTCTCTTTTCATTCTTGAGTTTTCAGCTCTGTTTTTAATCTCATCACATTTCACATCAATCCAACTGTCTTCTTTTTATAACTTTTAATTTTTTTGGAGTATAGTTAATTTACAATGTTGTGTTAGTTTCTGGTATAGCAAAGTGACTCAGGTTTATATATAAATATATACACACATACCTTATGTGTATGCACACACACGTGTATATACACATGCACACACACACGTATATACACATACATACACACATATATAGATAGATAAAAAACATTTTTTTTTTTTAACCAATGACACCACCTGGGAAGCCCAGAGTGTTAGTCATTCAGTTGTGTCCAACTCTTTGTGACCCTATGGACTATAGCCCGCTAGGTTCCTCTGTCCATGGGATTCACAAGGCAAGAATACTAGAGTGAGTTTCCGTTTCTTTCTCCAAGGGATCTTCCCAACCCAGGGATTGAACCTGGGTCTCCTGTATTGCAAGTGGACTCTATACCGCCTGAGCTACCAGGGAAGCCCGTGTGTGTGTGTGTGTGTGTGTGAATCCTTTCTCACATTGTTTTCCATTATGGTTTATCATAAGATATTGAATATAGTTCTCTGTGCTCTTCAGTAGGACTGTATTGTTCAACTGTTTCCTTTCTGAGCTGTTTTAATTCTAACTCGTATGATTCTTTCAGGTTTAGATTGTTCTTATGTTTCTTTCAGCTCATTTAGGAATCTGCTGCACTTGTCATCCTCTTTGTGGTCACATTTGTGGGATGTTGTCATCATCTCTGGGAACTTTATTTGGTTCATTTAAATCTTTGTATGGGGTTTTATTGTAATCTGGCTTTATTTTCCACATACAAATTAGCCATTCTCTTGGGAAGTTCCTCTGTAGGGTTCTCTTCTGTGTCATTACTGTGATGGATTAAAACATACCTTTTTATATCTATGATGACTTCTTTATCAGGGAGAGCCTGATTCATAGGAGCTTGTGCTTCTAACTCTGTGTCATCTAGAGTCTGAGGGTCTTTCCCTCCAGAAAAGTGAGGCTACCTTTCTAGGTGCTTGTCCAGCATGTCCTGAGGTCCAGCCCAGACACCCCCTTCTCTGGTGTTAGAAGCTTTTGTCTTCCTGGGATCCATGGTGTTTCTTTTTGGATCCCACTAGCAGCAGGTTCTTTTCTTTCCTTTTTTTTTTTTTTTAAGCAAGGTGAGGGAAAGGGAACTGGAAAGACTGAGTCTCTGTCTTTCCAAGAGGGCATATTTCAGAGCACTTCTGAGATCCTGCAGAGAGAGATCTAGGGCAGAGGACTGCCTCATCTCCTTTGAATTCTGGGGCCCCTTACTAGTTTCCTATGGTTTCCTTGCTCTTGTCCTCAGCGTGGAGCCTTTGAGGGAATCTTTGACTTTCACTGGCCCGTTTGCAGAGTTGAGGGTTTTGTTCCTTTTTTGTAAAGGATGGGTTCCTTTTGGGGGTGAATACTTGCTGGTTTCTGAGTTGCAGCTCATAGCACCGTCCACACTCTTCTTCTTCCCTACCAATATTCCCTACCATCACTCCTGCTGATCCCACACCTGCTGCCGCCTGATGTAGCTTCCACTAACCCTGCTCTGGGGTTCCTGGTCACCAGTTTTATGTAAGATGACATCCATGTTGTGTATGGTTTTTCTTTTGTGATCCTATACATTTTTTCTGGGCTATGATTTAACAAAACCATGCTGTTACCCATGTTTTTAGCATCAGAAATCCCAGTATATTTTAAAACAAGAGTGTAGTAGAAATGTTAGCTTTCTGACATCACATCCTATGGCTTTTCATTATTTCCAGTAGAATAGCAGTATTTCATGTTAGGATCTGGAACCAAACTGTTTGCTGCCAACTGGTATGCAATTATGGCTTAAAAAAAAAAGAGCGTGGGCAAAGATCTTGAACGTGTGTAACCAGTTCTACATGATTTGGGTCTAGAACAAGACTAAGAAAAATTGACTTGTCCTTCCTGTTTTAGGGATTGTCTAGAAAGTTAAGCTACTCTTGAGATTACCTTGTTAGTTTCTCTTTGTAACGTGCCTAACAGATGGGTCCCCGTATCTAGACACTGACCAACTAACAGACATCATGTTGGCAATAGAAGCTCAAGAGAAGGGCCTTTCATGTCACCAGAAATGGGAAAGCTCTAAGAGTTTGTTATTGATGGGATAAAAAGAGAGCTGTAGAAATCTAAAGGTGGCCAAAGTCAATTCCTTGGAATCTAATCAAGGGGATAAAAACCCATAAAGAGATAGTTGTCAGAAAACCAAATGTGGAGAAGGAACGGAGGCTTCAGGGGAGCCCACACATGCTGATTTTCCCACCTCTCGACCCAAGACAGAGATAGTTATGTTTCAGGCCACTCACAAAATCTCTGACTGACTGATGACCTTTAAGCTGCAAATGGAAGGGAGGACTTAGGTCTAAGCAGTGCAGTAACTGCACGTCCTGGAGTTTGGAACAGGGCCAGCCAAGACCTACTGCTAATAGACAGCTCAATTCATAGCAAGCCACTTGGAGGAATATTTGCTCTTGTTCTTAACTACTGTCTGCCTACAAGTGATAAAACCGGTTCTAAGCCCAATGGCATCTGTCTGCATCTCTTAGCATGACACTCAGTGTTTTCTCAGTGTTCTTCCAGGACCCCAAGAACCTTTCCCAGTGTTTGCCTGTTTTTTGTTTTTCTGTTTGTTTGTTTTCCATCAATGTGTGGAAGGTCACTGGACTTTTAAGGCAAGTTAAGGGCAGTTGTTCCCGCAGGGGCCACTCTGAGTTCTCTCCCAGAAGCCAGCTGGGCTTTCTCTGAAAGAATGGGTGGGGAAGGGGTGTTCTTATGTCCCTGGCTGGAGAAATTATATTGAATTTTTCCATCCATGCCAATCTTCTGAGGCTGTGGATTGGAAATTCTGCTATAACAATTGAGTGATCCTCAAATTCTGTTAATTTTATATCATTCTTGAAATGAGAAAGGTACCAGTCATTGATAATGCAGCACTAAAATGAATTCACAATTAGGCTAACGTACGCTTAAAATTACATCTGCTCCTGTCACGTGGCCCTAAATAGAAAAAACCAAAGTTTTGTTTGGCATATTTATAGAGAAGAAGGAAAAAGCCTTTCAGCTCTGAAATACCTCTGATTCTGTTAGGACGTGGATCGTATTGCTAATGTGGAGACATTAAGATGTCCAATTTGCCCAGCAGGTGATATGAAACTAAAATCACATTGTTGGGCTTCCCTGATGCTTCAGTGGTAGAGAAGCTGCCTGCCAGTACAGGAGACACAGGTTCAGTCCCTGATCTGGAAGGATCCCACGTGAATGCAGAGCAGTTAAGCCTGTGCTCTACAGCCCAGGAGCCACAACTACTGAAGCCAGAGCGTCCCTGAGCCTTTGCTCCACAACAAGAGAAGCCACCGCTATGAGAAGCCCGCACGCCACAACTAGAGAACGGTCCCGGCTGGCTGCAACTAGAGAAAAGGCTGTGTAGCAACAGACCCAGCACAGCCAAAAATGAAACATTAAGAAAGAACACATTTATCCGGAAACACCAAGCTTGTCTTCAACTGTCGAGAACTCAGAAAGCACACAGTAGATTCTGAAAGGATAATGTACTTCTTGATGTAGTCTTACATTTTTCTCAGCCTGGGTGCAGAGCCCCAGAGAGATGAACCAGCGCGCTCTGCTGGGATTGTCTCTGCCCGAGAAAATAAATGACAGCTCACGTTTCACACACTCAGAGAAGGACAAATCATCTCTGAGCAGCTGCTCCATTTACAGATCTGGTTTAGACAGAAAGCAGTTGAATGGTAGGGATGGTACAGGCACGGTTGCCAAGAAAGTAGTAAGAGCAGTCCTCTGCAGATTACTCCACTGCCAGTGGAGGTTGTGGAGGTGAGACTCCTGGCCACTACTCTCCCCAGAGAAGGAGCCAGACCCCGGCTTTCCCCTCTGTCTCAGCTGCCCAGCTTGCATAGAATTTGTTTGAAAGAGACAGCATCATATTAACAGATAATGCACTCCCTAGTGTCACTTCCTTTCCTGGAAGCTGATACGGAGAAATCCAAAGACCTCACATATTGTGAGGGTATCAGAGAGAGAGAGTGAAAGGAAGCCAAGAGCAGCTGGAGCCGAGCGGGCGAGCTGGACAGGTTCTGGGGGCCTGTCTGTGTGAAGAGGCCACCATTCAGGGTGACTTGAATCTTGAGCGAGGAGTTTAAATAGCAGCAGAAGGAGTCTGGCATTGAAATGAGGTTTTAAAATAAAGGTTTTTTAGAAAAAGTTTTGCACAATGGCGAGATGACAAACGGCTGAGCCAAGACCGGCACACTGAGGACGGCTAGAAGACACCTGAGTGGGAGAGACACGCCTGTCTGTTTTACGTCCTTTAGTCCTTCACGCATGTGAAGATGTGAGATTCTGCACAACTCTTTTATTTTTAATAGTGAAGGAGTACTATAAATGGCTATAGCGAATTCATGAATTCTAAGGAGGGGAAGGAATAAGAAGGCGAAAAATAATAGGAAAGTCTGTTTTGTCCATTTAGCATCTTGACGCAAAAGAGAGACACTCACTTCCTCTGTGTCTGGTTTAAGAACAGCTTTCTGATTTAAACCCGTTCTCACCCAGGTTTCTTCTCTGGCGCAGCATCATGGAAAGTGCATTGCTTCCATCTGAAGAGCACCAAGGGATGCTCAACTTACTCCATGACTCAAAATCCCATTTATTTTCTCAGGGCGTGTCGCCTCCTCACTCCACCCACTACTCTGGTGACCGGAGGGCAGAATGATGCCTCCATCAGAGGTGACTTTAATCTCTTCTTGCCTTTGGAGTAGGAACCTGGCAGGGGGGAATTTGGAAATTGTTCATACAGAGGATTTTTGCATTTGGAGGTTTTTCTTCCCCTTAGGATGTCAGAAGAGAAGGTTTCATATCTTGCTGGACTATGGTTTGGAATGTGGACCTGTCAGTCCATCGGAATCAGTCACCTGAGATTCATCCCATCTCTTCCTGGGCAGGCTTCCGAGGGAGGCAGACTCTGCAGACTGGCCAGGGGATGGTGTGGAGACCCTCCCCATGTGGTGAGGTGGGTAGAGCCTGGCTTCCTGTGGGGGCCTGTAAACAACTGTGCATGCGGAGGTGACAAGGTGTCAAGATCCTCTGTTCCCTTGTTGTTTATTCACTTAGCAAGCATTTATTGTGGAGAAGGCAACGGCACCCCACTCCAGTGTTCTTGCCTCGAGAATCCCATGGATGGAGGAGCCTGGTGGGCTATAGGCCATGGGTCCCTAAGAGTTGGACATGACTGAGCAACTTCACTTTCACTTTTCACTTTCATGCATTGGAGAAGGCAATGGCAACCCACTCCAGTGTTCTTGCCTGGAGAATCCCGGGGACAGAGGAACCTTCTATAGGGTCACACAGAGTCGGACACGACTGACATGACTTAGCAGCAGCAGCAGCAAGCATTTATTGAGCATGTACTATATGTGAACTGTGGTGTTGGAAAAGAACCTTGAGAGTCCCCTGGACTGCAAGGAGATCAAACCAGTCAATCCTAAAGGAAATCAACCTGAATATTCATTGGAAGGACTGAAGCTGAAGCCCCAGTACTTTGGCCACCTGATGCGAAGAGCTGACTCATTGGAAAAGACCCTGATGCTGGGAAAGATTGAAGGCAGGAGGAGAAGAGGACAACAGAGGAAGAAATGGTTGGATGCCATCACCAGCTCAGTGGACATGAGTTTGAGCAAGCTCTGGGAGATAGTGAAGGACAGGGAAGCCTGGTGTGCTGCAGTCCATGGGGTCTCAAAGAGTCAGACACGACTTAGTGACCAAACAACAAAATATGCCAAACCCTGCCTCTAGCTGCTGAAGGGCAGTCATAATTTAACAAATCAACAAAATCCCTTTGCCCTGGAACTGGCTGTCTAGATAGACGAGAAACACAAGAAATAAGTAGATGGCAGAGCTTGCTGCATAGCGAGGGATGCTGATGAGAAGGAGGGAGCAGGGCAGGGGGTTAGGAGCAGATGAGGTGGGCAACCCCATATTCATTGCTGCATTGTGATGGGGGGACAGTTGGGGAGGGCCCCGAGAGTGCTTTTGAGGAAGTGCCTGAAGGAAGTGAGGGAAGCATCATGGGGTCTAAGGTGGGGAAACAGCAGGTGATAGGGCCCTAAGGTGGGCTTGTGCCCAGCCTGTTGGGGAGCATCACTGAGGTCCTGGAGAAAGGGAGCTGGGGGCCACCAGGAAGGGCTGAGGTTGGAGGGGCACAATAGGGGCCAGGTTGTTCAGGTACAGTGAGGACTTTGACCCCGAGAGAGCTGCTGGTAGGTCCTGAGTGAGGCAGTGGCCTAATCTCCCGTCTCAGTGGAGAATGAGCCTCAGGAAGGAGGGTGGAAGCAGACGGATGAGCTTGGAGACACACGTGGCAACCGGCGGAGTCTGTCAGGGGACGAGTAGCAGTTTATGTGCTGTTTATGGTCTGTAATGCACACTCCTTTCCAAGCTGGGTTCCAACGACCAGAGCCTGAAGCTGCCTTGGCACTTCACTGTTTACCTGGAGTTGTGCTGGCATGGATGAGCAGGTGGAAGCCGTTCCAAGTACAAGCAAATAAGACAGCATGCTACCTGCTTCATGCCACAGGGTGCCCACCAGGGATTCTGTGTTTTCGTTGCTGGAGCTTTGTGGTTCCTACCACTGCTTTAAAACACACACACACACACAGACACACAGACACACACACAGACACAGTGTGTGTTTCCCTTTTCACTTTCTTATCAAAACAGCAAGTGACCTATTACATTTATGTAGGAGTGTGGCCCATGCGGAAAATTAAAGTTTATATGGAATAAATAGCCTTTCCATATACTAGATTGGGCCCTGCAACAGAAAAGGGACATTGGTGAAAAGTGAAACTGGTGAAATCTGAATGAAGTCTGTAGTTGAGTTCATTTGTACCGATACTAATTGAGTACTCTGTGTTCCGTGCTAAGTCGCTTCAGTCGTGTCTGACTCTTTGTGATCACATGGACTGCAGCTCTGCCAGGCTCCTCTGTCATGGGATTCTCCAGGCAAGAATGCTGGAGTAGGTTTCCATGCCCTCCTCCAGGGGATCTTCCCGACTCAGGGATCGAACCTGCGTCTGTTAACATCTCTAGCACTGGCAGGTAATGCTTAATCACTAGTGCCACCTGGGAAGCCCGCCAGTACTAATTCCTGGGTTTAAATGCGCCGTGGTTAACGTCACAAATGTACGATGCTAACATTAGGAGCAGATGAAAGATGTACGTCAGCCTTCTGTACCTTCTTTGGCAAATTTTCTATACATTTAAAATCATTCCAAAATAAAGTAATAAACAAAAGGACCCCACTTAGAGGGAAAAGAAAAACCTGAGTGAAAACTTTGAATTTCTTTCAGAGATGAAATGGGTCCACAGATATGTTCTGCACAGTTAGAATTTTTATCTACCATTAAGAAGTAGGTCGCTGTTATGCAATATAGAGCTAGACAATGGGGTCTTTCCTGTTCGTCACTTCATTTCGATTAAGCTCCGTTCCACGTTATGGAAAAACCCAAACAAACTTCTTGGCCGACTGTCCTCGCGCCCTGCATTAAATGTCCAGGCATGGCTCTTGCTCTCCTCTGCTTGGGAAATGGGTATTTTTCAGCATGGCTTACCCCCCACACCCTGTCATTTGTTGATTTCCCTTCCCTCTGCCTTCCTCCCATCTTGAGTCTTCATCCTCGCTGTGTGTCACCCTTCACTGAATAAATGTCACTAAATGTAATTGGTCCTAGAACTACTTTGCCACCTTCTTGTTTTCCTAAAGCTAAACATGACCTTTCTTGGTTTGCTGTTCTGAAGCTTTGGGGAAAGAAATTTGCCATTATATTTAAAAAAAAAAATCTGACATTCTCCATGTCTGACTGTATAGACCAAGAATGATGATCCCCAATGTCTCTAGGGCCAGGCAAACCATGCGGCGATATGAGACAGTTGAGACCACCAGATACACTAGATAACCAGTGGGAATTTGCTGTGTGATGCAGGGAGCTCAAACCTGGTGATCTGTGACAGCCTAGAGGGGTGGGAGGGAGGTTCTGGAGGGGACATGTGTATACCTATGGCTGGTTCATGTTGATGTATGGCAGAAACTAACACAATACTGTAAAGCGATTAACCTCCAATTAAAAATAAAATTAAAAAACTAAGAAAAGCACCCCAAGACAAAGAGTAATAGATACAGAAACTGGCATCGCCTACCTGGTTGTAAGATGGTTCTCATTTGATTATCTTGCAAAGTTGTATCTTTCCTAGAACCTCAGGGAAATTTCAAATCTGTTTCCAAGCAAGATGCTTTTTTTTCCCCCAAGCTGCTTTATAAATGCAAGTTATTATTTAGTCAGGCAATGTGGGAAAATGTGATCAGCCGCAGTTTAGGTAGTAACGGGAAGGAATAAATTATGACTCCACAGAGGGAGAAGATGGATGAGATTTTAACCCAGCTGTGAATGAACACAGCGATACTGGGAGGTCTTAGAGGATGTTCTTAGTCACTAAGGCAGGACCATTTTTAGATCATTATAGAAAGATGACAAACATAACCTCAACCAAAAAAAAAAAAAAAAAACCAAACTCAAGGAAGAAACTTACCTTCTTATAGGGTAACAAATTCTTACGTCTTACAATGGGTTAGACATTGCTCTCTCTGGAGTATACCTAAAGTTTCTGTGGCTGTAAATTAAGCCCCTGGTATATAACAAAAAGAATACTAGCAGCATAATATTATTAATATCCCAAGGATGCATTAATGAAATGTTTAAGATGCATTGGAAAGAAAGTGAAAGTGTTAGTCGCTCAGTTATGTCTGACTCTTGGCGACCCCATGGACTATAGCCCACTAGCTCCTCTGTCCATAGAATCCTCCAGGCAAGAATACTGGGTTGCCATTCCTTTCTCCAAAGGATCTTCCCAACCCCAGGATCAAACCTGGGTCTCCCGCATTGCAGGCAGAGTCTTTACCATCTGAGCCACTGGAAAGCCCCAAGATGCACTGGACCAAAGAGCAGAGCGCTCACTGACTTAAGCACCCATGGTCAGGACCGCCTGACGTAGAAGGAAGCGTTAGGGGAGGGAGCGTGTGGTGCTGGCCTTGGCTCCATCCTTTTTGCCGGTGGAATCCCAGGTCTATAGGTGACGACGCCTCTTTGGGCGTCTCAGCAGAACAAGCAGCACACAAGTGACTCCCTGAAGGAGCTTCCCCGGGGAGCCTGGACTCGCCCCAGGACACTCTCCCACCGCCCCTCCCCTCCACCCCTCCTTGCCACACGCAGGCCTCCCGTTTACAGAGCTCCGCTAACTCACAGACACTGAGCAGGCAGAGACACGTTCTCCCCGCAGCACAAAGCCAAGGACAACGATGGGAAGGCTCCTCCATGAGGCGAGACAGTCCACACCTGGCTTCCGAAAGCCCAGAGCCTTGGAATGGCGAGACCATCCTGCCCAGTCCCCTGCCATGAGCAGATGAGACCATGGGCTAAGTCCCCACCATTCCGTTTGAATCCCTGCTCTAGCATGCTCTTTCCTAAGGGAACAAGCAGGGCTGAATGGAACGGAACCCATCACAAGAATCCTTTACATGCCCAAAGATACATGGTTTGAATTTGCCAATGGAGGCTTTCCAGCTCTTTCCATTTTAGATCATGAAATAAAATTGAAAAGCAGCACTCAGAGGTGGGAAGGTTAGTCCTCATGTAAGGCGCCAGTGGGGCTTCCCTGCTGACTCAGCTGGTAAAGAACCCACCTGGCAACGCGGGAGACGCAAGACAGGCTAGTTCAGTCCCTCAGTCAGGAAGATCCCCTGGAGAAGGAAATGACAACCCACTCTAGTATTCTTGCCTGGGAAATCCTATGGACAGAGGAGCCCGGCAGGCTATAGTCTAGACGGTTGCAAGAAGTTGGACACGACTGAGGAGTCAAACCACCACCAAGGAACCGATGAGGTTCCACACGTGCCTCTGTGCTGGGTATTCTGGAAAAGTCTGTCCTTGTGATTCTGCCTGGAGCACCTGGTTAGGAAAGCTGCCAAGCCCCTGGACACCTTATCCTTGCTCTGACAAATAGCAACCAGGCTGTGTGAGAAGGAGGGAGGGATTTTATCGTGGACATCACGGCACGTTTATGTACACAGCAGCACCAGAGACATTTTCATTCTCTGCCAGCTCTTATGGCAGTTTCACTAATCTCAAATCAAAATATTTTCCAGGTGCATTAAAAAAAATCAATTTTCAGAGTCAACAGCGGCCAAGGGCTCCAGGGGTGAACTCACTGCCCTTCCCCAGCAGCTTCTAGAGAGGCCGAACAGACACTTATCAGAGATGGTTTCAGCCGACCTTTACTGACCGCTGGGCAAGGGAGCAGAGGGCTTCAGCAGCCTCCATCCCACCCCTGCTGGGGACGGGGGGATAAATTCTTTGTTTTTCATGGGGGTGCTGGAGAGCCGGGCGCCTCACCTCGCCCCAGGCCGCGGGCGGGGGCTCCACCGGAGGGTAGTACCTGGGCACGTCCCAGGCCACAGCTGCCATGAACCACCTGAAGTCCTTGCACTTGAGCTGTCTGCGCAGCTCCTTCTGCGCCGAGAGGTCCCCGGTGGACAGGTGCCGGTACTCCGGGCGCCGCTGGTAAATGTACTCGGCGAACTCGTCCATCCAGGTCTCTGCCACCCGCTTCAGGTTCTGCACAGGACAGAAGAGCGTCAGTGGTTGGCCCGCGTCCACCACCGTGCATCTCAGTTGCCCTCGAAATGGAAGAAAACAAAGGAATTAGACAACCTCAGGCAGCTCTGGTGGGGAGCTTTCCTCACTGCCGGAGGCGTGAGACAGTTAGCCTGAGGCCACGCGTGCATTTCTGCTTCTGGCATGGGGTTGACTGCCAATTAGAGAGCTCAAATAAATGAGACAGAGACAGTGAAACACCCGCCGGACGAGCTGATCAGCTTTCTCATTCCTGCTGTTACTGCCCAATGATGAATTCTTTGTTTTTCGCCCAGAGTTACAGGAGTCAGAGCTGGAGGTAGCAATGTTGCTCTTAGGCCTCTGATTGCTTTAACTGGTTCAGGGGACAGTGAGGGATCTTGGCAAGAGTGAGGAGGAACCAGCTGTTGTTTTCCCAGTCACAGTGAGAGAGCCCAGCAGGACTGAAACAAAGACCTTGTGTTCAGATGGTGTTTTGTGCCACACGGAAGCCCGGGAGGACCAGTAATTCACGGCACAGTGAAGTTGGCTAAGGAGGCACCAAGTGGCCTTTGCAGGTGTTGCCATGGGGGCAGAGAGCAGGGAGGCCGGCCCTTAGAGGAAGGAGCGTGGAGGCTCAGAGTAGGGGGCTCGGTGCATTTGCCAGTTTTGAGGTTCAACAGGTAACTTCTATGCTCTGGGTCTCAGATTCCTCGCCTGAAAAAGGGACATAGAGTCATCTGTCCCTCCATCATGGGAGTGGTTGCAGGATTAAGTAACACCTGGGTTTCAGTATTCTCCCCTGGGAAATCCCATGGACAGAGGAGCCTGGTGGGCTGCAGTCCATGGGTTCCCAAAAGAGTCTGAGTGAGTAACACTTTCACTTTTCACTTGCCTTATTTGAAACACCCAACTGGTGTGAATATTGACCCTTTCCAGCTTCTCATTTGCACTGAGAAGATACAATGAGCAGAAAGGCTGGGAACTCCACTAAGACCCAGAGACAAGTGACTCAAGTAACTAGGAATGGTTAGGAAAATTGTTTATCTTAAAAATTGCTGCACTATCCTAAATGAGACTATTCCTAATGGAATTGTACCCTTTTTTTGTTTTCCCAGTATGCACACCTCCAGCCTCCCTAGAGGGCCTCTCTCCTGTCTGACCTCGTTCCCAACACTTGCCACCTCGTCCTCCCTGGTCTCCTTGGTTAGCATGGGTAGGGCTCGGTTAGTCAGCAAGAGACAGAGAAGACATGATGCTGTAAAGACTACTCTGATTTATTTTTTTTTTGAGGTTTTTATTGATATGGACCATTTTTGAAGTCTTGATTGAATTTGTTACAATATTACTTGTTTCATGTCTTTTGTTCATGAGCCATGTGGGCTCTTAACTCCCTGAAAGAAGTCACTGTTAGCTGCTCAGCCTTGTCTGACTCTTTGCCACCCCATGGACTAGGTAGCCCATCAGGCTCTTCTGTCCATGGGATTCTCCAGGCAAGAAAACTGAAGTGGGTAGCCATTCCCTTCTGCAGGGGATCTTCCTGACCCAGGGATCAAACCAGGATCTCCTGCATTGCAGGCGGATTCTTTATCACTGAGCCACCAGGGAAGCCCCTTCACTCCCTGACCAGGGATCAAACCTTCACCCCCTGCCTTGAAAGGTGAAGTCTTAACCACTGGACTGCCAGGGAAGTCTCAGGACTACTTTGATTTCTTGGTTGCCTCTGTGTTCCTTTCTAAGATTCCTGGCATGGAGGGCTGAAGAGTTTCTCTCTGAGGGGTTGTTATGTGCTATCATTGTGCTGCTTGCCACCTCATCAGCATTGCCTGGCCAAGAACACTTTCTTCTCCTCTGACTTCAGTTTATTTTGACAAATGATCAGAGTCGACATTATTTTGTAATAGTCTAACCCACTCCAGTATTCTTGCCTAGAAAATCCCATGGACAGAGGAGCCCAGCAGGCTACAGTCTATGGGGTCACAAAGTGTCAGACACAACTGAACGGCTGAACATGCATGCATACACACACACACACACACACACACACACACACACACGCATGTGCACACAGCCCTCACCACGGACTCTGAGCTGCCTGATTTGTGTGGAGGCTCCTGCTCTGTTCTGGGAGTGGGAAGCACAGGCACATGTGATACCCAAGTATGAGTCTTTGGTGTCACCTTGCCATTTACCATTCATTTTGACAAATGTTCTGCCTGAAATGCATTCTATTTTCATTTGTCCTTGGACAAGCAATTTTTATGCTTAGCAACAAAGGCTCCCAGATAGGATGGAAAAAAATCAGTTGGTAATATTAAAACTTTATTTGTATTCGACTTAGATTTTTGGCTGTAGTTTCAATCTTTCTCCTAAACTTCAATTATTATGTAAAGTGGAAATATTTAATTTTTACCTACTTTGTGCTTCTCAGATAAACAAGTACGAATAAAGGCAAGGAAATAGCAAAGAGCAGTGATGAAGAGGTAAATTACCCAGGAGTAACAAGGAAATGATTTATTCAGTGGTGCATATGCGTGCGTGCTCAGTCATGGTCAACTGTTTGCAACCCTATAGCCTGCAGCCTGTCAGGCTCCTCTGTTTACGGGATTTTTCCAGGCAAGAATACTGGAGTGGGTTGCCATTTCCTCCTCCAGGGGATCTTCCCAACCCAGGAATCAAACCCCTGTCTCCTGCGTCTGCTGCATTGCTGGTGGATTCTTTACCACTGAGCCACCAGGGAAGCCCTTTTATTAAGTGGATGCATGCATAATTTCTGGTAGCTTGCAAGAAAGATGTGTCACTAAGAAATCTGTTTGACTTGGGTAAAGAAACACTTTTAGACTATAAATTCTGTGAAGTTAGGGGTAGATAGTGTTTTAGTTTTAAATTAAAAGGCCCTAGTACATGTGTGTGCTCATCTGAGCTTGCTAACTGTGGAGTTAATAAAAGACCATTTATAAAATGAACATGCCTAAACTCCTAGCTCATGCATGTATCTGTTGATAAAGGCACTGAAATAGAAACAGTAGTTTAAAAAGCACTACTGCTAAAGGGTGGATAGATATTTGCTGCTTTGGGTTTTTGAAATAGAAATAGGAATTCTTGTGAAAACTCAAAGAGGAATTGACCAGTTCAGATGTGTTCACCTGGGAATGGCTGTAAGGGTCAGGATGAACGTTTGCAAGAAACAGCAGCACGAATAAGTGAAAGAGGCAGGCGATGGTAGGTTGGAAGATGGTTGGCAACGTCAGGGCAGCTGCAGCATCACTGACCTGGGAACCAGGCAGGTTGCTTTTGCATTATCACATCCTTTTCAAATGGAAATACTTGGCTGCAGGTTAGGTTTGCTGCTTTCCCAAACACTCCAAAGAAAGCCAGAAGAGCATGGACATACTCCAGGGATAAGGTCAAATCATTGAGCCATTTTTGGTTACCTTTTCAGGAGATGGGAAAAGAGAACCAGCACAATAATTGCAAAAACTGATTGCCAGTCTCTCTAGCAATGAGTGTTATGTAACTGTTTAGACAAACATATGAATCCTGACTGTTCTCTAATGTTCTGATGACTCATCAGACAGCCTCCACTGGAGACGCTCTGTTCTGAGTGCAGTTTCCCATCAGGAGGAAACTTTCTGAAGTGTCAACTATTGTAGTCAAGGAACAGTCTACAATAGTCCAGGTGATGGGTGAAATCATGTCGTTCTGAAGGCATCATTCTGAAAATAACAAGACGCCATGTGACTCTTACACTGTCGTTTTGAATTTGTAATTAGTTTTGGGGAAAACATTGGACCCTCAGCTGAGGAATATTTTAAGCAGTTGCAAGAAGCGTTTCATTGGCCTTTCATAGATTGTGGAATAAGTTCACCCACTATAGGAAATGGAATAATCACATACACATTTGAGCTCATCAGAATATTTGCATAGAAGCACATGTATGTAGGGGCTTCCCTGGTGGTGGCACAGTGGTAAAGAATCCACCTGCCAATGCAGGAGATGCAAGAGACAGGGGTTCAATCCCTGGGTAGGGAAGATGCCCTGGAGGAGGGCATGGCAACCCACGTTAGTGTTCTTGCCTGAGGAGAACCCCATAGACAGAGGAGCCTGGTAGACTATAGTCCATGGAGTCCCACGAGTCAGACACAAGTGGGTGCACACACACACACACACACACACACACCTACCTTCAAACACATGGAGGTAATGGAGTAGAAGCAGAGCGGTATTTCTCACTTAACACTGCTGGGAACACATGGACAGAATGGTGAAACTGACGTCCCCAAATCCATCTTGCCCGAGATGGTAATGAAGAGAATAGGGAATCAATCTGAGTGGGCCCATCTGTCCTGAGATTACATAAGCATTGGTGATGGTGCTAAGATGTTAAAAATTAGTTATGAACAGGAAGAAGGAGGACAGTATGGACACTGGGTGATCTATGCATCATCATTCTTTCCCAAACTATCAGGAGTTGGATGTAAAGGTTGCTTATATATGTGGAGCCACAATGATGTTGGGAAAGATTGAGGGCAGGAGGAGAAGCGGGCAACAGAGGTTGAGATGGTTGGACGGCATCACCGACTCAATGGATATAAGCCTGAGCAAATTCCGGGAGATAGTGAAGGACCGGGAAACCTGGTTGCAAAGAGTCAGACTGAACAACAACAAGGTGTTAGGTGGGATTCCTGGTTTTTGAGATGTAAGTGGAAATTGCGTTAATGTATTCCTGTCTTAGAAATTTGCATGGCTTCCCAGGTAAGCCGATTTACACGTCCTTCACTTTGATGTCCTGTTCCGGGATCCCTCCCTCCTTTCCTGTTGGCATCCTGCCCAGGCTTGTTCTCTGCCCTGGCCACGTGAGCTTCATGGGTCACACACGCACTGTTCCTCACCTCTCAGACACGTATCTGAGAGACAGCGGCTCTAGACTTGGAGGACGTGAGGGAGAGGCAGAAACGTAGCCGCCGAGAGTAGGATGGAAGCTTGGACTTGTTTCATATTCTTTTGTTTTAAAAAATATACATATTTGTTTATTTGGCTGGCATTGGTCTTAGTTGCTGCATGTGGGATCTAGATCCCTGACCAGAGGTTGAACCCAGGCCCCCTTCATTGGGAGCCTGGAGTCTTAGCCACCGGGCCACCAGGGAAGTCCCTTCTTCCATGTGCTTTAGCTCCTATAGAGAATTTCGACCCGGACAAGATTTCCTCCCTGTCCTTTGCCCTCCTGCCATGTGCTGTTTTCAAAACTTCCCTCATGTCTCCTTTGCAGACCGAATATGGCATTTCTTCCTACTTTTATTACTGAGCACGTCAGCTTTCTCACTGTCTGTCTTTGTTTATTCTGGCCTGATGCTGAGGTTTCCCTTTCCAGAACCAACATGTCCTTTCTAGGTGTTTTGTCTAACAAAGGTCCTTCCCCAACAAGAAGTCACACAGGCAGCTCTTGAATTACACCCCCCTTACTTTTGGTTGTGTAAAGAGTTGGCTGCCCATCATCGAAGACATTCCACAGCTGGTCCCTAACTGTCCTCCCCAGTTTTATTCTCCTGCATGGAACTCTGCTCAGGAGAGCTGCTCTGGCCCTTGCCTCTGTCTTTAATTAAACAAAGAGGCCCCTGGACAGAGGTAGCAGTAATGCCTCGGTGGTCTGTGTGAGCCAACTGAAATGTGGCCTGTAAACGCCTCCAGTTTACAGAATCAACGGCTGATCGACGCGTGCGCACCACGGACAACCAACCAGCTTTCGGCTATCACCCGGCGGTTTCTTTCCTCTGCTTCCGCTGTTTCTCTGCCGCGTTTAGATCTTTCCCCAGCTCCTGTGGGTGGACCCCTCCTAGCCCCTTCCCATCTGGCGCTGCTTGATTGGAACTGATTTTTGCTCAGCTAAACTCTTTAAAAATTACTTGTTAAGTTTTTGGCTGTGCTGGGTCGTTCTTGCTGCGGGGACTTTCCCCTAGCTGCAGTGCACAGGCTTCTCGTTGCAGTGGCTTCTCTTGTCGCGGAAGACAGGCTGTCGGGCACACGGGTTCAGCAGTTGCAGCTCCCGGGCCTGAGAGCACAGGTTCAGTAGTTTTGGCTCATGGGCTTATTTGCTTCTCTGCGTGTGGAATCTTCCCGGATCAGGTATCAATCCTGTGTCTCCTGCATTGGCAGGCAGATTGTTTACCCCTGATCCACCAGGGAAGCCCTCAGATAAACTCTTACACGTTTTATTTATCTCAGTTTGTCTTTTTACACACAGAAAGTGCTAATACTAAAATATGTGTCCGGAATTCAGATTTCACCGGGCGCTTTGTGTTTTTGTTGGCAACCCTCCTCCCGATACTCATAATCTGCATATACTGTGTGCTCTGTGAATGTTTTTAAGTTGATTATGTGGTGGTGTCTGCAGAGTCTGGCATGTCTTGATGCTGTTGCCAGTATGGAGTGAATGCTTTGCTTCCGTGGAAGTTATTCTAGAGAGACTCCGAGTTCTCTGCAAGAGAAGCCTGCGATCACACAGCAGTGATCTGAATGTGCTTCCCAGTCCCACCGCTTTTCTGATGGGGGTCGGGGAGGACTCGTGCTGGCCCTCTGTCAGTGGCTTCAGATAACAGCAGTGGGCTAGGAGGGTCCCCTGGAGAAGGGAACAGCTACCCACTCCTTGAGAACCTCTGGGCCCCACCTTGAATGGGTTGGGCCCCCTCCCCCACTGTCCCCTTGTCCACAGCACACTTGGAGCTGGGGTGGAGCCCAACCCTGAGGTCCAGAAACAGAGACCTCCACCTACTTATTTTTCAGACTCAAGTTAACCAAGAAGTTAATTCAACTTAGCCATGTGGTGCCCTCACCTCTCGCTGCCAATTAGCACCGCCATTATCTGAAAGCGAAAGTCGCTCAGTCTTGTCCCATGCTTTGTGACCCTGTGGACTGTAGTCTGCCACAATGCCATCCTCTGTCCATGGGATTCTCCAGACCAGAATACTGGAGTGGGTTGCCATTTCCGTCTCATACTTGTTGAATGCCGTGTGAAATAAAAGCTGTTATTTTGAGCACCTTCTGTGCATATGACATTGAGATTCTACACGTTTTCTGTGCATATGACATTGAGATTCTACATGTTTTTTATGTCACCCCAAAGGTTCCCTGTGTAACAACACACCCCCCTATTCAACACAAAGTGCTGTTCATCTCTTCCTTCTCTGTGTTGCTCAAATATTTATTTTTTAAAATATTTATTTGGTTACACTGGGTCTTTTGGGGCTCAGATGGTAAAAAAAATCTGCCTGCAATGCAAGAGGCCCGGGTTCGATCCCTGGGTTGGGAAGATCCCCTGGAGAAGGGAATGCAACCCACTCCAGTATTCTTGCCTGGGGAATCCTTTGGAGTCCATGGGATCACAAGGTGTTGGACATGACTGAGAGACTAACACTTCTCACTTTCAATGGGCATTTAGTTGTGGCATGTGGGATCTAGTTCCCTGACCAAGGGTCAAACCTGGGCCCCCTGCATTGGGAACATGGGGTTTTAGCCACTGGACTGCCAGGGAGGTCCCTGTTCAAATATTTATTAA
The DNA here is from genome assembly GCF_001704415.2 of Capra hircus. Taxonomy (NCBI): domain Eukaryota; kingdom Metazoa; phylum Chordata; class Mammalia; order Artiodactyla; family Bovidae; genus Capra; species Capra hircus. The sequence goes on along the minus strand of NC_030815.1, from coordinate 5,352,786 downwards.
CTCACTTAACACAGTCAGCCCTGTATTAGAGGTCTTTAGAATTCAAGTCTTGTTTTTGGTGTGCTCTCCAGGACTACATTTTTCCTTAATTCTAACGCTTATCAGGTCTTGGAATTGATATTTTCACAGGAACACTTAATCACGTTGCAATCTCAGTTCATAAGGACGGATTTCAGCTTTGACTGATCATTTTCATTGTGAAGCATGAGGAAAGTAGATATTTCTGTTACGCTTGCTGTGTCACCAAAGGCCATAAGTCTGTCCACTAATTATTATGATTATTATTATTTTGCCAGCAACAGTTTAGACCCTATGGCTCCCTCATTCTGAAAACTTGATCCCTATTCAGTTTCTGAACATACTGTGTGGCGGCTGACTATTTCCCTGGCTGAGAAGCTGTCCCACATGTGTGAATTACCTGGGCCACCTCACTGCAGCTGCGTGTTTCTGTTTCTTTATGGCGGGTGCAATCCTGTGTGCCCACTGGTGGGACCCCCGATGCACAGGCTGTGCTAGTGTCCATATTAATCTATTGCGTTGTGGTGGGTTTAGTAATAGGTTTCTCTATCACTTGTTATTTTTTCCCAGTTATTTTTCCCAGAAACTGCTGGGTACCCAGCAAAGCCAGCCTCACCCAGAGTTTATTTGTCACAGTCACTCGTCCAGCAAGGAACCGCATCACTCTCCCAGAACGTTAAAAATCTGCTTAGATTTAAAGGCATTTTTTCCCTCCCCTTTGAAGCCTAAGAGCACTTCAGTAGCTTCCGCGTCCCGCCCCCAAACCCTCTTATCATTGATGATGTGATAAATGTTATCACGCTGCAGCTCAGAAGAGGATCTCTGTATGAGAGCCTCAGCTCACTTCAGTTATTTAGCCCAGCGCTGTTTTCCTCTGATCTAAAGACTTCTTTGAAGTCGATGGGATGCCTCCAGCATAAGGAGAGGATGGTTAATCCAGCCCTCAAAAAGAGACTTCTCCGACAGGCAGTTTCCCCTCTCTTCTTTACTAAGCCTGCGTGAGCCGTTTGCAAGTGATTGCCTTCTCTTGACTGTTTTGACATAGTTTAATTATACCTCTATTGTGATTTTTGGCTGAATATTTTGGATTATATGTTTCTGATAGCATTTAATATGGCCTTTAGATATAGAACAAATAACTCTCCAAATTGTGTAGCTGCCTACCTTATTAAAAATGCATGTAAACCTAATTGAAAATAGTTTTATTGAGGAATAATTGAGAGGCAATAAATTACTCATATTTTAAATTTTATTATTATTTTTTAATAATTTACTTATTTATTGGCTGTGCTGGGTCTCTGTTGCCGTGCGGACTTTTCTCCAGTCGTGTTGAGTGGCGGCTCCTCTCTGGTTGCAGTGCATGGGCTTCTCATTGAGCTGGTTTCTCTTGTTGTGGCTCACGGGCTCTAGAGCACAGGCTCAGCAGTTGTGGGAGAAGCCCTAACTTTATTATTATTTAAAAAATTTGGTTATTTATTTTGGCCACACCAGACAGGGATGCTAGTTCCCTGACCAGGGATTGAACCCATGCCCCCTGCAGTGGAAGTGTGGAGTCTTAACCACTGGACCTCCAGGGACATCCCAACTACTCATATTTAAGGTGTACGGTTTGGTACACTTTGATATGTGTGTTCCTGAAACCATCATTGCAAGCAAGATAATGAACATACCCATCACCTTCAGTCATTTCCATATGTCACTTTAAAATCTCTCTCCCCATCTCCTTAGGTGCTTCTTCCATCCCCAGGCAACCCCCGATCTGTTTGAAAAATTTAAATTAAGCCTTCATATCTGTAAAACAGTTTTAGGTTCACAGCAAAGTTGGGGGGGGAGGGACAAAGATTTCCCACTTATCCCTGGCCCCCTCCCATGCACAGCCTCCCCCACTATCCACACTCCCACAGAGTAGCTTGTGTGTTAGAGTGACACCTGGTACTCATGCAAAGTCCGCAGTTTATGGTGTTGTACACTGATCTACTTTTTGTCACCATGATTTAATTTGCATTTTCTAAACTTTTAACTATAATGATAAAATATGTGCTCTTTTTGTCTGGTCTCTTCCACTATGTGTAATTATTTTGAGGTTTACCCACATAATTGCATGTACTGCTTTTTATTATATTTCATAGAGCATGTATGGCTAGACCAAAATTTGTTTACCCATTTATGTACTAACGGACAACATAGAAATGCAAAAGATCAGAAGAGACTGCATGAATAATTAGTGTTGTTGTTCATTGCTAAATCATGTCTGACTCTTTCTGACCCCATGGACTGCAGCACACCAGGCTTCCCTGTCCCATTTATGAATAATTGTATACCAGCAAGTTGGATAATCTAGAATAAATATATAAGTTTCTAGAAATGTAGAATCTACAAAGACTGAATCAAGATGAAATAGAAAATATGAAGACTGATTACTAATAAGGAGATTGAATCAATAATCAAAAACATTCTAACAAGCAAGACATTCCTATAGCCAGGGCCAGTGGCTTCACTGGTGAATTCCACCAAATATTCGAAAAATAATTGTACTGATTATTCTGAAATTTACCCCAAAATAGAAGAGAAGGCAACTCCTCCAAACTCATTTTACAAGGCCAGCATTACCCTGATACCAAAACCAGACAAGGAAGCCACAGGAAAAGAAAATTACAGGCCAATATGCCTGATGAACATAGATGCAAAATTCCTCAACAGAATATCAGCAAACCAAATTCAGCAATACATTAAAAGGATCGTATACTGTGATCAAATGGGATCCTTTCTAGGAGTGCAGGTATGATTCAGCATTTGCAGATCAGTCAGTTTGATATACCACATAGCAAAATAAAGAATAAAAATCTCAATAGATGCAGAAAAAGCATTTGATAAATTTAACATCCGTTTATAACATTAGATCAGTGCCAAAGTAATTGAGGTTAGTGCAAAAGTCAACCACAATTACTTTTGAACCTCAATTACTTTTGCACCAACCACAATTACTGTTACTTTTCCACCAATATAAACCCTCAAGACTCAATAAAAAACTGTTTGAACTAATAAAAAAATTCAGTAAAGTTTCAGGATACAGAATCAATATACAAAAATCTGTTGCATTTCTATACACTAATAATGACCTATCAGAAAGAGAAATTTAAATAGAATCTCATTTACGATTGCAACAAAAGAATACACTACCTAGTAATAAATTAAACCAAGAAGATGAAAGACCTGTATTTTGAAAACTGTAAGATATTAACAAAAGGAAATGAAGATGACACAAATAAATGGACGAATATTCCATCTCTTGATTGGAAGAATTTAACAGGCATACTTCTGAAATATTACAGGTTTTTGCTCCAGACCACCACAATAAAACAATGATCACAATGAAATAATTCACATGAATTTTTGGTTTCCCAGTGCATATAAAAGTTATTTTTATACTATAGTATAGTATATTATTTAAATTATACTATAATTTATTAACTGTACAATACATACCTTAAGTAAAAATATTTTATTGCTAAAAATTACTAGCCATTTTCTGAGACTTCAGAGAGTCATAGACTTTTCGCTGGAGGAAGGTCTTGCCTTGCTGCTGGTGGCTGCTGACCGGTCAGGATGGTGGTTGCTGAGGGTTAAGAGTGGCTATGGGAATTTCTTGGGCTGAGACCACAGTGATTTGCCAGGTTGATTGACTTTCCTTTCACAAATGATTTCTCTGTGGCATGCAGTGCTCTTGGATAGCATGGGTAAAACTTGACCTCAGAGCTTTAAAATTGGAGTCAGTCTTCTCAAAACCTGCCACTACTTTATCAGCTGAGTTTATGTCATTTTATAGATCCTTTGTTGTCATTTCCCACGTGGTGCTAGTGGTGAAGAACTTGTCTGCCAGTGCAGGAGACATAAGGGATGTGGGTTGATCCCTGGGTCCAGAAAATCCCCTGGAGAAGGAAATGGCAACCCACTCGAGTATATTCTTGCCTGGAGACCTCCATGGACAGAGGAGTGGGTCACAGTCCATGGGTTCGCGAAGAGTCAAAGCTGACTGAAGCTGACTTAGCATGCACGGCATGCGCTGGCGGGAGGACTCGGTTTCCTCTCTGGGGGCCTCTGCAGGGCTGCTTGAGTTTCCTTGTCCTGACATGGCAGCCAGATTTCCCCCAAACCACCCATCCAAGAGAGCAAGGTGGAAACTAAAAGAAGCGCCTGTTATGACCTAGCTGCGGAATCTTCCCAGGTGCGCAGGGGTAAAGAATCCCCCTGCCAGTGCAGGAGGTGCAAGAGATGCGGGTTCAATCCCTGGGTCGGGAAGATCCCCTGGAGTGGGAAGTGGCAGCCCACTCCTGTATTCTTGCCTGGAGAATCCCATGGACAGAGCAGCCTGGTGGGCTACAGTCCCTGGAGTCACAGAAGAGTCAAACGTGATTCACTTGGAAGCAAAAAAATAGGTGATAGGACAAAAAAGTATGCTTTCTGTTTTGCTTTATATTTTTTCATTCCTTAAGGCCATATTAGGCTAAGATTGAGGGTCAGAATATGATGGAGGTATTATTTTTTTATTTTCAATTGAAAGATAATTGCTTTACAGAATTTTGTGGTTTTCTATCATACATCAACAAGAATCAGTCAGAGGTACACCCATGTTCGATGGAGTTATTTTTCATGACTTGGTATGAAAATTGTTGAAGGGAGTCCAAAAGAAACAGATGTTTCTGTGTCCCAGCGAGGAACCACAGTGTGTATGGCCCCCAGCCAGATGATGGCCGTGCTGGCCAGGTCTCTCCAGCACCCACACGAGTTCTGGCACCTTGAGCACTGAAGCACTGGTTTCTCTAGATACAGCACCACTAGCTGGAAGCTGATGCTCTTACTGTGAATGATGGTGGTGGGGTGGCTTCCCCAGTGACTTCACAGGCAGGGGACAGATCAGGTGGGGGTACAAGGCAAGGGGCAAATCTGGAGGGGTGCAGAGTGGACCACTTCTATCCACGTGTGTGAGCATGCAGAGGAAGCCTTTGGGGATTACTAGAGACACCTCAAAATGGTTGGAAGGGCATTCATCGGCAATCAAGCAAATGGGGTCTCTGTCACAAAGGGAGTACAGAGGGCAGTGTGATCTCATTTGTGGGTGATGACTATTAATGCACACACACACACATATATAAATCACAACCAGCATTTTCTAACCATCAGTCAAGGAGAGTATCATGTGTCTTGTTCCGCCACAGCAAGCATTCCAACAAATTGTGGTTGAACTAAATGGTGCTAAACCATTGTTCCATCGGATATTAGAAGACCTTGTTTTATTTTCCATACTACTTTCAAAAAAGGCAAAAAAAAAAAATCCTTTTACTTTTAATAGCTCACACAGTGTTCTTAGGTTGAAAATGATATCTGTTTCAAAGTTTAGGCAACCTGTGAAATCTTATTTTTATAAACTGTTTTCAAAATTAGAACACCAAGGCCATTCAGACACCACAAAGCTGCCCATTGGTTTGTGACCATTTCTCAGTTTACAGACTAGCAAGTGGAATTGTTTTCTCCACCTCAGATGACATCACAAAGTAAACGTGAGACTTGCCTGGTGGTCTGGTGGTTGGGAAGCGGCCCTCCAATGCAGCGGGTGCAGGTTTGATCCCTGGTTAGGGGACTGAGGTCCCACGTGCCTTGTGGCCAAAAAACCACAGTCGTGGGCTGGAGGCAGTGTTGTGACAAATTAATTCATTGGATTTAAAAAAATGGTCCACATTTAAAAAAGAATCTTTGAAAAAAAGGAGATATGCTTGGGCTGAAATTTCAGTCAGAGATGAGATTCTTGCCATGAACTAATAAGCTATTGGAAACAAGGGAGATTAGAATGGAAAGGACACAGCAGAGACCTCCAGCAGAGTGTCGCTTTGCATTTACACATCTCAGGGTAAGAAGTTAATTTCTCGCAATGAATCCCTCCCAGCCAGGTGCTCTTGTGGCTTTGTTGTCCAACTGAGTTCCCCAAAGGCAGAATCCGAGAGCACCAGTGCTGCTGCCTCTTGCGAGAGTCGCATTTTTTTTGGGGGGCGGGGGTTATGCAGATTGTGGTATGCTGAAATATTTTAATGTGCTTAACTTTCAGCAGCTTGATTTTCTAGCAGCAGGGATCTATTTGTCTAGGCAAGCTTTCTCCTTTCTGAAGCTCCAGTGGCGTTGTGAATGCAGGAAAATGTTCAGTTCTAATGGGGATAATGATGAAAATGCAATTATAAATTCCCCAGCTCACAGACAGGGCTCGCCAAGTTTGTTTCTCAAGTGCTTTGAAAAAGAAACGTAAATGAATGCTGACTAATAAAAGGGTGCCAAGGTGCTCTAGGCAGAAGAAAGAGAAACCAAAAGCAGAGTGGGTAAGTTTGCATTAGATAATAAAAATAATCCCCAACTTAATTTTATTAAAAATGGCAAGGTAAAAAATGATTAATCCTGATGGCCAGTTATCATGTAAATATTCAGGGTCATGCACACTCAGTCACTGAGCCGTGTCAGACTCTGCAACCCATGGATTTCAATCTGCCAGGCTCCTCTGTCATGGGATTTCTCAGGCAAGAATACTGGAGTGGGTTGTCATGCCCTCCTCCAGGGGATCTTCCTGACCCAGGGATTGAACCCAGGTCTCCTGTGTCTTCTGCATTGACAGGCTAATTCTTAACCACTGAACCACCTGTCTCTAAAAAAATCTTCCAATAGGGTGAACAAAAGACTGATGTGAAATGTTGGGTCTCACTCACTAGATAGACCAAGAAATTCTGAATATTGTCTCTAAAGCTTGGAGATTGCTTGTCTTAACTATAGCCTGTGTTTTATATCCGTGAAAATAGCAAATAACTGATTCACAAGTCAGCTGAGTGAGAGCTTGGGGAGAAAGAACTGAGAAATATCTGGAATGATTAAATGGAGCAAAATAATGTTGGGAAGAAGATTGCATTTGTGGGAATTTTGGGGGAAAATATGTAGAGAAAATAAAGAAGAAGACCAGAAAAAGTTAGTTTTGAGCAGTTTGGTGGGAAATGGCTGAGTTTTTAAGTAATATTGTCTTCACCTTGCATATTTTGTTCATGAAACTTCCAAATGACAAGAGACTGTACCCATCAACAATTTGCTATTTCTCTCTCTCTTTTAAAAAATATTTATTTGGCTGTACCGGGTCTTAGTTGCAGCATTCAAACTTAGTTGTGGTATTCAGGATCTAGTTCCCTGACCAGGGATTGAACCCACCCCCCTGCATTGGAAGCCTTAGCTACTGGACCGCTAGGGAAGTCCCCCTCTTTCTTTTCTGGTGTCTGTGTTTGGTAAGAAAATTCTATGGTTTACCTCAATAGTGGTTAAATATTTTCAAGGCAAAGTGTGATTCTGCCGTTTTTCTTTTTCTTTTTTTTGGTTTTTGTTGAAAGAATAGATAAAAACATGGATACATAAAAAAAAATTCTGAGACTACTAGAGTTGGAATTAGGGAGTGAGTGAGGGTCAAGTTATAGGGAATACGCTTGGGTTTCAAATTTTCCCATCTCTTCTTCTTTGGTCCTTGGCAGATGGAATAGTTGTACTTTTTCTCATAATCCTCATATGCAAAATAAGTGCTCAAAAAAGAAGCATCACTGAAGGGCTAGTACGATGCTGTGCTGGCAAAAGCTTATTTCTGGTAGGAAGTGTCCTTGGGTGAGGTGACATTCTATTACAAAGCAGAGGCTTGATTTAATTAAAAGGTCCAATGCTCTTGGTTTAGGATATGGGGCAAGCTGTATGCATTCTGCCTGGCACTTGGTAGGCACATGATAAATATTTATTGAAGAATTTCTGAATTCAATTTCTGAATTGAAGAATGTCTGAGCCTTATTTGTGGCTGGAGATGACATTTATCTTCATATCATGCTACAGACTCATCAAATCTTAATGATTTATTGAATCATTATTGTCATATAATAAAGTTATGATTGATTTTAGGAAGGCTATCAGGAAACATGAAATATTATTTATGAAAGATGATTGGAATAAAAATTCAATGTAGAGATTCCTCAAAAAATTAAAAATTGAACTACTCTAGGATCCACCTGTCCCACTTCTGAGTATTTATCTGGAAAATATGAAAATGCTAATTTGAAAAAATATATGCACCCTCATGTTCAAAAAAGCATTATTTACAATAGCTAAGATATGGAACAACCTAAGTGCCCATCAACAAATGAAGAAATAAAACATGCACTATATATACACAATAGAATATTACCCAGCCATAAAAAAGATGGAATCTTGCCATTTGTAACCTGGGTGGACCTTAAGGGTATTATGCTAAGTGAAATAAGTCAGATGGAGAAAGACAAATACCACTAGCTTCCACTTAGGTGTGGAATATAGAAGCAAACACACACAAAGACCCGGAATAAATGAACACGCTAAACGAAACCAAAACAAACGTGTAGATTCAGAGAACAGAGCAGGGTCACAGAGGGGCATGGCCAAGACGACTAAAGAGGACCGACTGTATGGTGATCGATGAAAACCGAATTTTTGGTGCTGAGACTGCAGTGAATACAAAAAGTAGAAATATAATGCCATACACATGAAACTTACGTGATGTTACATCAGTTTTACCTCAATGTAAAATAAATGTTGAGGGCTTCCCTGGTGGCTCAGTGGTAAAGAATTCACCTCCCAAAGCAGGAGACACAGTTTCCAATCCCCGGTCTGGGAAGATTCCACATGGCTCGGAGCTACTAAGCCCACAACCCCTTTGCCTGTGCTCTAGAGCCTGGGGGCCGCAGCTACGAAGCCTGCACGCCTTAGAGTCCATGCTCTGCAACAGGAGGAGCCGCCACAATGAGAAGCCTGTACACTGCAACTAAAGAGTAGCTCCCGCTCGCCTAAGCTAGAGAAAAGTCTGAGAAGCAATGAAGACCCAGGACAGCCAGTGAATACAATCAGAGAAAATAAATAAAATTTAAAAGTTCCGACTAAATAGGAAATATTATGTTTTGAAATATGTCCAGGAAGGCAGAGACATACATAATAACAGTAGGTAAACCGTCTTTAATTTTTGCCGAGAGTGCCGATTAGCCTTCTTGCTCTTTTGGTTATACTGTAAGGAAGAATTAGAAGTAGTTACTGATTCGAGAGGAAGTGCCTCTGCGTAGAAGTCCTAGTCCTTTGGGAAGAATTCATCATCGTCTTCTGCCCTTGGGGAGGGGGAGGCCCACGATAGGTCACTGTGCCCCTGAACTTGAGGACAGTTCCGGATGGTGCATCTGGATTCCGAGTCTGGCTGCTGTTGGTGGCCAAGGCTTGTAGCGTCACTGCTCATCCCTGCAGGGCATCTTCAGGAGAGTCCACAGATGGACAGTCATCTGGGAGAAGGGTCGCTTTGTGGGGAGTGGGGGGTCGATTTCCCATTCATCACCATGCTGGATGCTTTCTTGACAACTTTATTTTCTGATATCAAACTAGTCCTTTTGGTCTTGTTCATGCTTTTTCTCAACTGATACATTCTTCTGAGATAAACAAAGGAACATGTCTGCATATGTCAGATATTGCTTGCTATTTCAGCTACTCCGGCAAGGCAGCTGACACCACGGTGCACGGTAAAGTGCTCGCTGATGGACTTGGGATGATCTTGCTTTGACACTGAAGCCCCCTCCTCCCCTTCCCTTCCCTCTTTTTGTTGTTGGTCAATTGCTAAGTTGTGTCCTACTCTTTGAGAGCCCATGGACTATACCCGCCAGGCTCCTCTGTCCGTGGGATTTCCCAGGCAAGAATACTGGAGTGGGTTGCTGTTACCTTCTCCAGGGGATCTTTCCAACTTAGGGATTGAACTTGTGTCTCCTGCGTTGACAGGTGGGTTCTTTACCACTGAGCCACCAGGGAAGCCACCTCCATCAATTCAAGGGTCTGAGATGATCTATGGGATCAGTGGGGCTGGATGTCCCCAGGGATGTGGCACCAGGAGAAAGTCACCCCAGGAAACACATCAGAAAGTCACTCACAGCTGACAAAGGCAAGACAGCTCTGTCCACCACACAAACAAAGCATAATAACCACAGGAAATAGTCACACCTCACTGAGTCCTGCTAAGAAACCCTAAGTAAATATATGAAGTCAAAATATCTGTAATATCCTTGTGGATCACAGTGTAGCCTATAGGATCATTAAATGGATAATTTGTTATTATAGAAGATGTATCACTATATATTAATAGATGAAATTATGCTAAATATTACTTAGGAGACCTGCTTTCTCTTCTGTTAAATCATAATGCCAGCCATACTGTTGTAAACCCTATACAAATGTTTATCCGTAAGTAAATGATGTAAGACACCAATTTCATTCCATTGTGAGTCTGATGGTTTTACTTAACCCTTCTGATGTTGGGATTGTCACATACAGGGTGTGGGACTGCGTGGATTTCCTGTCCCTGTTGGGGCTGCTAGTTATGAAAAGTGAAGGTTTGTGCTCATCTAGTTCATCGTTTATACCTAGTACAGTGCCTGGCTTGACAAGTTTTTTTTTTAATGAAAATTTCTTTTTTTTTTTTAATGAAAATTTATTGGTGAAGAAAATCTGGCAAATATATATGTTTATATTTATATTTTGGTGGGCTCTGAGAATTGTGGTCGGGAAGTCTGTGCACGTCTCCCAGGTCTGGTTCTTCCTGCGCAGTGGTTGCTTATAAGCCAGCTTGTCTAAATCCAGCCTCAGACCCATCCCTTTCTTTGGCCCCTGTGTCTGTGTGGGTATCATCATTCCTTCGTCTCGTCCCTGTGTCTGTTTTTGCACACTGTGGTAAGGCCATGAAAATCTCTTAGGAAGTTTTCTTTAGAGATGCTTCTTGCACTCAAAACGCTACCTTCTTTAGTCTCTTTCCTTTAATATTGACCTGCTGGTTGATCTCTCCATTTTACCCCTTCTCCCTTTATCCAGGCACTTCCTGTTCAAGAATCGAAAGTGCCTCCCTGCAGTCTGTAGGGAAAAGGCACACACCTTGGTCAGCATTCTAGGGGACACTGCACCTAGTTTCCCTGCAGCAGCTCAGGCTCAGTTGTTCGTTACTCTCCGCGTACCTGGCCCTCTGCGCCTGCCAAGCCTACCCACGACTCCCAGCCGTCCCTGTTTGCTGTGAGCCCTGGACAGACAGTCCCCGCTCTGCTCACTGGACGTTTAATCTCTGTCCTGTTTAATGTGAGTTACATTTTCAAGCGTCATAGGTCATCCCGCACAATAAATTATTATGAGTATTTGACTTTGGCTTCGTAGCTCTTTCCCTGAAATTTGGACAATGGTTGCCCTAAAATGCAAGATGAAATTTAAAAAGGAAAAATTATCCATCTTATGTTGATGGTGAAACACAAACAGATACAGAACCCCAATTTGGGCATCCCTTAGACACTTAGAGTGAGAGCTGCTGACTTAAAAAATAGTCACAACCTAAAAGTTGGGAGTTATGTTTTATTCTGTGGAAATTTTTAGGACTTAAGCCCAAGAGAAGTAACCCTGAGAGAACTGCTCCAAGGAGGTGGCAAGGAGGAGACTCAGAATATATAGGAATTTTGCAACAAAGGGCAGGTAGTCTGAATATCAAGAGATTATTGTTAATTAAAGAAACCCAGATGTCTTAAGGAATTTAGCGCTTTGCTGTATATAGGATGATGCAAGAGTCTGGGCCCACTGAAATCTGTCCTTTCATATGCACCTCACATCTGGGGCCAGCATCCTGTGATTTGCACATCCTGAGCCCCTCGGTGCTCCCTGTAGGGAGTGGCAGCAGCCTGGCAGCTGTTGATGGCAGGTATTTTTCTCCTTCCTGAGTTCCCTGGAGGGCTGGGATCACTGATGAGTGTGACATCCTTGTTTATAGATATGGCAAGAAGTATTCCAGTTCTCAGGGTTGGCGTCTACTTTGTCTCCCACATGGCCACGTGAACCTCTGGGACCCCCACCTGCAGATGCAGGGCTGCCTGCTCTGCAAGGGGGCCCCTGGGGACGTGCCCTGGCCGTGTGCTCTGCAGGGACCGCATTGTGCTTGCGTCAGCTGGCATGTTTAGCCCTGGAATGGTGGTTCTGCTCCTGTCATGTGGCCTGCCCCAAGTCCAAGGGCATGATGGCCCCAAACACACCGGCACACTGAGGCGCCTGTAGTGGGTTCTGGAGGGCATGTGGCTCATGTCACAGCCTGTCACGGGGGAGGGTCTTCCGGTAGGGTGACCACCCTCTGCCACTCAGTCACTTGGCTGTGCCATCCAGCTGCTCTCGCCTCCATGTGTAGGACAGTCGGTGCCATCCCAAGGAGGGGATGCCTGTCACCTCGGCCCTGGGGACGCTCTGATCCCCCTGCAGCACTAGGGTGGGCAGCCCTTCCCGCAGGGACTGGCTGTTTGTACCTGGTGAGATGGGGCTACAACTGTGCCTGGCGTACTGACCCTCGACCCTGGGCCAGGGCGGGAGAGCATCTGGCTTTATTCATGACATGTGAATACTCTGGTTACCAGATGAAGCGGCATTGTAGGGCATGATGTCCCAGCTTTTTGCTTTGTGTGGGAACTGACATAGGCAGGTTCTAATTTTTAATTTTGCCAAATAAGGGCATTAATGAAAATCTACTCATCTCATATTCTGTCATAAGAGGAAAAAAAAAGCCTAAAATTACTGCATGAGATGTTATTAAATGGAATAGATTTAGCTTTGTGATTCTTATTTTCCTCCGTTCACTGAGACTGGGTGAAAACTGGTCCAGGAACGGGTCCCCTGGTGCTAAGTTTGGGAACCATGGCTCTGTGACCTATGTTCATTTAGTGAAGTTTTAGGTCCTGTTTTAGTTTGGTAACTAGGGCACCCTCTCCCCCTCCTCCTTCCCTTACCGCACACGTCTTTGCAACACCCTCAAACTACTGGCGGTGATGGCTTGTCCTCTAATGATTTCCTGTGTGAATATCTTGTCCCTTCCAGCCAAACTGTGATGCTAGGTAAATAGAAGGCACTGAATAGCTAATCATTTGAATTTATTTCTGTAACATATGCTGGTCTGCTGTTTGGAGGACTGCAGGCTACTGATGTGTGTGTTGTGGGTGTGTGTGTGTGTGTGTGTGTGTGGTTGGAAGTCAGCTGGAGTCCTCTATATGCACAGGAACATAAATGAAGGATGCACATTTTTGAAGAAGAGGGGCTTCTCAGGTGGCACTAGTGGTAAAGAACCCGCCCACCAGTGCTTGGGGTGGAAGAGACATGGGTTCAATCCCTGAGTCGGAAATATCCCCTGGGAGGGGGACATGGCTACCCACTCAGTATTCTTGCCCAGAGAATCCCAGGGACAGAGCAACTTGGAGAGCTGCAAAGAGTTAGAAACGACTGAAGTGACTTAGCACGAAGCACAAACGATCTCTGCCATAAGAAAACAAGCCTGTGGAGCCTTCTCCATCTTTCTCTCTGTTTCCTGCAAAGCTCGCAGGATGGACTCCCTGTTTCATGGACGTGGCCCTACATCTGAGCCTCTTCAGGCTGTCCTCATTTTTCATGATTTAGTGATTCTGCAGGGTGTAGCCAGTAGCTGAGATTCTCCCACAAAATATCAGAATTGTTTTTCATTTTATGTTTTTTATTTTTAAAACATCATAAAATATTTCTCAGAGTGACAGCTGAACTTCAATATTTATGACTTTTTGATTGCTCTAGCAGTTTAGAAAAAAAATTAAAAAATGAGCCCTCAAGTAAAATTTAAGTGGAAAAGATTAAAATTCAGAATTATGGACTTTTAAACATTTGAATAAATACTCTTGGCTGGGAAATTTTATGTGCCAGTCCTAGTGTCCTTACACTTGACAGTCCTTGAAAAAGGACTTAAATTCTTTCTGGCAAATATATAGACAATGTTATTTTTGGAAGATAAACTTTTCTATATCAGCACAACTCCCCCTACCCCCCAAAACTGTCCACCTGCCCACCCCCAGCTTCTAGACTTCTACTTTTGGCTAAAAACCAAGCACAAGTGGGAAGCATATGAGTGGGTGAAATGGGTGAAAGACAGAACATCATTGTCTTTGGGATATTTTAAACTGACACCCACATGGCTGGCTTATCGGTATGTGCTTAACACTGTTAAGTCACTTCCATTTGGGGACATTCTCATTGTTTTCCCGAATGAGTTTTCAGGTTCAAATGTATTAAGTCTTATGACTAAATTAGATTCTCTTTCCTTACCCCAAATGCAGCTGTTTAATTGCTTTGTGATTTTGTGATTGGCTTCTCTTCTTCAAATAATATGTTTCTCTAATGATTTAATAGATTCTGTTATTCATGCCTGATTAATCTTTTGGGAGGGGAGAATAACCTGTCTCCCTCCCTTCAGGGTGTATGTAGTGTGACTTTATCACTATCAATTCAAACTGCCATAAGAGAGGTTATGGATATGCCTGAGAAAATAGACACCGTTGAGACAAATAATCTCAGAAAGGGAATAAGGCAGGATCCTCTCTCCCCAAAGGAGACTCACTATACATGAGAATTTTATTAAACTTCATTAAAATGTTTATATCTTAATAAGACCCGAGACCTGTGGCATTTTATTGTCTTAGTTTTTTTCTCATTCATTCATTATTTCAACACATCTTTGTGAGTGACACTGACCCTTGTTCTAGGTGCTGGGAGAGTAGTAGCAAAGAACTCCAAGAAAACTTCTGGCTTTGTGAATTCTAATGAACTTTTTCTTTTCTTTTTTTTTAATAAGCTTATTATGTGAGCTTACTGAAGTTTATAAAACAGACTTGATTATATACTGCAGCCTTATTATTAAAGAAGCCAGCATGACTCATCTGGGATTAGATTCTTAGGGGAACATAGTGCAGAGGGTGGTGGTAAAACACCCCTTTTCTAGACCTGGGGTCCCAGCGGTAGCAGGCATACGTTGTGGAGCCTCGAAGTGACAAAGGGGTGAAGAGAAAGGACATGGGAAACAGGAAATGTCAGTATTGTTTACAGTAGATATTGTGACCACATTCTCCCAAACATTCTAAACAGCAGAGGAGAAAATCATCCTTGTGTTTGGTCCAAGGAAAAGCTTTTACTCAAAACAATATCTAAAACAAAATCCTGGACTTGGCCAATTTTGGGATTTTGCAGATGAGGCAAAACCTTAGGCAGAGCTGACCTCGTGTACATGCATGCTACAGCTCTAAATGATAAGAAGGCAGAGTTGGGGAATACCTTTCTCATCTCCCGTTTACCCTTTTCTGCCTCTGACTTACTTATCTTTGCCCCCAGCCCACATGGCAGGGTTTAGACCTGGGATTAAACCCCTACTTAGAAATGAGCCACTTAGCTAAGCTTCAGTTTCCTCATCTAGGAAATAAAAATAAGGATATTAACTTCAGAAGATGTAAGTGAAGATTAGTTATAATCATACTGGTGCTTTTTACTCTGTTGGGTCCAACTCTTTGTGGCTCCATGGACTGTAGCCCACCAGGCTCCTCTGTCCATGGAATTCTCCAGGTAAGACTACTGGAGTGGGTCAGTGGGGATCTTCCTGACCCAGGGATTGAACCCAGGTCTCCCACACTGCAGGCAGATTCTTTACCATCTGAGTCACTATATATACATATAAATACGATATATGTGAAAGTGCTTTGATACAATTAATAATAAGACTTAGCATCATAACTACTACTTCCTTAAGGAATGAAAGGAAAACTCTGAGAAACACAGGAAGCTCTACATTAAAAGCCTGCCACATGGAATGGCCATGGGGTGGGTTTGTTTGTTGACCAGATGGTACCTTTAATTAGATCATGTGTGAGGTTTCACATTCTGCCCATGGAAAGCCTTATCAAACCCGGCTCATTCGGATCCCCAGTTACTCACTCTCGCCAGGCTGGTCCCAGATGGAACTTTATAAGGGACGTACTTCCTGTAGATATGACCGACCCTGGAACATGGAACGTCAAACATTTCTCCTCCACACATCCAGACCTACAGAGGGGAAATTGGAAGTGCAATAAAAGAGAATAGTACATTTCATTCAAAAGCCCCAAATTATTAGTAAGAGTTACATAAAATCTTAAAATCTCTTAAAGTCTCTGTATCAGTAATTTCTACTTATTATCAATAGTTAGCCAGGAAAATAAACCCACATTTTCATTTTTTTTTAATTTATTTTTTTAACTGGTGGGAAATTGCTTTGCAATTTTGTGTTGGTTTCTGCTACAGCAATGCAAATCAGTCATATAATATATATATATCACTTTCCTCCTGAGCCTCCTTCCGCGCCCCCATCCCACCCTTCTAGGTCATCGCAGAGCGCCAGGCTGCGCTACCTGTGCTATTTAGCAACTTCCCACTATTTTCCCGATAGTGTATACATCTCAGTGCTTCTTTCTCAATTTGTCCCACCCTCACCTTGTCCTACTGGGTCCACAAGTCCATTCTATACGAGGTTCATCAGTACCATTTTTCTAGATTCCGTATATACGTGTTAGTTTTTCTCTTTCTGACTTACGTCACTCTGTGCAAGAGACACTAGGTTCATCCACTTCACTACAACTGACACAGATTCAGTCTTTTTGTGGCTGAGTGATATTCCATTGTGCATATGTACCCCAGACTCTTTATCCATTTACCTGTCAGTGGACATCTTGGTTGCTTCCATGTCCTGGAGATTGTAAATATATAGCTGTAGTGCACATTGGGGTACCTGTATCTTTTAGAATTGTGGTTTTCTCAGGGTATATGCCCTGTGGTGGGATTGTTGTGTCATTTGGTATTTTTATTCCTAGTGTTTTAAGGAATCTCCACACCATCTTCCATAGTGGCTGTATCAGTTTTCCTTCCCACCAACAGTGCAGGTGGGTTCCTTTACTCCATACACTCTCCAGCATTTATTGTTTGTAGATTTTTTGATGATGGCCGTTCTGATGGGTGTGAGGTGATAGATACCTCATTGCAGTTTTGATTTGCATTTCTCTAATAATGAGTGATGTTGAGCATATTTTCATGTGTTTATTGACCATCTGTATGTCTTTGGAGAAATGTCTGTTTAGGCTCTCTGTTCATTTTTTGATTGGGTTGTTTGTTTTCTGACATTGAGCTGTATGAGTTGCTTATATATTTTGGAGATTAACCCTTTGTCAGTTGCTTTGTTTGCAATTATTTTCTCCTGTTCCGAGGGCTGTCTTTTCATTTTGTTTATAGTTTCCTTTGTTGTGCAAAAGATTTTATATTTTATTAGATCCTATTTATTTATTTTTCTTTTTATTTCCATTCATCTAGGAGGTAACCCCACATTTTTAAAAGCTCAGATTCATAAAAGTATACAGCCAAAAATTAGTTCACTAAATCCAGTTTCCATAGACATGTTGACATTTTAAAAAGTTGTAGTAGAATTTTATTACAGCTATTGCATTACATTGGGGTTTAGTTGGATGTCTTATTTATATAGGTATTTGTTTTGACAATCTTGTGGAATAATTTGAGGAAATAACATTGGAATTTAAGTGTCAGTTAAAAATCTAAAGTATAAACATGAAATTTCTAAAACTGGTGAATGAATTAAAGAACAGAAGTACATCCATACTTTACATCTAGATTCTGAAACTTTCAGCAGAGCTTACTTAAAAAATCCGAGTAGTGTTCTAATTTCTCCCCATCCTTGATCTTTTCTTAGGTACAGAAAATAATCGGTTAGCAATGTGAACTCAAGACATGGAAAACTCAGGATCTCTGTTAAGATGCTGTACTTAAATTTAGTAACAAAAATTATTTGGTTGTATTTTACCATGGCTACCCACTTGAACCATTAATCATGGTTTTATATAACAGGCTACTTAGTATAAAATAACTAATTATCAACACATAAATGCAGGCTTCATATATACTAGATTTTTTAACTGCTTTCATTGCAAGAAAACAATTTAAAAGAGAGTTAGATAATGTAACCGTTTTTTTTACATTTAGTTTTAATTGAAGGATAGTTATAATATTGTGTCGGTTTCTGTCATATATCAACATGAATCAGCCACAGGCACACACATGTCCCTCCTTGTTGGACCTCCCGCCCCATCCCACCCCTCTAGGTTATCACAGAGTTGATATCACAGAGTTGATTGGGTTGGCCTGCCAGTGTCCTGCAGCAAATCCCCACTGGCTATCTGTCTTGCATATGATAGTGCATATGTTTCGATCCTGTTCTCTCTATCCATCTCACCCACTGTGCCTGGGGGACAGGTCTAGGGACAGGTCTTTGTTTTCCCCCTTTTCACGTTTAATCTTATATTGCTCCAGCCTCTTGGGATCTTTCCAGATGCCTGTACTATATAGTTTAGAAAGTTCACTGACCCTGCCAGCTTTACATGATCTGTGCAGAGTTCTGATGTCTTGATCCAGAACCAAGTTGAAATTGATACCATGAGTAATCCTGAATGCATTTAGAGTAACTGAGTATTACTTTAATAATCCACTTGCCTTCCCCTTGGGGTTCCATCAGCATTTGTTCACCAGTCTTACTTAGAGTGTCATTCCTCTTAGTGAAAGAAGCTGGAACTGTTGACTGAAAAAATACATGCAACTCTCATGCAACACATGAGAGTTATGTTTTATTCGGTGGGAATTTTTAGAACTTCAAGGCTGGAAGACAGCATCTCCCAAGAAAAGATGAGAGAGACAACCCTGAGAGAGCTGCTCTGAGGAAGCAAGGGGAGCATTCAAGGTTATACAGAAGTTTTGTAACAAAGGACAGGTAGTCTGAATATCAAGCGTATTTCTGGGAGTTAGAGAAAACCAGGTATCTCAAGTTAAGGAATTGAGCGCTTTTCTGTGATGGGAAGATGCAAGAGTCTGGGCTCCCTGAAGTCATTCCTCACATGCACCTCAGCTGTCTGGGGCCAGGGTCCCGTGTTTTCACCCCTGAGTTCCTCAGTGCTCACCGTGGGGAGTGTCTGCCGTCTGATCGGTGTCAGATCATGGGTATTCTTTTCCTTCTTGAGTGCTCTTGGGGCTCAGAAATTCCCATTTGGAGGGCTGGAATTGATGATGACTGTGACATGCTTTTTTACTGATAATGGCAGAATATACTTCAATTCTCAGAACCACATGTGAGACATAAACATTTCTCTTTCCTTCTTCCAATATTTCACTTTAAAAGACATTGTGTATCTGTGTCAGGGTTCTCCAGAGAAACAGAACCAACAGGGTGTACATAGAGGGAGACATTTACTTAAAGGAAGCGGCTCATGCAACTGAGGAGGCTTGGGGAATTCATCTGCAAGGTAGACCAGCAGACTAAAGATGCAGGAAGAGCTGCAATTCAAGTCTAAAGGCAGAAAGTCTGCAGGCGGAATCCCCTCCTGCTTGAGAATGGTCAGTCTTTGTTCTACTGGGGCCTTTCAGTGACTGGATAAGCTCTCCCTCACTATGGACAGAAACGGCTTTTCTCAAAATCCACCAATTTAAATGTTAATCTCATTCAAAAAACACCCTCCTGGAAACATCCAGAATAATATCTGGACATGCTCGGGCAGCCTTTGACACATGAAACTAACCATTATGCAGCACTATTTACAATAGCTAGAACATGAAAGCATTCTAGATGAATGAAGGAAGAAATTGTTGCCCACATATACAATACAATGGAATATTACTCAGCCATAAAATGGAATGCATTTGAGTCAGTTCTAATGAGGTGGATGAACCTAGAGCTTATTATACAAAGTGAAGTAAGTCAGAAAGAGAAAGTCAAATATTGTATATTTATACCTGACCTGCCTCTTGAGAAACCTATATGCAGGTCAGGAAGCAACAGTTAGAACTGGACATGAAACAACAGACCCGTTCCAAATAGGAAAAGGAGTACGTTAAGGCTATATACTGTCACCCTGCTTAATTAACTTATATGCAGAGTACATCATGAGAAACACTGGGCTGGAGGAAGCACAAGCTGGAATCAAGATTGCTGGGAGACATATCAGTAACCTCAGATATGCAGATGACACCACCCTTATGGCAGAAAGTGAAGAGGAACTAAAAAGCCTCTTGATGAAAGTGAAAGAGGAGAGCGGAAAAGTTGGCTTAAAGCTCAACATTCAGAAAAGTAAGATCATGGCATCTGGTCCCATCACTTCATGGGAAATAGATGGGGAAACAGTGGAAACAGTGTCAGACTTTGTTTTTTTGGAGCTCCAAAATCACTGCCAATGGTGACTGCAGCCATAAAATTAAAAGACGCTTACTCCTTGGAAGGAAAGTTATGATGAACCTAGATAACATATTCAAAAGCAGAGACATTACTTTGCCAACAAAGGTCCGTCTGGTCAAGGCTATGGTTTTTCCCGTGGTCATGTATGGACGTGAGAGTTGGACTGTGAAGATGGCTGAGTGCCGAAGAATTGATGCTTTTGAACTGTGGTGTTGGAGAAGACTCTTGAGAGTCCCTTGGACTGCAAGGAGATCCAACCAGTCCATCATAAAGGAGATCAGTCCTAGGTGTTCATTGGAAGGACTGATGCTAAAGCTGAAATTTCAATACTTTGGCTACCTCATGCGAAGGGTTGACTCATTGGAAAAGACCCTGATGCTGGGAGGGATTGGGGGCAGGAGGAGAAGGGGACGACAGAGGATGAGATGGCTGGATGGCATCACCGACTCGATGGACATGAGTTTGAGTGAACTCCTGGAGTTGGTGATGGACAGGGAGGCCTGGCGTGCTGCGATTCATGGGGTCTCAAAGATTCAGACATGACTGAGCAACTGAACTGAACTGAACTGATGCCTGTATGGAATCTAGAGAGATGGTACTGATGAATCTGTTTGCAGGGCAGCAATGGAGATGCAGACATAGAGAACAGACTTGTAGACACAGTCAATGACACTTTGTAGATAAATGTGTAACTCTGGATGGACAGTTGATCTAGCTGATATTTTATGAGTGGATTAACAAGACCTTTGCATCATTGTGCTCTTTTTCATTTAATGCCCACAACTCCATGACCAGCTTTACTATTTCCCCAATTAGATAGGTGGAAACATGGCAGTCTAGAGGCTCCCTTGCCCAGAGCCACATAATGGGCCACATTCAGAACAGAGATGTGAGTCCTCGTGGTCTAACTTCAAGGTGGCCCAGCGGTAAAGAATCTGGCTGCCAAGAAGGAGATGCATGTTCAATCCCTGGGTTGGGAAGATTCCCTGGAGTAAGAAATGGCAACCCACTCCAGTATTCTTGCCTAGGAAATGCCATGGACAGAGGATCCAGGTAGGCTACAGTCTATGGAGTGGCAAAACGTTGGACACAACTTAGTGACTAAATAACAAACAGCAACAAAAGTACGTACTTTAGGCTTTGCTGATCATGTCATCTTGCAAGTACAAAACTGCTAGGAAGAGCATGCATGTATGCTAAGTCACTTCAGTCATGTCCTACTCTTTGCAACCCTATGGACTATAGCCCACCAGGCTCCCTGTCCATGGGATTCTCCAGGCAAGAACACTGGAGTGGGTTGACATGCTCTCCTCCAGGGGATCTTCTTGACCCAGGGATCGAACTCAACATCTCTTATGCCTCCTACATTGGCTGGCACGTTCTTTAGCACTAGCGCCATCTGGGAAGCCCTACTAAGATGAAACATGACTGTATTTCAATAAAACTTTGATGACAAAGATAGGCAGTGGATCATAGTTTGCTGGCCCCAGTTCTGTAAAATACATGGTGCTTTCAAACCCTAAAATTCAGTGATTCTAAGATAATACATATGGGAGGTTGCACTTTCCCCAGTTCATTGCCATAATGTCTCCTCTGCCATGTGACCTTGGTAGCTAACACTGAGATGTGGGACTGTGTCCCCTGTCCTTGGATTTGGATGTGCTTGTGAAGTCTCAGTCCCATAGAATACAGCTAGCAAAAATGACCGAGGTCATAACAGGCAGCAAAGTTTCTGCCTGACCACTGAGACCTTTGTTTTTGCAGATCTGAGCTGCCAGCTAAGAAATCTGACTCCTTGAGTTGACCCCACTGTAGAAAGTCACACTCGAGTCAACAGCCTCAATTGTTTTCGCCAATGGCCAACATCAACCGCTGGGAATGTCGATGAAGGTTCCTTTAAGTCAGGGGTTCCCAACTTCTGGGATCTAATGCCAGATGATCTGAGGTGGAGCTGATGTAATAAGAATAGAGACAAAGTGCACAGTAAATGTAATGTGCTTGAATCATACCAAACTCCCCTCTCCCCACATCCGTGGAGAAATTGTCTTCCATGAAACTAGTCCCTAATATCAAAAAAGTTGGGGAACAGAGTTCTAAATGACTTCAGCCCCTAGCTATCGAACCACCCCCACCTGCAACCCCAGATATTGTGCAGCAGAAATGAGCTCTTTCCTTTGTACCTTTTATGAATTTGGGACCCAGAGAATCCATGAATTTGACACAATGCTTGTTTTATACTGTAGGCTCTGGATGCTTCATTACGCAGTAATAACTTGACTGTAGCCCACCAGGATCCTTGGTCCATGGGATTCTCCAGTCAAGAATACCAAAGTGGGTTGTCACGGTCTTCTCCAGGGGATCTTTCAGACCCAGGGATGGAACCTGCATCTCTTACACTTCCTGTATTGGCAGGCTGGTTCTTTACCACTGATGCCACCTGGGAAGCAGGTGAGCTCTAACACATGATGGAAGTTTGTGGGTCCCCCACGGATCTGATCTTATCCCACTGTGGGAGACACAGGGAAGGGCTGGGTGCACTGCCAGGCTATAATTCCTGGTTCCTTTGTTTCAGAAGGGGCTCTATGCCTGTTTCTTGCTAGTGGAATGGAAGAGACGTGAATGTGTGTCAGCTCTGAGCCCAAGTCAGTGAGTGTGGGCATCCTTTACAGTTCTCTTTGTTCCCAGAGCCTGACTAATGGTAGAAGATCCAGAGGAGGACTCTAATCCCCCAGAAGGTGGTAGAAGCACTACATGGATGGGGTCTGGGTGTCTGGAAACCTGGGTGCATCAGAGCACACGGCTCCCTTCCCAGCCAGGGTCAAAGTGTTGCAGCAGCCTGACTGATGCTAAGTTCCTAAGGTTTGGGGAGTATTACAGCAGCTGGTCCACTCCAGTGACCTTATTTCATTTTGTTCTGTTTTTGGTCTCTTCTGACATTTTAAATCAAGTATAAAGGATTTTTAATACAATTTTATCAAAAACTCCATCGAAAAACTGAATCAAATAGCTGGAATGTTTGAGAGATTATTTCCTTTCATTAACTGTGCATTTTAAAGAGAGAAAATTTGAAAGTAATTAGACAACAGATGCAGGGGTGGGAACTGGGAGGGCAGAGAATGTTGGGGAGTGCTGTGTGTGTAATGAAATATCAGAGGTAGGCAGGTACCAAGGGAAAGAAGCCTGCCTACCACCCACAGCTGGGAGAGAGAGAGTTGTTGGCACAAGTGTTTAGTTTTCATAATAAGGGATCAAAGTGCTCTTAGCACTTGGTGAGGTGGCCAGTCTCTCCTGCAAGACAAGGGGGTGGTGATGAAGGAGGACAACATGCAGCCAAGCCCTGGGGCAAGGCCTCAACTTCTTTGACCTCAAGCTACGTTTTGGTTGATGTGGTTCTTGTAGACCACTCAGCTGGCAGAAGCAGACTAAATACTTCTTTTTTGAAATTAATTAATTAATTAATTAAATTTTGGGTCTTCATTGCTGCATGGGCTTTTTCTGTAGCTGTGATGAGCCAGGGCTGTTCTCTAGTTGTGGTGCGAAGGCTTCTCATTGCTGAGGCTTCTCTTGTTGGGAAGCACAGTCTCCAGGGCGTGTGGGCTTTAGTAGTTGCAGCACCTGGGCTCGGTAGTTGCTGTTCCTGGGCTTTAGAGCTCAGGCTCAATAGTTGTGGCAAAAGGGCTTAGTTGCTTGAGGCACATGGGATCTAGCTCCCTGATCAGGGATGGAACCCCTGTCTCCTGCATTGGCAGGTGGGTTCTTAACCACTGAGCCACCAGGGAAGTCTCAGAAGCAAACTAAATACTTCTAGAGTCTGCCAGAGTAAGGACAGCCATGAGTGGAAGTTAAATAAATCATTGTTGCCTTTCTTTCCAAGGTAGGGCAAAATAACCTCACAGACACACAAAAAGCAAATTCCAGTTCCCTTCGGAGGTCCCCCAATCCAGTTTTTAAAGATCTTTCTCTGGATGTGTAACAAATTACCACCACCTTAGTGGCTCCCGTCAGCACACATTTTTTTAATGATCTCATGGTTCTGTGGGTCAGAGGTCACGTAGGCTCTGGGGGGTGCCCTGCTTAGAGTCTCATGAGATGGAAGTCTGGGTGGTCGCCGGGCTGAGCACTCCTATGGAGCCTCCAGGGAAGAATCTGCCTTTGGGCTCCTTGAGTTTTTGGCAGACGCCAGTTCCTGGGGCAGTAGGATGGGGGGCCCTGTTTCCCTTGATGCTCAGGGCTGCTCCCAGACCAATCTCAGTTCCTTGTTCCATGAACTCTCCATCTTAGCCATGGCCAAGCTCCCTCACATAGAACCCTTCTCAGACTATAAATCTCTCTGACTTGTTCTCCCTGCTGGGGAAAACGCCACGCTTTACAGGGGCTCCTGTGACGAGGCCAGGCCCACCAGGATCATCATCCCAGCTTAGTGTGAACTGATTAGAGATGACATTTGCCAAATCTCTGGTGCCCTGGAATGTAACATACTCGTAGGAGAAACTCAAGGAAGACAGGCACCTCAATATCCTGCCCACCACCATCTCCAATGAGTGCAATTTTGTCTTCTACTGATAACTTACTCCTAATTCTTAAAATTCTTCCCCTGAGAAATTTTTCTTTCTAGTTAAGTCAAATTCAGGAAATTTTCAGAGTTTTGAAAAATACTAACCTGAGTGTTGGAAAGAAGTACAGAATCCTATACTTTTTTTTTTCCCATGCTGCCACTGTGATCACTTAATTAAAAGCATGAATCTGAGGCTATCGTGCTTTTATTTAAAATCCGTGAGTGGTTTTCTATTGCTGCCAGGGTAGTGTTACAACTCCTGCATAAAAATTCCAAAGGTTCTATTATCTGGGTTTTGCTTAATTGTCCTTGATGACTCTCTCCTGTTTCCCCCTCTCCCTCCCCTACCTGTTCTAATTTTCATTCTCTGGAAAGGACCTCGTTCCCTTCTCAGGGCTTGCTGCCATGCATTGTTCTCTTGAAAGAATCTCTCCCCTCTCTGTTTCCTATCTCTTGACTTGTGGTGTTGTTTAGTTGCTGAATTGTGTCCAACTCTCTGTGACCGGAGGGACTGCAGCCCACCAGGCTTCTCCGTGCATGCGATTTCCTAGGCAAGGATCCTGGGGTGAGTTGCCATTTCCTTCTCCAGGGAATCTTCCTGACCCAGGGATCAAACCCACATCTCCTCATCTGCATTGACAGGTGGATTCGTTACCACTGAGCCCCCTGAGAAGCTCCTGAATATGAATATAGCTGCATAAGTCTTCTATTGGGGATATGCCCAGGGAACTGTCTTTCAAGTGGAGATAGTGCTTATGACAACTGGAAGCAAGTGACTTATTTGTGTGCCCATAATAGTTTTCTTAATGTTTAGGTAGTAACTACTTGCTGAGTAGGATCATCTCCTGTTCAATTATACTTATACTCCTACTTACATAGGGACCCTAAGACTGTGCCCATTTAGTCCTGCCTCTTACGACCTCAGGGCCAGCTTGCTTTCATCGTAAATACACCAACTTGATTGTCCCTGCTCTTAGAGTTCTTTTGCTTTTATACCATGGATATCACCATGTACTTATTAATGTTTTTTCAGTCTTCTTGTAGCAATGCCTGTTTCAGTAGAGGGATCCATATCCTGACATGCTAGAGAGGAGTGTTTGGGTAATATTATGGGAACACAGTTCATCAGGGAACACAGAATGCCAGAATGTTCTGGCATTTCTCAAACCCCATATTTGTTCTGAAAGATGTGGTTTACATTTTTAAAAGACATGCCCTGGTGGCATGATATGCTGATATTCCTTTAAAAATTATGGCATTGTCATACTTCCGTACCTAATTCTCAGAGAAAAGTTTTACATTTACAAATAACATGTCTTCTTGTTGATAGCATAAATATTTTAAAACAGTGTTATTTTATCCATGAATGAGCACAGTGTGTTGTTTTCATCATGTAGTTTGAATTGACTGAATAATTGAATGCTTGCCTTATTTTTTAATCACTTTTCAATATCAGCGGCACATTGGAATTTAGACACGAAGAATGTTAAATTGAATGGAATTGCACAATTACAGTGATCACACAGAATATGAAATTAGTTTCAGTAAGAGACTGATAGTCAGGAGGATAATAAGGGAGCATTATCAGGTGTAAGATGAAGCGTGATATGCTATAATGAAATGGTGATCTAAATGTTAAGAAAAACATTTGTTAGCACATTCAGTTCCATTCCGAAGCCTGCTCTCTCTCTAGTCTAACCTCTTCTTCTTCCCACCTGCTCTGCACATTCCCCCACCCCTGCCTGCCACTCTCTTAGTTCTGGCCTCTTTTCTGTTCTTTCAAAATGCTAGACACCCTCCCATCTTAGGGTGTTTGTCCTGGCTAGTCCCTCCAACTGGAATTCTCTCCCAGAACTCCCCATGGCTAACTCCTCATCTCTTTCAGATCTTCGTTCCAAGTGCTCTGGTCCCAAACACTGTCTCACCCTACACTTAACTTAATGAGAGCCCTCATCACCCAGCTCTGCTTCTGCTCTGCAGCACCTAACAGCTTCTAAGACAGCATGTATCTCACTTCTTCACTGTTGTTGGTGTTCAGTCGCCAAGTCACGCCCACCTCTTTGCGACCCCATGGACTGCAGCACACCAGGCTCCCCTGTCCTTCACTGTCTCCTGAAATTTACTCAGATTCATGTCCATTGAGTTGGTGGTGCCATCCAACTATCTCATCCTCTGTCACCCCTTTCTCCTCCTGCCCTCAATCTTTCCCAGCATTCGGGGTCTTTTCCAGTGAGTTGGCTCTTTGCCTCAGGTAGCCAAAGCATCACAGCCTTGGCTTCAGTGTCAGTCCTTCCAATGAATATTCAGGGTTAATTTCCTTTCGGATTGACTGATTTGATCTCCTTGCAGTCCAAGGGACTCTCAAGAGTCTTCTCCAACACCACAGTTCAAAAGCATCAGTTCTTCAGCGCTCAGCCTTCTATATGGTCCAGCTCTCACATCCATACATGACTACTGGAAAAACCATAGCTTTGACTATTATATGGACCTTTGTTGGCAGAGTGATGTTGCTGTTTTTTAATATGCTGTCTAGGTTTGATTTTTCTGTCTCTCTCCCTAACAACAACAAGAAACTTTATGTCTTTTATTGAGTAATGTATCTAAGTACTAAGGACACTGCCTGACATATTGTGATGCTCTGTAAGTATTTGTTGAATGAGTACATGAAATACTGGCTTATTGATATAAAGTAGGGTTAATTCCAAACAATTGAGTTATTTAATGATAATCCACCATTTAGCTGCCACTGAAAATATAAGCTGTGGTCTCTAGTAACCTTAAATATAAGTTTCAAAGTAATTGAGAAAGAAGCATGCACCCCGGTGTTCATTGTAGCGCTGTTTACCATAGCCAAGATGTGGAAACAACCTAAATGTGAATAGATAAAGAAGATGTGTACAAATGTACAATTGAATATTTGTTTTTATTGTTGATGTTCAGTTGCCAAGTCATGTTGGACTCTTCATGAACCCATGGACTGCAGCACGCCAGGCTTCCCTATCCCTCACTATCTCCTGGAGTTTACCCAAGTTCGTGTCCGTTGAATCTGTGATGCCATCCAACCATCTCATCCTCTGTCATCCTCTTCTCCTTTTGCCTTCAATCTTTCCCAGCATCAGGGTCTTTTCCAATGAGTCAGCTTTTCCTTTTGGTGGTCAAAGTATTGGAGCTTCAGCTTCAGCATCAGTCCTTCCAAAGAGCATTCTCTTTAGGATTGACTGGTTTGATTTCCTTGCTTTCCAAGGGACTCTCAAGAGTCTTCACCAGCACCGCAGTTTGAAAGCATCAATTCTTCTGCACTCCGTTCCACTCTCACATCCGGACATGACTACTGGAGAGATCATAGCTTTGACTATATGGACCTTTGTTGGCCAAGTGGTGTCTACTTTTTAATACACTGTCTAGGTTTGTTATAGCTTTCACCCCAAGAAGCAATCATCTTCTAATATCGTGGTTGCAGTCACCATCTGCAATGATTTTAGAGCCCAAGAAGAGGAAATCTATCATGCCTCCACTTTAGTTCTTTCCAGTTTAGCCTGTTTAGTTCCTCTTGGCTTTCTGCCGTTTGAGTCGTATCATCTGCATATCTGAGCTTATTGATATTTCTCCTGGCAATCTTGTTTCCACCTTGTAACTCATCCAGCCTGGCATTTCGCATAATGTGCTCTGTGTGTAAGTTAAATAAACAGGGTGACAATAAACAACCTTGTCGTACTCCTTTCTCAATTTTGAACCAGTCAGTTGTTCTATATGGGGATCGAACTGTTGCTTTTTGACCTGCATACAGGTTTCTCAGAAGACAAGTAAGATGGTCTGGTATTCCCAACTCTTTAAGGGTTTTCCACAGATTGTTATGATCCACACAGTCAAACACTTTAGTGTAGACAATGAAACAGAGGTAAATAATTTTCTGGAATTCCCTTGCTTTCTCTATGATCCAGTGAATGTTGGCAATTTGATCTCTGGTTCTTCTGTCTTTCCTAAACCCAGCTTGAACATCTGGAAGTTCTCGGTTCATGTACTGCTGAAGTCTAGCTTGGAAGATTTTGAGCATAACTTTACTAGCATGGGAGATGACTGCAATTGTCTGATGGCTTGAACATTGCTTAGTACTGTCCTTTTTGGGAACTGGGATGAGGATTGACCTTTTCCAGTCCTGTGGTCACTGCTGTGTTTCCCCAATTTGCTAACATACTGAATAGCATCATCTTTTAGGATTCTGTGTCTCTGCTTGAATTCCATCACCTTCACTAGCTTTATTGGCTTCCTTCTGCTGCTGCTGCTGCTAAGTCACTTCAGTCGTGTCTGACTCTGTGCAACCCCATAGATGGCAGCCCACCAGGCTCCTCCATCCATGGGATTTTCCAGGCAAGAGTACTGGAGTGGGGTGCCATTGCCTTCTCCAATTGGCTTCCTTAGGCCCCCTACCTTCACACTCCAGAATGTCTGGCTCTGGGTGAGTGACTACCTTATCATGGCTCTCTGGGTTGTTAAGATCTTTTTTTGTACAGTTCTTCTATGTATTCTTTTCATCTTTTTTTGATCTCTTCTGCTTCTATTAGATCTTTACCATTTCTGTCCTTTATTGTGCTCATCTTTGGATGAAATATTCCTTTGATATTTCCGGTTTTCTTGAAGATACCTCTAGTCTTACCCATTCTGTTGTTTTCCTCTACTTCTTTGCACTGTTCATTGAATATTGCTAAATCATAAAAAATAATGAATTAATGCAATTTGCATCAACATGGGTGGACCTAGAGATTATCATACTAAATGAAGTATATCAGACAGAGAAAGACAAATGTTGTATGATATCACTCATATGTGGAACCTAGTTTTAAAAAAATGATAGAAATGAACTTATTTACAAAACTGAATCAGGCTTATGGGTAGTGAAAACAAATTTCCCGTTACTAGATGGGAAATGTGGGGAAGAGGGATAAATCAGAAACTTAGGATGGACACATACACACCACTATATATAAAACAGATAATCAAGAAGGACCTACTATATATAGCACAGGGAAGTCTACTCAATATTCTGTGATAATCTATAAGAGAAAAGAATCAGAATGAATATATGTATATCTATAACTGAGTCACTTTGTTGTATGCCTGAGACTAACACAACATTGTTAATCAGCTATACTCCCAGGTGGCACTAGTGGGAAGGAACCTGCTTGCCAATGTAGGGGACATAGGAGATGTGGTTTGGATCCCTGGGTTGGGGAGATCCCTGGAGAAGGGCATGGCAACCTACTCCTGTATTCTTTCCTGGAGAATCCCATGGACAGAGGAGCCTGGTGGGCTACAGTCCATAGGGTTGCAAAGAGTCAGACATGACTGAAGTGACTTAGCACACACACACATACTCCAATAAAATTAAAATTAAAAAAGGTAATAAGCTATCTTGAGCTTATTTTCATTTGTAACTAACTAGTTTATTAAGATGTGAAGAAGTGGTTGACATTAAAACTATACACATTTTAAATAAATAATAAGTATCTGGGTCTGGAAAATAGCTTTCTAGTTATGTGGTGTGACTTGGATGCGTTAAGTTTGAAAAACTTCTTAAGATTAGCTAATCAACTGCTTTATCATCTATCTGGAAATTAGGGTTGTTAACCTAAAAATCTTTATTTTTAGTGTGTAGATGTTGAAAAGGGCATGTCTGTTATTAAACTACTTTTTCAGGCTGGATGTTATAAAAGCTGCACTTTTTGACCTGCCTTGATCTAAAAAGGGCAACAGTGGAAAGGTACGTGTACACCATTGCTCTGCTTTATTCTTAGAAACCTGGACTTTGAGGTTGTCCTTTGAGATTGAGAGGAAAAAAAGGATAGTTTATTTTGACCTTGCCTGACTCTCTTTTTCTATTTGTTGATCGGAATATAATAAAAGCAGAAACTGGGTAATGTATCCACAGTCTTTACTGAGGATGCGATGGTTTCTAGTCTCAAGAGGTGAGCTCTTGTTTTTGAGCCATCTGCTTAAGATTTTCCAAAGTAAGAAATGCTCTGTTATGTTAGTGCAAAAGAAATCATGCCTTAACTTAACTATCTGCATTTAATGAGCTTCAAGAGGTCTGGGTGGGATGCTGGGGTTTCAGAGGGTATGCTGTTCAGAAGATCACTGTTTTTAAGACGTGATGTTTGTGTTCTCTGTAACAGTACACTCTTAAAAACAGTGATTGAGGTGGGACATAAAAACAGATATATTACCTTTTTGGTTTATTTGAAACATTAATTCTTGGGGAAGAAAGAATGGATTAGAATGCAAGAGTGCTTCTTTAGGTGAAAATATTGGGTTGGCCAAAAAGTTCGTTTCCATAAGATGTTATGGAAAAGCTCAAATGAAGTTTTTGGCCAACCCAGCACTATGGTTTAAAGACACAATCCCTGATTTCCCTAACTCATTATTCTGTAACTTAGAAGGTGCAGTAGAAGCAAAGTGTTTGCTTTCTACCATTGTTTATATATGCCTCTTGGAAGGAATGATGCTAAAGCTGAAACTCCAGTACTTTGGCTACCTCATGTGAAGAGTTGACTCATTGGAAAAGACTTTGATGCTGGGAGGGATTGGGGGCAGGAGGAGAAGGGGATGACAGAAGATGAGATGGCTGGATGGCATCACTGACTGGATGGACGTGAATCTGAGTGAACTCCGGGAGTTGGTGATGGACAGCGAGGCCTGGCGTGCTGTGATTCATGGGGTCGCAAAGAGTCAGACACAACTGAGCGACTGAACTGAACTGAACTGTTATATGCCTCTGGATTTTAAGTCTATTGCTTTAATTTTCTGGCTTTACCATCCGCTAAAAACAAATAAAATTTCCTTTAAAGCTCTTTAAGATTGGCTTTCTGTAGTGGAACAGCTTCTTTCCTTTAGAGAAATACCCAAATATTACAGTATAGTACTATATAGCCAATTGTGTTAGTTGTGTACCTAGACCAACTTTGTTGGGTTTACAAACAAATTGGACTTACATGCAAAAAGGTAAAATGGATGTCTGAGGAGGTCTTACAAATAGCTGAGAAAAGACGAGACACTAAAGGCAAAGGAAAAAAGGAAAGATATACCCATTTGAATGCAGAGTTCCAAAAAATAGCAAAGAGAGATAAGAAAGACTTTGTCAGTGATCAATGCAAAGAAACAGAGGAAAACAATAGAATGGGAAATACTAGAGATCTCTTCAAGAAAATTAGAGATACCAAGGGAACATTAGGGAACATTTCATGCAAAGATGGGCATGATACAGGACAGAAGTGGTATGGACCTAACAGAAGCAGAAGATAATAAGAAGAGGGGGCAAGAATACACAGAACTATACAAAAAAAGATCTTCATGACCCAGATAACCATGATGATGTGATCACTCACCTAGGTCAGACATCCTGGAATGAAAAATCAAGTGGGCCTTAGGAAGCATCACTACAAACAAAGCTAGCGGAGGTGATGGAATTCCAATTGAGCTCTTTCAAATCCTGAAAGATGATGCTGTGAAAGTGCTGCACTCAATATGCCAGCAAATTTGGAAAACTCAGCAGTGGCCACAGGACTGGAAAAGGTCAGTTTTCATTCCAATCCCAAAGAAAGGCAATGCCAAAGAATGCTCAAACTACCGCACAATTGCACTCATCTCCCATGCTAGCAAAGTAATGCTCAAAATTCTCCAAGACAGGCTTCAACAGTATGTGAACCAGGAACTTTCAGATGTTCAAGATGGATTTATAAAAGGCAGAGGAACCAGGGATCAAATTGCCAACATCTGCTGGATCATCGAGAAAGCAAGAGAGCTCCAGAAAAACATCTGCTTTATTGACTATGCTAAAGCCTTTGACTGTGTGGATCACAAGAAACTGTGGAAAATTCTTAAAGAGATGGGAATACCAGACCACATTACCTGCCTCCTGAGGAATCTGTATGCAGGTCAGGAAGCAAGAGTTAGAAGGACATGGAACAACAGACTGGTTCTGAATCGGAACAGGAGTACGTCAAGGCTGTATATTGTCACCCTGCTTATTTAACTTCTATGCAGAGGACATCATGAGAAACGCTGGGCTGGAAGAAGCACAAGCTGGAATCAAGATTGCCAGGAGAAATATCAATAACCTCAGACATGCAGATGACACCACCCTTATGGCAGAAAGTGAGGAGGAACTAAAAAGTCTCTTGATGAAAGTGAAAGAGGAGAGTGAAAATGTTGGCTTAAAACTCAACATTTGGAAAACTAAGATCATGGCATCCAGTCCCATCGCTTCATGACAAGTAGATGGGGAAACAATGGAAACAGTGAGAGATTTTATTTTTGGGGGGCTCCAAATCACCGCAGATGTTGATTTGGAAATAAAGACGCTTGCTCCTTGGAAGAAAAGCTATGACCGACTTAGACAGCATGCTAAAAAGCAGAGGCATTACTTTGCCAACAAAGGTCCGTCTAGTCAAGGCTATGGTTTTTCCAGGAGTCATATATGGATGTGAGAGTTGGACTATAAAGAAAGCTGAGCACTGAAGAATTAATGCTTTTGAACTGTGGTGTTGGAGAAGGCCCTTGAGAGTCCCTTGGACAGCAAGCAGCCCATTCTAAAGGAAATGAGTCCTGAATATTCATTGGAAGGCCTGATGCTGAAGCTGAAACTCCAATACTTTGGCCACCTGATACGAAGAACCGACTCATTGGAAAAGACCCTTATGCTGGGAAAGATTGAAGGCAGGGGAAGAAGGGGATGACAGAGGATAAGATGATTGGATGGCATCACCGACTCGATGGACATGAGTTTGAGTAAACTCTGGGTGTTGGTGGTGGACAGGGAAGCCTGGTGTGCTGCAGTCCATGGGCTTGCAAAGAGCTGTACACGACTGAGCAACTGAGCTGAACTGAATGCACTCTTGGAATGGTAGTCAATCATATGTAAAGGACTTACTGTATTGTCATTAGGATTTGGGCTTGGGAAGTGTATGGAGAGGTTTATTATTTTTTTTAATTTTCTATAATTATATCTCTTGAATTTTTGTGGGGAAGTGAACTAATACATTAAAGCGATTAGGTTTATTTCATTTTGCTAGTTAAGGAAAATGGCAACTGAAAAAACTACAAAAATTCTTAAAAATCTCAATATTAGAAGAAGACTTTGGTAGGAAGTTAAGTTGACCTGAACACAGGTCCTGAAGTCTTTGTATATTGGTGTATCTTGCTCTCTTTATGGCTATCTATAAACACGAAAATAAAATTAAATAGGGAATTAGGAAAGTGCCCGAAGACATAAAAGATGTAACAATGGGAGGAATTTAGACTTGCCGCTAGGCTTCTAGCCAACGGACATAAAATTCAACTTGAAACTGCTCTGTTTCACCTGAGGTACCTCTTGCTGGGTACATGAGATGAATCTCAAACTGGCTTTTGAGACATTTAGCAGCTGTTTCTGTTTATCTTTGAGTTTCTGAATGAGTTTGGAGTCATTTTAATATTTTCTTTAGAAGATCAATTCTGGGCATGTTGAATTAGAATGGTTATTTTTATGTCCTGTAGGCTCAATATCCTAGGCGAAGAAACCCCATAGGAACATCTCCAGATATTTTCTTGTGTATGCAAGGTCACGTGGTGCACCATAAAAAGGCTTCTGTCACATTTTAGATACAAAACGCAAGTGCACTTTGAGGTATTCGCAGGCTCAGAAGTAAGGAGAGGTTTTTTTTTGATATAGCCGTCTCATAAAAGCAATGAGGAGGTGTATAAAATATTTTAGAATCGTCCTTGGCATAAACAGGATTGCTAATGAGTACATTTTATCAGGCTGAATTTATTTCTAACAAAATCATTTGTACAAAGCATCATCAGGAGAGTTTATATAGAGATAGCTTAAGGGAAAAACAGATGAGATTGAGTCGTACCCTTCTAGGAAGTCAGGTAAACTATTTCAGGAGTATAAATTAAGCGCTCTGGGAGGTTTTTGACTTTCGGACAACTGTGGAGAAAGTGAGAAATGTTTATTAATTAAAGCTGTAGTTTCTCTGCCACCGTGCTGGAGGCCTGACTTGGGAACGAGCGTGTGAGGGCCGAGGGAGCAGCTTGGGGTCAGGGCGCTGGGAACAAGCCTCGCCCTTTGGGACGCTAGTGTGCCACAGCTGGACAGGCTCTTCTGTGAATCTGTGGGTCCTGTGACACACGGAGCATTCGCCACACACGGGGCCACGGTGACGGCGGCATCAGAGACACTCAGGGCTGGAGGAGTAAGACGACAGGGCCAAGAAGCACTGCACCGCACCCCATCACCCGCCTGGGGTTGCTCAGCTGTGTTTCACTCTTTGTGCCCCGTGGACTGTAGCCCGCCAGGCTCCTGTGTGCATGGGACTCTCCAGGCAAGCATACTGGAGTGGGTTCCTATTCCTTTCTCCAGGGGATATTCTGGACCCAGGGATCAAACCCACGTCTCCTGCACGGCAGGCAGATTCTTTACCACTGAGCCACCTGGGAAGCCCTCTGCCTTGCGTACAGATGCAAATACGGGGTCGGCCAAAAAGTTTGTTCAGGTTTCTGTACCATGTTATGGGAAAACCATAGCAAACATTTTGGCCGGCCCAATATTTTAAAACCATTATCCCAAATATAACCATTTTCCTCTGGAGCTCCTACCTTGTAATATTGGCCAGTTGAACTTTTACTACTACCAATATTAGAAATTTTCCTGTTTATTCACTTATTTATTTATGATCTGTCTCTCTTCAGACTAAATTTTATGAAATAGAGAACTTGTCACTTCTCTTGACAATTACATTCTCAGTGTCTGGCCTACAATAGGCTCTCAGTAAATATTTCCTGGGTATGTGAATACATCTGCGAGAACATACATCTGTCTGCATATGGAGCTAATATTGTCATTTTATAAGTGTGTACATTATACTATGTGACATGTTCTATATATGAATTATTAAACATAAGTAACAAAATTTACCTCCCCTCCATATTTATTTTTACACATGTCTATACCTTGCCCTTTTTCATTTAATAGTAATATGTAATATTATAATAATATGTAATATAATAGTGCATAATATAATGTAATAACAATATAATAATATCCAGTGACAATTAGTAAAAATATAACTGCTGCATTCTTTTCAAAAGCTATACTGTAGTTCATAGTATAGGTAAATAATGATTAATTAGTACACTAGGATGTGTGTTCAGTCACTCAGTCTTGTCTGACTTTTTGCAACCCCATGGACTGTAGCCCACCAAGTTCATCTGTATATGAGATTTCCTAGGCAGGAATACTGGAGTGGGTTGCCATTTCCTTCTCCAGGGGATCTTCTTGACCCAGGGATCAAAATTGCGTCTCTTAGGTCTCCTGCATTGGCAGGTAAAATCTTTACTGTTTGAGCCGTCGGGAAAGCCCTAGGATGGATATTTGTATTTTTTTCATTTTTCATCAATAAAAACAATATTAAGATAAGTATCCATGGGCACATGTCATTTCATACACAGGATTCATCTTTATTTTTTTCTTCCAGATAAGTAGTTGTGTCACACTATTTATTGAGGAATCTTCTGTCTTCCTTTTGATTTGAAATGTTTATTTCATCTTATGCTAAATTCCCATATTATCTGGGTCTATTCAAATTCTCTGCCATAGATATCTCTAATTTCTATGTTTGATTATCTATTTTAGCCCCCTATTATCTTTCCCCCAGAATTTTTTATTCTGTTTGTTTTCCATTATGAATTAAAAGCATAACTAGTTCCCTGTTTAACACCCCCACCATCACCCAAAATTCATGTTACCATTTTTACTGGGATGGCATTAAAATATGAGTATACTTATGGAGGGGGTCTCCCTCTCCCTGATAACTCAGATAGTAAGGGAATCCTGCCTGCAATGCAGGATACCTGGGTTCTATCCCTTGGTTGGGAAGATCCCCTGGAGAAGGGCATGGCAACCACCCCAGTATTGTTGCCTGGGAAATCCCATGGACAGAGGAGACTGGTGGGCTACAGTCCATGGGGTTAAAAAGAGTTGGACACCACTGAGTGACTAAGCACACAGCATACACATATTTAGGGGAGAACTGGCTTCATTATGAATTTTCATTTACTCAAGGCTTTTTGTATATCCCTCAGTAGAATTATAACATTTCTTCCTAGAGATATAGACTTTATCTATATCTCTCTTTATCTATATCTCTATCTCTATTTGGTTTTTCCCTACTGTTGTAAATAGTGATTTCCCTTAGGTGGTTGTTTGCATATATAAAGCTATTATTTTCTGTATATTTACACAGACATACACAGACACGTTTAATCCAAGCAACTTACTGAATTTCTTATTATTCATAGTAGTTTTTCAGTTGGTTCAACTTGAATTGCTCAGGCAGGTATATGGTAATACTATTTGCAATTAATGAAAAATCTCTCTCCTCCTTTCCAGTTATTATATCTCTTATATTATCTCTTGTCTAACTGAATTGACTGCTATCTTCAGAATAATCTTTTTAAAAATGATTTATCTATTTGGTTGCTCTGGGTGTTAGTTGCGGCATATGGTATCTAGTTCCCTGACCAGAAATCGAACCCAGGCCCTCTGCATTGGGAGCACAGAGTCTTAGCCACTGGACCATAGGGAAGTCCTTGTAATAATCTTAAATAATGTGAAATCAGCTAATGGGGAAATTCTTAGAACTGTACTTATTTTGGTATGTTAGCCTTTGAACAGTTACTCTGTTGTGTGATCTTTATTATTTTTAATGCTAGTATTTATATGTGTCTGAACTTTTCTGGTTTTGTGTGTGTGTGTGTGTGTGTGTGTGTGTGTGTGTGTGTGTGTGTGTGTAATCTTGGTCAGGTTTTGTTGTCAATGTTATTCTAGCTGTATAATCAATTTGAAATATATCTTTTTTGTTATTAGAGAACAGTTTTTGAAAACATTGTGGGATGTGTTCCTTCAAAGTTTGAAGGAAACAGACTTTGGTCTGGTGCTTTATTTTTCATCAGAGGTAGCTCTTTGACAATTTTCTCTATTTCTTCTATGGCTATTGGGCAGTGCCAGTAGGCTGAAATTCTGAAATGGGCCCCAAATTCCCACTCCATGGTATTAATGTCCTTGTATAATAATCTCTTCCCTTTGAGAATAGGAAGGTGTGTGAGTGTGATGGCTTCATCACTTGATTTAGGTGATGCTATGACAAGGATGAAAGGGTTTTGTGCATATAATCATGGTCCTAGTTTAGCTGACTTTGAGTTAATCTTGAGAGTCCCTTGGACTGCAAGAGATCAAACCAGTCAATCTTAAAGGAAATCAACCCTGAATATTCATTGGAAGGACTGATGCTGAAGCTGAAGCTCCAATACTTTGGCCACCTGATTTGAAGAGCCGACTCACTGGAAAAGACCCTGATCTTAGGAAAGATTGAAGGGGAAAGGAGGAGGAGACGCAGAGGATGAGATGGCTGGATGGCATCACCGACTCAATAGTCATGAGTCTGCGCAAACTCCGGGCGATGGCAAAGGACAGGGAAGCCTGGGGTGCTGCAGTCCGTGGGGTCACACAGGGTCTGACATGACTTAGCAACCGAAGTGCAGTTAATCAGAAGGGAGGTTGTCCTGGGAGGCCTGACCTCACAAGTGGGTCTAAAAAGCCCTTCCTGACAGCAGAAATATGGGGATGTGAAGTGTGAAGAAGAAATTCACCCTGTTATGAGAGGACCAGGGAGGAGACCACAAGGGAGCACCAGAGTGGGGCCTCTCGCTGGTGAAAGTCCTGTCCAGACAACAACCAGCAATACCCTGGGGGCTCTGCCCACAGCCACAGAGATGGGTCCTGCCAACACGCTGGGTGAACCTGGAATCGGATCTTTGCTGGCCAAGCTTCCAGAGAGGGATGGAGCTGGCCGAAAATTTGATCTCCGCCTTGTGAGCTCCTTAGCAGAGGCCCTGTTGAGAGATGCTGGATTAAGATCCAGAGGCTGTGGGAAAATTCTGTTATTTTAAGCCACTAAGTTTCTGGTAATTTGTTATGTAGAGGTAGAAAATGAATATAGTCAGTTCAGAATTTTTTTGGAAGTCAGTTTTGTCATTTATATTTGGTTAAAAACCATCCATTTCCCCCATAATCTTAATTGTATTTGCATAGAATTGAACAGAATAATCTCTTATGATTATTTAAATTTCTGAAATTTCTGTTTTTTTAGCCATTAAAAAAATTTCATTTTGCCTTTTGAAGTATAGTTGATTTACAATGTTGTGTTAATTTTAAGTGTACAGCACAGTGATTGTTATACATATATGTATATTTATTCTTTTTCAGATTCTTTCCCATTATAGTTTATTATGAAATATTGAGTAGAGTTCCTTGTGCTATACAGTAGGTCCTTATTGGTTATCTATTTTATATATAGTGATGTGTGTATGTTAATCCCAAACTCCTAATTTATCTCTCCCCTACTTTCCTCTTTGTTAACCATAAGCTTATTTCCTATGTCTTTGAGTCTGCTTCTGTTTTGCAGATAAGTTCATTTGTACCCTTTTTTTAGATCCCACATATAAGCAATATCACATGATATTTGTCTTTCACTGTCTAACTTCCTTAGTATCATGATCTCTAGGTCCATCCATGCTGGTCAGACAACATTATTTTATTCTTTTTTTGTGACTGATTAATATTCTATTGTGTATATGTACCACATTGTCTTTATCCAGTCATCTGTCAGTGGGACATTTAGGTTGTTTCAGAATTTATATATGGTGGTGGTGGTGGTGGTTTAGCTGCTAAGTCGTGTCCAACTCTTGCGACCCCATGGATGGTAGCCTGCCAGGCCCCTTTGTCCATGGGGATTCTCCAGGCAAGAATACTAGAGTGGGTTGCCATGCCCTCTTCCAGGGGAATCTTCCCAACCCAGGGATCAAACCCAGGTCTCCCGCATTACAGGTGGATTCTTTTCCAGCTAAGCCGCCAGGCAAGCCCAAGAATACTGGCGTGGGTAGCCATTCCTTTCTCCAGCGGATCTTCCTGACTCAGGAATTGAACTGGGATCTCCTGCATTGCAGGTAGATTCTTTACCAGCTGAGCTACCAGGGAAGCCCCACTTTTAACTTGGTTCTTTTTAATTTCATTTTGTTCCTTTTTCTCAGTCTTATACTTTATGTCCCTCTCTCTTTTCAGTACATTTCTTTTTCTTTCATGTTGCTTTCAATGTGACCATTTTGGGGCTTTGTTTTTCATTATATTCCAATTGCTGCTGCTTATTTATTTATTTTTTTTAATCTCCTGCTTTCTTTCAATAGTTTGCCTAACCTCAGCAAGCTCAGCATATCACATTGTTTCACAGAATCAATGACTTCTTTAACCTCTTTGAAGAATTTGTAACACTGTATAGCAGCATGGTTTTGATGACCATTCCTGATCTTTTCTTCCTTTTTTTCTTACAATATTTTAATGTGTTATTTCCTTGAAAAGGTTATAAGTAATCTTTGAGTAGGGTATGTCCTTCTTAACAATGACAGTAAGCATTCATTTTATGACAGAATTTTGTGTGTGAGTGAATTCATTTAGCCTTTATTGGCTGCACCCAACAAGAACTAGCAGCTGTAGGGCTACTTGGATATTGAATATTTTTCCTCCATTCTGCCTCACTAACAGCCTGCTTCCTGCAAATATGGCTGCTCTGTATAGACCTCCTGAGACCTGTCCCCAGTCTGCCATGCACTGCTTCTCTTTGGTGCCAGACTCAATTCAGAGATGCTCTGGCCACCAGCAGTCATTCCTGATGCTACTGTTTCAAACAAGTGCTTGTTGGTTTTCTTCTTAGGATTTCCCCCCAATTCGTTGGGGAACTGAGATCTGGTGACTTTAAGTGAGATTGGTAGCTGGTCATTCTGTCTTCCCTTGCTCCTGATTTACCATCAATTAAAAAAAATTTATTATTTTTTGAAAGTGCATTTTACTTTTTGGCTGTGCTGGGTCTTCATTGCTGGGTGAGCTTTCTCCCGTTGTGGAGAGAGGGGGATGCTTTCTCGCCGCAGTGCACAGACTTCTCATTGTGATGGCTTCTCTTGTGGAGCAACGGCTCTAGAGTGTGTAGGCTTCAGTAGTTGAGGCTCCCAGCCTCTGGAGCACAGGCTCAACAGTTGTGCCCCATGTGCTTAGTTGCTCCACAGCATGTGGGATCTTTCTGGACCAGGGACTGAACCTGTGTCTCCTGCATTGGCAGGCAGATTCTTTACCTCTGAGCCACCAGGGAAGCCCCAATTTATCATCAATGAACTGATATTTTTCAAAAAACTAATTTTTGTTATTATTATATTTTCCTTAATGAAGACTTTATTATTGGTTGCACCACGTGGTGTATGGGATCATAGTTCCCTGACCAGGAATCAGACCTGTGCCCCCTGCCTTGGAAGCACAGAGTCTTAACTGCTGGATCACCAGGGAAAGCCCAGGACTGAACTGATCTTACTGCATATGATAATTTCCTTATACACTGTGGTTGGGGGTAAGATATCTGATACTTTTGTCAAGAGTAGGCTTTTTTTTTGGTTCCTGTTTCATATTCTTTTTTGTTGTTGCTGTGAGTGTTCTATAAGAACAGACCTTTCTTTTCCAGTTTAAAAGTATAAATTATAATTGTATAATATTCAATTGTTGAACCATAAATACACTTAAAAGTTTTTTGATGGCTACATACTATGTTAAGTGTTAAGTAAATGTTTGTCACTCTGTTATGTCCGACTCTGTGATCGTATGGACTGTAGCCCACCAGGCTCCTCTGTCCATGGGGTTCTCCAGACAAGAATACTGGAGTGGGCTGTCATTCCCTTCTCCAGGGGATCTTCCCAACCCAGGGGTCAAACTTGGGTCTCCTACATTGCAGGCCAATTCTTTATCATCTGAGTCACCAAGAAAGCCCAATGTACTATGATGGGAAGCTTTAAATTTAGTTTAGTGAGGTTATCAATTTTGATTTTCTGAGTGCAAATAATTAAAATCCATGTTTGTTCTTGAGAAGCTCTGTAATGAGACTAAGCTCTAGGCTATACAGTTTCCTGCACTCTAGCAAATTCCAGATTAATGGCTGTTCAGTTCAGTTCACTTCAGTCGCTCAGTCGTGTCTGACTCTT
The DNA here is from genome assembly GCF_001704415.2 of Capra hircus. Taxonomy (NCBI): domain Eukaryota; kingdom Metazoa; phylum Chordata; class Mammalia; order Artiodactyla; family Bovidae; genus Capra; species Capra hircus. The sequence continues at coordinate 5,310,928 of NC_030815.1, read as the reverse complement.
TGCGAGCTCATGAATTGCAGCATGCCAGGCCTCCCTGTCCATCACCAACTCCCGGAGTTCACTCAGACTCGCGTCCATCGAGTCCGTGATGCCATCGAGCCATATCATCCTCTGTCGTCCCCTTCTCCTCCTGCCCCCAATCCCTCCCAGCATCAGGGTCTTTTCCAATGAGTCAACTCTTCTCATGAGGTGGCCAAAGTACTGGAGCTTCAGCTTCAGCATCATTCCTTCCAAAGAAATCCCAGGGTTGATCTCCTTCAGAATGGACTGGTTGGATCTCCTTGCAGTCCAAGGGACTCTCAAGAGTCTTCTCCAACACCACAGTTCAAAACCATCAATTCTTCGGCACTCAGCCTTCTTTACAGTCCAACTCTCACATCCATACATGACCACAGGAAAAACCATAGCCTTGACTAGATGGACCTTAGTTGGCAAAGTAATGTCTCTGCTTTTGAATATGCTATCTCAGCTGGTCAGAATTTTTCTTCCAAGGAGTAAGCGTCTTTTAATTTCATGGCTGCAGTCACCATCTGCAGTGATTTTGGAGCCCCCAAAAATAAAGTCTGACACGGTTTCCACTGTTTGCCCATCTATTTCCCATGAAGTGATGGGACCAGATGCCATGATCTTTGTTTTCTGAATGTTGAGCTTTAAGCCAACTTTTCCACTCTCCTCTTTTACTTTCATCAAGAGGCTTTTTAGCTCCTCTTCACTTTCTGCCATAAGTGTGGTGTCATCTGCATATCTGTGGTTATTGATATTTCTCCTGGCAATCTTGATTCCAGCTTGTGTTTCTTCCAGTCCAGCGTTTCTCATGATGTACTCTGCATATAAGTTAAATAATCAGGGTGACAATATACAACCTTGACGTACTCCTTTTCCTATTTGGAACCAGTCTGTTGTTCCATGTCCAGTTCTAACTCTTGCTTCCTGATCTGCATACAGATTTCTCAAGAGGCAGGTCAGGTGGTCTGGTATTCCCATCTCTTTCAGAATCTTCCACAGTTTATTATGATCCACACAGTCAAAGGCTTTGGCATAGTCAATAAAGCAGAAATAGATATTTTTCTGGAACTCTCTTGCTTTTTCTATGATCCAGCGGATGTTGGCAATTTGATCTCTGGTTCCTCTGCCTTTTCTAAAACCAGCTTGAACATCAGGGAGTTCACGGTTCAGGTATTGCTGAAGCCTGGCTTGGAGAATTTTGAGTATTACTTTACTAGCGTGTGAGATGAGTGCAACTGTGTGGTAGTTTGAGCATTCTTTTGCATTGCCTTTGTTACCTTGTTTGAATAAAAAGCTGAGTGTGCTATACTCAATGATTAGTCTCTATTGTGTACATGCAAATCTTATTGAATAGCCATTGCATTTTAAAGACAGTAAAAAATTAAATTTTACATTAAATCATAACAGGAGTTGTCAGCCCCCATACTGGATAAAATTCAGTTGGAAAGAAACTGCATTTCTTTTTTAAAGTGGTTTCAGGGAATTAGAGTAGCCACTTCTGCACAGAGGACATAAAATCTATTTTTTTTTTCCAGCTAAGAGAAATTAGGCTAATGGTTTGTACAGCAAGCCTGAATTCTGCTCCTTGCTTTGATATTAACTAGGTAATGGCCTGCCTTTGCAGTTATGAAATAGGAATTATATTTTTACCTTGCATTAGTGTTGAATGGAATAAGAAATTAAATTCAATGACCTTTAAATGCTAAGTCACTATTTTTTCCTGCTAAAGGGCCAAATAACAGATATTACTAGTATAGGAAGACTAGGATGGCCAGGACTTTGGGACACAGGTAGCTCCATGTGAAGCTTTTAAAAATCAGAAAGGGACGCAGAATAAATGGATGCCATCTGTTAAAATCTCAGGCATATTTTAGTCTCTTTGAGCTGATGTGTTTCTTTCTGTGTGGCAGTATTAAGTATTCTCTTTGTTATATTCAGTGTGTTTTCCATCTTCTATTTTTTTCTCTGGGGACATTTTCTTCCTAGTCACGTTCACATAGATCAAAGATTCAGAGAAACCCTCCAGGCTTATTTTAGGACTGTTTACCCGCCCCCCCCCCCTTTTAGAGACATTACTTTGCCCGCAAAGGTCCCTATAGTCAAAGCTATGATTTTTCCAGTAGTCATGTATGAATGTGAGAGTTGGACCATAAAGAAGGCTGAGTGCCAAAGAGCTGATGCTTTTGAACTGTGGTGCTGGAGAACACTCTTGAGAGTCCCTTGGACAGCCAGAAGATCAAACCAGTCAATCCTAAAGGAAGTCAACCCTAAACATTCATTGGAAGGACTGATGCTAAAGCTGAAGCTCTAATACTTTGGCCACCTGATGCAAAGAGCTGACTCATTGGGAAAGACCCTGATGCTGGGGAAAATTGAGGGCAAGAGAAGGGAGCAACAGAGGATGAGATGGTTGGATGGCATCACTGACTCAATGGACATGAGTTTAAGCAAACTCGGGGAGATAGTGTTGGACAGAGAAGCCTGCTGTGCTGCAGTTCATGGGGTCACAAAGAGTTGGACATGATTTATCGACTGAACAACAACAGCAGAGAGTCTACACAAGATGGGGCCCGAGGGAAGGGAACAGAAGTGACAGCCTGCAAACAGGATTGAGAGCTGCTCTGTAGGACGAGTGTGCAGCGTGGGAGGTCACACGAAAGGGCACAGAGGCTGCCCTCACCCTGCCTCATCACTGCATGACACTGCCTGCTCAATTACCTGGGTGCACCTGTAAGCCCCCTGGACAGAGGGCAGGGAGCTGGGGCACCTGTGTGAGGACAAGGACTCAAGGGGAGCGCCTCATCCCAGACCTGAACCCGGGAGTTGGGCGATTTGCCTCTGTATGGAGGCAGCAATGTCCCAGCCCTTGCAACATGAGCTTTCCCTGACTCTTACGAGATTGAGAGTTTTTGACAGCAAGGTCTGAATCTGCTCAATCAATTTAATGTCTAAACCATCACTCTAGTCATTCAGCAAACATAGCAAATAGCATTCATATTAGGTGGACCTACGTTGGATACAGGCTATACTGAATCCACCTGGAATCCTTGGCTAACAGTTGCGTGCTTCTCTCAAAGGCAACTGGGATTTCCCTGGTGGTCCAGTGGTTAGGACCTCACCTTGCAATGTAGGAGGTGCAGGTTTGATCCCTGGTCAGGGAGCTATGACCCCACAAGCCTCACAGCCAAAAATCCAGAGCATAAACAATAGAAGCAATATTGTAATAAATTCAATAAAGACTTTAAAAATGGTCCACATAAAAAAATCTTAAAAAAAGAGCCCAAAGGCAGTGCATTTCTTCCCAAAGGGGATTATGCTAGTTAAAAAAATTATAATTATGTAATTTGATGATGTACCATTTGAACTGATGAAATATTGTTATGGAAAGAGTTGTTGCTCAGATCAAAACTAGTTTGAGGAGCTTAAAAGATGGAATTGTTTAAAAATTGCTGTCAAATCAGTGCAGGTGAAGGAATACTAAAGAGTCAGGTAAAAATCATAAGAAAATCAGAAGGGTTCTATGACTGCATGAAGACAGCTTCAGGTTCTCATTTCAGTTTTTTTTAAAGTCTTTATTGACTTTGTTACAATATTGCTTCTGTTTTATGTTTTGTGTTTTTGGTCACAAGGCATGTGGAATCTTAGCTCTCTAACCAGGGATCAGACCAGCGTCCCCTTTATTGGAAGGTGACGTCTTAACCCTGGACCCCTAGGGAAGTCCCTCTCATTTCAGTTTAGAGGAGCCCAGGCTGGGACTCCTGGTGGATGCAAAGTGGATGTGGTCCAGGCATCTCCAGTTTACCCCGACTCAGGGACCCAAATGCAGAAGGCACAGCTTTGGCTTCTCTTGCATTGGAAGACTGTGAATAAAAGTGCATCTGTACTTTGGAGGAGGTTCTTTTGGGCTGTGCTGGGCCTCTGATGCTGCATGGGCTTTTCCCTAGTTGTGGTGGGCAGAGGCCACTGGCCCCTGCAGTGTGTGGGCTCCTCATTGAGGTGGCTTCTCTTGTGGAGCATAGGCTTTAGAGGGCCTGAGCTCAGCAGCTGGGGTTCTCAAGAGCGCAGGCTCAGTAGCTGTGGTGAATGGGCTTAATTGCTCCCCAGCATGTGGGATCTTCTTGGATCGGGCATCAAACCCACATCCCCTGCACTGGCAGGCAGTTTCCTAACCACTGAGCCATCAGGGGCACCCTAGAGGAGATTCTTAACCCAAGGTTTTTTGTGCTTTTCTGCTTTATCTGAGTTTATGTTTAACGGGTGAAATACCCATCTCAGTTGTACTTGACCTGAAGGCTCATACTGGGCTTTCTGGCATGTTTCCGCAGGGTCTAGCTCGCAGGGCACATGGATTCACGGTGAAGGTTTCTGTTTAATATTTCAGAGGGAATAACCCAGACTTTCAGGAACAGAACAAAGTCTGGTTAGTTAAAATCTCGGCAATAAACAAGGACAGCGATAGATGGATGTGTTTCCATCTTTTCTGGGAAGGAAAAGAAAGCACTCCTTCGGCCGGTTTGCAGTGTAGCTGGAGACAGGTGAGGCAGACAATTGAGGGGAAGTTTCATGGTTTATGATTCAGTACACTCATCTGATTTGTGAGGTTCTTAGGAGCAATTATGAACTTTTAGGAGGGGAAAATAAAGCGACTCAGGGAATTAAATGAGTAAAACCTGGAGATCAGTTGAAAGAGGAGAAAAGAACAGGGAGGGAGGCTGGTGAAGAGGTTCCTGTGTGTATTCTTAAGTTATTTCTGTGAATATGGAAATAACATATTCCAAACAATACTGAGAAATTGGAATCAACTAATTCTCCAGGTGGCAACTGGAGAGCGTTTTTTTTTCACATTTATCTTTGAATCTCTGGAGCTTAGCCCAGAGTTGGCACATTGTAATGATGCTAAAGCTGAAACTCCAGTCCTTTGGCCACCTCACGCGAAGAGTTGACTCATTGGAAAAGACCCTGATGCTGGGAGGGATTGGGCGCAGGAGGAGAAGGGATGACAGAGGATGAGATGGCTGGATGGCATCACGGACTCGATGAACGTGAGTCTGAGTGAACTCCGGGAGTTGGTGATGGACAGGGAGGCCTGGCGTGCTGCGATTCATGGGGTCGCAAAGAGTCGGACACGACTGAGCGACTGAACTGAACTGAATCAATAAATAAATGCCCACTGAATGAATTAGTGACTGATAAAGGCTGAAAGATTGCGAGAGGTAAGTTATAATTTCCTTACACATCTGAACCTTAAGCTTAACGCATGGGAGGACAAGAGCACGTAACAAAGGTGGTCACTTGCTGTTGCAGTTGTTTAGTCACTAAACCGTGTATGACTCTGGAGCGGGTTACCATGCCCTCCTCCAGGGGATTAAACCTGTGTCTCTTACATCTCCTGAACTGGCAGGTGGGTACTTTACCCCTAATGCCACCTGGGAAGCCCTTTTGTTTCCAGATGCAACTCCAAACTGAGTACCTGGAATACTGCCCTGATGTAAATTAGATGCTCAGTAAAAGCTAGTTGAGTGTCTGACTTAATGGTGTTTTTTCCTCCCTGGCAGCTGGTAACCTAGCAACATTTGAAAGGCAGCTGGATAATCCTGGGTCATGTGAGAATTCAGATTCATATTAAAAGAGATTGAAGCCTGAGCACAGGGCAGACGGATCATTTCTCTAGAGAGCTCTTTTCCTTGATTGTGTCATGAAATAACACAGCAACGTTTTTGTGATATGCTGTGCTGGCCTCTGTGTGATGGCATGAAATCTCCTTACCTCGCCAGATGTTAGAAGAAAGAAAGATATTCAGAGAGACAGAGAACTGAGGTGCCCTCATAGCCAGCATCGTCTGACCCAAAACTCAGCCTTTTAACATAAAGCAGAGGTTTTTCCTCCCTCCGCCCCCCCTCCCAAGTTTTCTCAGTGGCTCAGACAGTAAAGAATCTGCATGCAATGCAGGGGACCTGGGTTCAATTCCTGGGTCAGGAAGATCCTCTGGAAAGGGAGTGGCAACCCCCACTCCAGTATTCTTGCCTGGAAAATTCCATGGACAGAGGAGCCGCCATGGATAGAGGCGGGCTACACAATCCACGTGGTCACAAAGAGTCAGACAAGACTGAGAGACTAACACACACTTTTCTGGACATTTTCATTCAGCCACAGAATCTTGTCATAAACATCATTGAAATGATTCTTTGGTTGACATGCAAACAGCAAGCAAAGATGCCTGATGACAAATGCAGACCGAAATCTTTTGAATGAGGGTTTCTCAGTTTTAGACTTGAAACAATTTCTTTATGATGGTGTGAAATAGACTGGTGAAGTCTCAGTTGTCTGTACATGCTCCCACGCCTGGAGGGCCGACCAGTGAGCATCTGACAGTGCTTTCCATGGTAAAATTAATCACAATTTATGGACTATTTCTCCAAATACAGATATTTGATTTTTTCTTTGACTTTTTAAAATGTCATCGAGCAGAGCTATTTGTAGACAATTCTTTTGATTTATCTCATATGGAGAATATTCCTCATCTTCCATGCAAATTCCACCAAAACCTGCTTGAGTGTGTCCCCCTTATGTTCCAAGTAGTAATAGAGAGGGACAGGAACCCCAAGGTCAGCTCTGTCCTTGGAATTCTGTAGGCAAGAGTACTGGAGTAGGTTGCCGTTTCCTTCTCCAGGGTACTTTCCGACCCTGGGATCGAATCTGGGTCTCCTGCATTGCGGGCAGATACTTTATCAACTAACCTCCTAGGGAAGTACTAACTTTTTCTCCAAATACAGATATCTGATTTTTCTTTGACTTTTTAAAATGCCATTGAGCAGAGCTATTTGTAGATAGTTCTTTTGGTTTATCTCATATGAAGAATATTCATCATCTTCCGTGCCAATTCCACCAAAACCTGCTTGAGTGTGTCCCCTTCATGTTCCAAGTACTGATAGAGAGGGACAGCAAGCCCAAGGCCAGCCCACAATGGCGGGAAGGACAGAGGGATGTGTCTGAAATGGGACCCCATAAGACATAGCTGTTGGCAAAGAATCTGGCATTCCCATCAGACAAACTGGGGCAACGTAGTCCTGAACCTCTGGCTCTGTTTCCATGGTTTCTAGACAAAGACAGCGGGGCTGCATTCCAATTATAACCTTCAGAATGACAGATAATGGGAGAAAGAGGAAGTGGGGTCACCCTGAAAAGAAGCAGTAGATAGAAGTGATAGTGACGTGAGAGGTTCAGGTTTATATTTGTCTTAAAAATACCCCTGTGATGTAGAATGCAGATGTCCATTCTGCAAACTCTCAGGCTTCCCGCAGTACTTTTATCTACACCCGGTTCTTTATTCAAAGTCAGGCATCTCTTTAATACAGGTTTTCTTTTTCCATATTTTTTTCTTTTTAAAAAGCATAAGGACTTTGCCGGTGGTCCAGTGGCTAGGCCTGCATGCTCCCAGTGCAGGGTGCCTGGGTTCAGTCCTTGGTCCAGGAATTTATTAATAGATCCCACACGCCACAGCTGAAGACCTGGCATAGCCAAATAAATAAATAATAATTCAATAAATTAAAAAAATTGAGGTATAGTTGGTTTACATTGTTTCAAGTGATTCATAGGTTATTATAAGATATTGAATATAGTTCCCTCTGCTATACAGTAGGTCCTTGTTTTTATTTTATATATAGTAGTGTGTGTCTGTTAGTCCTAAATTCCAAATTTATCCCTTCCCTGCCTACCCCATTGGCAACTAGTTTGTTTTCTATGTCTGTGAGTCTATTTCTGTTTCATCAATAAGTTCATTTGTAGCTTTTTTTTTTTTTTAGATTCCACGTATGAGTGACACTATACATTACTTGTCTTTTTTTGTCTGACATTTCATTTAGTATGATAATCTCTAGGTCCATCCATGTTGCTGCAAATGACATCTGTTTTCATTCTTTTTCTTATGGCTGAGTAACATTCTATTGTATACACGCACCACAGCTTCATCCATTCCTCTGTCAATGGGCATTTAGGTTTGTCTTCATGTCATCGCTATTTTACATAGTGCTGCTGTGAGTACAGGGGTGCATGTGTCTTCTTGAATTATAGTTTTGTCCAGATACATGCCCAGGAGAGGGAATGCTGGATCATACAGCAACTCTTTTTTTTGTTTGTTTGTTTTTTGAGGAACCCATCCATATTGTTTTCCTCAGTGGCTGCAACGATGGATAATCCACCAGCAGTATTAAGAAGGTTCCCTTTTCTCTACACCATTTCCACTATTTATTATTTGTACAATACAGATTTTTCTTAATAGTATTTTAAACCTAAAGAATTAAGAGAATATAAAAACCAAAAAAACCCCTTGAACTGTGGAAAGTAAAGAGCATTCTTTGACTTCTGCTGATATTGCAAATGTGGCGATGTTGTATTTTCCTTTACTGCTGGAGTCAGATGCAGTTTTCTGTTTTTCCAGCAGAAGGAATTATTGCAATTCCGCCCAGCTTTGGAGCACATCTGATATCAGGAGTATTTTGCCAGAGTCAGCACAGAGTTCGCGGCTATGCTCTTGGCTATAATGAAGACACACTCCTCTGTTCAGTGAGAGGAACCATTGGCTAGAGACTAACAGGGTAACTGTGAACTTGGGAATGGTGTTGGCAGATATGACTTGGGTGAACGGACAATTTTATGTTTCTGTATTCTCTGCAATTGAGTCAACCTGAGCATTTTAATCCCTAAGCAATACCAGGCAGTTTATTTAATCTTTAGAACTTAAAAAAATTAATGTAAAAATCTTTAACACTTTCAAGTCTCAGTTTCTTCATCTATAAAATAGAATAATACCAACTTCTCAGAGCTGGTGGTTTTAAAATATATAATGCATGTTAAGCCCTTGGCCTAGCATTTGTATATCACATATCATTGAATAAATGGTGTAAATGTACCTACACAGAAGTTTGAGAAAACAGTGCCTAAGGTGTGAAATTAGATGTGTTTCAATAATGGCAAAAAGCACTAATTTAGTAAATAGTGTTCCCAGGTTTATTGCCAGCAATCAAATTAAAAATTCTAGATGTCCTGGAGCCTTCAGTCATGTCTTCTGAGTTTCTCTTTGGGGATGTTTATTTTATGACACTTTGGAGACAACATTTCTGTTAACACACTGAATATGGTTATTCCAGTTGAGTAAAAATCAGTTTTATCAATTTCTTTTATGCATAAATTCAGAAAGTTTAGCTGGACTATTAGGTTTGACTTTTACTGTATTCAGGATGCATTTTATTTTAGCAAGAATTGGTTTGACTTTATAATAGAGGTAATTAAGAGAGCTGATTTATTTACTAAGATTTGGGTGTGGTAAATTTTGTGAGAATCACTATCTTTTATATGAATAATGACAAGGATAAAAGAAAAAAGAAAACCTTTTGCATAGTTTATTTTGCTTTGATTTTCTGATCTTCATGAAAGTGAAGTCGCTTAGTCGTGTCCGACTCTTTGCGACCCCATGGACTGTAGCCTACCAGACTCCTCCCTCCATGGGATTCTCCAGGCAAGAGTACTGGAGTGGGTTGCCATTTCCTTCTCTAGGGGATCTTCCCGACCCAGAGATCGAACCCGGGTCTCCTGCATTCCGGGCAGACGCTTTAACCTCTGAGCTACCAGGGATCTTCATATGTTGTAGTAAATGTTGTCATTTACAAATCCTGAAATTTGATATGCTATTATATATTTATAACCACTCCAGTACTCTTGCCTGGAAAATCCTGTGGATGGAGGAGCTTGGTAGGTTGCAGTCCTTAGGGTCACTAAGAGTCGGACATGACTGAGCGGCTTCACTTTCCCTTTTCACTTTCATGCATTGGAGAAGGAAATGGCAACCCACTCCAGTGTTCTTGCCTGGAGAATCCCAGGGACAGGGGAGCCTGGTGGGCTGCCGTCTGTGGGGTCCCACAGAGTTGGACACGACTGAAGTGACTGAGCAGCAGCATGTGTGTATTAGAATATATGTATATATATGTATATAAATGTAATTAAGGCTTTTTTGTGCAGATGACAGCACCCTTATGGCAGAAAGTGAAGAGGAACTAAAAAGCCTCTTGATGAAAGTGAAAGAGGAGAGTGAAAAAGTTGGCTTAAAGCTCAACATTCAGAAAAGTAAGATCATGGCATCTGGTCCCATCACTTCATGGGAAATAGATGGGGAAACAGTAGAAACAGTGTCAGACTTTATTTTTTGGGGGCTCCAAAATCACTGCAGATGGTGATTGCAGCCATGAAATTAAAAGACGTTTACTCCTTGGAAGAAAAGTTATGACCGACCTAGATAGCATATTCAAAAGCAGAGACATTACTTTGCCAACAAAGGTCTGTCTAGTCAAGGCTATAGTTTTTCTAGTAGTCATGTATGGATGTGAGAGTTGGACTGTGAAGAAGGCTGAGTGCTGAAGAATTGATGCTTTTGAACTGTGGTGTTGGAGAAGACTCTTGAGAGCCTGTTGGACTGCAAGGAGATCCAACCAGTCCATTCGAGAGGAGATCAGCCCTGGGTGTTCTTTGGGAAGGAATGATGCTAAAGCTGAAACTCCAGTACTTTGGCCACCTCATGGGAAGAGTTGACTCATTGGAAAAGACTGTGATGCTGGGAGGGATTGGGGGCAGGAGGAGAAGGGGACGACAGAGGATGAGATGGCTGGATGGTATCACCGACTTGATAGATGTGAGTATGAGTGAACTCCGGGTGTTGGTGATGGACAGGGAGGCCTGGCGTGCTGCGATTCATGGGGTTGCAAAGAGTCAGACACGACTAAGGGACTGAACTGAACTGAACTGAACTGATACATTGTATACATTATATATATGTAATAAAAGGCTTCCTGGATGGCTCAGTGGGTAAAAAATCTGCCTGCCAATTCAGGAGAGCAAGTTTGATTGGAGAAGGGCGTGGCAACCCACCCTAATTCTTGTCTGGATGATCCCATGAACAGAGGAGCCTGGTGGGCTATAGTCCATGGTGTTGCAAAGAGTCAGACCCAACTGAGCGACTGAGAATATATGTAATAAAGAATATAATTTTAGAAGTACGTATGGTCCAAGCAAGTGGAAATGAAACCTGAGTAGTATCAGATAAAAATAAAACACTCACTTGTTTTGGAATTCTATAAAGATTCAGTTATACATATATACATCATTTAACCATTAAATTGCTCAGTTGTGTCTGATTCTTTGCGACCCCATGGACTGTGACTCACCAGGCTCCTCTGTCCGTGCAATTTTTCCGGCAAGAATACTGGAGTGGGTTGCCATTTCCTTCTCCAACACGTGTGTTTGTTCTAGAACAAACACAAAGGGCAGAAGCTCCAGTAATTCCATTGTTTTCACCTCCTAGCCACTGTCTGTCTGTTCTGGGGGCCTGAGAAGGAACCACCGCCCGTGGAGCAGCGGGGGTGCGCACGCAGCGCGTTTCCTGCCTGCAAGTGGGATTCTGGACTTTCCCTTCTGCTTTACTTTGATGACATGACTGCATCTCTCGGAAGCTTCAGGAGGAAGTAGCCTCTCTCAGCCAAAAGCTGAGGTGGGAAAATGACATGTCTGTTTTCGATGTCAATTTACGGCACAGGTCACAAAATGAAATGTCGCCATTCCATTAGAATTGTCAAAAAGACATCGACCTAGTATGGCAAGGGTGCTGATGGCTTACCTTGAAAGAAATTTCATACTGCTCTCCTCCCCAGATCTCCAGACCTGGATCATAGCCACCCAACTCCCAAAACCATTTGCGATCCACGGCAAAGAGCCCTCCAGCCATAACGGGAGACCTGTGAAAGGAATAAAACCATCTTTAGAGGGCTCTGAGCATCGGGGACCGGGCATTTTGCTTGGGGATAAAAACAGCAAACTTTAAGTTTCAGTGGTCCCTGCACAGTGTTTCAGCACAGGTTTTCTGTGAGTGTACGTGAGTTCTCAGTGGGTCTCCGATCGCTCCTGGACCCCCATGGGCTTTGAATCTCATAGTTCAGGCTCTCAAGCCACTCACGCCCGGTGGAGTCACACATTAGCTACGTGTGTTTGCCATCAGAGAGGAGTACATGATGACTAGTGACTGATACGTTGGGAAAATCAGTGGTTTTATGGCTTTTCCTCAACGTGAAAGAGATCTTAAACTGTCAGACACATAAAAACATAGAAAACACAGTTGTAGACCGTAACTTTAATTAATTTCTCACATGTATTCACCATGCTCCTACCATTTCCAGGTCATGTCCATTTAACAGACTATGAAATGGTCAGCTAGAACAAAATAACCAACCAGAACTAGTTTTATTTGCATGCCAATGCTGGGGTTCAGTCTTTTCACTTTAATGATGTTCTTTTTTTTTTAAATTTTAATTTTTACTTTATTTTACTTTACAATACTGTGTTGGTTTTGCCATACATTGACATGAATCCACCACGGGTGTACATGCGATCCCAAACATGAACCCGCCTCCCACCTCCCTCCCCACAACATCCCTCTGGGTCATCCCCGTGCACCAGCCCCAAGCATGCTGTATCCTGCATCGGACATAGACTGGTGATTCGATTCTTACATGATAGTATACATGTTTCAATGCCATTCTCCCAAATCATCCCACCCTCGCCCTCTCCCTCTGAGTCCAAAAGTCCGCTATACACATCTGTGTCTTTTTTGCTGTCTTGCATACAGGGTCATAATGATGTTCTTTTTAAAGTCTACCTTTCTAGGAAACATTCTTTTGATCAAATAATAATTTTTGCTCTTGCTAGGATGCATTGCAGTCACATTACTATGTAATGAGGTAATTTATAACCATTGGATCCTGCCCTAAAATGTTTTTTTTTTTTTTTTGCAATTCAGGAGCAGCTTTTCAGTTTTTCAATTATTATTATTATTTAATGTTTTCGCCACTGTTTTGCAGTGGGAGCATGAAGTCTTAACTACTGGACTGCCAGAGGAGTCTGCTCACGTGTGTGTGTGCGTGTTTAATATTTATGTATTTGGCTGCACCGAGTCTTAATTGTGGCGCATGGAATTTTTTAGGTGTGGCATGTGGGGTCTTTAGTTGCGACATGCACACACTTAGCTGTGGCATGTGGGATCTAGTTCCTTGACCAGGGGTCAAACTTGGACCCCTGCGTTGGGAGCTGGGAGTCTTAGCCACTGGACCACCTGGAAAGTCCCTGCTCTTGTGTTTTTGAATGTTCACTGTATGCTGGGCTCTTCTGTGAGATTCTTGTCCAGTTCTTTTGACTAATCCTTACTGCAGCCCTAGGAATACCATCCCTGTGTTCTATTGGGAGAAACAGGATGAGAGAGGGAGGGCCCAGCATCCTCTCTGGGCCAGGATGGTGGTGGTGCTGTGGCTGAACCAGGTGCTCTGATTCCAAAGCCTTTGAGTTCTTAACTGCAATGCTGTTTCTGTTTCAGTGTTTAAAGAGAGTTGATGTTGTTTAGTTGATGTTGTCTCCCAGTCTTTGTGATGCCATGGACTGTAGCCCACCAGGTTCCTCTGTCCATGGGATTTCCCAGGCAAGAATACTGCAGTGGGTTGCCATTCCCTTCTCCAGGGGATCTCCCCGACTCAGGGATTGAACCCACATCTCTGAGTCTCCTGCACTGCAGGAGGATTCTTTACCCCAGGTAGAGAGACAGCTACATAAATATGTACATAAAACAACTGGAGAACACTTTATGCAGACCAAGCAAATCTGTAAAAACACACACAGTCAATAAAATTTTTGTGACACTTCTGAAGATTTTTTGGAAACAAAGGATATTTATACATGTAAATACAAGACACTAAATACTGAAGGCATGTTTAAAAATGTCTAAGTAAATAAGACACACCAATTTACAGACTCACTGAAGTCGTGCCGTTGGTAACTTTTTATGATGCTCTAGAGGGACATAAATGTGAATTTATTTGTGTGTTGTATATTTCAGAGACTTTGTATGTTACGATGATACTTGGCCTAATCACTTCAGTTTAAGATTTTAAAAAATATGTGTATACTCTCTGTAGATGGAAAGATTACAGGACAGGAAGAGGGATTTATTTCTCCCCTAGGAAAGTGAGCAGGATTGAAATAATAACACAAAGGATCTCATGCATTTCAAAAATTCTGTTTGAAATGGAAGTCTTGGAACCAGATTTGCCTTACTTTCGCTCTCTCTCCAGTAGTATATTCTCTTCCCATTTTCCATGCCCTGAATTTTAGAGGGAATCACAGCTGAAGCTGGGACAGACTAGCATGGGACCACATCCTGGGGGCAGTTCCTCAGTGATTGTATTTGATACATCTGTGTTGTCTTTGGATCCATGCGGCTTGGGCTTAAGCGATTAGAAATTCTCAGTCCTTAATAATAAATTATAAAACATAATTGAGAGATAACCCAGCATAATATATAGTTTGCTTCACTGTTAAAAAAGAGCAATGCGTGCATGCTCAGTTGCTTCAGTCATGTCAGACTCCTTGCGACCCTGTGGACTGCAGCCCGCCAGGCTCCTCTGTCCATGGGATTCTCCAGGAAAGAATACTGGAGTGGGTTGCCATGCCCTCCTCCAGGGGATCTTCCCCACTCAGGGATCGAGCATGCGCCTCCTACATCTCCTGCATTGCAGGGGGATTCTTTACTGCTGACCCTCTGGGGAAGCCCCCAAAGAGCAGTAGTTGTAATGGAATTGCACGTACCTAATTTTTGAATTCTGGATCTAATGGAGCAGGGACTAGTTTAGGTGTGTGGGAAGAGGATGCGTCCAAGTGTTGGGGGAATTAGGATATTCAGAATGCAGCTGGGTATATATGTTCTTAGACCAGAGATATGGTCAAAACTGGAAGTAAACTTAGTTGACATCAGTTTAAACACAGCAAGAAAAATCATTAGAATGTATGAAAATATCCAGTAATATTGAAGGAACACGGCATTGAGCTGTGTTTATTTTGGCCAAAATACACCTGCATTTCAAAAAACTACAAAAAGAAATTGTCAGTTCTCTTCAGTCTGGACCACAAATGGAGAGATCTTAAGTCCTACCAATGTATTCTCATTTGACTGTGTAAAACATGAGACCAGAGTGCAACAGAAGTTATGCTGTGCAGACTGAATCTCCCAACTAGAGTTACTACTATTATAGATATGGAGCTAGTATAGATATTGGGAAGAGAACATCCTAGATTGATATTTTTTTATTGTAAATGATTTGTGGAAGCACAACATCTTGTTTTCTTGATGAGTTTATAAAAAACTAAACTTGGGGTGTATCTTTGGTTAGTTTGAGGCATAATAAAATAAATTTATGTGGACCGCCTTACCTTCACTGGTGTTGTTTCCAAGCCTTAGATAAATTAGCATCTCCTATCTTGATTAGTGTGAATGATTGGTATGAAACAAGCCTTTCGTTTGTGTATTTATTCATATTTGTCTATTCATCTTTTGAACAGTGTAACTAAGGTATAGTTGTCATGCAATGAATTGCAAATATTTTAAGTGGAAAATTTGATAGGTTTTGACTTATGGATACCGCTGGGTACCATCATTACATTCAGGAAAAAATAACACATCTATCGTGCCTCCAAAGTTTCCTCATTGTATCCCTCCCTCCCTCCTGACCCTCTTCTCATTCCTTTCCTCTAGGACATAACTGATTTCTGCCTCTGTAGATGAGTTTGAATTGTCTAGAATTTTATATAAATGAAATCATACAGTACGTACTCTTCTTTGGGAGTGTCGGACTCCTTTCATTCATGTCATTATTCTGAGACTCACTCTCGTTGTAATGTCTGTTAATAGTTTCTTCCTTTTTTATTGCTGAGTAGTATTCCATTTGCATGGATATACTATGGTTTGATTATCTATTTGCGCACTGATGAACGTTTGGGTTTTTTTCAGTTTGGGGTTATTACAAATAAAGCTGCTATGAGTTTTGTGTGCTAATCTTTGTGTGGATATATGCTTTCATTTCTCTTGAGAAAAAGCCTGGGAGTGGAATGACTAAATCATGTGGTAGGTGTGGGTTTAACCTTTTAAGAAACTGTGAAACTCTTTCCCAGAGTGCTTGTAACTTTATATTGCCACCAGCTGTATTTGAGTTCCAACTGCTACTATCCTCATATACTTGATATGGGCAGTTGGACATTTAGTCACTATAACAGGGGCGGTATCTTATTACGGTTTTGTTTTGCATTTCCACAATGATTAATGGTGCTGAGCAAATTATGTTATTCCTTTATTTTGCCTAGTCAGTCTGGCTAGAAGTTTATTGATCTGCTTAAAGAAGTAACTTTTGGTTTCATTGATTTTTCTCTATTGTTTAAGTTTTATTTTTCATTGATTTCTCCGTGGTCTTCATTAGTTTAATTATTCTACTGACTTTGTACTTTCTTCTCTCTTCTTTTTCTAGTTACTTAGGGTGGAAGCTGATATTATTGATCTGAGATGTTTTTCTAGTAAAGCTATTTAGTACTATAAGTCTCCCTTAAGCACTGCTTTAGAAGAATTCTTCAAAAATATGATATTTAGTGTTCCCATTTTCATCATGTTCAAATACTCCAAACTTTCTCTTTTGTTTTCTTTCTGTGACCTATGGGTCATATAAATGTATGTAATTTAATTTCCAACTATTTGAGATGTTTTTTTTGGAGATCTTTCTGTTATTGATTTACATGTAATTCCATTGTGGTTAGGGAACACACTTTGAAAGACTTGAATCCTTTTAAATTTATTGGGGTTTTTTAATGGGTCAGAATGTCGTCTATACGAATGTATTCTGTTGCCACTGAATGGAGTGGTTTATAAATATTTATTAGGTAAACCTGGTTGATAGTGTTGTTCAAGTCTTCCATATTCTTATTGATTTTTCTGCCTCCTTGTTGTATCAATTACTGAGAGGGATATTGAAATCTATGACTATAATTCTGGATTTGTTTATCTCTTCCTCTGTTCTATCAAATTTTTGCTTCATGCATTTTGTAACTCTATTAATAAGTGCATATATGTGTAGGAATTTCATGTGCTCTTGATGAATTGACCTCACTCTCATTACGAAATGACTCATCACCTCTGGTAATATTCTTTACTCGGGCATTGATCTTGCTTGGGTATTAGTATAGCCATTTCAGCTTTCTTTAGATTTATACTCTCGGAACACTAATATTTATACCTGTTAGGCCTTTTTACTTTACTTTTTGAACTATCTGTGTCTATATTTAAAGTGGTTTTCTTGTTGGCAGCTTATAGTTGCATCTTGCTGTTAAAAATCCCTGCTTTTTCATTGGGATACTGAGATCACTTACTTTTAATATGATTATTCATGTGATTAGGTTTAAAACAATTATCTTCTTTGCTTTCTGTATGTCCCATCTGTTGTTTCCTTTACCTTCTTTCCCTATCTTTATGGTTAATTGAATATTTTTCATGATTGCATTTGGTGCTTCTCTGCGTACGTAATAAATTTTTCTTTGAGATACAGAACTTTTTGGGTGCCGGATATTTTGAACATTTTTGAGCTTTGTTCCAGGATGCAGTTGGAGGTAGTTTGACCCTTTTGCGAGCCTTAAGCAAGGCATAATCTACAAATTATTCACACCCTTAAGGCAAGACCCTGTGTGTGCTTCAGTCAAGGTCCTGCGATCATCGGGTTGTTCAGTCTGATGGGAACAGACTCTCTTCTCAGCCTTGGGTGCCTTCTGGCCACTGTTCCTTCTGATTCTTTCTAGTGGTTCTTTTGCATTTGTGGGCAGTTTCTTCTCATGCACAGGCTCTTGTCAGTCCTCTGCGGAGGACTTAGGGGGTACCCTCAGGAGCTCCCTCCCGTGTGACTCTCTTCTGCTCTTGAAATTCCAGCTGCCCTCTTCTCCCTAGACTATTGGCTCCACATCGATTTAGGCTGGCCTCACCAGACTCCTCTCCTTACACCACAACCTGGAGACTCTCTCAAGTAAGCAAGCTGGGGATGATTCCAGGTCTCACCTAATTTTTTCCCATCTCTCAGGAATCAGTGTCCTTCATTCCTAGATGTCTGCTATCTTGAAAACCACTGTTTCACGTGTGTTTGTTTCTTGTTTTTTCAGATGACAGGGTAAATCTGGGCTGTGTTACTCCAACTTGTTCAGAAACGAAAGTCTGAAAATCTACCCATTAATCTTTGTTTTAGAATATTTTAAAATATGTATTTTTAGTAGATGGTATGTTTGCGTGTTTACAAGGAATCTTGCTCCTACTTCTGTCCCCACCAGTCTAATTGTATCATCACAAACAACCATATGTTTTCCTTATGTATCTTTTCAGAGATATTTCAGTTATATAAGCAAATATAAATGTATCTTATTTTTCTTCCTACTCTATGAAAATGGTTGTATGCTACATCCAGTGGTCTTTACCTAATTCTTTTTAAAACTGCCTAACATATTTTTTTATATCTATTTTTATTTATTTATTTGGCTGTTCTCTTAGTTGTGACATGCAAACTCTTAGCTGTGGCATGTGGGATCTAGTTCCTTGACAAGGGATTGAACCTAGGTCCCCTGCATTGGGAGCTTGGAGTCTTAGCCACTGGACCACCAAGGAAGTCCCTCCCTAACATGTTTTAATGATCATGTCATAGTGAAAAGAGCTTTCTTGTTTTATTTTCCTAGTATTTACTCATTATTCCATTATGCATAAATTTGTGTATCTATGTATAGAGTGAATATTTAGATTATTTTCACTATTTTCCTATTTCAGAACTTCCACAATAAATAATGTACATATATCATTTCCATGTGTGTGAATAACTCTTTAGGAGAAATGCCTAGAATTTTATATCCTGGTTTGTTATAAAGAGTAAAACTGTAGAAACTGATTTACTTTTCCACTTCTGGAAGCTAAAGTTTCACTGCAAATTGTGTCCTAACCTGACACTTTAGTTCAAGTTTCACAGCAGCCCAAATGCAATGATTTAGGGTCTGATAATATTAGAGAAGAGTCAGATAAAAGTGGCAATTCTACCGAGAAATTACAGATAGATCATAAAATATTAGTATCTGTCAGTCTACTGGTCGATTTCTCCAAGGAAACATCATTATTGTGATAATACTTAGAGAGGAATTGTTGATAAGTTTCCCAGGGTAATTCATATTTCAAAAAGGAAAGAAAGAGGAATAAAGGATGGATTTGAGGCTGGAAAAGGCCCTGTGCTGGGAAGGAGAATAGTAATAAGAGGAGGAGGGAGGCCAGTGCTGCTGGCACCAGAGCATCCAGGGGGTGGGGGTGGGGGGTGATGCCTGAGAGGTGACCCGTGCAGAGCCATGCAGGGTGGGCGCTCAGAATTCCCGCTGGTCTATGAAATGGGCAATGCCAGTGCAGCACAGATTATCCCTAAATTAGTCTATATTTATTCTTCCACCTGGATGGCCACCACCCTCTCACTTCAAGCGCAGAGGGAGCCAGGGCACCAGCCCCAGGGTTTCTTGTGGCTTGGCAGGAAGAATCTGCTCAAAGGCTCATAGAAGCTTGTCCTTCTAATTCTTGCCCTTCCCAGCTTGAGATCACAGATGATGCCCAGGGTGGGAAGGGAGAGGGGAGAAGGTAGACCCCCGTAGAGCTGTCATCCTGGGGTGATGGAGCCCCCCACCCTGTGCTTTGAAAGTGCCACTGGGATATACAGGGAGGATACCTACTCCCCACCTCCCCACTCTCCCCCTAAAAACACAGCTCTTGGCTTTAACAGACTACCCTGTGTGGAATACCCAGAACTGCTGAATTCAAAACCAGGTGGCTTGCCAGCAAGGTTCTTGGTGGCCACCCCAGTGGATTGGTAGCCATGGTCACAAGGACAAGTCTGTTGGTTTGGCCTCACTGGATTCTGGAATGTTTGTCTTCCTGGAGAAGAAGGGACTGCCATTGTAAGACAGACTGAACTTCCTGCTGCTTTTGTGCAGGGAACTCAGAGCTGGATTCTGGGTGGGTTGCAATCCATACCTCATCACACAGATGGGAGTTAACTCTTGTGCAAAATTTTTCAGTGACATCAAGAGAAGGATAGCTTTGTTCCCCATAGATTAAAAAAGATTTCATTGTTGCATTGTTTTCTCATCAGAGAAAAGGGAGAAGGGCCGTTGATATTTTAAACTTATTCTTCTACTTTCTTGGTGGCTCAGATGGTAAAGCGTCTGCCTGAAATGCAGGAGACGTGGGTTCGGTCCCTGAGTTGGGAAGATCCACTGGAGAAGGAAATGGCAACCCACTCCAGTATTCTTGCCTGGAAAATCCCATGGACAGAGGAGCCTGGTAGGCTACAGTCCATGGGGTCACAAAAGAGTCGGACACGACTGAGCGAGTTCACTTTCTCTACTTTCTATTTTCCATTTTAAATATATATTAATTGCCCAAAACCCTTCCCACTGGCCTCGTGTCCTGCAATTTTTAATTTGTTTATCTTCATACTCCTTGATTTCTTCCAAAATACTGTTACTGATTTTGTTTCTCTGGGAATGTTAACACACTGTAGACATGTTATACTGGGACTGTGTGTCCGTGTAACTTTTAACATATTAGTTTACTTTATGAGTATTGCTCAGACAATGTCACAAAGCAGGTTTTGGGTTTTGCCATTAGGAAGCAACTGTTATCCTTGGGTTGACTTTTAAAATGAATATAACCATGAAGCAACATATTCCTAGAGAAGATTCTTTATTCTTCAGGCCATAGACATGTGACTTTGCTGAATACCTAATGGAAATCAGTTTTCCATTTTATATGATCGCTATTGAACCAAGTAATGAATATGCTTTCTTTTTTAACTTACAGCAGACTAGTTTACTTTTCCATATCAGTTTTTATATTCTAAACTTTACTGACTTTAAGTTCATGGGGCAATAATGTAAAAATGTCCTAGAAACATTCTTATTTGGTACCAGTGAAAAATTCCTCATGTTCTCATTTGCAAATGCATTTTTCAAAGTGTGTTTTTGGTTGTTTTTGCTAAAATAGAAGGTGTATCCTTTTTTTTTTTTTTGGTCTTACCCCACTTCATGTGGGATCATTGTTCCTGGACCAAGAATCAAACCTATGTCCTCTGCAGTGGAAACAGGGAGTCTTAACTATTGAACCACCAGGGAAGCTCTGGGATGTGGTTCCTAATTCTAGTAATCTAACCCCATGATTCCCACAGAATTCTAAGTTGCTATAGTCTTCCTAATATTCTTTATTTCATACATGGACTCTTTCCTTACATGAGAACAAAAATGGCATTTTAATTAAAAATCTCTAGAGTATTTTTGTCTACCTACTCTCACTTTCAGAAAGTGTTATTTCACATTTTAATACATCTTGTTCATTCTTTAGGAGTCCAGACTAAAAAAATATCCTACTGAAAGATAAATACACATAAAAATTTATTTTTAAAATGGACAATTGAAACCTAGGTCCAAGAACCCAAAAGAAACCTTCAATTTGGCCTCTTAGAGATCTGGTTCTCAATTTCTTTTCACTTTAGTGGTGTCAGTGAGAATTCTGAATGTGTGGGTTGGAATGTGAATTTGATCAGAAATGAATGGCAGGATTTCCCACAGGACTCCATCAAGCCAAGTCAATCAACATCAAGACAACCCACATAATTTTTGATTATGTAATGAGAAATTTTTAGTTGGCCCATGCCTCAGAACAGTTACAGCTACAATATGATTATTTTCAACTAGGATTCAAATTGTTGAGTAAAATGATACTGCAGATTCAAACATAGTATCTTTTCTAGCAGGTTTTTTCTTTTAAGTATTAGATCATTGGTTTCATTAGAATTTTGCAAAGAGTGGCTAAAAAGCTCCTGATATATTGACTTGTCTCATTTATCTCTTTTTTGCTGTTTTATTTTATTTTAAATTTTCATTTTATTGGAGTAAAATTTCTTTACAGTGTTGTGTTAGTTTGTGCTGTACAATGAAGTGAGTCAGCCATGTGTATACATACAGCCCCTCTCTCCTGTGTCTCCCTTCCAGCCATCCCTGCCACCCCTCTAGGTAATCACAGAGCACCCCGTGAACTTACTGAGTAGCTGCCATGAATCAGACACAATAGAGAGTACGTTTTCTCACTGCAGCCTTCATGTAACAATACAACGCTACAGCATGGGAGCGGTGGACCACAGTTCAGCGAGTCAGCAGGAGATTCCAATGCCTCACTTACAGATTAGGGGACTGAGACCCAGAGCTATCAAGTGATATATCTAAGGTCAGACAGGTCATGGGGAAAAAATAACCTGCATGTGTTTTCACTTTTCAGTGTTATTATAAATTCCCTAGATCATTCTTTGCTTTTTCCAACCTTTCAGCAATTAGAATGAGTGCTAGTGGTAAAGAACCCATCTGCTAATACAGGAGATGCAGGTTCGACCCCTGAGTGGGGAAGATCCCCTAGAGAAGGAAATGGGAACCCACTCCAGTATTTTCACCAGGAGAATTCCATGGACAGAGGAGGCTGATGGGCTCCAGTCCGTTGTGTTGCACAGAGGCGACGTGACTGAAGCGACTTAGCATGCATGCATGCAGGCATGTTTCAATGCCACTTTTTCTATTTGGCCCACCCTCTCCTGCCCTCCCTGTGTTCACAAGTCTGTTCTCTCTGTCTGGGTCTCCACTGCTGCTCTGCAGACAGGTTCATCAGTACCATCTTTCTAGATTCCGTATATAGGCATTAGTGTATGATATTTGTCTTTCTCCTTTCAGTATTCTTGCCTGGAGAATCCCTTGGACAGAGGATCCTGGTGGGCTACAGTCCATGGGGTCACAAAGAGTTAGACATGAATGAGTGATTAACACTTTCATACTTTCTGACTTACTTCACTCTGTATAATAGACTCTAGGTTCATCCACCTCACTAAAACTGAGTCAAATGTGTTCCTTTTTATGTCTGAGTAATATTCCATTGTATCAATGTACCACAACTTCTTTATCCATTCATCTGTTGATGCACATCTAGGTTGCCTCCATGTCATAGATATTGTAAATAGTGCTGCTATGAACATTGGGGTACATGTGTACCTGAGGAATATGGAAAGGGTATATGCCCAGTAGTGGGATTATTGGGTCATATGGTAGTTTAACTCCTCATTTTTTAAGGAATCTCCATACTGTTTTCCATAGTGGTTATATCAATTTGCATTGCCACCAACAGTGCAAGAGGGTTCCCTTTACTCCACACCCTCTCCAGCATTAATTTTGACATGGATTCCCCACAGATCCCTAACAGTGTTGCTGAGGGCTCCTCACTTCAGTCCCTGGTCTCCCATTTGTTTTGGTCTGTCAGGCTCCATTCCCCTGTGCATGCTGCTGTGGCCCTTGGAATGATCCTTCCTCGTTGCCAGCCCAGGCTCTGATCCCTCCCACCAAAACCAACCCCACAAGGAACACAGTTAATGATGTGAAATGGCAAAGCGAATCATTTATTTCAGTAGTCACAGTGGCTGTTCAGAACTAACAAGCCCACGTGTAGCCTGGGGAGTCTTTCTTCCTAGATACAAACAGGACTTCTCATTGCAGGGATATATGCTAGTTGTTAAAATTCAGGCATGGATGAAACTGCAGGAAAGCTTGTTTTATGCTTCATTTATTTAATAAACATTTGATAGTTTCTGCTTACAAAAACATTACCCCTTCATCTTAGTAAGGAATGCAAAATAATGCTTTTTCCCTTCAGCACTGACTGCAATGCAAAGGCAATTCTGGTCTCATTTCCTAGTATTTTATGTTAAGTTAGAATGGGCTGTAAGTGGCATGGATTTTTAATACCTCTTATTGAAACTTTGGGCGTCCCTTGTGGCTCAGTGGTAAAGAACTTCCCTGCCAAAGCAGGAGGTGTGGAGGATTCAGAAGATCCCCTGGAGGAGGCAACTCACTCCAGCATTCTTGCCTGGAGAATCGCATGGACAGAGGAGCCTGGCGGGCTACAGTCTATGGGGCAGCGAAAGAGTCGGATATGACTTAGCGAATAAGCAAAGCAACAAATCAAAACTTTAATAAATTTATACCATACCTCCACCACATGCTTGATGCTCTTAATTCCTTAAAAACAGAACAGAGCACAAGAAAACAGGGACTGAGGAAATGCGGTAGTAAGCAAAAAGACTGTAGCTATAACTTATACAGATATCTTCATGAAAGCGTCACCTTCTTTTCCCCTCTGGGTCAGCCCATCCACAGAGAAGTTTCATCTAAGTTTCATCACGTGACAGGAGGAAGAACACCCTCTCTGCCCTGCATCTCGTTCCACTTCTGGTTCTCATTCGAGAGCGTTTTTCACACACGTGCACAAGTTCTTAGCCCCTCTTCTCATTGAGAAGTGGGTCCACATCTCTGTCCTTGAACTTGGATGGGGTTATGACAGCCCTGACCCAGTAATGCCTTGTGGCTCCTGAGTCGGTTCACAGGAGACCCCACAGCTTCTGTCTTGCTGGAGTGCTTGATGTCAGAGCTCTGAGCTTCCCTGAGAGCACTTAGTCCCCAGGCCGGGAGGAGCAAAGATTCCATAGAGAACCCACATGGAGGGGCCTTGATGCTCTTCTCCTTTGATCTCTTTCCTAACTTGTCATGTGTTTTTAAAGATTCTTATTGTTGTTTATTTACAAAGTCATGTCTGACTCTTTGCGACCCTATGGACTGTGGCCCACCAGGCTCCTGTGTCCATGGAATTCTCCTGGCAGGAATATTGGAGTGGTTGCTGTTTCCTTCTTCAGAGGATCTTCCCAACCTGGGGATCGAACCCATGTCTCCTGCATTGGCAGGAAGGTTCTTTACCACTGAACCGCCAGGGAAGTCCCCCTTCTAATACCATCTTCTCATATTATCGCAACGGAGGTTAGGATTTCAACATGCGCATTTTTGAGGGGACAAAAGCACTCAGTCCCTAACAGATGTTGATTTTCCAGGGACTTTTTTTTTTTTTTTTTAATAAGTTACCTAACAGATGACCAAGGAATACGTTGAATAACCTTCTTGTGGTTAAATGCAAAAAGTGATTACTGAGCACCAAGTCCAAGGTACTGGATCTGGGATGCAAAAGTGAGGAGTCACTTTCCGTCCCTGTGGTGCCCAGGGAGAGTGGGGAAGACAGACGTGACATCAACACAGCGTGGTGTGAGATGTGGCTGAGGTGTGTTCACACTCTGTGGTATCACTAGAGGGGTTATGTATCTTATCCTGGGTATGGCAGTGACGTGGTGAGGGGAGAGGGAAGGAGCAGGTGTCAGGCAGAGGAAATAGATCTGACAAAGCCTGAAGACAGAGAGCATGGTGTGTCCCCAGTGGGGTTTGCAGGGTGTGGTGTGTGCTCTGTGTTTAAGTATATGCACTGGAAACTTGGATAAAGCTGGGCAGTCAGGTACAAGGATTACAGAGGATGGGACCACAGACCCTGGCAGGAGGACAAGGTGTTGGGGTGTTGGGGGCCTTGTGAACCATTTCCTAGAGCGTGACTGTGATATGGACATTTTAGTTTGTACTCTGTTGGGCCATGGAAATTGAAGAAAAATTGTAGTTTTTCTCTAAATAAATGCTTGTTCACTCCAACTTCTGCATCAAGATTCAAGTCAATTGGAGGTGTTCCTGGAAGATCCAGCCAAAAAGATTTATAACTCCCAGCTGAATATTCTGAGTCTTTGGTGAGACTGGGCACCACCAAAGGATCTTAACATGGAGGATAATGTGTTCAGATTTTTGCGTCGGTGACTCTTATGGCAGTGTAGAGGGGGTTTGAGGGTGACAGATCGGGAATGGAGAACCCACCTGGTGGGGAGGGGCAACAGCTGTCCAGGCACGAGGTGATGCCTTCATTGTGCTGATGCTGTGGAAATGGTGATGGCTGGCTGGATATTTAACAGGTTAAACCGGCAGGACTTAGTGTCTGAAAGACGCGGGGACTGGGGGTAGAATGAGTAAGCCACCCATTATTGAATAAAAGAGGAAGTACAGGCTGAGCAAGAAGAAAAAAGACCGAGTGCGCGTTACAGTTTGGGGTCAGAAAGGAAGCTCTTATGTAAAAATGATGCACCATTCCTTGACTATTTACCTCTTAAAGCAACCTGGGAAATGAGTTCTAAGCGTTTATCCTAGCTGCTCTTTGGCAGGCTCTGTGCCGTGCTGTGCTTAATCACTTGGTCTTGCCTGACTCTTTGAGCCCTCCAGGCTCCTCTGTCCACAGGATTTTCCAGGTGAGAATACTGGATTGGGTTGCCTTGCAGGCGGATTCTTTACCGACTGAGCTACCAGGGAAGCCCTCGACAGAATCTTCTGAGGCCAAACGTGTGCTTGTTACACTGTTGCTTCACTTTTATGCTGTTTTTGTTTTTTTGGTTGCAAGGCATGCGGGATCTCAGCTCCCCGACCCAGGGATCAGACCTACACTCCCTGCTTTGGAAGGTGAAGTTGTGACCACTGGATTGCCAGGGAAGTCCCTGCTATTTGTTTTTGAAGAATGGCTTATTGTATAGATATTTCTGCCTTTTTCTTTCTTTAAGGTGTCACTCCACCGAATCAATCCTTGTATCATAAGACAGAAGATATTTATATTGAAGTTCATATGCTTATATAGAAATCCTCCTTAAAATGGATAATGCTTAAAATAATTGAGATGAACAGAAGGCAATTAGAATAAACTTTTACTAAGTTGTACTAATAGAGAGGAATGTCAGTTGAAATTTATTAAAAATCTAAAGTCTACGAGATTGTTCTCATTCACATTCTAAAAATTATCTGAAGGACAAAAATTATTTTTCCCCAGTGTTACATAATTGCTTCCTATTTCTTTTATGCCAATTAGCATGGAGGATACAGGCCATCCAAATTCTACTTAATTTCCCATGAACACTACTGACAAAAATCAGTGTCTTCTGACAGAAACAAATCCCAGAATATCTCTTCATCCTCTTGTTTAAAAAATTCTGAACTTAATCAGCCACTCCTAGACTGCCCTTGCTTTGACAGGCAGTTTTGAGCATCACTTTTAATGTATTTTTATTTTTCATTTAATTTACAATGTTGTGTTAGTTTTAGGTATACAGCAAAGTGATTCAGTTATGCATATCCACATATCCGCTCATATTTAGATTCTTTACAGAGTCCTGAGTAGAGTTTGGGATGGACATGTACATACTGCTATATTTAAAATGGATAACCAACAAGGACCTTCTGTAGAGCCCACGGAGCCCTGCTCAGTGCTGTGTAGCAGCCTGGATGGGAGGGGGCTTTGGGAGAGAATGGATACATGTACATGTGTGGCTGAGTGCCCTTTGCTGTTCACTTGAAACAATCACAACATTGTTAGTTGGCCATACTCCAATACAAAATAAAAAGTTAAAAAAAATTCAGGATGCTAATAATAAAAAAAACTCTTACTTGTGAGAACAGGTGTACAGTAAGTACCCTATATGAATGAGTTCCATTCTGAGAGTGTGTTCATAGGTCCAATTTGTTCATAAGTTCCACAAGTTAGCCGAGGTACTCAACTAACACAATTGACTAAGTTGTATATAGTACTGTACTAAGTTTATAATACTTTTCACACAAATAATACATAGCAAACATACACTACAAATAAAGAAAACATTTTTAAATCTTACAGTACCTTGAAAAGTACAGTGGTCCAGTACAAGAGCTGACACACAGGGGCACGTTCCCAGCTTTGAAAGTTCTCAACTTGAAGGTTCGTATGTAAGGGACTAGCTGCTGTTCGTGGAAACCAACAGAAGCTTTCTGCAAACAGGTCGCTGTCACAGGGTACTGGCAGTTTGTGGGGAAGGAGAGTGGGAAAGATACTCACAGAGCTCAGAGAGCTCTCTCCTAAGACATAGATTTTTGTATTTTTGTGTGTGCTGTGTGCTAAGTTGCTTCAGTTGTGTCTGACTCCCTGCGACCCCATGGCCTGTAGCCTGCCAGGCTCCTCTGTCGATGGGGATTCTCCAGGCAAGAGTACTGGAGTGGGTTTCCATGCCCTCCTCCAGGGGATCTTCCCGACCCAGGGATCGAACCTGTGTCCCTTATGTCTCCTGCATTGGCAGGTGGGTTCTTTACTGCTAGCACTACCTCGGAAGCCCTTTGTATGTCTCAGTTCAGTTCAGTTCAGTCTCTCAGTCGTGTCCGACTCTTTGTGACCCCATGAATCGCAGCACGCCAGGCCTCCCTGTCCATCACCAACTCCCAGAGTTCACTCAGACTCGCGTCCATTGAGTCAGTGATGCCATCCAGCCATCTCATCCTCTGTCATCCCCTTCTCCTCCTGCCCCCAATCCCTCCCAGCATCAAAGTCTTTTCCAATGAGTCAACTCTTCTCATGAGGTGGACAAAGTACTGGAGCTTCAGCTTCAGCATCATTTCTTCCAAAGAAATCCCAGGACTGATCTCCTTCAGAATGGACTGGTTGGATCTCCTCGCAGTCCAAGGGACTCTCAAGAATTTTCTCCAACACCACAGTTCAAAAGCATCAATTCTTCAGTGCTCAGCCTTCTTCACAGTCCAACTCTCACATCCATACATGACCACAGGAAAAACCATAGCCTTGACTAGACGGACCTTAGTCGGCAAAGTAATGTCTCTGCTTTTGATATGCTATCTGGGTTGGTCATAACTTTTCTTCCAAGGAGTAAGTGTCTTTTAATTTCATGGCTGCAGTCACCATCTGCAGTGATTTTGGAGCCCAAAAACCAAGTCTGACACTGTTTCCACTGTTTCCCCATCTATTTCCCATGAAGTGATGGGAGGATCTGGTGAATTCTGTAAGTCGACATTTCTTTTGGGGGGAGCACTTTTCAGAGACAACTGTCATGCCCTTTGAGGTAGTCACCATCACCTGATTCCTGGAATGGACCCCTCTGGTCTGACCTTGACTCTCACCGACAGCTCAGGTTGGACCGGCAGGGCTCCTCCCTTCCTCTCACATGACCCGAGGCCTCACTTGAGCCGCGATACCAGTGCTCACGGGCTTATACTAGCTGCATTTTGTCCTTACCCATTGCATGTCCTGAGCTTTGGTAATTTGTTTCAGTTCCTGTTCTTTTTCACTGACATGTTCACGTTCTTCTTCATCTTGGCATAAATTCGTAAATGGATTTCAGTTGAGGCTTTGATCCGAAGCGTGTGGTTCAGCTGGAAGTTTCAGAGACAGACTCACTGCTGGCTGTCTCATTTCCAGCTTGCGTGCGCGTTCAGTCACGTAGTTTTTCACAACTCCATGGATGGCAGCATGCCAGCCTCCTCTGTCCATGGCGTTCTCCAGGCCACCCCATGGGGGTTGGCTTGCCATTTCCTCCTCTGGGGACTCTCCCTGACCCAGGGATGGAAGCTGCATCTCCTGCATCCTGTATTGGCAGGCGAATTCTTTACCACTGAGCCCACCTCCGAAGCCTCCCTTCCCAACTTGGCATTCCTTTTATATTCCATCAGTGAAATCATGAGATAAAATTACATTTCTGTCTGCCTTGGTCTCAGTATTTAAAGAGCTTCTGGAGACCTACAGATGCATTGTTCTGAAGTTGTATGCATCTTACCCTAAAATTTTTTTCTGCTAGAAAAAGAGCAGATCATTAATGTGGCTGCCTAGATTCTCTCTTCTTGGATTTTTGTAAGATCTTTTCACTGGCTTTTTTCATCTCCCTGAGTATGGTGCTTTTTTTTCCTCTTCCTCACTCACGGAGATGCTGAGAAGATGATGTGTAAAAGGATCTTCCATGTGCTTGAACTTGCTTGGAGGCAGAGTCTCCATTTATGCTGAGTCGGGGGAGAGTCTCAGCTCTAAGTGCTGTGATGGTTGTGGAGTGTTGCTCTAGACTTCCCGGATTCGAATCATTTGTCTATTTATACATCCTTTAGCAGGTGGTAAATTGCAGCCACCGGGTCACCATTGGCTATTAACAGGACAGAGAACTGCCTGTAGTGCATTCTGTTCATGGCTGTGTTCTGATAATACAAAAAAGAGCCTGAGAATCCTTTCCTGGTCTTGGTAACAAAGACGCTTGTCAGATCCCCTTTGGGGGATTCATGATGCAGAGTGTGTATGGAAGACAGCGTCCCACCCCTAACCTTGCATGGATTCCTATTAAGTATTGGTTGCTCAGACAGTAAAGAATCCACCTGCCAATGCAGGAGTCTCAGGAGACATGGTTTAGATCCCTGGGTCAGGAAGATCCCCTGGAGAAGGGAATGGCAATCCACTCCAATATTCTTGCCTGGAGAATCTCAAGGACAGAGGAGCCTGGCAGGCTACAGTCCATGGGGTCACACAGAGTTGGACAGGACTGAGCCACTATCACTGGTTTCCTTAATTGTGTGTTTCAGATATTATTACCCTCTTATTACTCCAGTTTATGGCTTAGATATTCTGAGTGTTTGTTTACCTCCTTTGGGGGTCATAACATATTCTGTTCTCTGGAGCTGAAAAACAGGAAGCTACTCATTTTCCTGGATATCATGGGTCACATCACATGCTACAGAGTAGGCCAAGTTTGCCCACAAAATGAGCCTGATAAAGGCTGGGGAATTAAAGCTTTGCCAACAGCCCTTAGTTGAGAAGGGGGCAAGGGGTGGGGTGGGGTGGGAGGTGGGAGGGAGGCTTAAAAGGGAGGGGACATATGTATACCTGTGGTTGATTCATGTTGATGTATGGCAGAAACCCACACAACATTGTATATCAATTATCCTCCAATTAAAAATAAGTAAGAAAAAACAGAAGGGAGTGAGATCAGAAGATACCGTGTACCCAGCTGTCCTGTGGCTGCTCCCATCCCCCCTATTACAGGTGGCGTGGCCTGAGAACCATGTGGACACGTTAACAGAATCACAGAGGGATATTTAACCCAGTTGCTGTGTAGGGAGCTTGTTGCCCTGTCCTTGTCCTGCCGTGTTATAGAAGAAAATGCATTCTAAACCGCTTCAGTCATGTCTGACTTTGTGACCCCATGGACTGCAGCCCTCCAGGCTCCTCTGTCCATGGGATCCTCCAGTCAGGAATACTGAAGTTGGTTGCCATTTCCTTCTCCAGGGAATCTTCCTTGCCTTAGGGATCGAATGAGCATTCTCTTTTATTAAGAATGACTTGATTTGGACCATGAATGACTACAGGTCTAATGTAGTCTACTCATAAGGGTCCAGAAGTTTCATTTCTTCCAGAAGCTGCCTTAGATCCTTCGGGGCAGGACTGGGGCCTGGTCTGCATGCTCTCCTGAAGTGTGGGACACGCCCGTCCCAGTATCTCTGCCCCGACTCAAACCTGTGTGGTTCCTGAGGCCAAGCTCTACGTCCCCAGACATTTATTTATTCACAACTGGCACAGGATTGACACCTAAAAGGCACTCAAGGTTTGAATGAAATAATTATTAAATTGGAAGGCCAGGCCTGTAATCCACATGAGGTGTGGCTTAGGGAGAGTGATCCAGAGCAAGACATGGCTGACTAGAGCCCTGAGCAGGAGCCAGGTAAAGAAGGAAACAGGCCAAAGCATTTCAGACAGAATGGCAGGGGCTAAAAGATCCCACAGTAATTCAGCTGACACAGCAGCAGCCTAGGGTGTGAAGGATTCCGCTAAAGATGTCTGGGGGCAGTAATACTGGCTGGGGAAGGGGAGGGTCAGTATATAAACTGATGAGTTTACACTTGGTCAAGTAAGAGCAACAACTTTGTTGACGAGATACCTAATTATAAGCCAGGCACTAGGTTAGGTGTTTTATCTCAACTTGTCCTTGAAATTCCCCGAGTAGTTAGATATAGGTGTTATCCCTGTTTAATAGATGAGAACTTTATTTATGTTTAAGTTAATTTTTATTCGAGTATAGTTGCTTTACAATGTTGTTTTAGTTTCTGCTCTACAGCAGAGTGGATCAGCTCTGCATATACATATATCCCCTCCTTTTTGGATTGTCTTTCCATTTGGGTCTATCCGAACTGGGAAAGAAAAAAAAAATACAAATTCTATTCCTAAAAAATATGTGAGAAAACCCAGGGTAAATAAAAATGAAAAATATATGTTATTTATTTTTATATAACCTGGGTTTTCTCACCTATCTGAGAAAACCCAGGTTAGAGGGAGTTTGTATCATCTGACTGATGTCACATGGTTGAAAGTGGATTCAAACCACGAGGGTTTGACATCACACTGGGGCATATCTATCTCCTTCTCTTTTTCTCTCATCCTCATTTTATCTCCCTCAGACACACAAAGGCACACACACAATCTCAGACTCAGTGAGGATCCCCTGAAGTACTTGAAGCTTGGAAATTACATGATCAGGTCTCTACTTTAGGAAGACTATTGTGGGGGATGTTTGGGATCTGAAGTTCGGACTAGGACTTCAGGAGCTGCGATGCCTGCTCAGAGGCTGGCTCATCCGGGTGGGAAGGAATGAACCTGATTCAAAGTAGAAGTAGTAAGAGAGTGAAGAGGGAGTGGCCCCCAGAGATGCTGAGGACGTAGAATCAACCTGGAAGGTGCAGCACAGATTTGGAAAGGGAGGTTGAAAGTTTGGTTGTGAATTCAAGCCTGTCTCTTTGTAAACCTGGTGGGTTCAATCAGGTGGTGCAGTTCCTTGGAACTGGGAAGCAGTTGTATAAAGAGCCTGGAGGATGAGTTCAGCTTTGGGCTTGTTTGCTTTGAAAACAAATAATCATGATTGCAATCACCCATGCGATATCCAGATGGATTTATTTATAGAACATGCAGGACTGAAACTCAGAAGAAAGACCTGGGATAGATGTCTAGATGTAGGTAGGAGTCATCAGCTTAAATCAGATGAAATGACCCAGGTCAGAGGCAGTAGAAGACCCAGGATGTGAGGACACTCAAGGCTCCTGCAGGGTTTCAGGAGAGGTTGGAGGAAAATCAGGATAAAATCCTGTCACAAAAACCAGGGGTAGGGGGAGAGGTCAAAGAGGAGATGAATGGTAGCAACATTACACCAATGTAATCCTGTTTCTGCCAAGTGAAATTGTTCTGTCATGTCTGACTCTTTGTGACCCCATGGACTGTACAGTCCTTGGAATTCTCCAGGCCAGAATACTAGGGTAAGTAGCCTTTGCCTTCTCCAGGGGATCTTCCCAACCCAGGGATCAAACCCATGTCTCCCAGATTGCAGGTGGATTCTTTACCAGAGGTACCAGATACAAAATATCATGTACATCTTAAAAAACATGCAGTGGCTTTCAGGAGTGTATTGGAAAATATTGCAAAACTAAATTGATACTTAAAGGCTTTTCACTATGGTGTGATCACTCATCTAGAGCCAGACATCCTGGAATGTGAAGTCAAGTGGGCCTTAGAAACCATCACTACGAACAAAGCTAGTGGAGGTGATGGAATTCCAGTTGAGCTATTTGAAATCCTGAAAGATGATGCTGTGAAAGTGCTGCACTCAATATGCCAGCAAATTTGGAAAACTCAGCAGTGGCCACAGGACTGGAAAAGGTCAGTTTTCATTCCCATCCCAAAGAAAGGCAATGCCAAAGAATGCTCAAACTACTGCACAATTGCACTCATTTCACATGCTAGTAAAGTAATGCTCAAAATTCTCCAAGCCAGGCTTCAGCAATACGTGAACCATCAACTTCCAGATGTTCAAGCTGGTTTTAGAAAAGGCAGAGGAACCAGAGATCAAATTGCCAACATCCACTGGATCATTGAAAAAGCAAGAGAGTTCCAGAAACACATCTATTTCTGCTTTATTGACTATGCCAAAGCCTTTGACTGTGTGGATCACAAGAAACTGTGGAAAATTCTTAAAGAGATGGGAATACCAGACCACCTGACCTGCCTCTTGACAAAGCTGTATGCAGGTCAGGAAGTAACAGTTAGAACTGGACATGGAACAACAGACTGGTTCCAAATAGGAAAAGGAGTGTGTCAAGGCTGTATATTGTCACCCTGCTTATTTAACTTCTATTCAGAGTACATCGTGAGAAATGCTGGGCTAGAAGAAACACAAGCTGGAATCAAGATTGCCAGGAGAAATATCAATAACCTCAGCTATGCAGATGACACCACCCTTATGGCAGAAAGTGAAGAGGAACTCAAAAGCCTCTTGATGAAAGTGAAAGAGGAGAGTGAAAAAGTTGGCTTAAAGCTCAACATTCAGAAAACGAAGATCATGGCATCTGATCCCATCACTTTATGGGAAATAGATGGGGAAACAGTGGAAACAGTGTCAAACTTTATTTTTGGGGGCTCCAAAATCACTGCAGATGGTGACTGCAGCCATGAAATTAAAAGACGCTTACTCCTTGGAAGAAAAGTTCTGACCAACTGAGATAGCATATTCAAAAGCAGAGACATTACTTTGCCGACTAAGGTCCGTCTAGTCAAGGCTATGGTTTTTCCTGTGGTCATGTATGGATATGAGAGTTGGACTGTGAAGAAGGCTGAGCACCGAAGAATTGATGCTTTTGAACTGTGGTGTTGGAGAAGACTCTTGAGAGTCCCTTGGACTGCAAGGAGATCCAACCAGTCCATTCTGAGGGAGATCAGCCCTGGGATTTCTTTGGAAGGAATGATGCTAAAGCTGAAACTCCACTACTTTGGCCACCTCATGCGAAGAGTTGACTCATTGGAAAAGACTTTGATGCTGGGAGGGATTGGGGGCAGGAGAAGGAGGGGACGACAGAGGATGAGATTGCTGGATGGCATCACTGACTCGATGGACGTGAGTCTGAGTGAACTCCAGGAGTCGGTGATGGACAGGGAGGCCTTGGGTTCTGCGATTCATGGGGTCGCAAAGAGCTGGACATGACTGAGCGACTGAACTGAACTGAAAGGCTTTGGAATTATAGTTGCTATTCATTTACTACTCATTAATCAAGTGTCTACTTGTATCTGACTACTAAGGTGTACCATAACTTAAACCTGGATTAAGCCCCACTAAGTCAAGTTTTTGCCTTTGGGAGTCAGAAAGACTTTGGCCCCAAATTCTGCAAATGCCATTGGGACCAAATGTCGCTTTGATTCTAGAGAGGGAGCTTCTGAATATTATCAGCAGTGCTGGGCTTTGGGGCTTCCTGAGCAAACAGCATTTATCTTGATGGTATAACCCCAGTTTATCTGGATGAAATAGCGCAGTGCTGGCATTTTCATGGAATGGGTCACTGGACCCAGATGAAGAAAAATGGCAGTTATTGAGCCCTCGTGTACCAGTCTTTCCTCTGGGACAGCCGTTTTGTCCTTGTCCTTGATAGAGATATCTGAAACCCTCGAGTCTAATGAATTTTCTTCTCTGTCTGGTTATGTTCCCTTGTCAGCAATGGCAAACTTGAAGAAATACTGTAAAGGTTATCAAAGGTTAATAGTTTCTCAACATGGTTTTATTTTTTTTTTTCTTCCCTAGGCAGATAACAACCCCCAAGTCCTTTCAGGGAAAGAGATTCAATAATAAGACTATAACTACAATAGAGACACTGGTGGATATTCTTCCACTGATAATCTGCCTTTATCTAAGAGTTTTATTTTATTTCTGTCAGTACTCATCTCCTTCCAAAATTATTTGCAATATTTTAAAATAAAGGGCACAATACAATACAGTTAGAATAGAAACAGAACACCAAAGACCACATAGAGGATAAAAAAGGACATAAATTATCTGAAAACCCACTCCGACAGAAGATGAGATAGTTAGATGGCGCCATCAACTCAATGGACATGAGTTTGAGCAAACTCCGGGAGACAGTGAAGGACAGGGAAGCCTGGCATGCTGCAGTCCATGGGGTTGCGAAGAGCTGGACGTGACTGAATGACAAACCCAATCTGATATATTTGCAGCTTTAAGATTTCTAATAGATTAAAGTAAGTTTTCTTTTAGTCTCTGAAAGTATTGTTGATCAACATTTTCCCATTAGCCCTACAAAGTAAATAGATGAATTGGATATGTTTTAAAACTGGAACAGATTCTTTACCACTAAGCCATCTGGGAAGCCCAGAGAATATAGTATTGCAGTGTTTATTGAAAAGCAATCTGCGTATAAGTGGACCTGCATAGTTCAAGCCCATGTTGTACAAGGGGCAACTATATTCCTACGTAACTGTAGAAGTCACCTATAAAACGCACTAGTGGGTTGAGTACAATACTAGTGATTCAAGTCTCATAACATCATCTGGTTTTAACTGCTATGTTTCAGTAACAACTTTAGGCAACCTTTAGCTCATAAATGGGCTTCTCCGGTGGCTCAGATGGGGAAGAATTTGCCTGCAATGGAGGTCAATCCCTGGGTTGGGAATATTCCCTGGAGAAGGGAATGGTTACTCATTCTAGTATTCTGGCCTAGAGAATTCCATGGACAGATGAGCCAGGTTAACTACAGTCCATGGGGTCACAAAGATAATTTAGGAAAATCTTCCCTTCATTTATAAGCACTAGAGTAAAATAGAGCTTGTTTTATATGCAATATTTATTAGTTTTTCCTAGTTTCCAGAGTACCTCTCTATAAAACATCTGGCTGTTTGATACACATGCTATGATATACCTCCACACAACTTTTTCCTTTTAAACAGAGAACCGACTTTTTGAATCACAGAAGTTGTTTTTCTTTCTTTCTTTCTTTCTTTTTTTTAAGGCTGGGGAATTTAACATGGGTAAAAATGCTTTCAATGCTTTCAGGCTTCCCTGGTGGCTCGGCAGTAAAGAATCCACCTGCCAATCAATGCAGGAGATGAAGGATACTCAGGTTTGATCCCTGCATCTGGAAGATCCCCTGGAGAAGGGAATGGCAGCCCACTCTAGTATTTTTTCCTGGAGAATCTGTTGGTCAGGGGAGCGCGGCAAACTACAGTCCATGGGGTGCAAAGAACTGGACATGAATTAGCAACTAAACAAAACCAGAAATGCTTTTACACTATGAAATAAAGATCAACAAGGTCCAGCTGTAGTCGATCACTGAGGAGTTTCATCACAGTGTATTTGAAAGCGATTAGATAAGATCAACAGTTTTGGGTCATTCTTCTTCTTCTAGATTTTCTTAGAAAAAGTTGTACAGTTTCATAGTTCTGGAACAAAAGTAAAGCATGACTGCTGTTTTTACTTAGTATAATATGGTTCAGATCATGAGCATTTGAGTAAGAGGTGGGCTCTGACCTCTTATTGCTTACAGTCTTATCAGTGAACGATACGTGTGAATAAAAACTTGCACACAAATGTTGGACAGAATGTACATACTGTTAAAGACAGAATGAACTCTGTGACATGTAAACCTGGATGATTTCAAAGTACGCCTCTCAAGGTAACAATAACCTTTCATTGCCTTTATGATCACAGTTTTATCTATTCATGGTATTTAATGACAATAAAAATAACTTGTGTTGTCGCTGTGTCCAACTCTTTTCATCCCCATGAACTATAGCCGGCCAGGCTCCTCTGTCCATGGGATTCTCCAGGCAAGAATGCTGGAGTGGGTTGCCATGCCCTCCTCCAGGGGATCTTTCCAACCCAGGGATCAAACCCATGTCTCCTGTGTCTTCTGCATTGGAAGTATGATTCTTTACCACTGAACCACCTGGAAAGCCCTAAAAATAACTGATAAAACTTACTCAATAATTCTAGTCTCAGATACTGTTCTGATTGCCTTCCATGTTTTATGTTACTTAATTCTCATAATAACCCCATGAGGAAAACAAAGCACAGGGCAGTTTATGGTAAGGAAGGGGCCTGGGAATCACATGCAGGTTTGGCTTGTGTCTGAAGTCTTTTCTTAACACCTCTGCTACACAAAGATGGCAGAACTTAAACCCATCAATGAAGAATCGCTCATGTATATGTGCAGACTCATCAAACTGTACATATTAAGTTTGCAGTTACTCAATAAAGCTGTTAGAAAAATCATTTTAGAGCTTCCCTGGTGGCTCACTGCTAAACGACCTGCCTGCCAATGCAGGAGACAGTGGTTCGATCCCTGGTCTGGGAAGATCCCACATGCGGCAAAGCAACTAAACTCATGTGCCACAACTCCTGAGCCTGTGCCTTAGGGCCCAGGAGCCTCAACTACTGAGCCCTAGAGCCTGTGCTCTGCATCCAGAGGAGTCACTGCAATGAGAAGCCCGCTTAGCCTGCAGCTCGAGAGCAGCCCCTGCTCGCCACAGCTAGAGGAAAGCCTGTGCACCAGTGGAGACCCAGCACAGTCGACTTAAATTAATTTAAAAAGACGTTTTGAACAATTTAAAAAATTAAAAGAGGAAAAACCTAGTTAGACTTGTTCAGATATCTTGTTTTCATGGACCACTCCCCTGAGAGACCCAGCAGCTATTTTGAAGCCAAAGCACTCAGAATTCCTTGGTCTATCCTTCCTTGCTGATGTGGGCAGATCATGTGGGTAATTCAGGACTTGTGTGATTTTATTTTCAACCTCAAGTGTTCAGATAGCTGTCACAAAAAGCCCAGACCCTTCTATGCTGCGTCAAACAGGCCATGGAGAAGTCATTTCTTTTCAGCAGATGTCACCGCATCTCCTGTTTTCCTCTTTGCACATTCCTTCAGCTTTGTCTTAATAAAAAAAAATTAAAAGCTTCCAGTATATTCTTTCTCTTGCCAAGCTGCAATTTGAAAAAGCAGCAGACAAAACGTAGTTCTGTAGATTTGTCTCTGTTCTCTCTTTAACTTCTAAGATCCGCTCAGCCCAGTACCTCAGGATAACTCATGTGAGGCTCAGATGAGTGGTGAGCCTAATCTGTTATTATAAATAGCTTTGATCTCAATAAGAAACAATCAAAATAATAATGCCTAAGGTATCAATACTGCAGCTCTCTAGGGTCCTGCCTCACCCAGGAGATGGGTTGACAAGCTTTCCGGTAAAATGTCTATATCCGGCTCCACAGAGAAAATACCACACAGGCTGCACCGTTTCTGTCTTCTCTACTGCGGGAGGAAGTTACTAGAAAATCTCACACCACCTTTACCTCAGCTCAGCATAAAAACCCTTGGCAATTATTGTTTGTAGACTTTTTGATGATGATCATTCTGACTGGGGTGAAGGGATACCTCATTGTAGTTTTGATTTGCATTTCTCCAGTAATGAGCAATGTCGAACGTCTTTTCATGTGTTTATTAGCCATCTGTATGCCTTATTTGGATAAATGTCTGTTTAGGTCTTCTGTGCACTTAAAAATTAATTTGTTTTTTATTGAAGGATAATTGCTTTATAGAATTGTGCTGTTTTCTGCCAAACCTCAACATGAATCAGCCATAGGTATATATATATCCCCTCCCTTTTGAACCTCCCTCCCATCCCCCTCCCCATCCCACCCCTTCAGGTTGATCCAGAGCCCCTGTTGAGTTTCCTGAGCCATACAGCAAATTCCTGTTGGCTATCTATTTTACATATGGTAATGTAAGTTTCCATGTTACTCTTTTCATACATCTCACCTTCTCCTCCCCTCTCTGCATGTCCATAAGTCTGTTCCCTATGCCTGTTTCTCCATTGCTGCCTTGTAAATAAATTCTTCAGTACCATTTTCCTAGATTCCATATATATGTGTTAGAATATGGTATTGATCTTTCTCTTTCTGACTCACTTCACTCTGTATAATAGGTTCTACATTCATCCACCTCGTTGCTGCTGCTGCTGCTAAGTCGCTTCAGTCGTGTCCGACTCTGCGACCCCATAGAGGGCAGCCCATCAGGCTGCCCCATCCCTGGGATTCTCCAGGCAAGAACCCTGGAGTGGGTTGCCAGTTTCTTCTCCAATGCATGAAAGTGAAAAGTGAAAGTGAAGTTGCTCAGTCGTGTCCGACTCTTAGCAACCCCATGGACTGCAACCCACCAGGCTCCTCTGTCCGTGGGATTTTCCAGGCAACAGTACTGAAGTAGGGTGCCATTGCCTTCTCCACATTAGAACTGACTCAAATACATTCCTTTTTATGGCTGTGTATATATACCACAACTTCTTTATCTTTTCATCTGTCGATGGACATCTAGGTGGCTTCCATGTTCTAGCTATTGTTAATAGTGCTACAGTGAACAATGGGATACATGTGTCTCTTTCAGTTTTGGTTTCCTCAGGGTATATGCCTAGGAGTGGCATTGCTGGGTCACATGGTGGTTTTATTCCTAGTTTTTTAAGGAATCTCCATACTGTCTTCTATAGTGGCTGTATTAGTTTACTTTCCCACCAACAGTGCAAGAGTGTTCCCTTTTCTCCACACCCTTTCCAGCATTTATTGTTTGTAGACTTGTTGATGAGAGCCATTCTGACTGTTGTGAGGTGACACCTCATTGTAGTTTTGATTTGCATTTCTCTAACAAGGAGTGATGCTGAACATCTTTTCATTCGTTTGTTAGCCATCTGTTTGTCTTCTTTGGAGAAATGTCTGTTGAGGTCTTTTCCCCACTTTTTGATTGGGTTGTTTGTTTTTCTGGTATTGAGTTGTATGAGCTGCTTGTATATTTTGGAAATTAATCCTTTGTCAGTTGTTTCATTTGCTATTATTTTCTCCCATTCTGAAGCTTTTCACCTTGCTCATAGTTTCCTTTGCTGTGCAAAAGCTTTTAAGTTTAATCAGGTCCCACTTGTATACTTTTGTTTTTATTTCCGTTACTCTAGAAAGTGAGTCATAGAGGATCTTGCTTTGATTTATGTCATCGAGTGTTCTGCCTATGTTTTCCTCTAAGAGTTTTCTAGTTTCTGGCCTTACATTTAGGTCTTTAATCCATTTTGAGTTCATCTTTGTATATGGTGTTAAGAAGTGTTCTAATTCCGTTCTTTTACATGTAGTTGTCCATTTTCCAAGCACCATTTATTGAAGAGGCTGTCTTTGTCCCATTGTATATTCTTGCCTCCTTTGTCAAAAATAAGGTACCCATAGATGCCTGTGGCTTTCTATCTTGTTCCATTGGTCTATATTTCTGTTTTTGTGCTGGTACCATACTGTCTTGATGACTGTAGCATTGTGGTATAACGTGAAGTCAGGAAGCTTGATTCCTCCAGCTCCATTCTTCTTTCTCAAGACTGCTTTGGCTAATCCGGGTCTTTTGTGTTTCCATATGAATTGTGAAATTTTTTGTTCTGTGAAAAATGCCCTTGATAATTTGATAGGGATTGCACTGAATCTGTAGATTGCATTTAGTAGTATAGTCATTTTCACAATATTGATTCTTCCTACCCAGGAACATGCAATATCTCTCCATTTGTTTATGTCATCTTTGATTTCTTTTCATTAGTGCCTTATAATTTTCTGTGTACAGTTCTTTTGTCTCCTTAGGTAAGTTTATTTAATTCTTTTTCTTGCAATGGTGAATGGGATTAATTCCTTAATTTCTCTTTCTGATTTTTCATTGTTAGTATATAGAAATGCAAGTGATTTCTGTGTATTGATTTTGTACCCTGCAACTTCGCTGAATTCACTGATTAGCTCTAGTAGTTTTTTGATACTATCTTTAGGGTTTCCTATGTACAATATCATGTCATCTGCAAACAGTGGGGGCTTTACTTCTTCTTTTCTGATCTGGATTCCTTTTATTTCTTTTTCTTTGATTGCTGTGGCTAGGACTTCCAGAACTATGTTGGATAATAGTGGCAAAAGAGGACACTCTTGTCTTGTTTCTGATCTTAGGGGGGAATGCTTTCAGTTTTTCATCATTGAGAATAGTGTTTGTCATAGGCTTATCATATATGGCCTTTACTATGTTGAGGCAGGTTCTTTCTATGCCCATTTTTTGAAGAGTTTTAATCATAAATAGGTGCTGAATTTTGTCAAAGGCTTTTTCTGCATCTGTTGAGATGATCATATGGTTTTTATCTTCAGTTTGTTAATATGGTGTATCACATTGATTGATTTCTGTATAGTGAAGAATCCTTGCATCCCTGGAATAAACCCAACTTTATCATGGTGTATGAGCTTTTTGATGTGTTGCTGAATTCTGTTTGCTAAAATTTTATTGAGGATTTTTGCATATACGTTCATCAGTGACATAGGCCTATAGTTTTCTTTTTTTGTGTTGTCTTTATCTGGTTTTGGTATCAGGGTGATGGTGGCCTCATGGAATAAGTTTGGAAGTGTTCCTTCCTATGGAATTTTTGGAAAGAGTTTTAAAAAGATAGGCATTAGCTTTTCTCTAAATGTTTAATAGAATTCTCTTGTGAAGTCATCTGGTCCTGGGCTTTTGTTTTTTGGGAGGTTTTTGATCACAGCTTCAATTTCAGTGCTTGTAATTGGGTTGTTCATAATTTCTATTTCTTCCTGGTTCAGTCTTGGAAGATTGAACTTTTCTAAGAATCTGTCCATTTCTTCCAGGTTATCCATTTTATTGCCATACAGTTGTTCATAGTAGTCTCTTATAATCCTTTGTATTTCTGCATTGTCAGTTGTAACCTCTCCTTTTTCATTTCTAATTTTGTTGATTTGATTCTTCTCTCTTTTTTTCTTGGTGAGTCTGGCTAAGGGTTTGTCAATTTTGTTTATCTTCTCAAAGAAACGGCTTTTAGTTTTATTAATCTTTGCTATTGTTACTTTCGTTTCTTTTCATTTATTTCCGCTTGGATCTTTATGATTTCTTTCCTTACACTATTTTTTTTTTCTCTTTCCTTTTCCAGTTGCTTTAGGTGTAAATTTAGGTTGTGGATTCGATGTTTATCTTGTTTCTTGAGGTAGGATTGTATTGCTATAAGCTTCCCTCTTAGAACTGCTTTTGCTGCATCCCATAGGTTTTGAGTTGTGTTTTTGTTGTCATTTGTTTCTAGAAAATTTTTTATTTTCCTTTTGATTTCTTCAGTAACCTGTTATTTAGAAACATGTTGTTTAATCTCCATGTGTTTGTGTTTCTTACAGTTTTTTTTCTTGTAATTATATCTAGTCTCATAGCATTGTGCTCAGAGAAGATGCTTGATACAATTTCAATTTTCTTAAATTTACTGAGGTTTGATTTGTGACTCAAGATGTGGTCTAGCCTGGAGAATGTTCCATGTGCACTTGAGAAGAAGGTGTATTCTTCTGCATTTGTATGGAATATCCTGAAGATATCAATGAGATACATCTCATCTAATGTATCATTTAAGACTTGTGTTTCCTTATTAATTTTCTCTTTTGATGATCTGTCCATGGGTGTGAGTGGGGCGTTAAAGTCTCCTTCTATTATTGTGTTGCTGTCAGTTTCTCCTTTTACATCTGTTAGTGCTTGTCTTATGTATTGAGGTGCTCCTATGTCGGGTGCATAGATATTTACAGTTGTTATGTCTTCCTCTTGGATTGATCCCTTGATCTTTATGTAGTATCCTTCCTTATCTCTTGTAATCTTTATTTTAAGGTCTATTTTGCCTGATATTAGGATTGCTACTCCAGCTTTCTTTTGCTTCCCATTTGCATGGAATATATTTTTCCATCCTCTCAGTATATAAGTGTCTTGATGTCTGAAGTGACTTTCTTGTAGACAGCATATATATGGGTCTTGTTTTTGTATTCATTCAGCCAGTCTGTGTCTTTTGGTTGGAGTATTTAATTCATTTACATTTAAAGTGATTATTGATATATATGTTCCTATTGCCATTTTCTAATTGTTTGGGGTTGATTTTGTAGATCTTTTTTATTCTGTTGTATTTCTTGACTATGTAGTCCCTTTAACATTTGTTGTAAAGCTGCTTTGGTGGTACTGAATTCTCTTTTGCTTGTCTGAAAAGCTTTTTATTTCTCCATCAATTTTGAACGAGATCCTTGCTGGGTACAGTAAACAATCTTGGTTGTAGATTTTTCCCTTTCACTACTTTAAATATATCTTGCCATTCCCTTCTGGCTTGCAGAGTTTCTGCTGAAAGATCAGCTGTTCTGCCCACTTTTTGACTGGGTTGTTTGTTTTTCTGATATGAGCTGCTTGTATATTTTGGAGATTAATCCTTTGTCAGTTGTTTCATTTGCTATT
Source organism: Capra hircus (assembly GCF_001704415.2). Taxonomy (NCBI): domain Eukaryota; kingdom Metazoa; phylum Chordata; class Mammalia; order Artiodactyla; family Bovidae; genus Capra; species Capra hircus. The sequence continues at coordinate 5,267,114 of NC_030815.1, read as the reverse complement.
ATTTTCTCCCATTCTGAGGGCTTTCTCCCATTCTCTGTCTTTTTACTTTGTTTATAGTTTCCTTTGCTGTGCAAAAGCTTTTAAATTTCATTAGGTCCCATTTGTTTATTTTTGTTTTTATTTCCATTACTCTAAGAGGTGGGTCATAGAGGCTCTTGCACTTTGTCATAGAGTGTTCTGCCTGTGTTTCCTCTAAGAGTTTTAGAATATGGAGAAAAGGGAATCTTCTTGCACTGTTGATGGGAATGCAAATTGATACAGCCACTCTGGAGAAGAGTACGGAGGTTCCTTAAAAAACTAGGAATAAAAGTACCATATAAGCCGGGAATCCCACTACTGGGCATATACCCTGGGGAAACCATAATTGAAACAGATACATGTACCCCAATATTCATTGCATCCCTATTTACAATAGCTAGGATATGAAAGCAATCTAGCAGTACCTACATACAATGGAATATTACTCAGCTATAAAAGGAATGCATTTGTGTAGATTCTAATGAGGTGAATGAACCTTGAGCCTATTACACAAAGTGAAGTAAGTCAGAAAGAGAAAAACAAGTATATTAACACATATATATGGAATCTAGAAAGATGGTACTGAGGAGCCTATTCACAAGGCAGCAGTGGAGATGCAGACATAGAGAACAGACTTGTCAACACAAGCTGGGGCTGAGGGTGGGGGGAAGGAGAGGGGAGGACCAATGGAGAGAGTGGCATGGAAACAAATTATCATATGTAAAATAGATAGCCAGTTGGAACTTACTGTATGATTCAGGGAGCTCAAACTGGTACTCTGTGATAACCTAGAAAGGTGGGATGGGGTGAGAGGTAGGTGAGAGGTTCAAGAGGGAGGGGACATATGTATAACTATGGTTGATTCTTGTTGATGTATGGCAGAAACCAACTCAATATTGTAAAGCAATCATCCTCCAATTAAAAATTAATAAATTAAAAAATAAGAATAAAGAAAACGGGAAGAATGAGGTAGTAGTAAATTTTGGAGGAATTCACAAATATACTAGTATTTGTAAAATATACTATTTTGAAAAACATTTTGAAGAATATTTTGAATATTTTGAAGACTATTTCACTCATTCTTATATTATCATTTTAAGTCGCTGATGGATCTCAAAAGCAAACACTTGAGTGTATTTGATCTCCTTTGTCATGTATACCTATGATTTTCTTTTTAAGCTCTTCATTTAATTATTATTATTATTTTTAAATGATGTTTTTATTCTTTGCCTTTTTATTTTCTTCTCAAACCTGTGCTCATGTCCCTGTAGTGGATCTGCTGCTCTTCTCAGTCACTCAGTCGTGACCAACTCTTTGTGACCCCATGGATGGTAGTAGCCCACCAGGCTCCTCTGTCCATAGGATTCTTCCGTACTGCAGTAGTTGCCATGCCCTCCTCCAGGGGATCTTCCTGACCCAGAGATCGAACCCATATCTCAGTGGATTCTTTACCAGTAGTGCCACCTGGGAAACCCAAAGGTACTCTTACCCCAAGTGGGAACTGAACCCCCAGCCCCTGGCTTAGGAGGCCAGTGCCTGATCCATTAGGCCTCTGGGGCCTCTGCAGTGGATGGTTACCAGTTTTTGGCATTGCAGCATTCATGTCTCTTAATTAGCAAGACCATTATTTCCCTGGGGAACTTCCTCTCCTCTGTTTGGAGTAGAGTTTGGGGAGATGGCATATATTCTCACTTCCCTGCCAGCCCCTTATCTGAAGCTCTTCATGCACTGCCTTGGGATAAAGAGCTAGGGCAGGACATCAGCTCCAAGATCCTGAATCTTGAGCTGGAGTGGAGATAGGTAGTTGTCTTTCTTTCATTATAACAGGAGTCCATCCACCCATCACACGCTCAGTTGTGCCTGACTCTTTGCAACCCTATGGACTGTAACCGCCAGGCTCCTCTGTCCATGGGATTTTCCAGGCAGGAATACTGGAGTGGGTTGCCATTTCTTCCTCCAGGGGATTCCTGACCCAGGGATCAGACCCACGTCTCTTACATCTCCTGCATTGGCAGGCAGACTCTTTCCACTTGAGCTATCAGGGAAGTCCTATTACAGGGCTAGCACCAGCTAAAACTGTGAACATATTCCTCCGCAAGGCTTTCTGGATTTTCCCGTTCCCTGGGTGTGTTCTTTAGCCTTCCTGGGAAGATTTGACCTGGGAAGATTCCCTATATCCTGTCAAATTCTCCTTTTGTTTTAGTTAGTTGAGACTGTTTCTGTTGCTTGCAGCAAAGGAATTCTAGTTGATACAATCCTTGATTGCATTTTCTCTTCCTTTATTGTTATTACTGTTATTTTTTCTGACCATTTCCAACTCATATTTTACCTCTTTCTATTAACGTATTGTCCTTTCTTTTTTAAGTTAACTTATTTATTTTTAATCAGTAGATGATTGCTTTACAATATTGGATTGGTTTCTGCCATACATCACCATGAATCAGCCATAGGTGTACATATGTCACCTCCCTCTTGAACCTCTCTCCCATCTCTCACCCCACCACACCCCTCTAGGTGAGCACCTGATTTGAGCTCCCTGCATCATACAGCAAATTCCCACTGACTATCTACTTTGCATATGGGAAAATCACTGCGGATGGTGACTGCAGCCATGAAATTAAAAGACGCTTACTCCTTGGAAGGAAAGTTATGACCAACCGAGACAGCATATTAAAAAGCAGAGACATTACTTTGCCAACAAAGGTCCGTCTAGTCAAGGCTATGGTTTTTCCAGTGGTCATGTGTGGATGTGAGAGTTGGACTGTGAAGATGGCTGAGCGCCAAAGAATTGATGCTTTTGAACTGTGGTGTTGGAGAAGACTCTTGAGAGTCCCTTGGACTGCAAGGAGATCCAACCAATCCATCCTAAAGGAGATCAGTCCTGGGTGTTCACTGGAAGGACTGATGCTGAAGCTGAAACTCCAATACTTTGGCCACCTCATGCGAAGAGTTGACTCAGTGGAAAAGACCCTGATGCTGGGAGGGATTGGGGGCAGGAGGAGAAGGGGACGACAGAGGATGAGATGGTTGGATGGCATCACCGACTCGATGACATGAGTTTGGGTAAATTCCGGGAGTTGGTGATGGACAGGGAGGCCTGGCATGCTGTGATTTATGGGGTGGCAAGGAGTCAGACACGACTGAGCGACTGAACTGAACTGAACTGAGCTGAATGAATGTTTCAATATTACCCTTTCTTAACACTTGGGGTTTGTAGCTTTTTCCCCCTCAAAAGATAATACTTCTTTGATTTCACTGAGATAGGTTTGTTCATTTTTGATCTCCTTCGTGAGTGTCATTTTGTGTCTCTACGTAGCTCTTTCATTTGCCTTTGTGAATGATTTTCCTTGCCTCATCTAGCACTGGTCACAGTCAGGTTGCTCATCAGGTTGTCTGGTTGTTCATCTGGGGAGGGGGTCATTCTTGTGAGGATACTGGCAATGAAGGGGAGGCCCCTGGAGTGGCAGGGGCAGCAGGTAGGTCAGATTTGGGTCAGCTTCCTGAGCTTTGTCTCGTTAGCATGCGCAGGTGGATCATTTACCGCTGAGCCACCAGGGAAGCCCCTCAGTGTTGTTGTTGTCCAGTCTCTTAAGTCGTGTCTGACTCTCTGTGACCCCATGAACTGCAGCATGCCAGGCTTCCCTGTCCTTCACTATCTCCTGGAATTTACTCAAACTCATGTCCATTGAGTTGGTGATGCCACCTAAGCATCTCATCCTCTGTCACCCCCTTCCCCTTCTTCCCTCAGTCTTTCCCAGGATCAGGGTTTTTTGCAATAAGGTGGCTCTTTGCATCAAGTGGCCAAAGTATGGAGCTTTAGCATCAGTCCTTCCAGTGCATATTCAGGACTGATTTCCTTTAGGATTGACTGGTTGGATCTCCTTGCAGTCCAAGGGACTCTCAGTAGTCTTCTCTAGCACCACAGTTCAAAAGCATCAATTCTTTGGTGCTCAGCCTTCTTTATGGTCCAGCTCTCACATCTGTGCATGACTACTGGAGAAACCTTAGCTTTGACTATAAGGACCTTTGTCAGCAAAGTGAAATCTCTGCTTTTTTAATATGCTGTCTGAGTTTGTCATAGCTTTTCTTGCAAGGAGCCAGAATCTTTTAATTTCATGGCAGCAGTCACCGTCCACACTCAGCTGATAGTTGACACAAAATGACAACCCTTGCTTGACTCAGTAGCTTCTGTGGAGGTTATGAAATGGCTTTGTAAAGAGGACTGGGTCTGTGCCTCCAGTCTCTCTCCCTTGGTTGATTTCAGTAGCCTCCTAACTGGTTTCCCAAGTGCTTTCCCACCCCTGCTGCTTCTTGTCCACATGGCAGCCAGAGAACCTCCTGGAATGTCCCAGAAAGTCCACAAGGCTCACCCTATCCTGGCCACAGCCCACTCTCTGATTCCATCTGCTACCACCACCCTCTTCTCCTCCATCCTTCTGTTGCAGCCCCCTGGCCTCTGCTGCCCCTACGATACCCAGATCTACTCCAGCCCAGCCTGAGGAGTTCCCTCTCTGCAGGTTTTCCTCAAATGATATCGAAAACACCTGTCCAGGCCCTTTGCCTGTCCTGTCCACCCCTTCCTTGCTCTACATCTCACCATCAGACTTAAATTCCTTGCTATATTGTATGTACTTTCTTGGATGGCTCCCTACTCCAATATGAATTCCGGGAGAGTGGATGCATTGCCAGTTCATTTATTTATTTATTTATTTATTCATTCATTCATTCCTGTGCCCTGGCTCTGAGCATGATGCTGAGGTCGGCACACAATGCATATTTGCTGAATGAATATTAGATGACTGATTCTTAGTGAAGTCTTCCTTGGCAGCTTAAGCGGTAAAGAATCTGCCTGCAATGCAGGAGTCAGTGCAAGAGATGTGGGTTTGATGCCTCTGGAAGATCGCCTGGAGCAGGGTGTGGCAACCCACTCCAGTGTTCTTGCCTGGAGAATCCCAGGGACAGAGGAGCCTGGCAGGGTCGTAAAGAGTCGGACACGACTGAAGAAGCTTAGCATGCATGCGCACACTTAGTGAAAGCAGCAGTTTACAGTTTTTTTTTTCTTCAGAAGAGGCACCTGGCTAAAGGGAATGCCACCTCTTTTCCATCACACTTTTTGCTGAGCCATTCAAAGATGCATTTGAGGAAATTATATCTAGATAATAGAATTTTCATAAAGTGCAACTCTAAAGATACTTTTCAAGGACATGGAGATTGTCCCAGCTTAGAAGTCTTCAGGAGGGAGGTAGAAATTCAGTGAATTCCATTCTTTTTTATTTTCAAAGAACTGCCTGCCGAGCAATTGGCGAATACATCACCAGTGATTAGTCTACAGTTACATCCAGCCCACCCCCACCAAAGGCAGAGGACACACAGGGAAGGGCCATTTCCTTCCTTCAAGTCAAGACTTGCAGAATTTGAGACTTCCCTGCAAGTCCAGCGGTTAAGACTTCACCTTCTAATGCAGGAGGTGATGGTTCAATCCCTGGTTGAGGAGCTATGATCCCACAAGGCTAATGGCCAAGAAACCAAAACATAAAACAGAGATAATGTAACAAGTTCAATAAAGACTTTAAGAATGGGCCATATCAAAAAACAAAAATAAAAGTCTTGTTGAATTAGAGATTATTTTCATACTTAGGGTCATGAGTAGAACTTAAATCAGAGAATTGCTTTTATCTCATCCATTAAAGCTCATTGGATTGGAAAAGCATTTTCTAAAAGCTTAGAGAACTACAGCTCTAAACTCACTCATCCTTTCCAATGTTCAGGTCCCACTTAGGCATCTCACTGAAATGTCTCCAATAAAATTGTCTCATAAGGAGCAGAAATGAGCTTTCGTATGGTTTTTGGATAGCCTGAAAGTGCCCATTCGCTCTTTCAGCTCTATTCAACTGTCTCTTTCCTTCAGATAAATCCTTTCAAATTCTTGTGCCTTGCACATATATATTGCTATAATAGACATTTTCTTCAGGATTGCGCCAACGTGTCTCACTGTGATGGTGATTTAAACAGACGGGGTCTTACACTTTGCTAAGTGAACAAAACGTGCGGCTATTGATGTGGTTTGTGTGCAGCCAAAAGGCTGGGGGTGGGGCCACTTACTTTGCCTTGAACAGACCACCAGGATTATTCTTAAAGGCCTCACCCCCTACTTCTCTCCTCTGGACGCACACTGCCCGAATTCTGGCTTCAGGGGAAAGAGAATAAAAGGTAATTATAATATTTCATTTACTTCCCGCCTATGGAGGATTCACAGGGAAGGGCGATGCAATTACATGGAGGCAGTGGTGAAGGCTGAAGCCACTGGGGCTGCCTGTCTCTGCTCCATAAAGCAGGTCATCCTGTTACCGCCAGACAGTAATTTCCAGAAAATCCTGTAATTAGGTTGTGAAACGGTAGCAAATAGGATGAACCGAAGAGGCAGATGTGTGGCCCAAAGTAATTTGGCTTCTCCTAAAAGGCGTCGCAACCCACCTCCTTCCTATTTATTACAGCCCCACAATATACCATGTTACGCTATACTGGAGGGTGATGGGAGGCAGGCACTTAACTGTAATGAAATTAGATTCCCCTTCACCTGCACCAGAGGCACACTGACATCTTCTTGTAAAAGCTATGCAAGTGGTTTCTCAAAAATAGACATGACAGGAAAACATGGGAATGTACTTCACCATAAAGAGTAAAAGAGCTCAAGGCTGATGAGGCTGCACAGTTACTGTCCCTCTGAACCACCTGCTCCTGGTTTGAAGCTGTCGTCAAGCCAGGCAGATAGAGGAGGATAAACAACAGTCAATGTACCATCATGTTTTTTTTTTTCAACAATTAAATGTATATTTTGTTTCTTATAGCATCCATATCCATGTTTAAATACAGGCTTAAATACAGGTATGTATTCAGTCGTAGCATTTCCATTTCCCAAAGTGTGTTTCCTTCTAGGAAGTGGTTCTAAAAGCTTAATGGCCTCTAGAATCATCTGGTGCTGGAGAAAGTGGCAGATCTCAAGGCCCCACTGGGGAGCTTCTGATGCAGGATCTGAGGGTTGGGGTTGGGACCAAAGCCTTTTCCTAAGCATTTTCCTAGATTTTATTGTATTTACCTTTTGGCTGTGCTAGGTCTTCGTTGCTGTGCAGGCTTTCTCTGCTTGTGGCGTGGGTGAGTGTGTTCTCAGTTGCTCTGTCGTGTCCGACTCTTTGTGACCCTATGGACTGGAGCCCGCCTGGCTCCTCTGTCCATGGGATTTTCCAGGCAAGAATACTGGAGTGGGTTGCCATTTCCTCCTCCAGCACCTTCATGTTTTGTCTACAAAGATCATTTTCCTGTTTCTAGATGATGAACAGCAACAAAGAATATGGTCCCGTCTTAAAATGATGGTCCCGACTTCTGCTGTTTTGTTGAATTTGCATCGTCATTTTCTGTTTGCTTTAGAAGGATGCATGTAGAAGGCAAAAAAGTAAGAAGATTGGAAAATAAGCACCTGTGTGATCCTAAAGGAAATAAACCCTGAATATTTATTGGAAGGACTGATGCTGCCACCTGATGTGAAGAGCAGACTCATTGGAAAAGTCCCTGGAAAAGATTGAGGGCAGGAGGAGCAGGGGATGACAGAAGATGAGATGGTTGAATGACATCACCGACTCAATGGACATGAGTCTGAGCAAACTCTGGGAGATAGTGAAGGACAGGGAAGCCTGGCATGCTGCAGTCCATGGGATTGCCAAGAGTCAGACACAACTCAGTGATGAACAACAACAAATTTAATATTTTAAACAAGTTGAAAGCTTACCAGGATGTATGATCTAATGTTTTTATATTGAAAGAGTTGGTTCTCACTCCATTCTGTCTTCCTGTTTTATCAGACTGATCTGTTTGGCACTTTGGAACTGAATCTGATTTTCAGATGTGAGCTGGTCCAATCCCTCATTGAATAAAGCAGCAAGGTCAGGGATCATCAAGTAGTCAGAGAAGCAATCTTACGTAATCATTTACCTAAGATTCAGCTGTGAAGACTAATACCTTGATTAGACGTTGATGAAAAGTGGGGATAACAAGGCAACCCATGACACAGCTTTCAATCAGGGATGCCAAGGACAGTATTGTGTTAGGAACTTCAGCCCCTGGAGAGAGAGAGATCCACTGTCCTTGATGAGTGGGCTGCACAGAGCTTAGTGCAGTGTCCCTGGGAAGGAACACTCGCCAGGACGTGGACCACCAGACACTGAGGTGGAAAGCATGCCGACAGTTCTGATGGCCCTGCAGACAGAGGGGAGTTTGCTGCAAACGAAGAAGCATGCCCCTCTCGGGAAGAAGAGAAGCCCATCAGCAGGGACACAGAAGCTTACTCACTGGAGCTGCAGGGCTCCGCAAGAGGCAGGGACTTCAGGGAACCAGAGCTGCAGGAAAATGGAAAGATAGGGGTAGAGGAAACTCAGGGATGTTGGTAGAAATTGCATGAGTAACTGGTGGTGTGGGCTTCCCTGGTGCTTCAGCAGGAAAGAATCTGCCTGTTATACAGGAGATGCAGTTTCGACCCCTGAGTCAGGACGACCTGGAGAAGGAAATGGCAACCCACTCCAGTATTCTTGCCTGGGAAATCCCATGGATAGAGGAGCCTGGCAGGCTACAGTACATGGGGCTGCCAAGAGTTGGACACCACTTTGCGACTAAGCAACAACTAGTGATGAAATGTCTTCTTTTAAAAAGCAAATACCCCAAGGTGTTGAAAACCCTTGAGAGCGATTTATAATTAGTATTCAGAGACCCTTAGGAAGTAGCCCAAGGTTAAATGGTAGGACTGAGGAAACAGGAACTCTGATTCCAGTTAGAACAAGGTACTGCTTTCTTAAGCTGTGGCCATGTTTGTAGTTGTCTCACACCTTTTCCTATACCTCACATTATTTGAACTATGATTTACATTTTGTTTCCTTTACATGTTAAATTTTAATTGATCTTCATCTTAAGCAAAACTATTCTTAACATCGTTAATGTATTTTTTCTAATACAAGTTATAATAAATGCAAAATATTAACATTAAAAATAAGAGTGAGAATCTCTATCACTTAGACAATCCATGAAATGTGAACCATATTTTAAGAAAACCATTTGTAACATCAGCCTCTATGTGTCTTTTTTTAAATTCTTTTCTTTTCTGAAAGTCTTCAGAATCTTAGCTGGCTTTCCACATGCGTAATCATGCCCTCTTCACATTTTCTCTTCTGCTTTCTGTTTGAGATAAAACACAGTTTTGCTCTGATTTAGAACACAGTTTCTTTTAAATCCGCTCTGTAGAAGTGAGTATAGTAAGTCATCCATCTCCTTCAGCATAAAGGCTGGCTAAATTTGCTGGGGCATCTTTCCCAAGATAATTTAATAAATATTATTTTATCACCTACTATTGCAGAGTCTGCGCTGATATTCTGAGAGAGATAAAAGAGACACATGAAATGAGCAGTTCCCATTCTCAAGGAGGTTGCAACTCACTGGGGTGACTCAGAGAGGCAATAGAACCAACTATAATTCAAGGTCATAAAAGATGGACACAGAAAGTGAGAAAACAAGAGTGAGGAGAGGAAAATTCATTCCAACCAGGAAGGCAAGGGGAATTCTTACAGGAGAAAAGGCTGACTTTGGCCTTGAACCCTGGGCCACTTATAAAAGACTTTATAAGTGGCTATAGAACGGGGAAAGTGTGATAGAGATGTTTAGAGTATTTCAATGTGATGAATGTAGGATATAGAAGCAGCCTCTGGTAGGAGAAGGCACATCAAGGGACAAGGATGTACCTATTGGGGTGTTAAAGGCTCTCCTTTAACACCCTTTAACCTACACCATTGACTAAACTTATCATTCATTTTAATTCTTTGGGATTATATTCACTTAATGAAGCCTTTTTGATTTTATGATACTTATAATTACATTCTTTTTAAAAACATTTATTTATTTATCTATTTGACTGCACTAGGTCTTAACTGCAGCATGTGGGATCTTTAGCTGCTGTGTGTGAACTCTTAGTTGGAGCGTAGGGGATCTGGTTCACTGACCAGGGGTTGAATCCAGGCCCCTGCATTGGGAGTATGCAGTGTTAGTTACTGGACCACTGGAAAAGTCCCTGTAACTAAATCCTGTGGGAGACACAAAGATCCAAAAACTATTCTCTGTGTTTAAAGAGCCTGAAAATGCATTTAGAGATATTCAAGGACGCTTAGATGATCCAAGGGTCATGTGAGTGTACACATGAATTGTTGCAGGACCTTAGCTCTCTATAAGGACTGAGGTGAATGGGGGCGGCGTTGTGGAGCTGGAGGCACTTGCTCTTGACTTAAATTAAGACAGAACCAGGAAGTGCACTGAGGAAGACGCAAAGCATTGGGAAGGAATCACCTGGTTGTGTAGGGAAGGGTGACTGACGTATCAGATATAGCCAGTGAACACATTTGGAGAGGAGAATTTGGGTCGCATTATGTAGGTTCTTGAATGCTGGGCTGACACTTTCGAATGACCTTGTCAGAGGTCATAGGAGGTTACTGAGGAAAGAATAAAACAAAAAGATGAAAACAGAGCTGGAGAGGATATCAGAGGTCTTTGGATCTTCTCCCCTTGTTTTGTGAAGAGGACACGGTTCTTTCCCAGTGGTATCTAGGACATTGGGCAGAGTATGCTTTGGAAAGTGGGGCTTCCCAAGTGGCACAGAGGTAAGGAATGTGTCTCCCAGTGCAGGAGACAGGGGTTTGATCCCTGGTTCAGGAAGATCCCCAGGAGGAGGAAATGCAACCTACTCTAGTATTCTACCCTGGGATATCCCATGGACAGAGGAGCATGGCAGCTCTATAGTACATATACACACGCTTTTATATATATTATATATGCACAAATTCCTTTCCCATATGGGCCATTACAGAGTATTGACTATATAGTGCAGACCATGCCTGTGCTATACAGCAGGGCCTTATTAGTTATCTGTTTTATATAAGGTAGCATGTATATGTCAGTCTCAATGTCCCGATTTATCACGCCCTCCGTACCCCCTGGTAACTGTAAGTTTGTGTTCTATATCTATGACTCTATTTTTTTTGGTAAATAAGTTAATTTGTACCCTTTCTTTTTAGTTTCCACATACAAGTGATGTCATATATTTGTCCTCTGTGTCTGATTTACTTCACTCAGGATGGCAATCTCCAGATCCATCTGTGCTGCTGCAGATAGCATGATTTTGCCCTTTTAACGGCTGAGTAATATTCCCTTTGTGAATGCACCACATCTTCTTCACCCATTTCTCCATTGCTGGTTGCTTCCATGTCCTGGCTATTGTAAATAATGCTCTGATGAACAGTGGGGTGCCTGTGTCTTTGAATTATGGTTTTCCTTAGGTATATTCCAGGAGCAGGACTTCTGAACCATGCGGTGATTCAATTTTCACTTTCTCAAGGAACCTCCGTACTGTTTTCCATAGTGTTGTATCAATTTACATTCCCACCAACAGTGTAGGAGAGTTCCCTTTGTTCCACACCCTCCCAACCATGTATTGTTTGTAGATTTTTTTTTTTTTTGATGATGGCCATTCTAACCAGTGTGAGATGATTCCTCAGTGTAGTTTTGATTTGCATTTCTCTAATAATTAGTGATATTGAACGTCTTATCATGTGCTTCTGGATCATAAGTATGTCTTCTTTGAAGAAATGTCTATTTAGGTCTTCTGCCTGTTTTTTGATTGGGTTATTTGTCTTTCTTTTTAATACTGAGCTGAATGAGTTGCTTATATATTTTGGAGATTAATCCCTTGTCAGTTGTTTCATTTGCAAATATTTTCTCCCATTCCGAGGATTGTCTTTTTGTTTTATTTATGGTTTCCTTTGCTGTCCCATATGTTTTTGTGTTTATTTTCACTACTCTAGGAGGTTCTTGATTTCAGTTATCTCAAACACACATCTATATGTAGAGCTGAGCCAAACATAAACTTTCCAAGCCTCTAATTCAGTTGTATTTCCCCGAGGTCAGTTGTTATCATCTCTTCTTGTGAGATGAAGATTGCTGCCATCTGGAGACAGGGTGTCTCCACAGAGATGGCTCAGTTGTGGATGTCTGTCTGTCTGAGTGGCATCTCTCGTTTGTGCTCTCTTCTGGAGCAGATGTCTGGGGACCATCCTCGTGATGGAGAGTCTTACTGGCAGCTGCTCCAAGTAGTGGCTGGTGAAGGAAAAATCCACGGCTGCTGTTGTCTGTGGCGGCGACTGCTCCCAGTCTGCTAGCGGCTTCTGCTGGCATGGAGACCAGGCGGGGGTTTCTCACAGCTCTTTCTTTCGGCAGCTGGAGAAGAAGCCCTGCTCCCCATTCCTTCCTGTGACTCTTGCCTCTCAGAAGGGACCAGGCCAGAGAAGTTTTCAGAATGGACTCAGCTCAGTCCTCTGGAGGAGAAGTTTAAGGAAACTTCAAAATAACCCTCACGGTGTGCCCTGGATGGTGTCATAGTCTCCAGATTCTCTGTAAACCTCCTCGGTCATGCCGGACTGATGCGGGGCAGGACCCTCTGGTCCTTGCCATGCCCCTGCCCCATGCCCTCTGCCCGCCTTTTGTCTGTGGAAAACTTTACTCAAAGAATAAGTTTAATCAGAGAAATGCATAAACAAAGGAAAACAGTCAAAGGAGGCCAAATAACAATAATGTACTCATTAAGCATAGTTAAGGACTGTACCCACAAAAAAAGCTGCCACAATTCTGAGGATTGGCCTCAAAGAAATGGGAATAAATGAGCCCTGGAACAGAAGACTAACTATGCCTGAAACGACCAAGACGACGCTGACCAGACTGGTGAGCAACAAGAAGATGCCTGCCGGAGCTGACTGCTGTTTCTGCATGTGGCCCCCTCTTTCTGTCTACAAAAGCTCTGGCCCACTGGTTGCCAGGGGAGGGAGTTGGGCTTTGGACAGATGTCAGTCCTCCTCTCCACTCCCCTACCCCCACCCCTCTGCAGTGGCCAGCATCTGAAAGAAAGCAAAATTTCCTTTCCACCTACCTGGCCTGCTTGTTGGCGAGCAGCCGGACCCCATACACTCTTTCGGTAACTCCTTCATGACTCAGAATGAGCTCCTGCCCTTGCCAAAGGGCATAGGAAGCCAGCAACTGGTCATTTCTTCTTAGCAGTGAATCCAGTGCTAGTCAGTCGCCCATTTAACATTTTTCTTTCTTTTATTATCGGAATATAATTGCTTTAGAGTGTTGTGTTGGGCTTCCCAGGTGGCAAGAATCTGCCTGCCAATGCAGGAGACCCGGGTTCGATTCCTGGGTCAGGAAGATCCCCTGGTAAACGGAATGGCAACCCACTCCAGTATTCTTGCCTGGGAAATCCCGTGGACAGAGGAGCCTGGCGGGCCGCAGTCCATGGGGTTGCGAAGAGTCGGACACGACTGTACACCGCCACGCCAGTGTTGTGTTAGTTTCTGCTGTACGACGGTGTGAATCAGCCACATGTGTGCATATGTCCCCTCCCTCTTTAGCCTCTCCTCTAACCCCCCACCCCACCCCACCCCACCCCTCTAGGTCCTCACAGAGCACCGAGCTGAGCTCCCTGAGCTATACAGCAGCTTCTCACTAGCTGTCCATTTCGCACGTGTAGTATGTTTATGTCAGTGCCACTTTTCCAGCTCATTCCACCCGTTCTTGCCCCGTGTCCAAAAGTCTGTTCTCTATGTTTGTGTCTCTATTTCTGCCCTGCAAAACAATTTTTTTTTTTTGAGTATTGATTCTAAGCACTACTGGGGCTATGATAATGGCTACAGTATAACTGTCGGAGCTATAATAGTATTTGTATATTGTATTAAAATATTCATATCCACGCCAATATATGGTTATAACTTGTAGCAAGTACGATGAAAGGGAAACACAGGCTACTGTGTAAACAGGAAATGATGGGAAGGGGGACTGAGGTAGGGCAGCCATGGGAGCTGGTGCTAAAGCTCAGATCTGAATGGCTCGCAGACACGTGGTATCTTGTTTAGGAAGTGGAGCAGTGCGACAGAACCAGGGTCCTTCAGGGTCATGCAGACCAGACACAGGTGCTGGGTATGGAGGTGACTTAAAGATATCTCAAGAGAAAAAGCCAAAGGCAGTATAATATATGGGTCTAATCCAAGGAAAGCTAGTCCAAAGAAGAAATGTGAGCCAAGAAATAAATGTGAGTGTCACCTTTATACACATGATAGCCGCTGGACACAATACAATTGCCTAGGGAGAAGGTGAGGGTCCAGTGGATAAAGGGTCTCCCAGCCTCAATGGCTGGTAGAGGAAGAAGCTGGACAATGTGAAAACCCAGTTCCAAGTTCCCCAATCATGTGTTCTCCCTGGAAAGTCTTCCATGATTTGTATGTCTGGAAACTGATTTCTAGAGAGGTGACTGTATTCTTAACCAAAGCGAAGGGATATGAAAAGATACTTGTGTGACATCAAGTTATCATCTTCTTCATTAGAGTGAAAATTCAGCAAGAACAGAGAACATCTCATTTGCGTACCCAGCTCCTAGTACTTAGGATGGTGCCTGACTCACATAGGCACTCAGTGAACATTTGCTGGGAAAAATAATTCCATCACAACCTAAATAATAACATAGCAGTTTAACCAAATGAAGTAGGATTAAGCATCTCAGCAAAGGGAAGTACTTAGAATGACCATAATAAATGTATAGATATACACACATGCACACACACACACACAGGGCAAACTTTTCCTTGTTCACAAAAAAATAGAATACACACAAATTTCTCATTTGTTTATCTACCTGAGCTGGGCAAAATATAAACATAAAATATTTCATTTTTTGAGTGCCATAGAATGGAATATGATGTATTACTAGATCCAATGAGAAAAAAAAGGGAAAACATACTCTTGAGGCCAAGATAGTAGGTGAAAACCCAAATAAACCTGAGAGACTGATTTAGAATAAATTCCTCAAGGGAAATGCAACATCATGTTCGGCTATCAAAATGACAAACCTCTAAAGTAAATTTTGGTTCAAGGTTGCTAGAGGTCAAGTGGCTGCTTTAAAGCTACAGGCAGAAGAAAATGTAATCACTTTCCTACTGCCCTTCAATGCGAATGAGGCAAAAGGGGATTGTGACTTATATTTATGGGAATTTTTTTAGTGCATAGTTATCAGAAACCTCAGCCTGGGAGCAATAGGAAAGAAGGAGACAGAGAGGCAAAGAGAGATGGAGAGAGGGAAAGAAAAAGAGACATTCAGTACACTGTAGGCTAGAAAATAGCCTCATACTCGGGTGATGGTGGCTTCCCTGGGGGCCCAGTGGTGAAGGACCCCCTGCCAGTGCAGGAGGCATGGGTTCATCCCTGGTCTAGAAGATCCGCTGGAGAAGGAACTGGCAACCCACTCCAGTATTCTTGCCTGGGAAATCCCGTGGACAGAGGAGCCTGGTGGGCTACAGTCTGTGCGTTGCTTCAGTCGTGTCCGACTCTTTGTGACCCCATGGACTGTAGCCCGCCACGCTCCTCTGTCCGTGGGATTTCCCAGGCAAGAATACTGGAGTGGGAGTGGGTTGCCATTTCCTCCTCCAGGGAATCTTCCCAACCCAGAAATTGAATGTACATGTCCTGCATAGCAGGTGGATTGCGAAAGCATCGGATATGACTTAGCAGCTAAATAACCACAAAGTGATAGTTATAGAAAGAGCATAAAAAATCCTAAAAACTGGGCGAACCAGAATGATAGTTGTGATTGGTTTCATTGGAAATGCTAAAACTCATCATTTCCATTCTATTAATTATTGAATCCCCAGTGTACATGGCTATTATTGGCAAATGTGTTATGGGATATTGATCTGTAAATTAGCAGTGACCATAGTAATAATTGTAACTCCCTAACTCCCTACTTATAAATGAGAGGTTCATTGCAGAGCTCAGCTCGTGCTACTAGACTAGTAATTTCATGTGGTTACTGTTATTAAAGCAACAAACTGAAATCTGCTGTATAGAATGGCCTTATTATTCTTTTTCATATACAGAAAAATTTGTTGCTGATATTGTTGACTATACTATTTTGGGTGAAATGGGCAGTTATCCTAATTATTTTATGGGTTTTAGAATTTGATCAGGCTTCCCTGGTGGCTCAGAGGTTAAAGCGTCTGCCTCCAATGCGGGAGACCCAGGTTCGATCCCTGGGTCGGGAAGATGCCCTGGAGAAGGAAATGGTAATCCACTCCAGTATTCTTGCCTGGAGAATCCCATGGACGGAGAAGCCTGGTAGGCTACAGTCCGTGGGGTTGCAAAGAGTTGGACATGACTGAGCGACTTCACTTTCACTTTCTATCCTTGAAATTATCCAAAAAGGCATACAGCTATTAATACCTTTTGTGTGCATATACGAGGCCAGATAATAAATAATTATATTCCTGATGTCTACCTGTAAGTCAACTGTTTAGAACTAAAAATGTATTTTTCCACAGAATAACGATTAATTATATTATCAGATTTGATGCTTGTTGACATAGTAGCATTGTACTTTTTTAAACTTCATGTTCCTATTGAAGTTTTAAGGTTTCAAATAGGCTTCATGTAGTTGGCCTGGGAAAACATTGACTGTCTATATTTTTTTTCTAGCAAATGTGTTCCAAACTCCACGCTTCAGGCATGCATGCCCCCTACCTCCCCAGGCCATAGCTCCTCCAACAGGGGTCCTGGGGGCCAGGGGTCCATGGGCGGGACACCTGATGAGACTGAGCTTTGATGGCTGATAAAGCTTTATACAGTAGAAGAATTGCCTTTGGAGGGCACTGTCTAGGTTTTCTGTTTGGGAGAAGCAGACACCCTTTCATATCGACAGTGCGGACCTCATGCTAGACCCCTGCGGGGGCAGCGTCCTTCCCGTGGCCCCTGTCTTTGCATTCATCCTGTTGTGTGACCTACTCCTCTTGAGTGACTCTGGACCGTGTTCTGATTGAATGAATGTTGGCAGAGACCATGGAATCCCCCTTCTTGGGTCAGGGACAAGGAGACAGTGGCTTGTCCCTATGGTGCCTTCTCTCTGGCTTGTCCTATGGGAAGCCAGCTGACACACTGTGAGACATCAAAAATCAAGAAACGATATTTTATCTTCATTTTTTAATGCATTTAGGAGAAAATCTGTAACTATGGCCTCTGCTGTGCGGTGCTTAGTTGCTCAGCCATGTCCAACTCTTTGCGACCCCATGGGCCGCAGCCCTCCAGGCTCCTCTGTCCATGGGGATTCTCCAGGCAGGAATACTGGAGTGGGTTGCCATGACCTTCTCCAGGGGATCATCCCAGCCCAGGGACTGAACCCAGGTCTCCTGTATTGCAAGTAGATACTTTGCCATCTGAGCCACAGGGAAGCCCAAGAATACTGGAGTGGGTAACCTATACCTTCTCCAGGGGATCTTCCTGACCCAGAAATTTGGCCTGTCTTACATTGAAAAGAAAGCATGTCTTCCTTTTTTTGAAGAAACTGGAGCCGATTATACAGAGTGAAGTAAGCCAGAAAGAAAAACACCAATACAGTATACTAACACATATATATGGAATTTAGGAAGATGGCAATGACGACCCTGTATGCAAGACAGGGAAAGAGACACAGATGTGTATAATGGACTTTTGGACTCAGAGGGAGAGGGAGAGGGTGGGATGATTTGGGAGAATGACATTCTAACATGTATACTATCATGTAAGAATTGAATCGCCAGTCTATGTCTGATGCAGGATACAGCATGCTTGGAGCTGGTGCATGGGGATGACCCAGAGAGATGTTATGGGGAGGGAGGTGGGAGGGGAGTTCATGTTTGGGAACGCATGTAAGAATTAAAGATTTAAAAATAAAATAAAATAAAATAAAATTCTCCATTAAAAAAAAAAAGAAAATTACTTATAAAATTATAAAAGACATACTTTCCCCTGGGGAAAGCCTGAAAAATGTAAAACCAAACAAATGCTAATTATTCACAATCTCACCTTTTAAAGATAAGTCTTTTAATACCTTGGAATATTTTTTATGATCTCTTTTTAGAGGTGCTTTTTTTTTTTTCATTTTTGGTTAACCTAGTTAAAAGTAGTACCTTAGTTTAAGATGATTTTAAAGCATTAACTTTCCTTGGAAAGCTTTTTTTAAAATATTATTTTAAACTTTTATAAGAAATTTAAAAAGAAATGTATTCTATTCTATATTCCAATAAATCATAATTTTCTTATTTCCCTGTTTGTGGCCATCTATAGCTCAGCTGAACTAACTCAAATCCTAAAAGATGATGCTGTGAAAGTGCTGCACTCAATATGGCAGCAAATTTAGAAAACTCAGCAGTGGCCACAAGACTGAAATAGGTCAGTTTTCATTCCAGTCCCAAAGAAAGGCAATACCAAACAATGTTCAAACTGCTGCACAATTGCACTCATCTCACACACTAGCAAAGTAATGCTCAAAATTCTGCAAGCCAGGCTTCAACAGTACATGAGCTGCGAATTTCCAGATGTTCAAGCTGGTTTTAGAAAAGACAGAGGAACCAGAGATTAAATTGCCAGCATCCGTTGGATCATTGAAAAAGCAAGAGAGTTCCAGAAAAACATCTGCTTTATTGACTATGCCAGAACCTTTGACTATGTGGATCATCACAAACTGTGGAAAATTCTTAAAAAGATGGGAATACCAGATCATCTTACCTGCCTCCTGAGAAATCTGTATGCAGGTCCAGAAGCAAGAGTTAGAACCGGACATGTAACAACAGACTGGTTCCAAATTGGGAAAGGAGTACATCAAGGCTGTATATTGTCATCCTGCTTATTTAACTTAATATGCAGAGTACCTCATGCTGGGCTGGATGAAGCACAAGCTGGAATCAAGATTGCCGGGAGAAATTTCAATAACCTCAGATATGCAGATGATAACACCCTTATGGCAGAAAGCGAAGAAGAACTAAAGAGTCTCTTGATGAAAGTGAAAGAGGAGCGTGGAAAAGTTGGCTTAAAGCTCAACATTCAGAAAACTAAGATCATGGCATCTGTTCCCATCACTTCATGGCAAACAGATGGGAAAACAATGGAAACAGTGGCTGAGTTTATTTTTTGGGGCTCCAAAATCACTGCAGATGTTGACTGCAGCCATGAAATTAAAAGACACTTACTCCTTGGAAGAAAAGCTATGATCAACCTAGACAGCATATTAAAAAGCAAAGAGATTACTTTGCTGACAAAGGCTCGTCTCGTCAAAGCTATGATTTTTCCAGTAGTGGGGAGGAAGTAGGTTTTCACATCTCATATATGGATGTGAGAGTTGAACTATAAAGAAAGCTGAGATGCTTTTGAACTGTGGTGTTGGAGAAGACTCTTGAGAGTCCCTTGGACTGCAAGAAGATCAAACTAGTAAATCCTAAAGGAAATCAGTCCTGAATATTCATTGGAAGGACTGATGCTGAAGCTGACACTCTAATACTTTGGCCACCTGATGCGAAGAACTGACTCATTGGAAAACATCCTGATGTTGGGAAGGATTGAAGGCAGGAGAAGGGGATGACAGAGGATGAGGTGATTGGATGGCATCACTGGTTTGATGGACATGAGTTTGAGCAAGCTCTGGGAGTTGGTGATGGACAGGGAAGCCTGGGGTGCTGCAGTCCATGGGGTGGCAAAGAGTCCGACATGACTGAGCGCCTTTCACTTTCTTTTCACTTACATACTCTCTGCAGATTTTTGCTACTATAAACATTTGTTTATAGATCTTCATGCACATTTTTCTTCAGGATTTAACTTATATTGCTAAGCTAAAGTTTTTGGAAACTATTAGGACAAATTTCCAAATTATTTTCTAGAATGATTGAAACATTACAGAAATGTACATTCCTACAGGTAATATACGGACTTCTCTGTCTCTTTTATACTAAAAGGAAACTGTTCGCTAAATTGATGGTCAAAAAATCCTTATTGCTTCCACTAACCATTTTTTAAAAAATCATTGAGAGGGTCATTTCAGTCCATGAAATTCTCTATTAATGAGGTTTCATTGTAGCTACAAATAGTAAGAGGCAATAAAGAAGCATCAGCCTAAAAGCTAGTCAAATTAGTGTCCACTAATTTATTATCACTCTCAATGATATCTGAAAGCAGAACTTAATCATATGTTACTGCTAACAATGTGTGCTTTCTCAGTCGTATAGTCGTGTCTGACTCTTTGCAACCCCACGGACTGTAGCCCACTGAGCTCCCCTCACTATGGCGTTTTCCAGGCAAGAATACTGGAGTGGGTTGCCATTTCCTCCTCCAGGGGATCTTCCTGACCCAGCGATTGAACTGGCATCTCCTGTTCCCCCGCATTGGCAGGTGGATTCTTTGCTATTGAGCCACAGGGGAAGCCCACAGCTAATAGTGTTCCTACTCAAAGGCAGTACTAGGGAGAGTTACCTTATCTCATCCTGCAAATTCTAAACTTCAGCTCTTATCTGAAAACCTGCTTCCTCCCCAAACCTTCCAGTCACTGTCCAATGGAGAACAGCACACAAATGAAACCTTCCTAGAACCTCCTTGAGATCTATTGGATTCATATCTTTAGGGCCCAAGAAATCTGATTGTTTTTTAAGAGAACAATTGAATCTTATATGTGTGTGAATTGATTCCTATGTGCATGTGAATTTTATTTTTATCTTTGCTTCAAATTTTATTTTCTATGAGTGATGACATTTTCTTTCACTTTGCTCTTCTTCAAAACTTGTACCTCTTCCCAGAGGTGAATAAGTCTCTGGTGAATCTAATTATAAAAAAACTAATTATAAAAT
Organism: Capra hircus; assembly: GCF_001704415.2. NCBI lineage: Eukaryota > Metazoa > Chordata > Mammalia > Artiodactyla > Bovidae > Capra > Capra hircus. The sequence continues at coordinate 5,246,331 of NC_030815.1, read as the reverse complement.
AGCAATAAAGTTTCATTTATGAAGTGCTCACATAATTGACCTACACTAGCTGCAGTGAGAGCATCACCACATTGTCATCTTTTTAATTTAAATAGTGCTTGGTCAATCAGCTTCTCATTTAAAAGTATGGTAATTCTAATTCATGGACACCCGCACAGCCACCACTTTATCTGATGAAAAGTTCTTCTCATTTGAAACGTTTTAAGGAAATAGTTTAGATAGGGTTTTCTGAGTGGTGCTAGTGGTAAAGAACTCACCTGCCAATGCGGAAAACTCAAGAGACACAGGTTCGACCCCTGGGTCAGATCCCCTGGAGGAGGGCATGGCAGCCTACTCCAGTGTTCTTGCCTGGAGAATACTATGGGCAGAGGAGCCTGGCGGGCTACAATCCCTGGGGGTGCAAAGAGTCAGATATGACTGAAGCGAATCAGTAGGCAGGCAGACAGTTTAGGATAACTGAGGAAAATTGAACTTTAATGCAAAACCCTCACAGAAGTTAATATGTCACTAAAGTCCAATGGCAAAACCACATTGGCTTTGCAGGAATATTCAAGTTTGCTTCCGGTTCTGCCTCTGTTGGCTATAGCTGCCTGAGCAAAGGCCCAGTGTCTGTGAACCTGTGTTTCCTCTGTAAAAGAGGGATTTCACAGGTTGTCACAAAGATCAATTACTGTACAGGGGAAGATCTGTTTCTTTTTCTTAAACATCTGTATTGTTTTTGTTACAAGTCAGTGTTGCCTATAGCCTGAAACACATAGGAGAGCCCGTTCTCAAGTCTCTGATCTTTAAGGGTATAACACTTTCCCATGTATATAGAGATAAGAAGTTGCAGAACAGAGAATAATATTTGTCTTCTTAGAGGCTTATAAAAGCATTGTAAACAGATCTTCAAGAACAGAACAAAGGATTCCTGCATGAAGAAGTTTACAACAACCTGCCATTCCCTCTCCGCTTTTAATGTAAAGGAAGCCTGAATTCCAACTTTGGGAAGATGGTTCTTTGGGACACTAGTCCACAATCTTCTTGGTCTGCTGGCTTTCTGGAAAAGTCACTATTCCTTGCCCTGATTCCTCCTCTCTTAATTTATTTGCCTGTTATGTAGTAAGCAGTGTAAGCTTTGACTCGGTAACAGTGTAACAATGCAGGCAGGTAGCTTTTGAATCTAAGCTGTTGCAATGCCTTTTCCAGCCTCCTCCATGGAACCTGGGCCTCCATTGGTAGAAAGTCACACCGAATAGTCATGCTGGACGGCTCAGTGTGACGGATGTGACCTGATTTTGCAGAAGCTAAGCATCTCTTTTCTGTCCTATATCTTGTGAATTTGAGCTGCCAATCATTGTTTTTTAAATGACTGTGGAATTGCATCATTAGAAGTTACTTCAGGGACATTTGTTACTTCCTTTGTGATGAATTCCATGATTCTTACTGGAGTTTTTGAAAGATGAGGCTATTGTCACTGTGGTTTTTGGTTGTAACTCTCCAGAAAAAGGTGAACGGTTGCAATTTCCACAGCAGATCATGCAGGAGGGTGAACCTGCCTCCTGGGGAAGGAGATGCAAACATTTTGTGCAGGGGGCTGACAGCTATCCACAACAGTAAAGAGATGGCTAAGTCATGCCCTGTGGGATTTGTCCCTGCTCTTCTTGTTCTTAGAGGGTCTCACAGCAGCCTTCCTGAAGCCTCTTCCAGGCACCACCGAGGGGCCCGGTGTCCAGCAAGGGAGAAACAGATGCAGGTGGACCTGAGAGAGGGCACACATCTGGCCCCATCATCAGGAGTCTCCATTGATTGGTAGCATTTTTTTTCTGGACCACAACCTCCCCTTGGAGGGAAAAAGTAATAAAGCAAAAATGAAGTGCCCTTGAGGGGGTTGGGGTGGATGAGAAGGGCGTCAGCCACAGGTCACCTTGGATGAGGACCTAAGTCATTTATATTTGAAACCAATCCCAGAGGGCCAGCTCACCTTTTGCTGCTAGGAGACCGTTTTTCAGGCAGCAGATAATAGAGATGAACAGTGAGTGCGTTTCTGAAGGCAGGAAGTGAGCCGCAGAAGCCCTATTCTTTGCGGCTGTCAACGGAAAGCTGGCATTGCCTGGGGGTAGGGATTGGAACTCTTCTTCCTCTCTCACAGCCTGCTTTGGTCATGGCAAAGTGATTCCGATGCCTTTTCCCCCTTTTTTTATCAGGAGGAATTTATAACCCTGTATTTCCCAAGGTGACAAAGTCATGTAATTCCACTTCCTTGAAAAGAAATGACATAAAGGAAAACATCCTGTACCCCCTCACCCAGTCCCTTATTCCTACCCTAGGAGAGACTGCTGCTTGCTAAATTTAATCCAAATTAAATCCGTTATTCTTGGGCCAAAAGCCTCAATGGTCTCTTAGAAATTAAATCCATCTTCAAGAGGCAGAATAGGACATTATCTTATTATACATTGTGAACTGGGATTTTGTAGAATTGGCAAGAACACCCTAAAAGCAGAGTCAAATGCATAATGTGGTTCATTCACAGCGTGTCGGATGAAAATGGAAGAATATGTTCTGTCTTTATTTGGGGTAGAAGCTCCAGGACACAGTCAGGGGGATCCAAAATGTGCATGGAGCCTGTTCAAGTCCTCTGGGTTTAGGAGAGAAGGTCCTGGGTCATAGCTAGGGCTGTGCTCATTGACAGAGGGGGTCAGTGCGTTTTTCCATGTTTCTGGGATGTTCGGAGAGTGTCTCAGATGAAAGAACTAAAAATGATGGATACCCAAGATAGTAACTTTAGCCCATTTTAGGTGAAAGGTTTTTCATAGATTGTTGTTGTTTAGTTGCTAAGCTGTGTCCGGCTCTTTGCGACCCCACAGACTGTAGCCCGCCAGGCTCCTCTGTCCGTGGGATTCCCCAAGCAAGAACACTGCAGTGGGTTGCCAGGTCCTCCCCAGGGGATCTTCCTGACTCATGGATCAAACCCCCATCTCCTGCATTGCAGGCAAACTCTTTACTGCTGAGCCACCGGATTAAATATAGTTCAGTTCAGTTCAGTTGCTCAGTCGTGTCTGACTCTTTGCAACCCCATGCATTGCAGCACGCCAGGCCTCCCTGTCCATCACCAACTCCTGGAGTTCACTTAAATTCATATCCATCGAGTCAGTGATGCCATCCAGCCATCTCATCCTCTGTCATCCCCTTCTCCTCCTGCCCCCAATCCCTCCCACCATCAGAGTCTTTTCCAATGAGTCAACTCTTCGCATGGGGTGGCCAAAGTACTGGAGCCTCAGCTTTAGCATCAGTCCTTCCAGTGAACACCCAGGACTGATCTCCTTTAGGATGGATTGGTTGGATCTCCTTGCAGTCCAAGGGACTCTCAAGAGTCTTCTCCAACACCACAGTTCAAAAGCATCAATTCTTTGGCACTCAGCTTTCTTCACAGTCCAACTCTCACATCCATACATGACTACTGGAAAAACCATAGCCTTGACTAGACAGACCTTTGTTGGCAAAGTAATATCTCTGCTTTTTAATATGCTATCTAGGTTGGTCATACCTTTCCTTCCAAGGAGCAAGCGTCTTTTAATTTCATGGCTGCAATCACCATCCGCAGTGATTTTGGAGCCCAGAAAACAAAGTCTGACACCGTTTCCACTGTTTCCCCATCTATCTCCCATGAAGTGATAGGACCAGATGCCATGATCTTAGTTTTCTGAATGTTGAGCTTTAAGCCAACTTTTTCACTCTCCTCTTTCACTTTCATCAAGAGGCTTTTGAGTTCCTCTTCACTTTCTACCATAAGGGTGGTGTCATCTGCATAGCTGAGGTTATTGATATTTTTCCCGGCAATCTTGATTCCAGCTTGTGTTTCTTCCAGTCCAGCGTTTCTCTTGATATGCTCTGCATAGAAGTTAAATAAGCAGGGTAACAATATACAGCCTTGACGGACTCCTTCTCCTATTTGGAACCAGTCTGTTGTTCCATGCCCAGTTCTAACTGTTGCTTCCTGACCTGCATACAGGTTTCTCAAGAGGCTGGCCAGGTGGTCTGGTATTCCCATCTCTTTCAGAATTTTCCACAGTTTCTTGTGATCCACACAGTCAAAGGCTTTGGCATAGTCAATAAAGCAGAAATAGATGTTTTTCTGGAACTCTCTTGCTTTTTCCATGATCCAGCAGATGCTGGCAGTTTGATCTCTGGTTCCTCTGCCTTTTCTAAAACCAGCTTGAACATCAGGAAGTTCACGGTTCACGTATTGCTGAAGCCTGGCTTGGAGAATTTTGAGCATTACTTTACTAGCGTGTGAGATAAGTGCAATTGTGCGGTACATCAATCTAAATAGCTAACTGAACTTTGAGATGACTTGTTTTAGAGACAGAAATGCTACATTTGAGGGCACTCTGCTACTTGTGAGGTGTGACTTTAAGTCATGTAATCTAACTTGCTTTCTTTTTAGTGAAACAGGACTCCCAAGTCAGGTCTCACTCAGGGAGACGTTAGGACAATCCTTCGAGGCTGTTGAGGACCCAGAGCAGGGTTGGCATGTCCAGGCTTCCCAATGGCAGGTGTCATTTATCATCGGACAGTGCTTGTACTGTGTCATTCCACAGTAGATACTAGCGGTGCTGTGAATACACCAGAGGGTGAGAGAAGTGGGGTGAGAGGGTGGCCAGGAGGCCAGGCTGGGGGTCACACTGCCTGGGAGCGCCACAGGAAGAGCAGGAGCTTGAGGGATGCCCTGCCCTGCTCGTCTCCCAGCAGATGAAAGGGAGCAATGACAGGTCCACTCATAGGGCTTCCGTGGGGACTGAGTAAGCCAGGGGCTACAGATCCCTTCGAGCTGACACTGGGTGTGCCCCAGGTTGGTCTGTGCTGCTATTATGAATCACTGTTATTGAATGTAATGTAGTGGTCTCCAGTACATACTCCTGACAGTCACATTCCAATGCAGAAAGCTAGAGCCGTGGTTCATTTTTCTGATTTATAAGTGTATTTGCTTCTTGTGTTTCATTCAGCAAAGTGATTCAGTGATGTATATGTGTGTGTGTTTGTGTGTGTGCACGCATGTGTATGTGTCTATAGCTTCCCTAGTGGCTCAGTGGTAAAGAATCCACCTGCCAATGCAGGCAGGAGACACGGGTTCCATTCCTGAGTCAGGAAGATCCCCTGGAGAAGGAAATGGCAACCTACTTCACTATTCCTGCCTGGGAAGTCCCATGGACAGAGGAGCCTGGCGGGACCCATGGGGGCTCACACAGTTGGACATGACTTAGCAACTAAAAAGCGAAAACAACATATACGTATATTGTTTTCCATTATAGGTTATTATAAGATATTCATGATAGTTCCCTGTGCTATACACTAGGTCCTTGTTGGTTATTTTATATATGGTGGTGGTTTTCTGTGAATATCAAAGTCCTAATTTATACCCCACCCCCCCCTTCCTGTTTGGTAACTAGAAGTTTGTTTTCTGTGTCTGTGAGTCTGTTTCTGTTTGGTAGTGAAGTTTATTTGTGTTATATTTTAGATTCCACACGTAAGTGATATCATGCGGTATTTGTCTTTCTCTGTCTGACTTGTTTCACCAAGCATGATGCTCTCTAGATTCATCTGTGTTGCTGCAAATGGGATTTTTCATTCTTTAGATGGCTGAGCAATATTCCATTGTATATCTGTTCAACCATTTCTTCATCCATTCATTTCTCAGTGGACATTTAGGTTGCTTCCGTGTCTTGGCTGTTGTGAATAGTGCTGTTGCAAACACTGGGATGCATGTGTCTCTTTGAATTACTGGAGTTTTGTCTGGATATTTGCCCAGGAGTGGGATTGCTGGATCATTTGGTAACCATAGTTCCTTTTTAAAACTCATTTAAGAAGTGTTGCCAGTTGGTTTTTTCCAAGAAGCAGATTCTGGCAGCAGGGTTTCTGTTTTTTTTTTTTTTTTTTTTTTTTTTCTTTTTTTAGAAAAGTGCCCTTGGAATCCACCCTGTGGAAGGGAGGGGGCAGCCACACTGAGGTGAGAGGAGGGGCTGTGTGCAAGCCTGCAGGACAGCCGTCCCCTCTGGCAGCTTAGTCTGCCCGAGGAGGGCAGGGTGTGGGGACCAACAGACTCACCTTCAGTCACTCGCTGGATGCGGCTGCCACGGGCATGGTGCACCTTGAGTGAGGGGGTTGGGACATCCCTGGGAGGGGGACAGCTGGGGGATGTCCATGCACAGCCCTTCTAGCAGCGGAAACAGCAAGTCCTGCCCTGAAGGGAGACCAGCAACTCGCATCTCCCTCTGTCATAGAAATATATATTTCTCAGGCACATATATATCTATATATAATATGAACACATGTATTTTATATATATATATATATATTCCTGACCCAGGGATCGAACCCAGGTCTGCCGCATTGCAGGCAGATTCTTTACTAGATGAGCTACCAGGGAAGCCACACACACACACCCCCACCCACACACACCACACACACACACACACACACCCCCACCCACCACACACACACACACACCACACACACACACACACTGGCTGCCAGGGAACTCCCTGTATTTGCACTATTTAAGAAATCGGTATTTCTGTGTAACCTACAGTTCTGCACAAGTGGTGCTTCTGCCTTTCTTGGTGGGTTGGATGGACTCTAAGCTGCCAGAGGGCAAGTGCTGTGTTTCAGTGCGTCTTTGCCTCCCAAGTACCTAAAGTAAAGCTCAGTGCATCGTAGCTGCTCAATAAATCCCGCTGCAGGGATGAACCAGGGATGGCTCGTGATGAAGCGTAGGGATTCAGAGAAGGGACTGGTGGATCCTAGAAGAGAGTTGTCAGGGCTTGCTTACTTCTCAGTACTGTGTGAGCAGGGCAATGGGGGAAGGAGACAATGAGTGCTTATAAGCCTTGTTGCCTGAGAATAAGTTTCTTTATGCTTTTGGTTTCATATGGGCTTTTTTTGGGGAGAAGTTAGTGTAAAAATATTCAAATTCATAAAATTTGAGTTGTTGTTCAGTCACTTAGTCATGTCTGACTCTGTGACCTCATGGACTGCATACCAGGCTTGCCTGACCTTCACCATCTCCCAAAGTTTGCTCAAATTCATATCCACGGACTTTGCTATCCAACCATATTATCCTCTGCCACCCCTCCTCCAGCCCTCAGTCTTTCCCAGCATCAGGGTCTTTTCCAAAGAGTCGGCTCTTTGCATCAGTGTGGCCAAAGTACTGGAGCTTCAGCTTCAGAATCAGTCATTCCAGTAAATATTCAGGGTTGATTTTCTTTAAGATTGACTGATCTTCTGCTGTCCAAGGGACTCTCAAGCATCTTCTCTAGCACCATAATTTGAAAGCATCAATTCTTTGGTATTCTTTATGGTCTAAATCTCACATCCATACATGACTACTGGGAAAACCATAGCTTTGACTATAGGGACCTTTGTTGGCAAATTGATGTCTTTGCTTTCTAATATGCTGTCTAGGTTTGTCATAGCTTTCCTTCCAAGGAGCAAGTGATTTTTAATTTCATGGCTGCAATCACTGTCTGCAGTGATTTTGGAGCCCCCCAAAATAAATAAGACAGTAAATTGTAACTTGTAGTTATGGATCCAGTTGATGGATTGAAAAGTCTCAGCTTGAAGAATTTGAATTTAGTGGCTAGAGACTTTCCATGTGATTCTTAATAAAGAAATGCTTTAAAATAGTCAATACAAATTTGAAGATTAAAGTTCATCATGGACCCTACTTTCATTCCTTCAGAATTGGGAGCATTGTAGAAAGCAAACAGGAATATTTGCTCTGATGCTTTCAGATTTAACTTATACATTGTTTTTATAGCTCACTTATTGGGGATATGTTTATTTTTAGTGCTGAGAATATTAAAAATCCGAAAGTATTTTGAAGCAATTGCCTCTGATTCTGGCACTTGAGTTACAGTCATACGTATAAAGGGTAAGAAAACCAGTCTTGAGAAATTTGACTGCCAGTATTATGTGTTTTTTGTTTAAAATCTTTTGAAAATTGCCAATGTTTTCATAGAAAGAATAATTTTTTGTCTCATCCAAAAGGATCTTTTGCTACATGTCAATAATATTTTTTTATATTTTTAAACAGGGAAGAGTAATTTTTCTCTTGTTAGAAGTTTTACATTTTCTGATGTTTAGACCATTTGATCTTTGCCTCAAAGGTAATTCAACATTTTGAAACAGGCATTATATTTTCAGCACTGGCTAAGCTGCTAACACTTCCATTTGATACATCAGTTATATTTTCTATACTGACTAGAGTCTAGAAACAGCTTTGACAGGGATGAAAACCTACCATGTCATCTTCAAAACTTGGACTGCAATATTTTTAAGAAATAATTTAAAATAAATTCTCAGATATCACACACACACATCACTATCTTCATTCTTCTATGACTCCACTATGGCTCATAGTTTAATCTTCAGAACATAAGCGAAATTTAATTTAAACTCGGTTCTTAACAGAAGGTCATAGTGATTACCAGACACTGCAGGCATAATAACTTAGGAGGCTAGACTATCACCAACACTACGTACATTTAGTATCGTTTGAGAGTTAGATCAGCAGTTTCAGGATGTCGCCAATTCTTCGCTGTTTACGCCCTCCAGGAAATAGTATGCGTGATCACTTTGGCCATGACTGCAATGCGCCGGCATGTCTTAGCTCAGACCCTTGGCCTTGGACCCTCCCCCAGAGGTGATGCGCTGCGGAATTCCCACCTCACTGTGCTGTGTGCTGTGCTTAGTTGCTCAGTCGTGTCTGACTCTCTGTGACCCCGTGGACTGTAGCCCGCCAGGCTCCTCTGTGCATGGGATTCTCCAGGCAGGAATACTGCAGTGGGTTTCTATTTCCTCCCCCAGGGGATCTCCCAGACCCAGAGATCAAGCCTGCGTCTTCTGCACTGGCAGGCAGGTTCTTTACCAGCTGAGCCACCAGGAAGCCCACGAATACTCAAGTGGGTACCGTATCCCTTCCCCAGGGGACCTTTCTGACCCAGGAATCGAACTGGGTTCTCTTGCATTGCAGGCAGGTTCTTTACCATCTGAGCCACCAGGAAGCCCACGAATACTCAAGTGGGTACCGTATCCCTTCCCCAGGGGACCTTTCTGACCCAGGAATCGAACTGGGTTCTCTTGCATTGCAGGCAGGTTCTTTACCATCTGAGCCACCAGGAAGCCCACGAATACTCAAGTGGGTACCGTATCCCTTCCCCAGGGGACCTTTCTGACCCAGGAATCGAACTGGGTTCTCTTGCATTGCAGGCAGATTCTTTACCATCTGAGCCACCAGGAAGCCCACGAATACTCAAGTGGGTACCGTATCCCTTCCCCAGGGGACCTTTCTGACCCAGGAATCGAACTGGGTTCTCTTGCATTGCAGGCAGGTTCTTTACCAGCTGAGCCACCAGGAAGCCCACGAATACTCAAGTCGGTACCGTATCCCTTCTCCAGGGGACCTTTCTGACCCAGGAATCGAACTGGGTTCTCTTGCATTGCAGGCAGGTTCTTTACCAGCTGAGCCACCAGGAAGCCCACGAATACTCAAGTGGGTACCATATCCCTTCTCCAGGGGACCTTTCTGACCCAGGAATCGAACTGGGTTCTCTTGCATTGCAGGCAGATTCTTTACCAGCTGAGCCACCAGGAAGCCCACGAATACTCAAGTGGGTACCATATCCCTTCTCCAGGGGACCTTTCTGACCCAGGAATCGAACTGGGTTCTCTTGCATTGCAGGCAGATTCTTTACCAGCTGAGCTACCAGGGAAGCTCTCCCCGCACCCCCCCCCCCCCACCTTACTATACTTTCACCTTTTTCTGTCAAAGCAAAGATGAACTTTCATCTGTAAAATTTTTCTGTTAATAATTCTCTGCCCATTATAATAATCCATGATAACAATTTTCAAAGGAAAATGCCAGTTTAAAAAAAAAAAAGTATGTGTAACAGAATGACCATCAGATAATTACATTTTCTCCACTTATCAACAGATTCTATGGTTGGATAATTTAATTCGACATTCTTTCCCCTACCCGTTGAGTTATTTCAACTAGTGGTAGGGTTAACTTGAATACCTGTACATTTCTCTAAATCCCCAATTAAAGACTACTTTTTACTATAATTCGGCTGGCAAAGAGTATTTTTCAAAAGCATAAAGCGGCTTCTAGTAGAGTCTTTGGTAACTATAGGATATAGTATATATATCCGAGGAAAACATTGATTGTAGGGAGATATGCACTATGAAGAAAATCAAGCAATTGCTAAACTGCATCAGATTTTTGTATTTGAAAACGTATACATCCAAAGAAAACCAGAAACGCAAATTGAAATAGATATATGTATCCCACTGTTCATAGCAACATTTACAATAGCCAAGATATGAAGCAACCTAAGTGTCCACCAACCAGCCTCCCAGGTGGCACTAGTGGTAAATCACCTGCCCGACTACACAGGAGACATAAGAGATGCGGGTTCAGCCCCTGGGTTGGGAAGATCCCCTGGAGGAGGAAATGGCAACCCACTCCAGTATTCTTGCCAGGAGAATCTCATGGACAGAGGGGATGGTGGGCTACAGTCCATAGGGGTTCAGAGTTGGACACGACTGAAGCGACTTAGTGGTAGTAATAATAGGAGAGGTGAGTGTCCACCAACAGATGAATGGTAAAGACGCGGTGCACACACACAATAGATTACTGCTCAACCCTAAAGAAGAGTGACAGAAGACAAATAAAATGCTGCCATTTGTGAAAACATGGATGGAGCCAGAGGATATTATGCTAAGTGAAATAAGTCAGGTAGAAACAAATACTTAATCTTTTCACTTATATACATGCATGCCTGCTTAGTCATAGGCTCCTCGTCTATGGGATTCTCCAGGCAAGAATACTGGAGTAGGTTGCCTTTTCAAGGATTTCACTTTTAGGTGGGATCTAAAAAAATATAAAACAGTTGGATGTACATAACAAAAGAGAAGCAGACTCACAAATCTACAGAACAAACTAGGGGAGATACAAGTGGGGAGAGGCGGTACAGGGATAGAGGATTAAGAGGATCCAGTTACTATGTGTAGAGTAAGCAATAAGGATATATTGTACGGCAAAGATCCATTATTTTATAGTAAGTTTAACTGGAGTATAATCTATAGAAATATAGAATCACTCTATTGTACAGCTGAAACTAATATACTATTATAATTAAACTATATATAAAAAAAGAAAACCAAGAGTGTGCTGCAAAGTAACACATCCAGCTTTGAGGAACTGAAAACGATTCCACCAAGAGTGACCCTGGAAAGGGCAGAATTCCACTGCTCTTCGAGGTTGTATTTGAGCCAGACCCACGGCAGTGCTGGGATTCACTTCAGTAAAGATGCTCTTGACAGGGAACCCGCGATTGGGAACCCATGACAGAAAGATGCTCTCAGGAAGTAGCTTTGTGTGACATTTAAAAGATTGAGACCACCCTAGGGTTTCTTATTTTCATCTCAACTAACATGCTATTTATATACTTTTAGATTTATGCATATGGAAAGATTAAAGCGTGCTTGGATGAAGTAGAATATATACACTAATATTCAATAGAATACCCCAAATTAAAAAATAAAGCACCTCATTTACAAGAACATTACATTAAAAGAAATTTAGAGGAACTTCCCTGGCAGCCCCTGGGCCTCCCAGGTAGCACAGTAGTAAAGACTCTGCCTGCTAATGCAGGAAATGAAAGAGACAAGCGTTCCATCTCCGGGTCAGGAAGATCCCCTGGAAAGGGAAATGGCAACCTGTTCCAGTATTTTCGCTTGAGAAATCCCCATGGACAGAGGAACCCGGCAGTCAGTCCACGGGTCGCAAAGAGATGGACATGACTGAGCCCTGGCGGTCCAGTCGTTAGGACTTTGCCTTCTGATGCAGAAGGTGCAGGTTCAACCTCTAGTCAAGGAGCTAGGATCCCACATGCCTTGTGGCCAAACCCCCAAAATGTAAAGCAGAAGCAATGTTGTAACAACTTCAATAAAATCTTTTTTAAACTAGTCCACATTAAAAAAATGTTTAAAAATTGTTTTATTCTTCTTACAAAGTAGCACTTTGGTTGCAAATAAAAGAAACCACTCTATCTAACTTACACAGAGAAGGAATTTTGTTAGAAAGACCTCAGGTGGCTCACAACATTATGCACGTTGCATGTTAAAACATGTGGGAAGTCAGAGGGCAAGGTCATGGCCAAGACCAGCTTCCTCTCCAGGAACAGTCTGAGAAGTGAGGCCGCCAGGGGCACACCCTGCAGACAGGGCGCCATGCGCCGGACTCTGCCCTGGATGCTTGCGGCCATGTGCTGGTCTCTGAGCCCACCCCCGCCATGAGTGAGCTCAGTCCCTGAGTGCCAGATCTGTTCTTTCTTTAAAAAAATGTATTCATTTTTAATTGGAGGGTAATTGCTTTATAGTATTGTATTGGTTTCTGCCATACATCAACATGAATCAGCCGTAAGTATACACTTGTCCACTCCCTCTTGAACCTCCCGCCCACCTGCTCCCACCCCTCTAGGTCGTCACAGAGCACCAGGCTGAGGTCCCTGTGCTATACAGCAGCCTCCCACTAGCTGTCTAGTTTGCACATGGTAATGATATATTTCAGTTCCTTCAAGGTTCAAAGTCCCCGACTGACCTCAGCTGGATCACAGATACACCTGGAAGGTGGGAGGGGAACGGGCAGAACTCTGGGCTTGCACCCCTCCCCCGCCCCTGGAGATTTCCAAACTAGAAAGTATGTTTCCATGCTGTGCAGACACGCACTGACAAGCGTCTACTAAATGGAGTTCCTATTTTGGAGGTGTGTCTTTCCGAAGTAGATAAAGTCGAGGAGCACTGAGATGCATTATCCTTGACTCAATTCTGGTGTCAACTCTGGCCCTTAGAATCCATTTAAAACTATAATATCGAGAAGAGTGTTGATAATAAGAATGCTAGAAGGTGAGATCCTCAGTGTCTTTTGTCCTTTTGAGTTAGTAAGCTGCATGAAGATGGTTGTTGGCTATCGAGGATGGATCATTCTACCAGTGAATTGTTCTTTCCTCATTTATGTTTCTCAGCCTGACACTAATCCAGCCATTTTCTTAACATTGTCTTTAAGGTAGGGGGTTGGATTAGAACAAGAGGAAACGTTAAATTTCACATTGAGTAAAATTGTTCCTTTTTATTGGCAGCATGGACAAAAACATTGCTCCCAAGTTGAAAATGTGTTTTTTTCCTCTAATTTTCTTCTAATCTTTTGTACATCTACCACTCAAAAGATATTTGTGGGATGTCTTCTCTATGTATGTAGGAAAATATCCTTTTTTAAAAGAACTTTTCCATCTACTGACCCTTATTTTTGTATTTGTTCAGTTGCCTTTCCTCTCCTCATCATATTTGTTCACTTTGGTATTTTGAATAAAGTAGCGGAAATACAAAAATAAGTATAGACTATCAAAGTCACAAATAACCTATCAAAAAAAGCATCAATTTATGATCTACTATGTGTATTCAAAGCATTGAATTTGGCAGCATGGGAACATAAAGATAAAATCTGATCCTGGACCATAAGTACGCCGATATTTAAAGGAACCTGACATAGTGTCAAACAGGCTGAAGTAAGTCAGAGAAAAACAAATATTGTATATTAACATGTGTATGTGGAATCTAGAAAAATGGTATAGATCTTGTTTGCAAATCAGAAATAGAGACAAACCAATGTGGAAAAAAGGGTGGGTAGGAGGAATTGGGCAGAGAAGGCAATGGCACCCCACTCCAGTACTCTTGCCTGGAAAATCCCACAGACAGAGGAGCCTGGTAGGCTGCAGTCCATGGGGTCGCTAAGAGTCGGACACGACTGAGCGACTTCACTTTCACTTTTCACTTTCATGCATTGGAGAAGGAAATGGCACCCCACTCCAGTGTTCTTGCCTGGAGAATCCCAGGGACGGGGGAGCCTGGTGGGCTGCCGTCTATGGGGTCACACAGAGTCGGACACGACTGAAGCGACTTAGCAGCAGCAACAGCAGCAGGAGGAACTGGGAGGTTGGGATTGACACATATGCACCATTGATACTATGAATAAAATAGGTAACTAATGAGAACCTTCTGCACAGCACAAGGAACTCTGCTCAACGCCCTGCAGTGACCTGGATGGGAAGTCCAAAAGGGAGGGGATGTGTGTATACACATATGGCTGATTCACTTTGCTGTATGTAGAAATTAACACTACATTATAAAGCAATTATGCTCCAATAAAAATTAATTAACAATACAAAAATAGAGGCAAAATGTTTAGAATTCTTATATACTTTTGATGAACTGATCCCAATCTATTTCATTAAAATTTTCATCAAGTTTGTGGGGGAAAAAAAAAGGATTTTGAAGCTGGCAAAAATAAGCATTAGAATGGTAGGAACCCTAAACCCGCCTCTTCATAATTGTGTGTGAATTATTCAGGTTGCATCCCTTGAAATTAGCTTGCATCTTGCCTTTGACAAATGTGCCCTGGATAACTTAGAGTGGTTGTAAAATTTTATCTTCTCTTTATGAAAATCAAACATAAAATAGGTTATAGGTTTTTTTTCTGTGTTCTGATGGTTGGTAGAAGCCTTTTTCACAAGGCCAACTTTCCTAAGTAAAGTAATCAAGATGCATGGTTTGATAATCGATGCACAAGGAGGTGTTTAATGAATTATTGAAGCGCTTGGCGCAGGTGTGCATCTCCAGGGGCCAGAATACAGAATTACTGCTCGGCAATTAGACCTTCAGTGTTCCTTACCCAGTTGACCATAATTAAAATAATTTTATTCTTGGTTTGATATTGGGAATTAAAACTCACAGCTCAGTTACCTGGTAAAAGGCTTTCAAGGCTAATGGCCAGAGACACGATGGTTTTAAAACGCCAACCTGTGTTCTTCCTCTGAATTTCAAATTCCTCAGTCGTTCATGTCTGATTAAAGTTGCATCTGACTAATTGATAATGACTTTTCAATTAGGTAAAAGCATATTTTATTTAGAAATTACATTTATTTACATTGATTTTTCCCTTCTTCAAGATGTCTGGCCTTCTGGGTCTGATTGAATCTGCCACAACTGGTAGGCAGCTTTTGCAAGAGTAACTGAGAAGTCATTCCCCAAACACAGGCTGATGTTATCAGGCATTGGAGAAAGGCCTGGGTAAAGCCACTATATATATATAGGTTGCATCATGCAGCCTGCAGGATCTTAGTTTTCCAACCAGGGACTAAACGCAGACTCAACTGTGAGAGCAGAGAGTCCTAAGCACTGGACCGCTGGGGAATTCCCTATCACAGTGTTAGCTGAAGATACCTAGGAAACCCCTCATCTTTTTCACTGAGTGTGAAAAAGGGGAGTGAAGACCGTGCTTGGCTGGTGAGGTCATGCTCTTTTCTGGTTGGGGGTGGGCATAAGAATCTCTCCAGGTGAGGGAAACTATCACAAACAACATTCTTTTTGACACATCTGCCCCTCATGCAGGAGTAATGAGGGGTCCTGGTGAGTTCTGGCAGCCTCCTCCTTTACTGTCCACGTGGTAGGGGTGAGGACCGAGATGGTCTCCACTTTTGGGGGCTAGAGGGAAGGACCAGAACTGTTTCTGCCCTTGATTCTGCCAGGCAGGAGAGGTGAGCCCGTTCCCTTGCAGAGACAGTGACTCCAGCTTCCAAGGTGTTATCGTCAGGTAAGCTGATTCCTCACTACCCAGCTGAACTCTGGGGGAGATGACAGAGCACAGCTGGGTGTTTGGGGTCCCTAGGTTTCCGGGGAGTGGAATCCTACAGGCTGTGTGTGTATTTTAATATTTACTTAATTGGCTGCACTGGGTCTCAGTTACTGTGTGTGAGATCTTTAGCTGTGGCGTGTGGGATCTAGTTGCCTGACTAGGGATTGAACCCATGCTCTTGAGGGGGTCCCCGAGCCTCTGTTTTCCCGCCACTTAGATGGAGGATACCAATACTCAGATAAAGGACTGTTGTGGGGATGAAAGTCAATCAAAGTAAAACATCTCGGGCTGCAACTGGGCATCAGTGGAGGCTCAACCAATGACAGAAACTACTGTCGTAATTATGCTTTGTGATGTCTATCTTTCCTGGGTTGTCCTCGTGGGTCCTAAGGTGGGGCATGCTGGCACCTCCTCTGATATGTGGGTCCTTCCTAAAGGCCAACACATAGAAAAGACGACCGCCAAGTCACCTGGGACGTCTCTGTGCTCAGATTTGCACCTGGTTGCAATGGCTTTAGGACCTCAGCAACTGTCAAGGTCAAGACCAGCCCTCTTGTGTTTTACAGAAGAGCCTCAGGCCCAGAAGGGTTTCCCAGGCGGCACTAGTGGTAAAGACCCGTCTGCCAGTGCAGGAGACATGAGAGATGCAGGTTTGATCCCTGGGTTGGGAAGGTCCCCTGGAGGAGGGCATGGCAGCCCACTCCAGTATTTTTGCCTGGGAAGTCCCATGGACAGAGGAGCCTGGTGGGCTACAGTCCATGGGGTCGCAGAGTCGGACACGACGGACACGACTAACACACACACACACACACGCACACACCTCCTAAACTGCCCTTGAGAGCCTTGAGGGTTGATATTTTTTCTGTCACTGTGTTCCTTCAGAAGAGCTCTGATAGAGAGAGGCCAGCAAGATGCTGTCACCGTCAGCTCACATGTAAATAAAGTCACAGAGTGGCTGCTCAATGATTTTACCACCAGGGTTTACTTTCTCCTCCTTTGTCTTGGGACATTTTGGACATTTAGCCTGGAGGTTATTTGTTTTCATTTGAAGCGTGCATTACCTTTAAGAGTCAAAACCTTTGCAAAAACAAGGGTTTGGACATTGTGTCAATGCCTCCTTTCAAAACAATTTACCTTGCCTTCCAGCAGGTGGCAGTGTAACACAGCAGTAACCTGAGCAAACAGTCTGGCCTATTTTAGGTTGAAAGCAACCAGGGAGTTTCATTCCCAGTTAGATTTCCACAATAATTCTAAACTAAGAAGATAGAGGCTTTCTAACAATTTGATCTGTGGGTCATCTGTTCACTGCCAATTGTTATATACTTCCTCAGGTAGAAAAATTTCATCCTGGTTTTCTGAGAGCTCCTTTACCTCTGGCACTTGAAAATATGAAACAAAAGGGAGTATTGAGGAAAACATCTCGTTCCCTATTTAAGTATTAGACGTAAAAGGTGTTTTGTTGCTATGCTCTTTTTGCATTTTTTAAAAATTGTTTTTTAACTGGAGAATAGCTGCTTTACCATATTGTGTTGGCTTCTGCTTTACAACAGTGTGCATCAGCCACAAGTCTCCGTGTCCTTCCATGTTGGACTTTTCTCCCAGCCCACCCCACCCCACCCCTCTGGGGCGCCACAGAGCTGAGCTGAGCTCCGTGTGTTGTGTGGCAGCTTCCCACCCGCTCTCTGCTTTACAGCCAGGAGTGTACAGATGCCAATGCTATTCTCTCAGTTTGCCCCACCCTCTTCTCCTCCTGCCGTGTCCAAGGTTTGTCCTCTATGTCTGAGTCTCTATTCCTACCTGTCCTGCAAATAGGTTCATCAGTATCATCTTCCTAGATTCCACATATATGCAATACTTATATGAATTGCTTTTCTCTGACTTACTTCACTCTGAATTACAGGCTCTAGGTTCATCCACCTCACTAGAACAGACTCTGATGTGTTCCTTCCTATCGCTGCTGCTACTGCTAACTCACTTCAGTCGTGTCCGACTCTGTGTGACCCCATAGACGGCAGCCCACCAGGCTCCCCTGTCCCTGGGATTCTCCAGGCAAAAACACTGGAGTGGGTTGCCATTTCCTTCTCCAGTGCATGAAAGTGAAAAGTGAAAGTGAAGTTGCTCAGTCGTGTCCGACTCTTCGCGACCCCATGGACCATGGCCTACCGGGCTTCTCCGTCCATGGGATTCTCCAGGCAAGAGTACTGGAGTGGGGTGCCTTTGAATATTCCATTGTGGATACATACTACAGGCCCTTTATCCATTCACCTGTTGAGGGACATCTAGGCTGCTTCCATGTCCTACCCATTGTAAATAGTGCTGCAGTGAACTTTGGGGTACATGTGTCTTTTTCAATTATGATTTTCTGAGGGCATATGCCCAGTAGTGAGATTGCTGGTGATATGGTAGTTTCATTCCTAGTTTTTCAAATACTCTCCATACTGTTTTCCATAGTGGCTGTATCAATTTACATTCCCACCAACAGTGTTGCTATGTTTAATTCACTTTATGATGTTAGTTAAAGTGAAATTATTGGGCTATTCATATGACTTCAGATGAGTCTTTCTGTGGAACTTGTTTGAATGTGTATTTTCTGGACCTGTGTATATTTATTGGCACATGTGTCTTTTGAGAAGTTCTTTCAGCCTCTCAGAATTATGGTTTATTTTTTGGACTCAGCACAGCTTGCAAAATTAGCTTTCTTTACCATAGTTTCTCAGGAATCTCCATACTTGGGTTTAGCTTTCCATAACTTTTAGGGAATTTGTTCAATAAAATCAGAAAAAATATTCATCAGACTAAGATGAATTATATGTCAGAGGAGCCAAGGAACAGTTTTCAGGATGAGTCTAGCTAAAATTTTGGATAACAAGAAAGCAGAGATTAGAAGTCAGATATCTACTACTTAAGGGATATATCTATTATTATTCCCTGGAAAGACAAATAGTAGCGAATTGCTCAATTATGGTGAATAAATCTTCATTATTTATGGTATCCCGGTTCAGTTGTGAATAAATGTGCCTTGAGTGTATTTTCTCATTCTAGACACAAGAAAAATCTTCCTACTGTGGACCCCAGCCCTGTGCCCGTCTCCTGTCTGAGAACCGTTTTCACGTCTTGTTTCTTTGTGGTGATCAGAATATAGACAGCAGACCCCAGGGCCTGAGTAGCAGCGGGGCCCCAGGCTGCGGTGGGAGGAAAGGCAGAGCACGGGGTGCCTGGCGGCGCCCGGCAGATCCTCGGCGCCCCAGGCAGCAGGCGCTGTTGGCATCTGGCAGATCCTCGGCGCCCCAGGCAGCAGGCGCTGTTGGCATCGGGCAGATCCTCGGCGCTCCGCTGCCGTCCTGTGGCCGAGCCCAGTCTCTCTCTGCTTTCCTGTCTCAAATACTGCTTTTCGGTGGGTGCGAGTTTCTGGGTCTCATCTCTGTCCTCCTGTGGCTTTTCTCTCCTTGGTTCCCTCTGCTGCGTGCATAGAGGGAAATCTCCATGGAGACATAGAGTGGGCACCCTGTGGACAGGGAGGGTGGAGCTGATGCGTCTGAGTTATTGAGAAGGTGGGAGAGAGGCCGGGTCCCCCCTGAGGCAGCCTGTGGGTGACTGAGTGGGGAGGGTGCTTAGTCGGACTGGGGGCTGAGCAGGGTCCGCGCCCCTGTGTGTATGTGGAGGAGACCAGGTGTTCTCACCTGTCAGAGGAACAGAGCGGCCTGCCCCCCAATGCCCCGCTTTCCACACTGATGATGTTTGAAGCAAACTTACTCAGGAAGCGGCCAGTGCAAAACTGACCCTCTGACTGTCCTTTGTCCCCCTGAAAGCAGAGATAAATCTCCCCGGTGAAGAGTCCCCTCCCTGCACCTGCAGGGGAGAAGGCATCCTTTATCAACAGAGACAGGAAACCCAGGGCCCTTCAGGCTGTGTAAACAAACTGGGTGACTTGTTGCTAACTTTCCGCCCCAAGCCCAAACCCCTTCCTCCTGTCAGTTCTTCCCACATTACTGTTTCTTTGTTCAAAAGGTATAAACGCTGGTGCTGGGCCACGTCTTTGAGTCTCGTGTTTTATGAGCTCCCGTGCACATGAAATTAATTTCTTTTTCTCCTATTCCTCTGTCTTGCTAAGTTGCTTTGTCCTGTCTGACTCTCTGTGACCCCATATACTGTAGCCCACCAGGCTTTTCTGTCCATGAGGTTTCCCAGGTAAGAATACTGGACCAGATTCCAGGGGTTGAACCCGAATTTCTTATATCTCCTGCTTTGGTAGGCAGGCTCTTTACCACTAGTGCCACCTGGGAAGCCCATGTCTGTCTTATGTCCACTTACTGGTTAGACCAGCCGTGCCTGGAGGAGGGGACAGGTGGTAGGCAAATGGAGCTGACCTTCAGAGGACCAGAATAAAGGGATGGCCATGCTGAGGTTTGGGGCTGGACAGAGGGGTCAGCTAGAGTCAGAATCTGGGTCTCCAGGATGAGAGCTTAGCAAGACGTTTGACCCTCAGAGAGGCATGACAGCTGGGGACACCAGCAACGGGTCCTGTGGGGGAAAAAGCCTCTTTTCCAAAGATCCATTGCATTCAATGTGAATCCAGTGGAAGTTTGTGGGAAAAATTAAAAACTCAGATGACTCCGCTACCCCATCACGCCTTTCCCTGTTACCAAGATGTCATCCCGAGTCTATGTGCTGTGCTGTGCTAAGTCACTGTGGGACCCCATGGACTGTAGCCCGCCAGGCTCCTCTGTCCATGGGATTCTTCAGGCAGGAGTACTGGGGTGGGTTGCCATTCCCTTCCCTGGGGATCTTCCCGACCCAGGATTCGAACCTGCACGTCTCTTATGTCTCCTGCATTGGCAGGTGGGTTCCTTACCACTAGCACCACCCGAGTCTATGGGAACTCAAGGAGAATTTGTGTCCTGCTGCTGTGTGAAAATTGTTCAAATATTACGCTGAATTGGCTCATAGTGCTTTTCAGGTCTCCTGTATCCTTCTACTCTTCTGTCTATTCATTCTATTAAGTTTTGAGTTTAATATTGAATCTCCAACTGAAAATCTTAATTTATCTTTTTAAAAAAGTAATTGTAATATATAGTGGAACTATATGTCACTTCGTTCTGTGTTTTCCAAGTCTCCTGTAAATTTGTTAATCATACTTTCATAATTAAAAAAAATTTAAAAATAATGTAAGATGCCATCCTGGACCTGATGTGGGATTTGATCTTTTCAAGTTCAGTTCAGTCGCTCAGTAATGTCCAACTCTGCAACCCCATGAACTGCAGCACGCCAGGCCTCCCTGTCCATCACCAACTCTTACAGTCTACGCAAACCTATGTCCATAGTTTCAGTGATGCCATCCAGCCATCTCATCCTCTGTCATCCCCTTCTCTTCTTGCCCTCAATCTTTGCCAGCATCAGGGTCTTTTCAAATGAGTCAGCTCTTCACATCAGGTGGCCAAAATATTGGAGTTTCAACTTCAGCATCAGTCCCTCCAATGAATACCCAGGACTGATCTCCTTTAGAATGGACTGGTTGGATCTCCTTGCAGTCCAAGGGACTCTCAAGAGTCTTCTCCAATACCACAGTTCAAAAGCGTCAATTCTTTAGCGCTCAGCTTTCCTTATAGTCCAACTCTCACATCCATACATGACTACTGAAAAAACCATAGCCTTGAATAGATGGACCTTTGTTGGCAAAGTAATGTCTCTGTTTTTTAATATGCTATCTAGGTTGGTCATAACTTTCCAAGGAGCAGGCGTCTTTTAGTTTCATGGCTGCAGTCACGATCTGCAGTGATTTTGGAGCCTCCCAAAATAAAATCACTGTTTCCACTGTTTCCCCATCTATTTGCCAAGAAGTGATGGGACTGGATGCCATGATCTTAGTTTTCTGAATGTTGAGCTTTAAGCCAACTTTTTCACTCTCCTCTTTCACTTTCATCAAGAGGCTTTTTAGTTCTTCTTCACTTTCTGCCATAAGGGTGGTGTCATCTGCATATCTGAGGTTATTGATATTTCTCCCGGCAATGTTGATTCCAGCTGTGCTTCCGTCAGCCCAGTGTTTCTCATGATGTACTCTGCATAGAAGTTAAATAAGCAGGGTGACAATATATAGTCCTGACGTACTCCTTTTCCTATTTGGAACCAGTCTGTAAAAAACATTTATTTGTATTTATTTATTTGGCTCCTCTGGATCTTAGCTGTGGCATGCAGGGTGTTTGCTGCTATATCCAGAGTCTTTGTTGTGGCCTGTGGGATCTATTTCCCAGACCAGGGATTGAACCCCGGCCCTCTGCATTGGGAGCTTGGGGTCTTAACTGCTGGACCTCCAGGGAAGTCCTGAATTTGATTTTTGCATGGACTGAGTTTGCATTGAGAATTAACTGAGGATTTACCTGGCAGGGACCACGATCTGGATCAGAAGGAATCTGTGTGGCAAGATCAGGGCTCACTCCCCTACCAGGACCTTGGATCCAGAAAGAGGGCCTGCTGGGCTTTGCTCAGCTGGACGGGTGGTCCTGGACCACAGGCTGTGCCCCCTGGAGGCTGCACACATCCTGGGATCAGGTGCTGGGTTTGCGTTGTCCCCATGCAGTGGTGATGGGGGCTTCTGAGGCTGCAGTTTATTCTTTCACCCTCTCTCCTAGGGCTGCCCTCCTGCGGCCGAGGGCTTGGGGCCAAGAGAGGGGCCACAGGGTGGGTATTTTTGCGGATGGAGCAGGACGCTGGGGCTTCAGGTCAGCTTGCATGCGCCCACAGCGGTGAAGGGGCAGGCAGAGCACACGGGCGGAGACGGGGCTGGCCCAGGGCTGCTGTGTTCCACGTCCTCCCCCAGCCATCGTGGCTGCAGAGCTTTCAGGAGGAATTCCACCTGCACACCTGGCCTTCCTGGGGACATGCAGGTGTATTTACCAACATGGGAGCACAGAATAAACCTGGCTCGTTTGCTCGTTGGATTTATAACTTGCAAGGGTCTGTACAGAACTGGCCTTCACCTGCACTCTGACTGCAGGGCCCACGAGTGTGGGAGGCAGGCCAGCCGCTTTCCCTGGAGAGGATGCTCTGCTGCACCGCCCACCCCCACAGCCCCTGCCTTCAGCGCAGTGGCATTTGTGTGCATTTGGGTGTTCACTGTATGTTCGAAACCTGTTCCGTGTGCTAGAGTTACTGTCTATGAAGTGCCTATTGTTGCTTTATAAAGATCAGTCCTTGGACTGCGGTAGGCCAAAGGAGAACGCTTGGCTGGGCTGAGTCTTTTGGAGCCTTTACAGGGGGTGGGAAATGCTGCCTGCTCCCAGCCCCATACTGCCCTCTCTTTTGCGCATGGCTTGAGCTCTGCCCAGGTTTTCTTATGGGCACAGTCCTTGCCCCCCACTGCTGGCCTGGGCTCACTGCCCTTCAGACTGGCTTCCCGTCCTCTGGCTTGCTGTGTTGTCTCCTCTTTCTCTTGTGCTTCTGATGCATTGCTCTTCGCTCACTCTCTCCCTTTGGGTACCACGCCCTGGGTGCCTTTTTCTCCCCATCCACTGTGGCCAGGACCCCGGGCCTTGGCCTTGAAGCAGCTCCTGTTCCCTGCTCTGGCTCCCTGGACTCCGTGGAAGGTCCAGGCCAGGCTCCTTTTTGTCCCCACTGATAGGAGAGCAGCCAAAAATGGGGAGGAAAGCAAGGCAGCACAACATCCCGGTGTGGCCCATGTCCCTCAGCCAGGGGAGGGTTGGGCTGGGAGGAGCCCTCAAGGTCACTCTGCAGTCAGAAGCTGCAGCCTGGAGACTCTGGGTCTCCAGCCCCAGCAGCACAGAGCTGCCGGGACAGATGGCTGGGGCCACTGCCTCTCTGTGACCTTTCTCCCTCTAGAGCTCACTTTGTCCAGGTTTTTTTTGGGGGGCACATCAAGAAATGGAAGCAGACATCCTTTTCTCCTTAACATATTTCCAGATGGATATACCCCAAGAAGTAGTAGTAGCCAAGAGAAAGAAAAAAAGGAAAAGAAACTGCTTGATTGTTGTTTTGAAGGAGGGAATGGTGCTTTGGCTAAAGTGTTTCCTCTGGGGCTATGATCTCATCGTAGGTACCACTACTGGACCCCAAGTAGATAATCAGGATGAAGCAAAGACGGGCCACTTCAGTCACTGGGAAGCTAATGAGAGTATGTTACTTTGCTAGTGGCACCCATCTGTGCTCACATCAAGGGGGTATGTGCACTGCTATTTTATTTTTCTATTCTGTCTGTTTTTGCTCTAACTTTGTTAGAAGGTTGAGATGGGGAATCCATCATCTCTGATTCAGTTCTTTCTTCTGAAGTCTCTTTTCAGTCATATATGTGACTCATTTTTGAGCACAGCCTCACTGCTGTGGATTGAATTTTGGCATCCTCCAAAACGCACATGTTGAAACCCAACCTCCAGTGTGATGGTGTTTGGAGGTGAGGCCTCTGCACGTGGTGAGGTCATAGGTGTGGAGTGCGTGTGAATGGGACTAGTGCCCTTATAAAAAAGGCAGCAGAGCGCTCATTCCCCCTTCCCCCAGGTGAAGACACAGCAAGAAGACGGCCGTCTGTAAGCCAGGAAGTGAGTCCTCAGCAGACACCTGGACTTGCCCGCCTTCAGAACCGTGAGGGAAAAGTTTCTGTTGTTTATAAGCCCCCCTGTCTACAAAGTTTTCTTATAGCAGCCCAGACAGACTCCGACACTCACCCACTGCTACACGATCTGGAATGAAAACCAACCCCCTCAGAAGACCTCAGTATAGTCTCAAAGACAGGCTTTATATCTTTCCCATTCTAACGATTCATATGTATTCACTTTGAAAAATAATTTGAGGTGATTTACAGGCAAATTTAATTTATAAATAATCAAGCTTATGACCGTAAAATTCACATCTAGTCATTATAATGGCTAATAATTGTATAATGATAATATGATAATGAGTATGTATGTGCTCTGCTGTTTAGTAACTCAGCTGGGTCCAAACCTTTGCAAACACGTGGACTGTAGCCCACAGGCTCCTCCGTCCATGGAATTCTCTAGGTAAGAATACTGGAGTGGGTAGCCCTTTCCTTCTCCAGGGGATCTTCCTGACCCAGGGATCAAACCCAGGGCTCCTGCGCTGGAGGCAGACTCTCTACCATCTGAGCACCAGGGAAGCCCGAATACACACACACTCACACACTCACACTCACACACACGCAGTCGATGGCAGCCAAGGAGTTACATCTCTGCGGCAGAGAGCTTCAGGACAGAAGATTCAAGTTGCCCACTTTCCAGCCCTTTGGTCAGGTTACAGACGTGTCTTCTGAACTTTGCTCAAGTCAGGCATCATTGCAAGACCACCAGTCCACTGCCCACTGAGTCCCTGGTGAAGACTCTAGTTTTCATCATTTCTTTCACTATAAACACTCAAGGCTTCATCTCAACAGCGCATGTGAGGTTTACTTTTCTTCACTAGACTTCAGATCTATGCCTGTTCCCCAGTCTGTGATGCTCATCTACCCTCCAATTCTAGGACCATGACCCCTACTAAGTCCATTGCCCCCTCCAGCCCTTCTCTCCAGTGGCCTCCAGGTAGTTCCCTGCGACCCTAGGTTCCAGTTTGCATCTGGAACTTTGACAGCCCTGTTCTCTTAAAGCATCTCAATGCTTGTTACAAAAAGACATGACTGGAAGGATCGATATCATTACCTTATTACGAACCAGCCTCCTGTGGGAGATGCTTCTCTCCCTGGATTGTGGTTTTCCAAATGATTTTCATAATCATTCACAATGTAAAGGATTCCAGGAAAGCCTTCCACTCCAGATGTATTTTCTTTTGAACATGGTTTTTATCAGCTCTCTTCTATGTGCAGAATAAAGACCTTCTGAAGTCTAGTCTCAACCACAATTTATTTATTTCTCTTTATCTGCTACCATACCCTTGTAAGAATTGCCTCTCTGCTCAGACTAGTCTGGGGTTGATGTCCTCCAAATATCTGTGCTGCAAAATTTTCCTTGACTGTTACCCACTTCTGAAAAATAGTCACCTGTTCTTCAAGCACACACAGCCCTCCCTGCTGGACCACATATTCTCCTGAACTTAATTATTTATTGCATTCATTGAATAAATATTTATTAGGCACCTATCTTGGGTAGGTACTAGATTCCAGTGATAAATAAATTGAATGAAACCGTCCTCCCTGCATCATTCTAGTATCAGGGTTAGCAGTGATAAGAAGTGGGGAAAACAAAATTTGTTAACTTGAGAAGGGAAGGCAAGAGGAATGCAAAGCGGAAGCCTCAGGTGAGAACATGAAGCTAGAAGTACCTAGGTCTTGGGTTTGTATTCCTGTTCACTGGGAAGGCAAGAGGAAGTTGGGTGAATGGTGAAGGAGTCTGTTAATCCTCCTGGCTCTGGTGCGATGTCCTCACAGGTAGAGTAAATGTTGCTGAACCTAGGGTTCTAGGAAGGGGGGACATTCATAGAGTTTCCTCCTTAGCTGAATGCTGTGTGTGTGTGTGTGTGTGTGTGTGTGTGTATTAATCGCTCAGTTGTGTCTGACTCTTTGCAACCCCATGGACTGTAGCCCATCAGGTTCCTTTGTCCATGGAATTCTCCAGGCAAGAATACTGGAGTGGGTTGCCATTTCCTTCCCCAGGGGATCTTCCCAACCCAGGGATTGAACCCAGGTCTCCTGCATTGCAGGCAAGTTCTTTACCATCTTAGCCACCAAGGAATCCCTAGTTGAATGCTGGCAGAACCAGAAAGAGGTCTAGGGAACCACAAACAGGAGATCTAGACTTATTGTAATTGGATCATGCAGCACGGAGCCCTTAAAAGTGTCCAGAGGAGGAGCGATTGCAGGTAGAAGCAAGTCATACATCAGGGCTGGGCAAGAAAGCAGAAATTCGTCATCATAATGAAACAGAAAGATGGATTCAGGACTCCAGTTTGAGAAGCTGAGCAAAGTGGTTAGTGGTTGAAAGAACAGGCAGATGAACAGCATAAGGCAACAGTCCAAGTCTGTGCACTCCACAGTTCTTCAGTACATTGGAAGCCAGTGCTATGTCTTAAGCCGTGCAGGTTTATCGGCCACTTTATGGCCCTGGAGGTTGAGAGGTGGTTGGCTGGTTTGCCCAAAGGTGCTTGAGATGAGGAATTCAGACTGCAGCCTGGCTATGGTGGGACTAACCAACCAGCAAGACCGGGGGTGAGAGTCAGAGTCCAAGGATTAAGAGGAGATGATACCAAGGAAAGAAGGACTGGGGTCCTTAGGACAAAAGTCACAGTGGGGGTGTTTCTGAGCTCCACTGGGGCCATGGTCCTGAGTGACTGCTGAACAGGGACAAGAATCCATCTCAGGCTAGAGGAAGGGGTGCCATCTCCTTTCGAAACTGTAAAGTCTACCTGGTCTCCTGTGACTTGGCAGACTCCTCTGCCGCATCGTGTCCGACTTCTCCCAATCCGATGGATTGAAGCACTCTAGGCTTCCCTGTCCCTCACCATCTCCTGGAGTTTGCTGGGGTTCGTGTCCATCGAATCAGTGATGCCATCCAACCATCTCATCCTCTGTTGCTCCCTTCTCTTGCCCTCAATTTTCTCCAGCATCAGGGTCTTTCCCAGTGGTCATCCCTTCACATCAGATAGCCAAAGTATTGGAGCTTCAGCATCCATCCTTCCAATGAATATTCTGGGTTTATTTCCTTTAAGATTGACTGATTTGATCTCCTTGCAGCCTAAGGGAATCTCAAGAGTCTTCTCCAGCACCACGGTTTAAAGGCATCAATTCTTCTGTGCCCTGCCATCTTTATTGGGCAGCTCTTACATCCGTACATGACTACTGCAAAGACCGTAGCCTTGACTAGACAGACGGTTGTCAGCAAAGTGATGTCTTTGCTTTTTAACTCACAGTCTAGGTTTGTCCTAGTTTTCCTGCCAAGAAGCGGTTGTCTAATCTCTGCTGTCCTGTGACTGAGTGACCCTAAGGGTAGTCATGCAGGTTCAGCTTGTGGTCAGGGATCAGAAAGAGGGCCTCAAAGCTGGAGGCCCTCAGGAACCTGGAGACTCCAGGGAGCAGGACACAGGGAAGAGGACAGGGATGTCACAGACTGAGGGGAGGCAGGGACTGTTAATTCAGGGGTCTAATTTTATTCTGGTTGCTGGAAAAAAGAAAAAAATCATAGTGAACATCTTGCTTGGATAAAGGTCACTCCCCCAGGGAAGGAGAAAGAAATAGTCCTTTCTGGTGAACAGATCCTGACCAGGGAAACATGTTCTCAGGAGCTTTTGGTGTGAATTTGCATCAAATGGCTATGTTCTCCAAGACCTAGCACTGGGGCAGCAGAGACCCCAGAGAGGGGGCAAGCGATCTTCAGGGGCGCAGATGGACCATTAGCAGGTTTGCTTTGCCACACCCCTGCCCATGTTACAGCCTTTAGCTTTCCATTATAAAACTCTCCTGTGGGGTTTCATTTTGGGCCTTTGAGGGACATTGGTTCTATTCAATGTTTTGATTAAGCTTTTAAGACCCTGAGTCATTTCTATGTTTTTATTGTCACCATCTGTAGAGTAGGGCACCATTTAGAAATTTGACAGTATTTTTCCTGTCCTTTTGCGGTTGTCCAATATTGAATTAGGTCTCATTACAAACGGAGTAGAAGCTGTCGTTGTTGACATTTTCCTTCTTTAGGAAGATACTGAAAGCTGACATTTTCAACCTATCAGCTCCAGGCAGTCTGCAGATAAGACGCAGTGTGGGAACAAGGCCTCCTTTCCCGCTATCATTACAGACTCACTGGGAATCATTCATTGATAAAATGGCCTCATGTAATGGGTCTCTTCCAGAGAGAGGAAGCAAAAAGTATCCATTAACTGTAGGATTTAAAGTCTGAATGAATGAAAGAAGACATTGATTTGACTCCTGTGAGGTTATTGATTAACTCAGATTTGAAATCTGAATGAATGAAGAGAAGACATTGATTTGAGTCCTGGTTTTGCCTCTCAAGAGTTAGTTAATTTCTTTGGTTCTCTCTTTATTTTACAAGATTTAAAAAATGACAGTCACTCCTTTCCCGATGCCAAAGGATTGTTTGGGGAGTTAGGGAATCAATTAGATGATGTAGTGAAGTGCTTTACAAACGTTAGGTTTGCTTTATGTATTACATAGGCTTAATGAAATAGATTATTTGGTTTTTGATTAATTGAAGGATTCTGGAGTCATTCAAAGGTGGGGCAAGAACTGTGGTTGAGGTTTAGGGGAGGTAGAGTCCTGTTTCACTCCCACAGACCTCATCCATAGACTAAATTGATGAACATTTTTTATTTTTTTTTTTTACAAAGAATTGAAATATAATTGCTTTACAATGTTGCATTGGTTTCTGCGGTACAACATCATGAATCAGCCATATGTATGCATATATCCCTTCCCTCTGGGGCCTCTCTCCCGCCTCCACACATCCCACCCCTCTTGGTCATCACAGAGCACCACGCTGAGCTCCTTCTGCTACGCAGTACGTTCCCACTAGCTGTCTGTTTTACACTTGGTAGTGTATATAGGTCAATGCTACCCTCTCCATTCATCCCCCTCTCTTCTTCCCCCTGTGGGTCCACAAGTCCAGATGAATATACTTTCTAACCCAATCCCTTCCAAAGTTTGTGACTATAGTTTCAAAACCCTGATCACAGAGAAGTGTATGTTTGAAGATTGAGGCCAAGGCAGCTAATGCTGTAGTAGTTTGTGTGTATTAATATCCCTGGCTGGCTCAGATGGTAAAAATCCACCTGCAATGCAAGAAACCAGGTTTGATCCCTGGGTCAGGAAGATCCTTTGGAGAAGGGAATAGCAACCCACTCCGGTATTCTTGCCTGGGAAATTCCATGAACAGAGGAGTCTGACAGGCTACAGTCCATGGGGTTGTAAGGAGTCAGACACAACTGAGCAACTAATACTTTCTATGTATTAATATCATTTTGGTTTTTGAAGAAAAAGGGGACAGTTTGGAAGTAATTGCTGGAAGGTCACAGCAAAATCCATGAGGTGTATTGACTTAGGTTGAGAAGTAGAATATGAACAAAGTTCTCCCACCTACCAGAGAGATACTCCAGGGTTTACAGGTAAGCCGAGGTGCTAGACTGTGAAAAAAAAAAAAAAAAAGGAGGTGAACAATGTTCAGTGCAACTCAAAGGTGAAAGGAGAGAGACACACCAACTTGTCCTTCTTGCCTTCTGTGCTACATTAAATCCAATCTCCTTTTCCGCAAGGGGAGCCAACTGCATTTCCTGTTGTTTTTCAGCTGCTAAGTTGTATCCGACTCATTGTGACCCCATGGGCTGCATGCAGCATGCCAGCCTTCCCTGTCCTTCACGATCTCCCAGACTTTGCTCAAACTCATGTCCATTGAGCCAGTGACGCCATCCAACCATCTCATCCTCTGCCACCACCTTCTCCTCCTGCCTGCAGTCTTTCCCAGCATCAGAGTCTTTTCCAGTGAGTCAGCTCTTTACATCGGGTGGCCAAAGTATTTGAGCTTCAGCTTCAGCATCAGTCCTTCCACTGAATATTCGTTGATTTCATTGAAGGGTTGATTTCCTTTAGGATTAACTGGTTGGATCTCCTTGCTTTCCAAGGGACTCTCAAGAGTCTTCACCAGCACCACAGTTCAAAAGCATCAATTCTTCAGCGGTCGGCCTTTTTTATGGTCCATCTCACATCCATACATGACTACTGGAAAAACCATAGCTTTGGCTATAGGGACCTTTGCCAGCAAAGTGACATCTCTGCTCTTTAATATGCTATCTGAGTTTGTCATAGCTTTTCCTTCAAGGAAGGCTAATGTTGATTAAATTCAGGATGACCAATATTGGATCAAAACTCACTTGGAAAGAGTTTTGAGTAAAAGCGAGTGCTCTCAGATTCTAAGCTAAGGTACAGCTCAATCCCCACTGGGATTGACCCAAGTGGGATGTTAACATTTTGACTGTCAGTCAATGTAATCAGTAAGGTGCTGATGACAGCTTGTTCCTTCTGGGCACCTAGGAATTTGACTGCAGTCTGTTCTCTTCTTTGCAGGAATAAGGGAAAGCTTCTGTGTCCACCAGGGAGAAAGAGCCGCTCTTGCTCTCTGACGGTTAGCCCAAGTTTGGGCCCATGTCCTTCTGAGAAGAGGGTCAGCCAGATCTCAGCCCCACGCACACCCCTCTGCTGGGCACGCCTGTGATGCCGCAGTCCATCTGGGTGAGGTGACCTGCAGGGATTTTGTTTAACTCAGTGTGTTGAGCACATCTGGAGAAAAGATTGTGAGAGGGTTGGTGATGGTTGGTACTGCTGTCAGCTTTGTGGTGGTCATTTACCTGCTTGCAGTGCTACTTGAGCAAGAAGTGATTGTTTTCTCTGAAAATGCTTTCTTCTATTTGATTACTTCTTAAACACTGGAGTATAAAGCTTCTCTGAGTGGAAAGGGAGGTAAAAATTTCCCCGGGCTAGTGGCAACCCTTACATCTGGGTTCTTATTCCAATTTCTTATAAACTTTAGAAAATTACCTCTTGAGCCTGAGTTACCTCATTTGCAAAAATGCAGACAGTATTATTTATTAGACTTAGCCTTGAGATAAGGATTAAGTGAATTAGCAATGGAGGGAGATTCCCTCCCCAGCGTCTGATGCATAAAAATAGGCATTTAAATATTTATTTATTTGTTGTTGATTTATTTAACTGCACCAAGTCTTGGTTGTGGCCTGCAGGATCTTTAGTTGCGGTGTGTGGGATATAGTTCCTTGACTGGGGATGGAACTTAGGCCCCCTGCACTGGGAACATGGAGTGCACCAGGGAGGGTCCTTAATACGCACTTAACAACTCTAAATTTTCTCCTCACACTGGTGGTGTGGACGAAAGAAAGAGTACTGACTGGGGAGTCCGTAAGCCCAGATTATAGTAATACATGCTAAACTGATCAGTTGTGACCCTGGAAGAGTCACATAGACCCTCTAGTCTAGATTTCTTGTATAAAAACAAGAGGTGTTCTTTTTGATGATGGCCATTCTGACAGGTGTGAAGTGATAGCTCACTGTGGTTTTGATTTGCATTTCTCTGTTAATTAGCCATGTTGAGCATCTTTGCATCTGCCTGTTGGGCATCTGCATTTCCTCTTTGAAAAATTATCTATTCAGTTCTCCTGCCCATATTTTAATTGGGTTGATTGTTTGTTTTGATGTTGAGTTGTATGAGCTGTTTATGTATGTTGGATATTAATCCCTTATTGTCATATCATTTGCAAATATTTTCTCCCTTTCAGTAGGTTGTCTTTTCATTCTGTTGATAGTTTCCTTTGCTGTGCAAAAGGTTTTAAGTTTAATTTGGTCTCATTTAAAAAATTTTTGCTTTTATTTCTTTTGCTTTAGGAGTTGTATTCAAAGAAACATTGCTGTGATTTGCAGCAAAGAGTGTTCTGCTTATGTTTCCCTCTAGGAGTTTTATGGCTTTTGGTCTTATATTTAATCTAATCTTTAACACATTTCGAGTTTGCATATGTTGGTGAGGATGTGGAAAAAAGAAAGCCCTTGTAGTCTGTTGGTGGGAATGTAAATTGGTGCAGACACTGTGGAAAACAGTATGGAATTTTCTCCAAAAACTAAAAACAGAACTGTCGCATGCTCTAGCAACCCATTTCTAAGTATATATCCAACCCCGCCCCCCCACCCAGCCAAATGCTGGTTTGAAAAGATATATGCACCCTAGTGTTCACAGCAGCATCATTTATAATCACCGAGATATGGAGGCAACATAAGTACCCATCAATAGATGAATGGGTAAAGACGATGGGGTACATGACACAATGGAATATTACTCAGCCATAAAATGACATTTTGGATGGAGTTGGAGGATATTAAGTAAGATAAACCAGAAACAGACAAATACCATATGATATCGCCTATGTACAGACTCTAAAAACTACAAGTAACGAACGAATATGCCAGGAAAGGAGCAGACTTACAGAGATGGAGAGCCGACTAGTGTTTACCAGGAGGGAGAAGGGAAGGGAGGGGGGGCAGTACAGGGGCAGGAGAGTAAGGGTACGGACTGGTGTGTGTAAAGAAAGCCACAAGGATACGTTGAACAACGTGGGGAATCTGGCCAATATTTTAGAATAACTGTAAATGGAGTATAACCTTTAAAACCTGAATCACTATATTGTATGCCCAAAACTTATACAAAGAATCTGCCTACAATGCTAGAGACCTGGGTTTGATCCTTGGGTGAGGAAGCTCCCCTGGAGAAGGAAACGGCAACCCACTCCAGTATTCTTGCCTGGAGAATCCCATGGACAGAGGAGCCTGGTGGGCTACAGTCCATGATGTCACAAAGAGTTGGACATGACTAAGCACACACACAAAATGAGAATATACGTCAATTAAAAAAAGATAAAGTCTTGACAGAAAACAATAAAATTCTATAAAGCAATTATACTTCAATTAAAAATAAATTAATTAAAAAAATTCAAAACAAGCAAACAAAAATAAATAAATAAAATAAGAAGACTTTTCTGGTGGCTCAATGGTATCAGCCTGCAATGCAGGAAATGTGGGTTCAATCCCTGTGTACGAAGATCCCCTGGAGAAGGGAATGGCATCCCACTCCAGTCTTCTTGCCTGGAGAATCCCATGGACAGAGGAGCCTGGCGGGCTCCAGTCCATGGGGTCTCAAGGAGTCAGACACAACTTAGTGACTAAACAACAGCAAATGTACTTCAATGGAAAAAAATATGACGAGAGGTGGTATTGTCTCTAAGGTTTCTTCTAGTTTGGTGGATTTGTGATTACTGGCACTTTTTTTTTTTTTTTAAGTGAATCAATTGTGAAGTTAAATTTAGCACAACAATGTCTTTGTTACCCAAGGGGTACTACCTTTCACGTGGTGTTTGCTTCATGGCACTCTTGTATGGGAGAGGTAGTCAGCGAGTTCCCAGGGATCTGTTCTCTGTCCTTCAGAGTAACAGACGGAGACCCCGGTGGTAACTCCTTAGAAGTCTCTCTACTCCCATGTCAGAGGGTTAGAGCTCCCTTTAATTGTGAGGAGAATCTTATCCCTTTGAGCATGCCCTAAGCTTCCCAGCTCCAGTCTGCAGGACCAGCCCACAAGGATCTGTGTTTGGTGCTTACACCTCAGAAGATCTGCAGTATTTGAAGTGCCAACCTTGAGGTGCCTACCGAGTCATGGCCTTTGCTGTTCGTATCCTGAAGTATCTCTAAACCAGGTTGCTGGTGGAGGAGGTACTGTATTCAAACTGATGTGTCTGCGGACACAGGGACTTTTGAGAGAATAAATGGACATTTGTATCCTGGGGACTTCCCCGGTGGCTCAGTGGTAAAGAATCCACCTGCAATGCAGGAGACATCAGTTCAATCCCTGGGTTGGGAAGAGCTCCTGGAGGAGGAAATGCAACCTACTCCAGTATTCTCACCTGGAAAAGTACATTCCATGGGGTCGCAAAAGAGCTGGACTTGACTGGGTAACTAAACAGCAACGACATCAGTCCTGTGAAGCTTTTTCACTCCCAGACACAGATACCGTAATTTTTAAAATTTTAGAAATTAGTGGTATGTAAAGATGGAAAATAGAGAATGTCAGTCCTGGCTAATGATGGTGTACAAGAAATGCATTTACAGTGTTCAAAACTCGACGTTTCAGAAGCCTCTGGGGAATTGTTGGAGCTCTGTCTGCAGAGGACTGGCAGAGTAAAAGTGATCAGAGGCGGATTCTGAAGCACACAGCGAAACTGCAGGATTGAATGGACGCTGAGCACTTACTCCAAGGAAGCATGATCTCAGGAAACCAGCGGAGATTTCCTGGAAATTAACTTTGCTCTTATGGTCGACAGACTCATATATTAGGGCCTGAGTACCTGACATATTAGGTGATATGAAAAGACAACTCGTTGGAAAAGACCCTGATGCTGGAAAAGAGTGAAGGCAAAGGGGAAGGGGCTGACAGAGGGCGGGGGATGGTTGGATGGCATCACTGACTCAGTGGACATGAGTTTGAGCAAACACTGGGAGATAGTGGAGGACAGAGGAGCCTGGCGTGCTGCCGTCCTTGGGGTCACAAAGAGTCGGACACGACTGGGTGACTGAACAACAACGAAGTTTACTCAGAGAAACTGGATGTACGACCTGTCCTTACTATCTTTCTTAAAATTATTTTGGCATTTAGAATGGATGGTAAATGTGTTCTCAGAAACAATTCTGGGATTAATTACCTTATAATATGTTGCAAAGAGTTGGACATGACATAGCAACTGAACAACAAGAACAACGTTGTCCTAATTCTGTGTATATGATTTTGATTCCTATTTCTTTTCTGAAACCTTGCTTCATGAGAGATTAGCCACAGCCCTTGGGAGCAATAAACGTCCTGCATTGCAAACCCCATTTTGCCATCTCACAGAACCTCTCACAGAATCTCCATAAATCTTGGTTGCAGTGAAGCCATCACTTATTTTATCTGTGAAGTGACTATTTCAAGAACATTTTTACAGCAGTCATCATAATTAGTCCTTTGTCCAATCCTTCCACTTAGGGGAAGAAAAAATTAATATGCAATGTTGATATTTCTATTTTGCATTTAGGGCTTCCCTAGTGAATCAGTGGAAAAGAATCTACCTGCTAATGCAAGAGACACGGGTTCAATCCCTGGGTCAGGACAATCCCTTGGAGGAGGAAATGTCAGTCCACTCCAGTATTCTTCTTGCCTGGGAAATCCCATGGACAGAGGAACCTGGTGGGCTACAGTCCACAGTCCACAGGGTCCCCAAAGAATGAGACACAAATTAGCCACTGAGCAGCAGCAACAACCACCTGACGGACTGGGTGATATTTCACATCATCCTTGGGAACAGGTTGGAGAAATGTGAGTTTATAAAAATAGAGCATTTATGTGAATCAGCATGGACTTTCAAGGATGCTGGAGGCCCGGGAGGATATGAAGATAAAATTGGAGATATTTTGCCTGGAGATGAAAACAGTTTCTTTTTTCTCCCTTTGGAAGGCTAGGCATGAATGGTTGTTCAGTTGCTCAGTTTTGTCCAACTCTTTGCCACCCATGGACTGCAGTACACCAGGCTCCCCATTCCTTCCCCATCTCCTGGATCTTGCTCAAACTCATGTCCATCGTGTCAGTGATGCCATCCAAGCATCTTGTCCTTTGTTGTTCCCTTCTCCTCCTGCCTTCAGTCTTTCCCAGCATCAGGGTCTTTTCCAGTGAATCAGCTCTTTGCATCAGGTGGCCAAAGTATTGGAGCTTCAGCATCAGTCCTTAAAGGGCATATTCAGGGTTGATTTTCTTTAGGATTGACTGGTTTGATCTCTTTGCAGTCCAAAGGGACTCTCAAGAGTCTTCTCCAACACCACAGTTCAAAAGCATCAATTCTTCAGCTCTCAGCTTTCTTTATGGTTCAACTCTCACAACCATACATAACAACTGGAAAAACCATAGCTTTGACTGTATGGACCTTTGTGAGCAAAGTAATGAAAACAGTATGAACAGGCATGAATGGTAGCTGTTTGCAAATATTTGTTTAACAGGTATGTCACTGGAGAGGAATTAAGACATTTCCTATGTCTCAAGTGGGACAGTTTGGGCTGAGGGAGGCAGATTTTTCTTAATCCAAGGGAAAAGGTTTGTGTCAATCAGTGTAATGGAAGGGACAGGCTTTTGAGGTAGTCAGTATGACTTCTTTGATGAGTTCAAGAAGAGGCTGTTGTGTTTGGGACATTGTCTAGAGGCTGCATGCATTAAAGGTAAGTTGGATAAAATAATTTCTTCTGGTCCTTTCTAAACCTTCAGATGTGGAGATAACATTGAATAAATGTTAGTGGTCAGAAAGCAGATGGATGTCTTTCCCTTTGTCAGTACGACTAAAGGAGTGTATTATGTTCTGTCACACAGAAACGGCTTCAATTCCTAAGTCCCTGCATTAGAGATAAGCCAGGAATGAGGAAACCTGCTAAAAGCCGTGGACAGCAAGAATTACCTAAGAGCTAAGAGCATTATGCCTTGATGTAAGCCACCAGGAAAGGAAAATAATTCATTTGTTTCAAAAGACAAGAATATTTATCAAATATGTCCAATTTAATCAGAATTGTGATTGCCAGATAATTTAAACTGTGAATATTGCATTGTCTCTCATATTCTAGGAGCAGTTTGTCTGAAAACTAGATCACTTTTTCTAATATAAATAATTTTTTTCCCCCTTAGAACTCAAAGTTAGCCATGAGTTTTCCTTTTCCTTCCTAGTTAGATTGTTGAAAGTTCTCAAGTCTCAGTTTAGAGAGTTGATAGATTTTGAACTCTTCTGACTGCATAACCTATATTAATAAGAACCATTTATACCATGACCCAGAATTATATATGCATTACACAAAATCACATATCCGAGACAATACCTATACTTATGTACTGATATAATACTCTGAAATTTTCAATTCAATTCAATTAACTTATTGTTAAATAGTGTTCACACCACACTAATTTCATATGATTTGCAGGTTGAAAAATACCACTGCAATCGCTAGTTGGAGAAGACTCCAATAATGGTAGAATCAGTGAGAGACTTCAGATCTTGTCATTTAGGAAATTTGATCTGCTTGTGCAGAAGATAAGCTTTGCATATATATTATCAGAAAGGTCTTGGAATTTGAACTGCATTTCCATCTTACTCTTCAATTCCTTTCTTCCTGACTTTTCTGCCTGTTTCTCCCCGCCCCCATTCCCAGTAAATCCTCACGGTAGCCAGCAGAAAACATAAAAGACTTGAGGGGTGTGTAGATAGACCTTGTTTCTTC
The DNA here is from genome assembly GCF_001704415.2 of Capra hircus. Classification (NCBI taxonomy): domain Eukaryota; kingdom Metazoa; phylum Chordata; class Mammalia; order Artiodactyla; family Bovidae; genus Capra; species Capra hircus. The sequence continues at coordinate 5,208,817 of NC_030815.1, read as the reverse complement.
TGTGTGTCTTAAAGCTTTTACATCTAGAGAAGTGAGTGTTTGCCAAAAGCATGTCTGTTTATTCATACATTCGCTTGGCCGCCGAGATAATGGGATTGCAGACACACTGCTCAGAGCTGCATGGGTAACTAAGCATTTACTTACTATCAGGAAGGCAAACGCAGTTTCCAAGATCAAAGTGGACACTTCCTAGAAGCGATGTTCATTGCAAAAGGATGAAGTGCTCACCTTCCCAGGAATCAAAGGGACTTCAAGCAGAAAGGCGGGCTTACATTTGACACAATCCCATTTTTGACAGGATGGCAACCATCTAAGTAGGTGACAGGATCGAATTATTTAATTCCAAAAGTTAGCAACTCTGCCAGCTCTGGGGTTAAGCAACAGGCCTGATACTGTGATGGCCATAGCTGAGGTCTGCCTAACGAAATTTTAACTGTCAGTGCAAGGACTGAGAATAATTTTAGAATTTTCATGAATTGAAATTCCTTTCGTAGTATCTTGATCCCATGTCTGCAGAAAGCAGGGGCCCTATTTGCTATTTCATTGGAAGTAAAGTATTAATGAAATACATTATAACCTAACCATGATCACAGGATCTATTGGAAAAGTCATCTTGGATGAGTCCTTGCCCTGAAACACAGCAACCTTGAGTGGTAGCAACTAGACCGTGGCTGTTCTACCATCAGCTGCCATCTACTGAGAGTTCCACTGTGTTTGTTGTTGTTGTTGTTGTTGCTCAGTCAGTAAGTCATGTCTTACTCTTTGTGACCCCATGGACTACAGCACACCAGGCTTCCCTGCCCTTCACTATCTCCTGGAGTCAGTTGAAACTTGTATCCATTGAGTCAATGATGCCATTCAACTACCCAACCACCTTATCCTCTGCTGCCTCTTTCTCCTCCTGTCCTTGATCTTTCCCAGCATCAGGATCTTTTCCAATGAGTTAGTTCTTCGCATCAGATGGCCAAAGTACTGGGGCTTCAGCTTCAGCATCAGTCCTTCCAATGAATATTCAGGATTGATTTCCTTTAGGATCGACTTCTTTGATATCTTTGCAGTCCAAGGGATTCTCAAGAGTCTTCTCCAGCACAGTTTGAAAGCATCAATTCTTCCTGGCTCAGCCTTCTTTCTGTTTCAATTCTCACATCTGTACATGACCACTAGAAAAACCATAACTTTGACTGTTTGGATCTTTGTTGGCAAAATGATGCCTCTGCTTTTTAATATGCTGTCTAGGTTTGTCATAGCTTTTCTTCCAAGAAGCAAGCGTCTTTTAGCATCCACTGTGTTAAGGAGTTTTATTTTTTTGGTATCCTCCCACACCCACTTGGCTTTGAAACCCAACCTAAGTCCTGTTGCTAAGACTTTCAGATGGTTACCTTCATGGACGTGTGAAGATCATCTCCTAGAAACTCCTTCTCTTGGGTTACTGAAAAACTTCCCTGGTAGTTTCAATATCCTTGAAATATTGGCTGGAGTATTTCGAAGAGTAACAAAGGGCTTCATTATTTCTTTTCCAATAGGAGTCTGAAGAGGCGTCTTTCAGAAATTCTGGCTACTTAATGAGTATGCTTCATAGACATTACATTTCTATTACAATAGAATAGCTTTTTTTTTTTTTGTATAATAGAATTAGCTTTTTTCAGGCTAATGTCTTCTGAGATCCCCCTTGTCCTCCCAAGGGCTTATCTTTCTAGAGACTATTAGAATCGGAGGAACCATTTTCCTGATATTTATCAAATGTTTACTGTAATTTAAAGCTTGAGTGTCACAGAAGTCAGTTTTATACTTGCGAGTTTCTCTACTGCAAATGTTTATAGCCCATATTTTGATGAAAAGACAGTATTGATTTTTTTGATGTTAAATTGTGTGAGCTGTTTATATATTTTGGATATTAACCCCTTACTGGTCATATCATCTGCAAATATTTTATCCCATTCTGTTGGTTGCCTTTTCATTTTGTTGATGGTTTCTTTTGCTGTGCAGAAAAGCTTTTAAGTTTAAGTAGTTCCCATCTGTTTATCTTTGCTTTTATTTCCTTTGCTTTAGGAAATGGATCTAAAAAAATATTGTTGCGATTTATATCAAAGGGTGTTCTGCTTATGTTTTCCTCTAGGAATTTTATAGTCTACAGTTTTATAGTCTTACATTTAGGTTTTTAATCCATTTTGAGTTTATTTATTTGATATGGGCCATGTCCGTCTCTTATTATTAGCACTTACAAGCAATGTGAAAACTGATCATAACAAATAAGTGAGATTTACCACATTAATCATATTGCTTGCCTCAGGCATTACTAAGTATTTGCTTGTGAAGCTGGATACTACGGGTTCTTTATTTTGGTATTTATTGAGTTTATTTTTGTATGTGGTTTTAGAAAATCATACAAATCAACATAAAAAACCCCCAAAACCCTAATTTTAAAAAGTGGGCAGAAGACCCTAATAAGCATTTCTCCACAGAGGAAATACAGATGGCCAACATGCACATGAAAAGATGCTCAACATCACTAATTGTCAGGGAAATGCAAATTAAAACCACAGTGAGCTATCACTTCACATCTGTCAGAGTGGCCATAATCAAAAAAGACCACAATTAACAAATGTTGACAAAGGTGTGGAGAAAAGGAAATACTTGCCTGTTCACCATTGGTGGGAATGTAAATTGGTACAGTCACTGCAGAAAGCTGTGTGGGGCTTTCTCAAAAAACGAAAAATAGAACTACCACATGGACCGGCAGTTCCGCTCCTGGGCATGTGTTAAAAGCAAACAAACGAGAACACCAACTGTCCAATGTTCACAGCAGCATCGTGTATAATGGCCAAGATATGGAAGCACCCTAAGTGTCCATCAATAGACAAACGGATCAAGAAGACGTATCCATGGTATGTGTATGTATATGTATAGTAGATGCTCTACCCTGGATCTATCATTTGGATTGAATTCCCCAAGTTTAAGTTCTGGGAGCAGCTGCTCAGAGCCATGACCTTCCTTTATACAGAAGCAGTTCCCAGCAGAGATGGAAAAAAGTGGAAGTGATAGTCACTAAGTCATATCTGACTCTTTGTCACCCCTGGACGGTGGCCCACCGGGGTCCTCTGTCCATGGGATTTTTTTTCCCAGGGAAGAGTACTGGAGTGGGTTGTCACTTTCTTCTCCAAGGGATCTTCAGGACCCAGGAATAGAACCTGAGTCTCCTGCATTGCAGGCGGATTCTTTACTGCATATTTCATGCTGTTGCTGCTGCTAAGTCGCTTCAGTTGTGTCCGACTCTGTGCGACCCCAGAGACGGCAGCCCACCAGGCTCCCCAATCCCTGGGATTCTCCAGGCAAGAACACTGGAGTGGGTTCCCATTTCCTTCTCCAATGCATGAAAGTGAAAAGTGAAAGTGAAGTCGCTCAGTCGTGTCCGATTCTTAGCGACCCCACGGACTGCAGCTTATGAGGCTCCTCCATCCATGGGATTTGCCAGCCAAGAGTACTGGAGTGGGGTGCCATTGCCTTCTCCAGAACTGTAAACAAAAGTAGAGTAGTTCATTTAAATAATTCTTTAGGGCAGTGACCCCCAAGGTTTTTGGAACCATGCATTCATTTCACGAGAAACAACTTTTCCACAGACCCAGAAGAGGATAGTTTTGGGATGATTCAAGTGCTTTATTGAATGATGATTCAAGTGATTTATTGTGCACTTTATTTCTATTATTATTGTGATATATAATGAGACAATTATACAACTCACCATAATGCAGAATCAGTGGGGACCTTGAGCTTATTTTCTTGCAACTAGACGGTCCCATCTGGGGATGACGGGAGACAATGAGAGAAGAAATATATTGCTTATGTCCAGTCTACTCCGAATTGTCATTTGGTTGCTGTCCCTGCAGAAACCCTGCTTCGCAAAGATAGGAATTTGGAAATGGAAGCAGGCTTTTTGGTGCTTTTGTGGCAATCTAGAATGTTCCACCTAGACTTTAATCCAGAAAGTACTGTGATCTGAAGTGGCGTCAAACATGGCTTTAAGGCCACCATCATTTGCAATCTCAGGTGGCAATGCTAGCAATGAGGAGCAGCTGTAAATACAGATGAAGCCTCCCTCGCCTGCCCACTGCTCGCCTCCTGCTGTGTGACCCAGTTCCTACCAGGTCATGAACCAGTATTCGTTCCTGTCCCAGGGGCTGGCGACTCCCGTGTTAGGGAAAAGCACAAAGAACAGAGGAGTTGATGCTTTCAAATTGTGGTGCTGGAGAAGACTCTTGAGAGTCCCTTGGATGGCAAGAAGATCAAAGCAGTCAATCCTAAAGGAAATCAACCCTGAATATTCATCAGAAGGACTGACACTGAAGCTGAAGCTCCAATAGTTTGGCCACCCAATGCAAAGAGCCAGCCCACTGGAAAAGACCCTGGTGCTGGGAAAGATTGAGGGCAAGAGGAGAAGGGGGCAACAGAGAACGAGATGGTTGGATGGTGTCACCGACTCGATGGACATGAGTTTGAGCAAACTCTGGGAGATAGTGAGGGACAGAGGAGCCTGGTGTGCCACAGTCCCTGGGGTCACAGAGTCTGGATAAGACTTAATGACTGAACAACAACAGGAAAGAACAGAGGGAACTGAAAATGAGGAGAGAAGCTCTAAGAGAATATCTGAAAGGGGCTATGCCTCCCTTCTCTTTGCGTTTGCCGTGAACTCTGCTTTTCCCTGATTCCACATTGCACACGCCCTCTCATGCTTAGCAAGTTGGAGAATGTACTCTGGGCACCTTATGATTTTGTATACCTTGTAAGTCTGACCTTTCCCCAATGTCTTGCATACCTTTGCCACCTGTTTTATTCCATTTCATTAGAGATAATTGTCTTGGTGGGTCTCCAGTTGACACACACATGCCCCAGTCACTTGCCCCCTCCCCATCAGCTCCCCAGGCTGCTACTCACTCGAAAGGGTCACTGGGGTCCGCCCTCTGCAGCTCTGGTGGGATGGGGATCCTCTTGTAGTACATTTCCCAGTCAAAGGCACCACGCATGGCATCCCCAGCTTGCGCCTCATACCCAAAGTGATTGTGGTCGATGACGTCGATCATGGGGCAAACAATGGTCTTGTGGTTTAGTGCAATTTGGTCTGAAAAGTGGAAGCACAGAGTAGGAAGTGATATGCCCGCCTAGGTCATCCCTCACTTTTCTGCAAAGAGAAGCCCGTCCTCACCCATCGCCCTTGAAGCCTGGTTCCCTGTTGTCTTCAGAGCACTTTGCAGTAGCTCTGAGTGCTGGGCTTGATGTGATGGGACCTTGATCAGGTGCAATTAGTGTTGCGGTGTTTGCTTTTAAGAAAGTGATGTCCCAGAGAGACCTGGAGAAGTCCATTTAACTCTGCCTCTGTCACGTTTCTGCTCTGCCCTGTCCCCAATCTGTCATTTTACACTGCCTCCAACATGCATGGAGTATAAACACTCCCTGTGTTCCTTTAAGCATGCGGCTAGCACCTGCTGAGAGAATACTGGCCTGCTTTCTGGAGGGTCCAAAATGTAAATATTTAACTTCATGGCTTTTATCATCTAATCTCACAGTGGCCCTGATGGCTGGTCCTCTCCTGTCCCCCCAGATTCTGGGAAATGACACACAGAATTCTTGGCTCTCAGGCTTGCCTGTGAGTTCACCAAGTCCTAGTTTTGCTCTGTTGTTGCTACTGTTCTTTAATATAGACTTCGTTCATCAAAGCTATACAGTTTTTATTTAATAAATTCATTTATTTTTAATTGGAGGATAGTTGCTTTAAATAATGTTGGTTTATGCCATAGGTCAGCATGAATAGCTCTCTAGGGATACATGTGCCCCTCCCTCTTGCGCCTCCCTCCCCCACTTCTACTCTGTCCCACCCCTCTAGGTTGTCACCGAGCACTGCCTTTGAGCTCCCTGCGTTGTACAGCAAATTCCAGCTGGCTGTCTCTTTTACATATAGTGATGTATGTTTCAGTGCTACTCTCTCAGCTCTTCCCACCCTCCCCTTCTCCACTGTGCTCGTAAGTTCACTCTTCTCTCATCATATCCAAAAATGTATTAGGTGATGTGATAACTGCTGCTGCTATTAAATTCTTGAGCAACTACTAACATACTTATGCTGCCTCTTTTCCTTTTTTAAATGGGAGAATAATCGCTTTACAATGTTGCATTGGTTTCTGCTGTACGACTAGGTGAGCCAGCTCTCTCTCTATACGTGTATTCCTACCCTCTTGAACCTGCCTCCCGCCTCCCCATCCCACCCATCTACGTCATCACAGAGCACAAAGCTGAGCTCCCTGTGCTGTCCTGCAGCTTCCCACCAGCTGTCTCCTGTATAGATGCATGTGTGCTCAGCCGCTCAACCGTGGGTGACTCATTGCAACTCCACGGACTAGAGCTCGCCTGTCTCCCCTGTCCATGGGATTCTCTGGGCAAGAATACTGGGATGGGTTGCCATTTCCTCCTCAGGGGGATCTTCTCAACCCCAGGAACTGGACCAGTGTCTCCTACATCCGAGGCAGCTCCCTTAACACTGAGCCACCACATGTCATGGAATACGTGCCAGTGCTACTCATGCTCTTTCTAATCCTCCTAGCAGCCCTGAGAGGTGGCTCTAATTATCATCCCCCATTTACATATGAGGAAACTGGGTGCAAAGAAGTTAAGTAACTTGTCCAAGTTTGCTTGTGTTTTGAGAACACGCACTAGGAGGCAAGCCCTGCTCAACGGTCCAGTCCTAAAGCCTGGGGTCTGTCCAGTTGGCCGTGGTGCTTCTCTGAGGCAGAAAGGAGACTTATTCTCCAGTTCCAGTCCCAGATCCTCCCTGGTAGTTGTTATTATGTCAGACGTGAACAGCCAGCGCTGGAAAGGGCACACACATGTACTCTGGTTCAGCTACAAGAGCTTCATGTGAAGTGTTGTCTTCTCCACAATGTGCATTTCTTCAATATTTTGTTATAACAGCTAGCACTGTCAGAGAGCTTGAGCTTCTAAGTGTCAGCACCTGCTTTCTGGTTCTTTGGGAGACCTCTGGATGTGACATGCAGAATAAAACACACTTAAATATCTTTAAAAGAGGAAAGGCATCATGGAGAAATAATGAGGTCTGACAGTTTCCGCATCGTTATCCTGATGACAGTAATGAGGAGGACGTGGGGATCCCAGAATCCTGTGGAACACCTCCCCTCCAGATCTTCCTGCCTTCCATTCACTCATGGATTTGTTCATTCCTTCATTCGGAGTTGAGTTTAGCAGTTATTCACTGGGTAGAAACTGCATGCCTGTCACTTTGCGCGGTTCTGTATGGATGTGAGCTGGGCTGTGACGAAGGCTGAGCGCCGAGGAATTGATGCGTTTGAACTGTGATGTTGGAGAAGGCTCTTGAGAGTCCCTTGGACTGCAAGGAGATCCAACCAGTCCATTCTGAAGGAGATCAGCCCTGGGAGTTCTTTGGAGGGAATGATGCTAAAGCTGAAGCTCCAGTACTTTGGCCATCTCATGCGAAGAGTTGACTCATTGGAAAAGACTCTGATGCTGGGAGGGATTGGGGGCAGGAGGAGAAGGGGATGACCGAGGATGAGATGGCTGGATGGCATCACTGACTCGATGGACGTGAGTCTGAGTGAACTCCTGGAGTTGGTGATGGACAGGGAGGCCTGGTGTGCTGTGATCCATGGGGTCACAAAGAGTCGGACACGACTGAGCGACTGAACTGAACTGAACTGAGGGGAGCCAGCAGTGAGCCACAACCACAAAAACCCCTGTCTTCATGAATGGACCAGAGAGAATCCATGTGCACAGTAGATCACTAAATTATATAGTGTGTTGTGCTGTGCTTAGTTGCTCAGTCGTGTCCGACTCTTTGCGACCTCATGGACTGGAGTCCACCAGGCTCCTCTGTCCATGGAATTCTCCAGGCAGGAATACTGGAGTGGGTAGCCATTTGCTTCTCTAGTGGACCGTCTCATCTCAGGGATCAAACCCGAATCTCCTGCATTGGCAGGCAGATTCTTTACTGTTTGAGCCACTAGAGAAGCCTCCTGTAGTACGCTAGGTGCTCTTAAATGTGATGGAAAGAAAATAAAACCAGGGTAAGGCGAATGTGGCATGTGGAGAGGGTTGTGATTTTATTTTTAATTCTTTTAGCTTATTATGGTCGGGTCCTTGTCTTTATTTATTTATTTGTTAGACAAGGGGTTGCAGTCTTAGCTAGTGTGGTCCCAGGAGGCCTCAGAGAGCCTAAAGTCACCTGCATCTTATTTAGTTATTTAGTAGGCAGAGAGACCCCGCCTCCCACCCCCAACACCTTCGGATCAGTCCCCACCGAGGGCTCTCTATGCACCCTTTTTCACCTGGGAAAGTCTTACAGTAGGTTTTATCTTTCACTAAGTGGTGTTTTCCCAGAGATGTCTTTGACAGAGGAGACCTTCACTGCTGTGTCCAAAATATTTCTTCTATCAGCTCTGCTGCTACATGACTATTGAGGTTTCAGTGATGTTCTTCAATCCAGTTCAGAATCAGGTTGACTTACAAGTCCCTTGACCAACAGAGTCCCAAGGTGACCCAAAAAGAATGAGTCTGTTAAATTCACTGTCAGCTTTCCTGTCAAATTTCCTCTCAGCTCTCATCCAGCCGCTCTAGCTCACAGTGAAGGCAGTTTGACTACTTTTTTGTCTAAGGATTGTGCCTACATTTCAATTTCCCGGGATCAAACAAACAGACTCTTAATGGGAAATTGAAATTCAGGTATAATCCCAGGGTGAAAAATGAACCAAGAAACCGTGTGACTCCACCTGTTTCTTTAAAATTTTTTTTTCATTTTGAAAGATGTATCAAGGAGATGATAGAGGAAAATAAAAAAAAGATAGCAATCCTGAGCTCAGATCATGTCTTAACCATCAGGCCTATAGGAAATGAAAGGCCTTAAAGGGAAAAAATGGGTTTCTCTTTATTTTCTGTCTTTTCCCTTTCCCCTCCTCTTTTTAGATGCATAGGAACAATCAGGGCCTTGATAATTGGCTTTTAGGGATTGCTTTGGTTCATAAATAATTAGGTCTTGTGCTGACTTCCTTGCCTGTTCAACACCTTACAGGCCAAATTCAGTTTAAGGGAAACTCATGGCTACTGATGAAACTTTAAATTGCTATGTCCTTGGACAAGGTACTTTTAATTAAAGGCTCAGAGGAGTCTCTGACCATTAGGAGCATAGAAACATCCCTGTGGATTAGGGTGGCCAGGCGGTTGTCTGTCGGAGAGGGGGTGGATCTGAGATATGGTGGGGCCTTACCGGCTGATCATTTCCTATTTCAAATTCAACGCAGTTTCAATTGATTTCCACCCCGCCCCCCACCACCCCCTGCATCTTTTACTAATGGAGCTTTGCCAGTTCTGCCTGAAATCCTGCACAGTTGTCAATAGCAAACAATTCTTTCTGAGGTAGCTATTGTGAAGGTGGTTGTTACTTGCTTTAGCTCCAAGACCAGGGATATATTTACAATAAAAGCTGATTTAGTGAAATCTGGAGGAACATAAAGGAACACGATGTGCAGACCAAGAACTTTTTAGAAACACATTTTTTCTCATTTTACAATTTATTCCTTAGCTGCGACTGGGCTGTATCTCTGTCTTCATTGTGAAATTAAAGAAATATTAATAGTAATGCTTGGACTCAGCTTCGCATAGGTTTTCTAGTTTGAATGCATTTCAGGACTTTGCTATTTTTAACAGTTCAAGTGTCAGAGAGTCTTCTTGTGATCATTTAAGATGTATCACCTGGGGGGCAGCTTTGTGTGTTTGAGGGGTTCTGTGTGAATGTAAGGGGTCATATATTTAGGCAGCTAGGCTGGAGCCAGAGTGGAAAAGAGCCTTATAAATCCCGAGAAAACGTCAGAGTGCTTATACCGTGACTGTATTCTGGGGGCTGAATGCTTTTTTCATCGCAGCATCAGAGCAAGTGTCGGTTCAGAGACGCTCGCAAGAACTGCAGCAAGGCCTAGACAGAGTCGGTGATGTGGACTGATTAGTGATGTGGAGTTTGACATGACGGTCGTGAATGATGAGGTTTGCTTTTCTCTTAGGAAAACGGGCAGCTCTCCTCTCTTAACAATCCTATAATAATCGCTAAACATTGTGTGTGTGTGTGTGTGTGTGTGTGTGTGTGTGTGTGTGTGTGTGTGTGTGCCTGTGCATTTCAACCATATTGTGCTTGTGTGTGCTAAGTCGCTTTGGTCGTATTCAACTCTTTGCAACCCTGTATACTGCAGCCTGCCAGGCTCCTCTGTCCATGGGATTTTCCAGGCAAGTGTACTGGAGTGGGTTGCCATGGCCTCCTCCAGGAGATCTTCCCGACCTAGAGATCAAACCTGCGTCTCTTACATCACCTGTTTCGGCAGGTGAGTTCTTTGCCAGTAGCGCCACCTGGGAAGACCACTGTACTTGTAGGTAGTATAATAAACACCTTTTCCTTTCAGTCTTTACTCAGTGGATGTCTAAGATAAGAAATCAAACCTTATCAAACGAAAGTTGGACTGCATTATCTAAAAAGGCTGTTTCAATGTAGCCTTCTGGTTACCTATACTTCCCAGCAATGGTTAATAAGAGAGTTCAGGGCTCCCACTGCAAACCCCATCAAAGGGGTCTCTAGCCTTCATCAACGGCAGACTACATAGAAGCAATCAACCTCCCCCTGCCTAGACCCCACGAGGCTGAGGGGCACTCACTGAGGAGCGGGGGCAGCCAGTTGACGTTGACCTCACAGTGGGAGTCTAGGAAGGTCAGGACCTCGCCTCTGGCCATGGACGCCCCCAGGAGTCGGGTCCGGATCAGCCCTTCCCTTTTCTTGGTGCGGACGATCCTCACTTTGGAAAACCGAGCCATGTACTCTTCCAGCTTCTCCTTCAAGTGTTCTGGGAAAGAAGAAGACAGACACAGAAGGACACGGAACATTAGCTACAAGCAGACTGACTCCAGGGCGTCTGTGCGGCCAACGTGCTTGGAGAAAGCAAGAATACTGGAGTGGGGGGCCATTTCCTCCTCCAGGGGATCTTCCCAACCCAGGAATAGAACCTGCATGTCCTATATTGGCAGGTGGATTCTTTACCACTGAGCCACCAGGGAAGCTCACAGGTTCCAGAATGCTCCATAAGATGCAAATACTGCCTTTTGTGTGGACAAGGACCAGCCAGTGCTCCACCCCAAAGTCGTTGTGGATCTAGGACCCCCAGGCTGTAGCCCCAGGTCCCCGCTGGCCAGGTCAGGTGACTGTTCCAGCACATGAGCTTTTGCCAACAAGAGGGCCCTTCCAGCAAGGCTTTGCCTACTGTTCTCTGTATTGAAAATAGTGCATATAAAACCACAGGAAAGGAAAAATACCTCCCAAATCAACAGAAGGGCTGCCCTGGTGGGTCTAGTGGTAAAAAACCCGATTGCCAAAGCAGGAGATATAAGAGACGTGGGTTCCATCCCTGGGTGGGGAAGATCCCCTGGAGGAGGGCATGGCAACCCACTCTAGTATTCTTGCCTGGAGAATCCCATGGACAGAGGAGCCTGGTGGGCTAGAGTCCATGAGGTCACAAAGAGTCGGACACAACTGAAGCGACTTAGCGCAAATAACAGGAACCAGATCTGCCCCCTGCCAGGTAATAGCAAACTGGCAAGTGGCTCCAGCTCCTGGATTTGGATTTGAAGTGGAAAGTGGTTTACTGTAAAGATTAGACATGGAGATGCACAGGCAGATGAGATACTACATAATCATTTTGGAATTGGCTAAGACTGGAAAAAAAAATTGGAAAGGTTTCTTTGCCTAATTAAAAAATCTGTAAACAAAACGAAATGAGATAACTTATTTATGGAATAAAACATTTCCTACTGGCTGTGATAAAATACATTTATCTCTCACTTCTTTTGTATGCCAAATAAGTATATTTTGGTAGCTTTCTGTGGGATATGTGCTCATGTAATTGACATCATCTGCTCTCAGCCTCCCACATGTAAAACCTTAGGAGGGCTTTCCTGGAGTTTGTAACAAGTAGAGTCTAATATTCATTGAAATAGAATCTTAGCATGCTGTATGTTCTGTAGGTTTCAATTTCAAACTGTCTCTGCTTGTTTGCAATCAAAGTTGATATTGTTATTAAGTCTGCTTCTGTGAGTTCTAGCAATAGCAGTTCATGGAAGGATTTATGATCTTGCTTTTTTTTTTTTTTTAAACTTTGGCTCAGTGGTAAAGAATCTGCCTACCAATGTGGGAAATTCGGGTTCAGTTCCTGGGTAAGGAAGATTCCCTGGAGAAGGAAATGGCAACCCAGTCCAGTATTCTTGCCTGGAGGATCCCATGGACAGAGGAGCCTGGTGGGCTACATTCTGTGGGGTTGCAAAGAGTCAGACATAACTGAGCACACAGGCACGGTTGCTTTGCAATGTTGTATTCATTTCTGCTGTACAGCAAAATGAATTAGCTGCATGTATACATATATCCCCTTTTTGAATTTCCTTCCCATTTAGGTCACCATAGAATGGCACCCCACTCCAGTACTCTTGCCTGGAAAATCCCATGGACGGAGGAGCCTGGTGGGCTGCAGTCCATGGAGTCGCTAGGAGTTGGACACGACTGAGCAACTTCACTCTCACTTTTCACTTTCATGCACTGGAAAAAGAAATGGCAACCCACTCCAGTGTTCTTGCCTGGAGAATCCCAGGGACGGGGGAGCCTGGTGGGCTGCCGTCTGTGGGGTCGCACAGAGTCAGACACGACTGAAGCGACTCAGCAGCGGCAGCAGCGGCAGCAGAGTACTGAGTAGAGTGCCTTGCACTATACAGTAAGTTCTCAGTAGTTACCTATTGTATACGAAGTATCAATAATGTATAATTGTCAATCCAAATCTCCCAATTCATCCCAGCCCAACCTCTGTCCACCCCTTGGTGTCCACAGGTTTGTTCTCTACATCTGTGTCTCTATTCCTACCCTGCAAATATGTTCCTGAGTACCATTTTTCTTGATTCCAAATGTATGAGTTAATATACGGTATTTCTTTCTCTCCGACTTGCTTCACTCTGTATGACAGCCTCTAGGTCCATCCACATCTGTGCAAACCTCACTGCTCTTCTGTCAGTTGTACCACTGTGGGTATCATCTTGACAATCCGACTGCATTCTCTGCTTGACTCTCTGACCCCCAAGGACTAAAGTAGTCTTTTTTCAAGGGAGAGGGGATTAATCCTTTGTAGCTGCCTGTGAGAAAGTTTTTGTTTCTAGAAGAGGTTTGCCTCCCACATGTCCCAAGGCAGAGGGTTGTCAGAAGCAGAGGGTGGTCAGAAGCAAAGGGTTGTTGGTCACCTGCTAAGGACTGTCCCCACTTGGGCTTGATGCTGCCACGCTTTCCAGCTTATCGGGGACTCTCTGAACCCAGTTGGGAGATCTCTACATGTAGCCGTTTCCTCTCTGTATGTTTTCTGATTCTGTGTATTTTTCATCAAAGTCCATTTTAATACACTAAGAAGACTGTCAGGTATGAATGCACTAATCTCAAGGGGTTTGACCCCATGGTGAGTCCACTAACTGTTCAAATAAATTCCTCTAATTTGAACTTTGTGGTAATAATTAGGTTGCTTTGCCTCCGAGTAATGACCTAGTTGACTGCCCCTTGGAGGGGTCTGTTTTTTCTTAGTAGTCCAGTTATAGCATTTAATTAACCATAGCTCACTGTGAAGAAGATATTATCCATCTGATTAGCAAATTAGACTCTCATACAAGGAAATTCCTGCGGATGGTGGAGATGCCTTTAAATTTAAAACATTTTTCATTTCTTTTGTATGAACAGTTTTGAGATTCATTTCAAAGCCTTACTCTAGTGATTTTAAACATGCTTTGGTATTACTTAAACACAGCATCTTTGAAGATCCCTTTTGAACTCATTTAATGTAAAGAATGACAGGAGAATTTATGATATCTTTATAAAAGAGACATTTCTTTTTTGACTAGGAAACATTTGTAGAACCATTAACTTTTTTTTTGGTTGGTGACCCTAGACTGGCAGTGGAAATATTACTGTTAAAATCCACTAAGTGTTACCCTGATGACCTGGAAAAGTTAATATAATTTCAAATATACCAATTTTTGCCCAAAGTTATCAGTGGGAGGCAGCAATGAAATGTTGAGTTATACTCGTTACAATTTGATGTCTTGCTACTGTTGATATTAAGTACAGCGGTTTTCTGAATGTATTTTCCCTTTTTTACTAGAGATTTCACTATGCTCCATGAACTTACACATTCATTAGTATATTTATTGTTCAGAATAGCAACTAAGTGCTAAAAAAGTTGCCTTCAGTGATTTGTAGTCGAGAATCAAGGACATGAGTTCTAGACCTATTACTCACTGAACCTGTATCTTCAGTTAAGTCATTTCAGGTTTCCTCACCTGTGGAATGTGATGTGTGTATGTGTGTTCAGTGTCTGACTCTTTGTGATCCCACGGACTGTAGCCCACCAGGCTCCTCTGTCCATGGGATTCTCCAGGCAAGAATACTGGAGTGGGCTGCCATTTCCTCCTGAGGAGATGTTCCTGACCCAGAGATTGAATCCCAGTCTCTGGTGTCCCCTGCACTGGCAGGCGGGTTGTTTACCACTAGCGCCACCTGGGAAGCCCACAGTTAATTGTGGATGGTGACTTGTGATACAGTCTGAACTGGAATGTGTCATAAACACATAGAAATACATATACCTTTCTGGTTCATTCTTTCACCGCAAGAATATGCTCTTAAGTATTTTGGATAATTTGAGGTCTTATCACAGTGACAAGAAGTACTTTACAGTTGGAGATTAGAGGATATCCTTACTCTTCTCAGTATACTTGACACATGTTACTTGTATATTTTAACCCAAAGAGACAGTGTTAAGGATAACTGTCTACTCAGCAGTATAGAAACTTTTTCTATATTCTTTATGCAAGAGAAATGTACAGATTTTATGTCTCCGGTTAACTCCAGAAAGCTGTCACCTCTTGACGTCCTGGTTGACCACACTGAATATGTCCCTTTTCATATCATTCACATACAGACACTTCATATTGTCTCTGGAGCACAAAAAATTCAACCAAGAACTTAAAAGAACTGCTGAAACTGTATCCAATTCCTTCGTTTATGATTTTGACTGAGATCTGTCTCTGAATGTCTTATTTTCTCTTCTTTTAGTATGCAAGTCTCTTGGGAAATAGCTGTTGCTGTGGTTTAGTCACTAAGTCATGTCTGACTCTTTGTGACCCCATGGACTGCAGCATGCCAGGCTCCTCTGCCCATGGGATTTTCCAGGCAAGAACACTGGAGTGGGTTCCGTCTCTCAAAGTCTTATTTTCTATTTTTTTTAATATACATAGCATCCTCAGTCACTTGGGAAATAGCTGGGGACACTGAAATGAATAGACCACATATATTCCAGCTACTGTTAAAAAAAAGAGAATCAGAAAGTCACCCTTAACAACCTCTAATGAACTAATGGACCCAATTACCATCAGAGAAGGAACCAGATCACTTGTTCTGTGCTTGAAACATGTCACTGCCTCTTTCTTGGCAAAGTATTGAATCTGAGTTTGATCATGCCTTTAGATATAACTACCAGGTTATAGGAACTAAAAGACTGGTGAATTTGTGAAATAGCACGTCTGGGAGATAACTAGCAAAATCGAAACTCTCAAAATTTCTCCAACACTAATGGCTTGACTTCTTCAACAAATAGAAGAAGAAAAGAAATGGAAAGAGAACCCTAAAGCTTGTGTCTGACTCTTGGGACCCCACAGACTATAAGACAGAAGCATGATCACTGTGAAACCCATGGATACCAAATGTTTCCCTGTTTCAGCTAAAATGTGTGATTTCTAATTTTTTTTTTTAACAAATTTTTGTTGTTGTTGTTGTGGAACGGATTTGAGATTTTCCTCCCATGAGAATACTTGTTGTTGCAGTTTAGTCGCTCAGTTGTGTCCGACTCTTTGTCACCACGTGGACTGCAGCATGCCAGGATTCCTTGTCCTCCACTATCTCCTGGAGTTTGCTCAAATTCATGTCCATTGAGTCGATGATGGCAACCAACCATCTCATCCTCTGTCGCTCCCTTCTCCTCCTGCCCTGAATTTTTCCCAGCATCAAGATATTTCCCAATGAGTCAGCTCTTCACATCATGTGGCCAAAATTTTGGAGCTTCAGCTTTAGTATCAGTCTTCCAATAAATATTCAGGGTTGATTTCCTTAAGGATTGACTGGTTTGATCTCTTGAGAGTCCTTGATTTCACGCAATCATGGGAGGAGAGAGTTGGAGACTGTTCTTTAGGACCCTTTATATTTCTGCATCTTTTGTGGATAAGGTCTACCATTTGTTCTGGATTTTCTTTTCAAGGATGTTTACACAGTGAACAGATAGGGAATACAGAGATCTGTGTTTCTCTCAGGAATAAAATGCCACTTTATTTATAGCCCCAGAAGGTGGAGATAGTGTTCCCCTTGCTTCCCTGCTGCCCATTATATGAGATTTCAGTTCATTGGTTTGGAGAGGAGGGAAGGCCACTGATGAAGGACTCGTAACCTCACACGGCAGTTTTAGAGTTTCTGACCAGGATGTAGAGAGGAGTCTAGCAGAGCAGAAGTTGGTAATTACATATGCCTGGCTGTCCTGTTCTTACCCGTGGAACCGCCTGCCTCTGGCTCAGCTGAGCTCCACCCCACCACTCACTGATCTCTTATGAGTCTCTCCTCTTTTTAATCCCTTTTTGTGCTTGAAAATATAACATTTCTGACATGACATGCACATTTCATAGTGGGAAACAGTGAGCTGTGTTTACCTGGAGAATTCTGATAATTGTCTGTGACCTTCCCTTAGGCCCTACATTCCCACACAGAAAACAGGAATGAGGTGACTTCCCTGGTGGTCTAGTGGTTAAGACATCGCCTTCCAATGCAGGGGGTGTGGGTTCAATCCCCAGTGAGGGAGCTAAGATCCCACATGCCTTGCGGTCAAGTAAAGCAGAAGCAATATGGTAACAAATTCAAGAAAGACTTTAAAAATGCTCCGCATGAAGTAAAATCTTAAAAATAAAAAGAGGAATGGAACACATTTCAGCTCGGGGTCTCCTCTCGGGAAGGTAACCTGGACACCTCATAGCTTCCTTGGGGCCCTCTTTCTGTCCCAATTTTTTTCTCTCTCTCTCTCATCATTTGTTTAAAGAGCAACTGAATCATATTTTCAGGATAGCTTTAAATGTGTGACGTACTCAGAGTGACACAGAAGAAATGCCGCAACATCTGTCCTTGCACCCAGGGCGTGGCCACAGGGGAGTAGTTTCCAGCGGTAGACTCAGTGCCCAGAATTAGTTATTCTTGGAAAGCATCCTTCTCCATGGTTAGGACTATAAATGGGTTTGCAGTCTTCTCCCTGGGAAATGCTCCTATATCAACGATCATGTGTATAATACCTTAGGAATCAAGGCCCCCAAAGTGAAAAAAAAGTATAGGTGTCACATACATAAAAGGATTAAGGACAGTTTCAGAAACCTCACAATGTGTAAAAGGGAGAGAGAGGAGAGAAAAGAAGAGAAATCCATAGTTAAAATGTTTATTTTCTTCATTTTTAAAATTTTAGAGTATATTCTCTTAGAATGGTTTCTGCAGGCTGGTAAAAAATAGATTTTCAGGTGGCTCAGTGGTAAAAAATCCACCTGCTAATGCAGGAGACACAGGTTCGATCTCTGCGTTGGGAAGATCCCCTGGAGGAGGAAATGGCAACCCACCCCAGTACTCTTGCCTGGAAAATCCCCTGGACAGAGGAACCTGGCGGGCTACAGTCTATGGGGTCACAAAGAGTCAGACATGATAGAGTGATAGCATAAATAGACTACTCCATACAAAATATTTTGGCATTGGGTAATAGCCTGAAAACTGCCTGTCCCAATGTGTACATGCATGAATACAAATGTTGCTTATAGCTGTGTTGCAGATTTTATTTCAGTTCACTTGTCACGCGTTTGATTTGTACATTCATTGCTTATTCCAATTGTGAATAATGTTAACTAATGTATATTTAGTTACAGCAGAAATATTTATATTCTATTGTTCCTTTTCCACAGTATTTTCCTAAGGACTGTTTAAAAACTGATCTTGTCTGATGTTTCAAGTATTTCTTAACTAATATTTAGATTAAATATTTTTTCTAAGCATCTTATTTTATTTATTTTAATTTTTGTTGGAGTATAGTTGGTTTACAATGTTGTATTAGTTTCAGATGAACAGCAAACTGAATGAGTTCATACGTAGATCCACTCTTTTTTAGATTCTTTTCCCATATAGTCCATTACGGAGTGCTGAGTCGAGTTCCCTGTGCTGTACAGCAGGCCCTTGTTAGTTATGTATTTTATATATAGCAGTGTGTATATATCAATCCCAGTCTCCCAATTTATTATCCCCCCATTCCCTGGTAACCAACCATAAGTTTGTTTTTTACATCTGTGACTCTATTTCTGACTTGTAAATAAGTTCATTTGTGCCCTCCCTTTCCTTTTCAGATACCTCATGTACACAATACCATGTGATATTTGTCTTTCTCTGCCTGACTGACTTATTTCAGTATGATGTCCATGTCCATCTATTCTAAACATTTTCTAGTTTTTAGAAATCATTGCAATTAAAGGGCTTCTGTGAATGAATACATGTGACAGAATCTGAATCTACAATTTATAGTTAGTAACTGTTCTGTTTATATGAACCTAGAATGAGAACTGTATTTACATCAGGCAATGTAAAATTTACTGAAATTCAAGATTATTTTCCTGATGTGATTCATTTTAATGTTGTAACTTTGGCCTCAAATAAAAATATGAGTGGATACTGGATAAAATTCAGGTCTTTTCTATGAAATATTTTTGCTGAGTATTTTGAACTCACCACAAATTGATGCATTTTAATACAGTATAAAAATTTCTGCTTCTTAATACTTTGCTGGGGTCCAGCCCCCGTGGATCCAGGGAATTCGAAGCGAGGAAGGCATTGGCGAGGGAAAACTTATTTATTTAGAGATATAAGATTAGATTAAGAAGAAATAGTATAGTAGGAAAATTAAGTGGAGAAAAGAGGCTGAATAGCTTGGTATACGTGGAGAGCCAATAAAGTTCCAGACAAGGAGCTTGCACCATCTACATTAGGCCACTGGCATCCATTTGAATATCGGAGAGTGCCCCACCTTGGGCTCTCTCTCTTAGGGATCTTAGAAGCCAGGACAATGATGAGCCTCCACGCCCCAGATGGGAATTCAGCCGAAAAAGGGAGAAAAGAATGACATGGGGAAGCCCAGCATCGGTGCAAGATTCCACAAACTATTTTTCAAAATCAGCTTATATACCCCAAGTTGTACATAAAGAAATAATGGAATATGCAGAGTTATGTAGGGGCAGCAGTCCTGACCCTCATTGAGACAAACAAGACTTTCTTTTTGCATACCCTCCCGTATACAAAAGGTCTCAGGTGGTTTACATTATCTTCTGGCCAAGAGGCCTGTTAACATTTTTATGGCTCTCTTCCTGGATAATTGTCTATCGGCCAGAAAACTTTTCCCTAGAAGTGTTTTTTCTTTACTCTGCATCACCCTCAAAGTACTAAATAAAGTTACATTCCTGTAGAACCAAGGTGCAGTGGGTTATAACAAAGAAAGTATTTAACTCAAAGATCTAATGTTGCTAATACCAGGTCTACTACCTGTTTTTCTATATACCAACTATATCTAAAAATAAAATTTGGCAGCAAGTATTGGCTCAACAAATGAAACCTTTAATCAGTCCTATTCTAATGATTTTGACTCCTGGGAAGCCCCTACATTCCTAGGATATTTTAAGCTTCCTGTGCCTCCTGCGGTCAGGAGGCCTCAAACAATCACAGGCGCAGCTGTAGGAGTCCTGTAGGCAGGCTAGAAAGCCATCAGAGGGGTTTTTGGATTGAAGCACTTGTATTATGCCCAGGAGATTTATTATCTAAAAGCTGTAATCTTTTCCAGAAAAAGGTGGTGGGGGCACAGCCCCCTGTTATTGACAAAAGAGTAGGTGGAAAGCTTAACACAGTAAGCAGGCAGACTCTGGTCTTGGGGGGTGGATGCTCAGGAAATTCCAGGGGGAACCCCTGAAGCCGATCACGCCCTTGCGTTTTGTCAGGCTTCCTTCCGCATGACCTTGTCACGGGCGGGATTCCTCACGCTGGCTCCCGGCAACACTTCACTAGTTTTACTTCATTTTAAACATCCTATATATTGTAAGGAATAGGTTGTATAGTTGATAAGTTTTCATTTGCACCACATGTGTGATAATTCGGTCTAAATGCACAAATGTAAAAGTGCATTACTGTCAGTATTACGAAGAGTCTTCGGTTCAGTGTTATACTCTTTAACCTGCAAATATTTAAGAATTTTGCCAAAAACAGTGTTAGGCTTTAGTCTGTAAATATTAGATAATGGTTTAATCCTGGAAGAAACATTACACACAACGCACTCTTTTAAATAAGAGCCCTATATAAATACCATTTGAATCATCAGTATTGACGCAGGAGAAAAACGTCTCTAAGCTCATCTAGATCGTTTCTACTTTTCACTTATTTAGTGTTTTAAAACACTGTGGTGAGATGCGCATAACATAAAATATATCATCTTAACTATTTTTAGTGTACAGTTCAGTCCAGTAGGGTTAAGTATATTCAAAATGGTTGTCCAATCCAGCCACAGATCGTTTGATGTTGCAAACTAAAACTCTATACCCATTAAATAGGAAAGGTCCCTATTTTCCCATCTCCCCAGCCCTTGGAACCTACAAGTCTACTCTCTGTTTCTGTGTGTAAGATGACTCTAAATGCCTAATGTAACTGGAATTTACAGTATTTGCCATTTTGTTACTGGCTTATTTCATTCAGTACAACGTTCTCAAGGTTCATCTGTGTTGTAGCCAAGTCAGACTTTTCTTTCTTTTTTAAGTCTGAGTAATATTGAATTGTATGTATTAGACCCCATTTTCTTTATCCTTTCTTTTGTTAATGGGCATTGGGTAGTTTCTACCTTTTGTCTAAAGTGAATAATGCAGCTATGGACCTGCCTGCCTGCTTACTTGCTCAGTAAGTCAGACTCTGCGACCCTGGTGGGCTCTAACCCACCAGGCTCCTCTGTCCATGGGGATTCTCCAGGAAAGAATACTGGAGTGGGTTGCCATGACCTCCTCCAGGGGATCTTTCCCACCTTCCCAACCCAGGGGTGGAACCTGGGTCGCCTGCACTGCAAGCGGGTTCTTTAAGGTCTGAACCACCTGGGAGCTGATGTACATGAATCTGTAACAATTTATCTCTGCAATAGCCAGCCTCTTCTAGTCTTAGGCTTGAGGCCTGAAGGCTGAATCCAGGGACCCCCAGGCCTCTGCCCTCTCTCAGCCTAAACTGTCAGTTCTATCAGGGAGCTAAAGACCACCTTGCATTTAACCACCTTAGTTAATTAGTCTCATATTTACCAGTATATCTTTTACATATCTTCTCCTTCTTCCAAGAAAGCTCACTACTTAGCGGTCAATGATTCCCTTAATCTCGAATCTGTCAGAAATGCACATTTAATAAGATAATTTGTCTTGAGACATGAAGCTTTAAAAAATAAATGTAGCCAAGAAAAAAAAAATCAAGAGAGCCAGTGTATGTATACCTTTTGTTTCTAAAGTCCTTAAGGTAAAAGTCCCATTCATAAATTTCACATTGTTTCAGCTACATCAACAACTTATTAATACATTTTGCAGAATGCCAGATTATTTGACATTAAGTTGATCATTTTATATTCCTACATTAATGCTAATTAGTGATTTATTTGCACTCTCATATGCATTCATTGGATAAGCACCTGTTCTGTGAGTTGTTGACTCCTAATGACCATCTTTAAAAATTGGGACTAAGTGATTTTGTCATCAAAATAATGATTTCCTGTAATGTGTTTTCCTAATACAAAAGTCAGGATGAGAAATAACTCTGGGCATTGAAATGATGCTGAGGTAATGGGAGCCCATCAACAAGGCTAGTGATAGAGGGACATCACAGTCTTCCATGGAAATCAGATGCCATGTGCATCAAATTAGCAGGTTACATGAAATCACCTCTGAATCCAAGGGATTTCAAATTCATTGAGGCAGTTTTTAGAAAACTCAAAGTTACATTAATAAATAAAAAAATCAAAGCCAGGATGCTTGAAAAAGGGAGAAATTGATCTTTAGCTAGTGAAAAAGTATAAAATTCAGGGAATGCGTGTGTGCAGTTGCTCAATCATACCCAACACTTTCAACCCCATGGACTGTAGCCCCCCAGGCTCCTCTGTCGATGGGAGTCTCCAGGTAAGAGTACTGGGGAGAGTTGCCATGTTCTCCTCCAGGGGATCTTCCCGGATCAGGGTTTGAGCCCTATCTTCTGTGTCTCCTGTGTTGGCAGGTGGATTCTTTCCACTAGCACCACCTGGGAAGCCCAGAATTCTAAAAAAAAAAAAAAAAACGACAAACCTTAGGATCCCACATACCAGCACAGATATCAAATCTGAGGAAGAAAATCTCCACCCTTTTGAAAGCACTTTTTTTTTTTCTTTTAAAAAAAAAGTGTATTATTTTTGGCTGTGCTGGGTCTGTGTTGCTGTATGCAGGCTGTCTCTAGTTGCAGAGAGTGGGAGCTGCCCTTCACTGCGGAGCACAGGCTCCAGGCATGTGGGCTCAGTAGCTATGGCACACGGGCTTAGTTGCCCTGCAGCATGTGGAATCTTCCTAGACCAGGGATCCAACGCTTGTCCCTTGAATTGGCAGGAGGATTCCTAACCACTGGATCACCAGGGAAGTCCCTGGGCACTTTCAATTCTGCATTTCTCTGGAGCTGAGAAAAACCTGGTGTAATTCACACATACATGCTACAAACCATTGCGTCCTTTAGTTTCTCTGAAGCATCTCTTGGCATTACTGGGTGGCAATATTATATGGGTCAAGTTATAGGGACCCATAATCTCAAATTATCCTGTGTGTGAGTGATTGAATAATGTCACCCGATAACTGAAAGCATCCATAAAGACCTGTGGGGTTTGGCTTGACTTCACCACAAATAAAGACAAATTGGATAGAATCCCTCTCAATAGTTAGGGTGAGAAAAATGTGATGTCAAAATTTCAATTTAGATGAGACGAGAGCTAAATTAAATATCTGGGAATTGGTGCTGTTCCCAAGGCTCGCAAGACCCTCAATTCCTAACAATATTCTTGTTCTGCAATATAGGAGGAGGCGTGCAGGAAACGAGCTGTCTGTTCTTGTTGAGGAAAATTGACCTGCTCAAGGTATGTCCTCCCAAGTAATTGCTTCATTTCTTGATAATACTATTGCAAAATGAAAAGGAGAGGGATCGTATGAGATACTATCTTGGCTTAGAAGTGAGAAAAAGAGAATATGAGGAGGACCAAAAATGTGTCTCATGTCCTTAAATGAAAAGAACCAGTAGAGTAAGTAGCCAAATATGACAAATTCAATGTCTGGAAATGAATAGTAATCGTATATACATTCATTGAGTGCTTATCACTTCTATTCTGAGATATATTCATGTGCTAATTTATTAAATCCTCATTTTTTACTGATGAGAACAATGATACTCATAAGTCAGAAAGGTTAAGAAATTTGCCCAAGATCGTACATTAAAGGGAGTTTGAATATTGTAAGAACTCAATAAATATCTGTGATTGTACATCAAAAGTAAACACCGAAAGTGAAAGTTGCTCAGTCACATCTGATTCTTTGAGACCCCATGGACTCTACAGTCCATGGAATTCTCCAGGCCAGAATACTGGAGTGGGTAGCCTTTCTCTTCTCCAGGGGATCTTCCCAACCCAGGGATCAAACCCAGGTCTCCCACTTTGCAGGCAGATTCTTTACCAACTGAGTCACAAGAGAAGCCTGATTATATGTCAAGAGGAAAAGAAATAGTTGAACCCAAATGTATCTGGTAGGAATCTTTCACATACAAGAGAATTTAATGCAGGGAATTGGATGTTTACAGTAATATGTATGATTATTATAGAAGACCTGTAAAATTGAGAAAAGTGGAAAGAAGGGAATAAAATCAATAAAAATATACCACTCAAAGTCAGTCCCCCTTTTTTTTTTTTAAATAGCTCCCCTGCTTTATATATTTATTTTTAGGTAGGGGTACAGCTGCTTAATAATATTTTGTTGGTTTCTGTTATACAACGAAGATGATCAGATATATATATGTATATATATGTGTGTGTGTGTGTGTGTGTGTGTTTCCTCTCCCTCTTGGGCCTCCCTCCCAACCCCATACCCATCAATCACCACTAATAAGTCAGACAGAGAAAGACAGATACTGGGTGGTATTAATTCTACGTGAAATTGAAAAAAAAAGTCAGATTCATAGGAACAGAGTAGCATGGTGGTTGCCAGCAAGCTGGGGGTGGGGGAAAAGGAAGAGGTTGTTCAGTTCAGTTCACTTGCTCAGTTGTGTCTGATTCTTTGCGACCCCATGAATCGCAGCACGCCAGGCCTCCCTGTCCATCACCAACTCCCAGAGTTCACTCAGACTCATGTCCATCAGGTCAGTGATGCCATCCAGCCATCTCATCCTCTGTTGTCCTTTTCTCCTCCTGCCTCCAATTCCTCCCAGCATCAGAGTCTTTTCCAATGAGTCAACTCTTCGCATGAGGTGGCCAAAGTACTGGAGTTTCAGCTTTAGCATCATTCCTTCCAAAGAAATCCCAGGGTTGATCTCCTTCAGAATGGACTGGTTGGATCTCCTTGCAGTCCAAGGGACTCTCAAGAGTCTTCTCCAACACCACAGTTCATAAGCATCAATTCTTCAGCGCTCAGCCTTCTTCACAGTCCAACTCTCACATCCATACATGACCACTGGAAAAACCATAGCCTTGACTAGATGGACCTTAGTTGGCAAAGTAATGCCTCTGATTTTGAATATGTTATCTAGGTTGGTCATAACTTTCCTCCCAAGGAGTAAGCGTCTTTTAATTTCATGGCTGCAGTCACCATCTGCAGTGATTTTGGAGCCCCAAAACATAGAGGGTAGAAACTTTTGGTTACAAGCTGACTGCGGCCTGAGGGTCTAATATAGAACATGGTGACTGGTTGACAGCATTGTGTTATGTAATTGAAATGCCCTGAGACAGTAGAGCTTAAATATTCTCACCAAATATATGCACACTGACGGATATGTTAAGCCAACATTTAAATACATCAAATCATCAACTTTTATATTTTAAATGTCTTACAGTTTTATTTGTCAATTATACCAACTCAGTGGACATAAGCTTCCCTAGTAGCTCAGCTGGTAAAGAATCTACCTACAATGCAGGAGACCTGGGTTCGACTCCTGGTTTGGGAAGATCTGCTGCAAAAGAGATAGGTTACCCACTCAAGTATTCTTGGGCTTCCCTAGTGGCTCAGCTGGTAAAGAATCTGCCTGCAATGTGGGAGACCTGGGTTCAATCCCTGAGTTGGGAAGATTTCCTGGATAAGGGACCGGCTACCCACTCCAGTATTCTGGCCTGGAGAATTCCATGGACTGTAGAGTCAATGGGCTTTCAAAGAGTCAGACATGACTGAGCAACTTACACTTTCAATGGACACGAGTTTGAACAAACTGGGAGATAATGAAGGATAGGGGAACCTGGCATGCTGCTGTCCACGGGGGTCACAAAGAGTCACACTACTTAGCAACTGAACAACAACAACTGCAATAAAGCAGAGGAAAAAAAAAATCCCTGCTCACATTTTCCTTTATCTTTTGTGCTTCTATTTAGAGCCTACATGTTCTTTTAAATCTAACACTGAAATTTCCCATGTTCTTACCTTAAAATATTGTTTTAAACGTGCAGTCACTTTTCCATATTGTTGGTTTACATGATTACAGGTATGACTATTACAAATAATATATAATGAATATTTTGTGAATAAGTGTTTTCTGAAGCTACGGTTTTCCTTAGAAGAAATTCCAAGATCTGAAACCAGTGCTTCATAGGGTAGGAGCCTATTGAAGTGAAAGGCTATATAAACTTATCTCATTAGAATAGACTGAAAATCTGTCTTCATCGGCTGTGGAAGCCAAAGCGTTTGGAGGAGCCAAGGGACTTGAATGGCCATAAAATTCGTTCTCTTCTTTGTTGAAGGAGAACTGAGCCCAGCTCTCACCGTCAGCTCACCAAACTGCCAGCACCTCCCCCTTCTCTCCTGATAAAGAGAATGAACTATATGGGCACGAATGTCAGACCAACCACTCTCCTTGTGCCCTGATCCTGTCCTTCCTTATCTGCTCACAAACGTGGCTCTGTAGCCCTCCCATCTCCTCCTTGCATCTTCATCTTTGGTCCTTTACTAAGTCATTCGATCTTGAAGCCAAAAACATTACGATATCCCTTTTTAAAATTTCAGTATAGCCAATTAACAACATTATGGAAAAGTGACAGATTTTATTTTCTTGGGCTCCAAAATCACTGTGGATGGTGACTGCAGTCATGAAATTAAAAGATGCTTGTTCCTTGGAAGGAAAGCAATGACAAACCTAGATAGCATATTAAAAAGCAAAGACATTACTTTGCCAACAAATGGCAAATGTCCGTCTAGTCAAAGCTATGGTTTTTCCAGTAGTCATGTATGGATGTGAGGGTTGGACCATACAGAAGGCTGAGCACTGGAGAATTGATGCTTTCAAATTGTGGTGTTGGAGAAGACTCTTTAGAGTGTTGGAGATCAAATCCAAAGAAAATCAACCCTGAATATTCATTGGAAGAACTGATGCTAAAGCTAAAGTTCTAATACTTTAGCCACCTAATGCGAAGAGTCAACTCATTGGAAAAGATCCTGATGCTGGGAAAAATTGAGGGCAGGAGGACAAGGGGGTGACAGAGGATGAGATCTTTGGATGGCATCACCAACTCAATAGACATGAATTTGAGCAAACTCCAGGAGATAGTGAAGGACAGGAGAGCCTGATGTGCTGCAGTCCATGGGGGTAGCAACTGAACAACAACAACAACAACAAATGCTGTGATGGTTACAGGTGGACAGCAAAGGGATTCAGCCGTTCACAGACATGTATCCATTCTCCCCCACATTCCCTTCCCATCCAGGCTGCCACAACATGGAGGAGAGTGCCCTGTGCTATACAATAGGTCTTTGCTGCTTATCCATTTTAAATAGAGCAGCGTGTACATGCCAGTCCCAAACTCCCAAACTATCCCTCCTCCCCATCCCCACCCCCAACCACATGTTTCTTCTCTAAGTTGTGAATCAGTTTCTGTTTTGTAAATAAGTTCATTTGTGTAATTTATTTTTTATTTTTTGCCACTTTATCTTTTTAATTGAGGGATAATTGCTTTGCAGAATTTTGTGGTTTTCTGTCGTACCTCAACAAGAATCAGCGATAGGTAGGCCCATGTCCCCCCCCTCGCATCTCTGTCCCCATCCCACCCTTCTAGGTTGTCACAGAGCCCTTGTTTGAGTTCCCTGAGTCACACAGCGAATTCCCATTGGCTATATTTTACATATGGTATTGTAAATTTCTATGTTACTCTCTGCATACATCTCACCCTCTTCCTCCTCCCCTCCCCCACCAAAGCCGTGGTACGTATACGCAATGTATCATTTAT
The DNA here is from genome assembly GCF_001704415.2 of Capra hircus. Taxonomy (NCBI): domain Eukaryota; kingdom Metazoa; phylum Chordata; class Mammalia; order Artiodactyla; family Bovidae; genus Capra; species Capra hircus. The sequence continues at coordinate 5,181,149 of NC_030815.1, read as the reverse complement.
TTTTAGATTTCGTATATAAGGGATGCCATACAGTATTTCTCTTTCTCTAATATCCCTTTTCTTAAAAAGCAAAGCTTCTTTGACTCACATCCTCCTCCAGCTTCTGTCTGCTGACTGACCCTATGTTTTGGCAGGATTTGATGAGGGATTTATCTAGATTTGTGCCTCCATCTTCTCCCATCTTTTCTGGATGCACGTTTTCTGTTCCTTTATTCAGGGTAGTCCTAGGAATCTGTATGCAAAGAATTGTGCTAGAACCCATGCGCTTTTACCTTTTGAAACAGGCAAGAATTCTATTTGAGATTCTTCTGTTAGGACAAAGATTCAGATGTTGGCAAAGTGATGTCTCTGCTTTTTAATAGGCCGTCTGGCAGTTAGCAGGTTTATCAGTTTTTCTGCCAAGGAGCATCTTTTAATTTTGTGACTAACAGTCACTTTCTGCAATCATTTTGGAGCCCAAGAAAATAAAATCTGTCCCAGGGCATAATTTTGAAGTTCACTGACAGAGAAGAGGAGGATGTGTTCCGAGGCAGACAGGTCTGATGGTGAGCAGAAAGCATTGTCCGTGCACACTTGCAAGGTTATTTCTAAGATTCTTACTTTGCCGATAACAGCCAAGAAGGTGGGACTCATGAGAAAAGATCTAGGTCTTGGAAAAATGTCTGAAGTGATGAGAGCCCTTTGCTTGAATAGGAAACTGGATCGAGCCCTATGAGATATCACGCAGCAGTCCTCTTGGGGGAATGGGGAAAATGATCCAATAAGTCTTTTCTATCTTTGCTTTCCATGACCTCTGGCTGCTAACATCTCTTTTTCTCGTTATGTCAGAATGAATTGCCTATTTACCACTGAACTCTAGACAGGACTTTTTCTCCCTCAGCAAGACAACAACCTAGCATTTGCGAAAGACAGTTCATTTCAACTTAATGTGCTAAGGCATCATTTTAAAGTGGGTAATAGTATTTCCAGGATATTTTGCTTACTTGCTGGATATAGAGTCCCCTCTCCTGTCAAGCCAGAGCTCTCCCCAATTTTAGAAGACATTCCGAGGATAATGTAAGATGCATTTGCAAGCTGGGAAGTCAGATGAAGTCATCTGGCCTATAGATTACCAGCAACTTCCAGAGCAAGGTCATTTTTTAGTATTAGAATCTGTTCAGGTTTTTTTTTTTTTTTTCATTACAATGAAAACTGAAAAACACTGGATGACTGCATTTATATTCTGCAGAATTACATGCATTTCTCTTTCTCAGGCAGAAGGAATAGAAACTGGTTTAAATTTCTTACCAAGAAATAAACACTGTTTCTTGGAGTTTTATATGTATATGTACACACACGTACATACACAGATACGTGGATGTATATATCATCCAGTCCCTAAGAATAAATGAAAGTAGCTCATTTATAATTTATTTATTTTTTAAAAATCACTGTTTCCTGCACAGTCTTGATTAAATAAGGCAATAAGTCATATGTCTGAAACTTGCCAAGTGTCTGCCAAGGCACAGGTTGGCTCCGAAAGTGGCTAGGACGGAACTGCGGTGTTTTATAGTCTGTCGCGGGCGTGACAAGTAGTGATAAAGGGCAACATTAGGCCTTCTCTACTGATAGTCCGGCCACATATTTTCTCCTGTAATTCTTCTGTTTGGCCCTGTTTATCTTCATTTGAATGGGCTGCATCTCCACGAGTACCCTCAATGATAGATATTTTCCCTGCTAATGATGCGTCTCTTTGTCCCCAGGGTTATTTTCACACTGGATGGAGTTCTCCCACGGAGGGACCACAGTCAGTCAGTGTATTGCAAATGGTGCTGGACAGGATGTTGATTTTTTCCCCCCCACTCTCAGTGGTCAGACAAGGCTTGCATTGCTAGAGTTATTGAGCCTCCACTCCCAGGGGAGATTTACTTTTTCCAATGACTTTATAAAGATCAGTTAGCCTGCAAATTCTGCTTGTCTCTCAAAATCTGTGTTAGACTACATCCCTGGCTTTGAATCTGACACTGCCCTTTATACCTATTTCATGAGAGTGAGAGTAAACTAAGACAAATGAAATGCTATTAATGGCACCCCACTCCAGTACTCTTGCCTGGAAAATCCCATGGACAGAGGAGCCTCGTGGACTACAGTCTATGGAGTTGCAAAGAACACAACATGACTGAGTGATTAATACTTTCGTTTTTCATAGCTCCTCCTACATATAATAGGAACATCTTTTTTTTTTTTTTGTCATAGTTAAGAAGTGGAAAGACACTGTGGTGTAAAAGATGAATTTAAGAAATGATAATTAGATTAGTATCTCAATGGTGGGCCCTTCATTCATTGGGCATTGATTTGAAAAGCTGTCTTGGGCAAGGTGGTGGTAGACATTGTAGTGCAGAATTAAATAAGGAGTTTATCTGGTGCACAGTAAGAACAGCCATGAGTTCCAAGCACAGGTTTCCTCTAGTATTAGCAATAAGAAGTAATGAGAACTTAAATCAGAGTTATGGCATTTTGAAGAAACAATCAGCACATATAACGTCAGAGAGCTCCTCATCATTTGTTAGTGAGGCCCAGAGAGAACAGAAGACTTGTCTGTAGGCCTATAACCAGTCACGTGTGTGTGCGCTAAGTTGCTTCAGTCATGTCCGACTCTTTGCAGCCCCATGAACTGTAGCCTGCCAGGCTCCTCTGTCCATGGGTTTCTCCAGGCAAGAATACTGAAGTGGGCTGCCATTCCCTTCTCCAGGGGATCTTCCTGACTCAGGGATCAAACCCCGGTCTCCTGAATTGCACCAGTGGAATTCTGACCCTTCATTACTTTTCACTCTTTTATATGCTTTTCAGACGAAATATACAGACTTAAGTCTTTTCCACATTAAGAGACTGTGCACACCCCAGAAAACTGTGCCTTCTAGAACGCCTTACCAAAGGACCTCTCTCCACCTTCTTTTAGGTTTGCCTCTTGTTAAACTACTCACTGAGGTTAGGGACAGGCCTCTGAGAGTTTTAGAAAGAATCAATGCCTTTGGAATGAATGTTAGAGCACTTGTGGGCGGAAGAGTTGACCGTTTGAATCAAAACCAAATAAAATGCAAAACAAGAACAAAATAATCTCAAGCAGATACTTATTATGTTAAAGAATCTTATAAACTAGAGGCAAGAAAATCCTTTTTCTTTGATGACATGATATCTAAATTGATTAAAAATGTCCCTAAAACAGGAGGGAAGAAAAATATTGTACCCAAGGGGCCAGAAGGTGCATGGTGATGCTATGTGAAATTGACCGAAGCTTCACATTTTGCAAGCCTCTACCTAGAGGGCTATAGATGAGAGAGAGATATATTCACTCTTAAAAAATACCTTGAGCTTCCCACTTGTAAAGGATGCTTGTTTTCTGAGGTTTCTGAAAGCAGCCCCTTGGTCATGGCTGGCAATAGCAGCTGACAGAAGTCACTGAAGCTCATGTTTGTCTGGTTTTTTTCCCCATTAGTGTTTCGGTTCTGGTTTGCCCTATTTTGGAGTCACTGACTTTTTCTTCCTCGAGAATTCAAGTCATGCGATTCCCTCTCTCTGTTCAACTATGAAACTGTTAACTGGGTGAACATGAAAGGAGGTTTCCCTTAAGCAATTCTGACATGCTTCAGAAGCAGGACCATTAACCACCTTTAATCTTAATGGATTGGAACTAATTTCTGAAGACCAAAAGTTTCCTCAACTGGAAAGGAAACAAACTGCAAGAAACACCAACAAAAACCCACATGCAGTCAACATAAGCTCTAGAGAGTGAAAGTCATGTTTCAACCAAACAGGTGATCAGAGCTGATTAATGCCTTCTGCCTACATTCCTCTTTGGAGGACTATTTAGAAAAAAATTTCTTGTAGCACTCACACAAACTCAGTCTTAAAAAGGCACCCTCTTCCTATCACTGTCTGCTCTCTGTGTACTTTATTATTCATGTTAACTCTTAGGATCATCTCGCATGATACACATTTTTCTTTGTGGTTATCCTTTCTCTCTCCAACAGGATCTAAGTTTCATCAGAACAGAAATTTTCTTTCTCTTTACTGCTACATGGGATAATTCCTGCTACATCTCTAGGGGGTCAATAAGTAGACATAAACGAAGAGAACCCCTAATTAGGAGGTTTATGTTCATCATTTGAAGATATAATTTCACTTTCTTCTGTGTTTGCTGTGGACCACTTCATTCTTAGCCAAATATTACTACATTACTGCTGTCAACAGTGTAGGTTAATTTACTATTTTCAGAGACTGAATTACAAGTAGAACTGTACTGAAACTATTCCATTAAGAGTGTTGTTTACTTATTAGAATTTCCTCAATAGCTCTCTTGGCTATTAATTCAGTTATCAAAACTACAATCCAATAAGCTTCTAGAATTTCCAACTTTCAAGATATTACCCACTTCTCTTCCATATTGATGATTTTCTTTGCATATGATAGAAACTCCTTTTCTTGTTTGCTTTCTCTTCTTTCAGTTGAATAAATCTAGTTTTAATAAGATAATTAATACTGAAATATATTGAAAAGTCTAAGGACTTCTTCAGTTTCAAGTCATCTTACAAAGCTCTTTCTGACTCAGCTGATTTTTGCATATTTTTTAAATTCAATGTTTATAACCTTATTGTGTCTCTACCTATCATTACCTCATTTACCAGTTCTCAGAGCTCTTGTACTTTATCCTATGAGTTTCTATTCTTTACATTAGGGATGTGGAGATCTGACTCATTTGAGAAGACCCTGATGCTGGGAAAGATTGAGGGCAGGAGGAGAAGGGGATGACAGAGGATGAGATGGTGGATGGCATCACCAACACCATGGACATGGGTTTGGGTGGACTCCGGGAATTGGTGATGGACAACTGGCGTGCTGCGGTTCATGGGGTTGCAAAGAGTCAGACACGACTAAGCAGCTGAGCTGAACTGAACTGAAGAATAATACCCACTCAGTAAAGAGTCCAGCTGCAGTGCAAGGGACATGGGTTCTATCCCTAGGTCTCAAAGGTCCCCTAGAGAAGGGAATGGCAACCCACTCCAGTATTCTTGCCTGGGAAATCCCATGGACAGAGGAGCCTGGAGGGCTACACTCCCTGGGGTTGCAAGAGTCAGACGTGACTTAGTGACCGAACCACCACTGGGGTTAAGACTCTCTCCGTGTTCCACTGGGTTTTGTTTCCTCTTATACCATTTACTTGACAATGAAGACGTGTACTGAATAGGTCCTCAGGGAGATGTAGTGGCGTTAGCAAGCAAGTTGTAAATCTGCCCATTAGGTAATCACCTCAGATTGTCTTGTTTTCAGGATGATTTCTTTTGGATTTGTGCTCAGATTCAGAAGGAATGTGGTGGTCACTGGCATCAGATGGGCAGGGGTTGCAGCCCCAGTCATGCTCCTGGAAGGTTCCCATAGCAAACATTGCTTTTACTTCTCTAAGAAGCAAGCAAGCACTTCATCTAATTTGTGAATCAATACATTATAAACATACTTTCTTTCCCAGTGGTTCTCAGTGGGGCCATGTGTGGGGAAAGATGGCACAAAAATTCCCTGGAAATTTTTTCCAACTACACAGCTCCTTCATGCATTCTCATGTGGCTCTTAGAGACAAGCCCATCTGGTGGGCTTATCTGTGGCAGAAAGAATAATGGTCCCCCCGAGTGCTCACATCTTACTTGTCAGAATCACTGAATATGTTACCGTATGAGGCAAAAGGAAATTTGCCAAAGTGATTAAGAAGCTTTCAATGGGGGGTGGAGAGAGGTGGGATTTATCCTGGATTATTCAGGTAGGTACAATAAAATCATTGTTGTTCAGTCACTAAGTCATGTCTGACTCTTTTGTGACCCCATGGACTGTAGCCCACCATGATCCTCTGGCCATGGGATGCCCCAGGCAAGAATACTGGAGTGGTTGCTATTTCCTACTCCAGGGGACTTTCCTTACCCAGGGATTGAACCCACATCACCTGTATTGGCAGGATTCTTTACCACTGAGCCTCCAAGGAAGCCCTCAGTGTAGTCAGGGGATCCTTATAAAGGAAAGAGAGCAGTAGCAGAGCCAGAGAGAGAAATTTGAGGATGCCACACACTTGGATGTGAGGATCGAGGTCAGGGCTGTGAGCTGAGGGGTTTGCAGTAGGCATCCACAGCTGCAAAAGTCATGTAACTGTGGATTCTCTCCCATAGCCTCCAGATGGAATAGAGCCCCGCTGACTCATTTTGGACTTCTGCTCACCAGAACTGTAAGATGATAAAGTTGTGTTGTTTAAAGCCACTAAGTCTAGGGTGATTTGTTACGGCAGCAAGAGGAGTCTCATACAGTGGTAATTATTGACACTTGTGGTTTGGAAAAAATTCCTGATATTCTTTCTACTCTTAATGAGAATCACTGTTTTGGTATCTTCTTAAGCACTGGGCTTCCCTGGTGACTTAGAAAAGAATCTGCCTGCAATGCAGGAGACCTGGGTTTGATCCTTGGGTCAGGAAGATCCCCTGGAAAAGGGAAAGCGCTACTCACTCCAGTATTCTGGCCTGTAGAATGGACAGAGGCCTGGCAGGCTACAGTCCAGGGGGTTGCAAAGAATTGCACAAGACTGAGTGACTTTCACTTCACTAATGAAGTGCTATTGGAACAATGTTGTGCTATTTTTATATTAAATTTAAGAATACTGATAAGGAAAAATGTCAGACTGAAGGTTTTGTTTGAAAAGAGACATGAAGTATGAAAAAAATCCAGAATATGTCCCTGATGAAGTAATATACTAAAACTTCTGTCTTCTGTACAACTCTGCTGATGATAGAATTAAACATACAACTCAAAATCCATCAATGTATTGATTGTCCCATGCATAAAATGAAAAAGTAAACATAAGTTTATATTGCTTAAAAGAAAATACTGAAAATATTATTAAAGTAAATTTATTGCAAAAATTTAAAAAACTTTCACTTTATTAGGCAATAATAGAGCTTTTGGGCTTCCCTGGTCTAATTTGGGTTTGATTCCTGGCTCAGAAAGATCCTCTGGAGAAGGGAAGGTCTACCCAGTCTGATATTCTTGTCTGGAGAATCTCATAACAGAGGAGCCTGGTAGGTTACAGTCCATAGGGTTGCAAAGAGTTGGACAGGAGTGAAGCAACTTAGCACACATACACACACGCAATAGCCCTTGATAATCCCTCCAGTGATCTGATTTACCACAATTTTATTAACCTTCAGTTTTTTAAGAAGCACTTCCATTAATTCATAGTATATGAAGGATCATGAAAGGTAGATATTTAGGCACCAAATATAATTCTTAATAGTCTATTCACTTCTCAAATAATTATGAACAAATCATCTCTAACATCTAAACAGACTTAGAACTGTTCAGTAAATAGACGATTGCTAAGGCATGGTTTTCAGACAATTATGCCTCCTTTGGCATCTAATGTTCAGATGCTATGAATGCATAAAGCTGACTCTGTGGAAACAAACAAACACTTGGTCTGGATGAACCAGCTCCCAAGGGGAAATAGGGTGAGCTTTATAGATCTCACTGTAATAAAAGAGAGCAGAAATGCATCATGGAAGATGATATTTTTATGACCAGACTCCCAGGAAAATTACCAGGGTTTTCCAAGGTCTACATACACTTTTACATGTAGTGGCTTTCAATGGCAGTTTTGCCAAAAATTATGCAGAAGCATTCTTCATATAGTTTGTCCCCATTTCCGACCTCAGTAAAACCTGAGGGCACACTATTTAGTCATGGTTCCGTCATTTTTATTTCCACTTAAGTAATAGGAGTCCAGCTTTGTGCACAGAGTGGAGGAAAAAAATCCTGTTGCCATTTTTTTGATGCTTTAAAGAAATGGTGCTTTGCATACATTAACGTATATCCTTTGAACAATTTGCAGGGTAGGTTATTCTTGTCTCCTCTTTAACAGGTGAAGAAACTGGGAGCAAAGAGGTAGATTAGCTGACCTAAAGAGGCAGGGCTGGGATCTGAACCCAGATCTGTCTGGCAATAGAGCCCATGCTCCTTCTCAATTTGGTACAAGAGAATCTTTTAATGAAAAATAGAATAGTATGTTCCCTCAACTCTGCCTGTCAGATAGCAATTGGTGCAATTAACTTTTTGATAAGAAGGCCTGAAGCTGAAGGTACAGGCCGGTGTCTGAACATAAGCACTGTGACAGTTGAAAAGAGACCGAGGAAATCAGAGACCTGGACTCTATTTATGCTACTCTACGTAGAAATATGGATAATTTATTATGCAAATTCAAGACCTCGTTTTGGTATTATTGTCTCCATGAAGAATCAGCCTGTGTTTAGACAGTGAGGAGAAGGGATAGGAGGACTATGTACTGCAGCAAACAGCTTTAGGTATGTTCCCGTATTCACTGAGAGTTCACATGCAGACCCAGAAACCTGCAGTCTAGTGTATGAACAAAGAAGTCTTAGCCTCAAACATTTTAACGGGAAGACATTACCTGCCTCAGCATGGTTGCTGTTTGATATTTTTATTTAGAAAAAATTTTGTACAATGTTTAAATTTTATACTGCATTTATTGTTATAAAATATTGTCTATGTTCCCCATATTGTACAGTATATTCTTATAGCTTACTTATTTTTTACCTCATAGTTTGTCCCTCTTAATCCCCTACCCCATATTGCCTTCCACCTTCCCTGTGCCCACTGATAACCACTGTTTTTTTTTCTCTATGTCAATCTGCTTCTTTTTTTGTTATACTCACTACTTTGTTGTAGTTTTTATATTCCACACATAAGTGATACAAGACCATATTTGTATTTTTCTGTCTGACTTATTTCACTTAGCATAAAACCCTCCAAGTCCATTCATGATGCTGCAAATGGCAAAATTTCATTCTTTTTTATGGTTGAGCAGTATTCCATTGTGTGTATATGTGTGTGTGTGTATGTGTGTATGCAAAGCTGCTGCTGCTGCTAAGTCACTTCAGTCATGTCCGACTCTGTGCGACCCCATAGACGACAGTCCACCAGGCTCCACCGTCCCTGGAATTCTCCAGGCAAGAACACTGGAGTGGGTTGCCATTTCCTTCTCCAATGCATGAAAGTAAAAAATGAAAGTGAAGTCACTCAGTTGTGTCCGACTCTTTGTGACCCCATGGACTGTATCCTACCAGGCTCCTCCGTCCATGGGACCCTCCAGGCAAGAGTACAGGAGTGGGGTGCCATTGCCTTCTCTGTGTATGCAAAAAACATCCTCTTAATCCATTCATCTGTTGATGGACACTTAGGTTGCTCCCATACCTTGCCTATTTTAAGTAATGCTGCTATGAACATTGGGCTACATGCATCTTTTCAAGTTAGTGTTTTTTTGTTTTTTGGATATATACCCAGGAATGGGGCTTCCCCAGTAGCTCAAACAGTAAAGAATCTGCCTGTAATGTGGGAGACCTGGGTTCAGTCCTTGGGTTGGGAAGATCCCCTCGGGAAGGACATGGCAACCCACTCCAGTATTCTTGCCTGGAGAATCCCATGGACAGAGGAGCCTGGCAGGCTACAAGTCCATGTGGCTGCAAGGAGGCAGATATGACTGAGCAGCTAACACATTCACTTTCATACCCAGGAATGGAATTGCTGGGTCATAGGGTAGTTCTAATTTTAATTTTTTGAGAAACCTCTGTTTCCGCAGTGGCTGCATCAGTTTAGATTCCCACCAAGAGTGTATGAGGGTTCTGTTTTCCCCTTATCCTCACTGACATTTGTCATCTGTGGTCTCTTTGAAGAGAGCCATTCTTTTTTTTTAAATTATTATTTTTTTTAGAGGTTTTTTTTTTTTAAATTTAAATTTTATTTACTTTACAATACTGTATTGGTTTTGCCATACATTAACATGAATCCACCACAGGTGTACATGAGTTCCCAACCCTGAACCCCCCTCCCACCACCCTCCCCATATCATCTCTCTGGGTCATCCCAGTGCCCCAGCCCCAAGCATCCTGTATCGAACCTAGACTAGCGATTTGTTTCTTACATGATAGTATACATGTTTCAATGCCATTCTCCCAAATCATCCCTCCCTCTCCCTCTCCCACAGAGTCCAAATTCTAATGAGGTGGATGAAACTGGAGCCGATTATACAGAGTGAAGTAAGCCAGAAAGAAAAACACCAATACAGTATACTAACGCATATATATGGAATTTAGGAAGATGGTAATGATAACCCTATATGCGAGACAGCAAAAGAGACACAGATGGAAAGAAGAGAGCCATTCTGACATGAGTGAGATGATACCTCGTTGTGGTTTTGATCTGCATATCTCTGGTGATGAGTGGTGTTGAGCGCCTTTTCATGTATCTGTTGGTCATCTGCATTTCCAGTTTGGAAAAAGTCTATTCAGTTCTTGTGCCCGTTTTAAAATCAGGTTGGTTGTTTTTGATGTTGCATTGTATGAGCTGTTTATGTAGTTTGGATATTAATCCCTTTTCAGTCATATCATTTGCCAATATTAAGTGGGCATGGGGAAGACAGCCAAATGCAACACATTTAAAATTAAAATATGTAGATATCCAGGAGCCCCTTAACACCATCCTTTTGATGGATGAATTAAATAAGTGATCTGGGAACAAGCCTAATTGATAATAGGCTGTTCTTGATGTGATAATAAAACAGAGAGACTCTCAATTTATTCCTCTTGAAGGGAAAATGCAGCTATTTTATCTAAAATCTGATTCTTACTACCCAGATTTAACTTTGAGAAGAGGATGGAAATGCATAGTTTCTTGTCAGTTAGACTGAAAATTTCATCTTCCAAAAGCCCATTCCTCTGATTCTTGGGGAAGTATCTAAAACTTGATCTGAAAGACAAGGACTTTGGACTATAATTAGGAATTGTAAGCATATTTTAATGGTTTACTGCGGTAGCAGTCCCAAGGTTTTTGGCACCAGCGACCAGTTTCCTGGAAGACAATTTTTCCATAAACCAGGGGGGCAGGGGGGTGGCTTGGGGATGATTCAAGTGCATTAAATTTACTGTGCACTTTATTTCTAGTATTATTATATCAGATGCATCTCAGATCATCAGGCATTAGATCATAGGGGTTGGGAAGCCCTGATTTACAGAGACAAGTGATGACAATAAATAAATGGTGGGAAAACATTATTAGTTTTTACTTAGATGATTAAATATGTACAATTTCAGCAAGTATAGTGTATGCTCTAATTAACCCTGAACACTGCATGCTTCTCCGTGAGAATCATGACATCTGTGACTAACCTTGATTTTGTTTTAAATGGCCTGATGGAGCTGTAGCTTTTCGATGAAGAAGCAGGACAAGGTGGCAGAGTAGAAGGATGTGCACTCATCTTCTGCGAGAACTCCAAAGTTACAACTAGCTGCTGAAGGACCATTGACAGGAGAATGTTGGATCTCACCAAAAACAGATACTCCACGTTCAAGGGCAAAGGAGAAGCCCCAGCAAGATGGTGGGAGGGGTGAAACTGCGTTTAGAATCAAACCCCATACCTTTCAGAGATGCTTGGAGGGCTCAAACAAAACCTTGTGTGCAACAGGAGAACCCACAGAGACTGAGCCAGACCTGCCTTTGAGTGTCTGAGCGTCTCCTGCAGAGGTATGGGTCAGCAGTGGCCTGCCACAGAGGCAGGGGCTCTGGGAGCAGCAGACATGGGAGTGGCATAAACCCTCTGGAGAGGTCACCATGAACCCTACCATAGAGCCACCAGAACTTACACAGGACTGGGGAAACAGACTCTTGGAGCATACAAACAAAACATTGTACATGCCTGGACCCAAGAGAAAGGAGCAGTGACCCAACCAGAGACTGACCCAGACTTGCCTGTGAATGTCCAGGAGTCTCTGGCAGAGGCATGGGTTGGCAGTAACCTGCTGCAGGGTCTGGGGCACTGAGTGCAGCAATGCATGCTTGGGACCTTTTGAAGGAGGTCATCATTATCTTCATTACCTTCACCATACTTTGCTCTTAAGACAAACAACAGGGAGGGAACATAGCCCCGTCCATCAACAGAAAATTGGATTAAAGATTTACTGAGCATGGCCCCACCCATCAGAACAAGAGGGCAGACAGAAGGGAAACCAAATCACAGAAAACTAATCAAACTGATCACAAGGACCACAGCCTTATCTAACTTGACGAAAGGGTGAGCCATGCCCTGTAGGGCCACCCAAGATGGACTGGTCAAGGTGAGAGTTCTGACAAAACGTAGTCCACTGGAGAAGGGAATGGCAAACTGCTTCAGTATTCTTGCCTTGAGAACCCCATGAACAGTGTGAAAAGGGAAAAAGATATGACACTGAAAGATGAACTTTCTAGGATGGTAGGTGGCCGATATGCTACTGGAGAAGAGTGGAGAAATAACACCAGAAAGAACGAAGAGACAGAACCAAAGCAAAAACAACGCCCAGTTGTTGATGTGCCTGGTGATAGAAGTAAAGTCTGATGCTGTAAGGAACAATACTGCGTAGAACTGGTCAAACAGGAGATAGCAAGAGTGAACATTGACATTTTAGGAATAGGTGAACTAAAATGGACTGGAATGGGCAAATTTAACTCAGATGACCATTATGTCTACTACTGTGATATAGCAGTAGAAGAAATAGAATAGCCCTCATAGTCAATAAGAGAGTCCTAAATGCAGCTGTTGGGTGAAATCTCAAAAATGACAGAGTGATCCCTGTTCATTTCCAAGACAAACCATTCGATATCACAGTAATCCAAGTCTACGCCCCAACCAGTTAGAAGCTGAAGTTTAACAATTCTGTGAAGACCTACAAGACTTTCTATTGTTGCTGCTGCTGAGTCGCTTCAGTCGTGTCTGACTCTGTGAGACCCCATAGACTGCAGTCCACCAAGCTCCCCCGTCCCTGGGATTCTCCAGGCAAGAACACTGGAGTGGGCTGCCATTTCCTCCTCCAATGCATGAAAGTGAAAAGTGAAAGTGAAATCGCTCAGTCGTGTCCAACTCTTAGCGACCCCGTGGACTGCAGCCTACCAGGCTCCTCCGTCCATGGGATTTTCCAGGCAAGAGTACTGGAGTGGGGTGCCATTGACTTTCTGTTACTAACACCTAAAGAAGATGTCCTTTTCATTATAAGAGATGGGATTGCAAAAGTACAAAGTCAAGAGATACCTGGAGTAACAGGAAAATTTGACCTTGGAGTACAAAATGAAGCAGGGCAAAGGCTAGCAGAGTTGTGCCAAGAGAACACACTGGTCCTAGCAAACACCCTCTTCAAACAACACAAGAGAAGACTCTACACATCAACATCACCAGATGGTCAATACTAAAATCAGATTGATTATATTTGTTGCAGCTGAAAATGGAGAAGCTCTATACAGTCAGCAGAAACAAGACTGGAGCTGACTGTGGCTCTGATCATGAACTGCTGATAGCAAAATTCAGACTTAAATTGAAGAAAGTAGGGAAAACCACTAGACCATTCAGGTATGACCTAAATCAAATCCCTTATGATTATACAGTTGAAGTGACAAGTAGATTCAAGGGATTAGATCTGATAGAGAGAATGCCTCGCAACATTGAACAGGAGGCAATGATCAACAATATCCCCAAGAAAAAGAAATGCCAAAAGGCAAAATGGTTGCCTGAGGAGGCCTTACAAGTAGCTGAGAAAAGAAGAGAAGCAAAAGGCAAAGGAGAAAAGGAAAGATGTATCCATCTGAATGCAGAGTTCCAGAGAATAGCAAGGAGATAAGAAAGGCTTCCTCAGTGATCAATGCAAAGACATAGAGGAAAACAATAGAATGCAAAAGACTGGAGATCTTTTCAGGAAAATTAGAGATACCAAGGGAATATTTCATGCAAAGATGGGCACAATACAGGATAGAACAATATGGACCTAACAGAAGCAGCGGAGAAAGCAATGGCACCCCACTCCAGTACTATTGCCTGGAAAATCCCATGGACGGAGGAGCCTGGTAGGCTGCAGTCCATGAGGTTGCAAAGAGTCAGACACGACTGAGCGACTTCACTTTCACGCATTGGAGAAGGAAATGGCAACCCACTCCAGTGTTCTTGCCTGGAGAATCCCAGGGACAGGAGAGCCTGGTGGGCTTCCCTCTATGGGGTTACACAGAGTCAGACACGACTGAAGCAACTTAGCAGTAGCAGCAGCAGCAACAGAAGCAGAATATATTAGGAAGAGGTAGCAAGAATACACAGATGAACTATATAAAAATGTTCTTCATGACCCAGATAACCAGGATGATGTGATTACTCACCTAGAGCCAGACATCCTGGAATGCAAAGTCAAGTGGGCCTTAGGAAGTATTCCTACAAACAAAGCTGGTGGAGGTGATGGAATTACAGTTGAGCTATTTCAAATCCTAGAAGATGTTACTGCTAAATTGCTGCACTCAATATGCTAGAAAATTTGGAAAACTCAGCAGTGGCCAGAGGACCAGAAAAGGTCAGTTTCATTCCAATCCCAAAGAAAGGCAATGCCAAAGAATGCTAAAACTACTGCACAATTTCACTCATCTCACACACTAGCAAAGTAATGCTCAAAATTCTCCAAGCCAGGCTTCAACAGTATGTGACCGTGAAGTTCCAGATGTTCAAGCTAGATTTCGAAAAGGCAGAGGAACCAGTGATCAACTTGCCAACATCCGTTGGATCATAGAAAGAGCAAGAGAGTTTCAGAAAAACATCTACTTCTGCTTTATTAAATACGCAAAATATTTGACTGTGTAGATCACAACAAACAGGAAAATTCTTAAAAGAGATGGGAATACCACTCCACCTGACCTGCCTCCTGAGAAACCTATATGCAGGCCAAGAATCAATAGTTAGAACTGGACATGGAACAACAGACTGGTTCATGGGAAAAGGAGTACGTATAGGCTATATATTGTCACCCTGCTTGTTTAACTCATCATGAGAAATGCTGGGCTGGATGAAGCACATGCTGGAGTCGAGATTGCTGGGAGAAATATCAATAACCTCAAATATGCAAATCACACCACCCTTATGGCAGAAAGCAAAGAACAACTAAAGAGCCTCTTGAGAGAATGAAAAAACTGGCCTAAAACTCAATATTCAGAAAACTAAGATTAATGCATCTAGTCCCATCACTTCAAGACAAATAGATGGGGAAACAAAGGAAATAGTGGCAAATTATTTTGGGGGGGACTCCAAAATCACTGTAGATGATGATTGCGGCCATGAAATTAAAAGACAATTTCTCCATTGAAGAAAAGCTATGACCAACCTAGACAACATATTAAAAACTAGAGACATTACTTTGCTGACAAATATCCTTCTAGTGAAAACTATGGCCTTTCCAGTAGTCATGTATGGATGAGAGAGTTGGACTATAAAGAAAGCTGAGCTCTGAAGAATTGATGCTTTTGAACTGTGGTGGAGAAGACTCTTCAGAGTCCCTTGGACTTCAACGAGATCAAATCAGTCAATCCTAAAGGAAATCAGTCCTGCACACTCATTGGAAGGACTGATGCTGAAGCTGGAACTCCAATACTTCGGCCACCTGATGTGAAGAACTGACTCATTGGAAAAAACCCTGATGCTGGGAAAGAAAGCAGGAGGAGAAAGGGATGATGGTTGGATAGTATCAGTGACTCGATGAACATGAGTTTGAGCAAGCTCTGGGAGTTGGTGATGGACAGGGAAGCCTGGCGTGCTGCAATCCATGGGGTTGCAATGAGTTGGACATGACTGAATGAGTGAACTGAAAGAAGAGGTGATAATTTGAATTCAGAAACCTAAGAGGATTTACTGTTTTCATTTTCCAAAATATAACTGCACTGTGTGATGGCCAAGGTTCTCTTTTCTGAAGGTAGCTGTTACCATCAATGCATTTTGCTGAGCAGAAACATGGTGGTCACTCCTTGTGCTCAGGGCACCAGAGGGGTGCCATGGACCTTCCTCCATGACCTTCACATGGCACCTGGATCTGCAGCCAAGCATATCTGTCAGTGAACCATGTTCCTTTCCTCCCCTTATCTAGGGTTTCTTGGTCTCAGAACTAACGCTTCAGTATGGACAAACCCTAGGGTGACCACCTCCTCAACATTTCTGATTTCCTAATGTTCACAGCTTTGTGATATTCCCTCCTTTGACTGTATCACAACCTAGGATTTTGTTCTAACCCATAGACTACAGCCACTTCAGCCAGGTTCTAACTTATTAAGGATGGATTATGACTGCTATGGTGGATGTGACTGGTGATAGAAGCAAGGTCTGATGCTGTAAAGAGCAATATTGCATAGGAACCTGGAATGTTAGGTCCATGAATCAAGGCAAATTGGAAGTGCTCAAACAGGAGACAGCAAGAGTGAACGTCGACATTCTAGGAATCAGCGACTTAAAATGGACTGAAATGGGTGAATTTAACTCAGATGACTATTATATCTACTACTGCAGGCAGGAATCCCCTAGAAGAAATGGAGTAGCCATCATGGTCAACAAAAGAGTCTGAAATGCAGTACTTGGATGCAATCTCAAAAACCGACAGAATGATCTCTGTTCGTTACCAAGGCAAACCATTCCGTATCACAGTAATTAAAGTCTATGCCCCAACCAGTAATGCTGAAGAAGCTGAAGTTAAACAGTTCTATGAAGACCTACAAGACCTTTTAGAACTAACACCCAAAAAAGATGTCCTCATCATTTTAGGGGACTGGAATGCAAAAGTGGGAAGTCAAGAAACACCTGGAGTAACAGGCAAATTTGGCCTTGGAATGCAGAATGAAGCATGGCAAAGGCTAATAGAGTTTTGCCAAGAGAATGCACTGGTTATAGCAAACACCCTCTTCCAACAACACAAGAGAAGACTCTACATATGGACATCATCAGATGGTCAACACTGAAATCAGATTGATTATATTCTTTGCAGCCAAAGATGGAGAAGCTCTATACAGTCAGCAAAAACAAGACTGGGAGCTAACTGTGGCTCAGATCATGAACTCTTTATAGCAAAATTCAGACTTAAATTGAAGAAAGTAGGGAAAACCACTAGACCATTCAGGTATGACCTAAATCAAATCCCTTATGATTATACAGTGGAAGTGAGAAATAGATTTAAGGGACTAGATCTGGTAGATAGAGTGCCTGATGAACTATGTGCGGAGGTTTGTGACATTGTACAGGAGATAGGGATCAAGACCATCCCCATGGAAAAGAAATGCAAAAAAGCAAAATGGCTGTCTGGGGAGGCCTTAAAAATTGCTGTGAAAAGAAGAGAGGTGAAAAGCAAAGGAGAAAAGGAAAGGTATAAGCATCTGAATGCAGAGTTCCAAAGAATAGCAAGGAGAGATAAGAAAGCCTTTCTCTGCGATCAGTGTAAAGAAATAGAGGAAAGCAACAGAATGGGAAAGAGTAATGATCTCTTCAAGAAAACATTTCATGCAAGGATGGGCTCATAAAGGACAGAAATGGTAGGGACCTAACAGAAGCAGAAGATATTAAGAAGAGGTGGCAAGAATACACAGAAGAACTGTACAAAAAAGATCTTCACGACCAAGATAATCACGATGGTGTGATCACTCACCTAGAGCCAGACATCCTGGAACGTGAAGTCAAGTGGGCCTTAGAAAGCATCACTATGAACAAAGCACGTGGAGGTGATGGAATTCCAGTGGAGCTATTTCAAATCCTGAAAGATGATGCTGTGAAAGTGCTGCACTCAATAGGCCAGCAAATTTGGAAGAGTCAGCAGTGGCTGTGGGACTGGAAAAGGTCAGTTTTCATTCCAATCCCAAAGAAAGGCCATACCAAAGAATGCTCAAACTACCACACAATTGCACTCATCTCACATGCTAGTAAAGTAATGCTCAAAATTCTCCAAGCCAGGCTTCAGCAATACGTGAACCGTGAACTACCAGAATTTCAAGCTGGTTTTAGAAAAGGCAGGGGAACCAGAGATCAAATTGCCAACATCCGCTGGATCATGGAAAAAGCAAGAGAGTTCCAGAAAAACATCTATTTCTGCTTTATTGACTATGCCAAAGCCTTTGACTGTGTGGATCACAACAAACTGTGGAAAATTCTGAAAGAGATGGGAATACCAGACCACCTGACCTGCCTCTTGAGAAACTTATATGCAGGTCAGGAAGCAACACTTAGAACTGGACATGGAACAACAGACTGTTTCCAAATAGGAAAAGGAGTATGTCAAGGCTGTATACTGGCACCCTGCTTATTTAACTTCTATGCAGAGTACATCATGAGAAACACTGTGCTGGAAGAAGCACAAGCTGGAATCAAGATTGCTGGGAGAAATATCAATAACCTCAGCTATGCAGATGACACCACCCTTCTGGCAGAAAGTGAGGAGGAACTAAAAAGCCTCTTGATGAAAGTGAAAGAGGAGAGTGAAAAAGTTGGCTTAAAGCTCAACATTCAGAAAACTAAGATCATGGCATCTGGTCCCATCACTTCATGGGAAATAGATGGGGAAACAATGGATTCAGTGTCATACTTATTTTTCTGGGCTCCAAAATCACTGCAGATGGTGATTGCAGCCATGAAATGAAGAGACACTTACTACTTGGAAGCAAATTATGACCAACCTAGATATTATATTGAAAAGCAGAGACGTTACTTTGCCAGCAAACGTCCATCTAGTCAAGGCTATGGTTTTTCCTGTGGTCATGTATAGATGTGAGAATTGGACTGTGAAGCAAGCTGAGTGCCGAAGAATTGATGCTTTTGAACTGTGATTTTGGAGAAGACTCTTGAGAGTTCCTTGGACTGCAGGGAGATCCAACCAGTCCATCTAAAGGAGATCAGTCCTGGGTGTTCTTTGGAAGGACTAAGTTTTCAGCTGAAGCTGAAACTCCAATACTTTGGCCACCTTATGTGAAGAGTTGACTCATTGGAAAAGACCCTGCTGCTGGGAGGGATTGTGGGCAGGAGGAGAAGGGGATGACAGAGGATGAGATGGCTGGATGGGATCACCGACCTGAAGCATATGAGTTTGAGTGACCTCTGGGAGTTGTTGATGGACAGGGAGGCCTGGCGTGCTGTGATTCATGGGGTCGCAAAGAGTTGGACATGACTGAGCGACTGAACTGAACTGAAATGTTACTGATTGTTAGACTGCTTTATATGAGACTTCATCTTAGTATACTTGAAGGAGATGCTTCTGGCTGGCTTCAGGAAGCGATTAACGACGGTGGGGAGCCCAGATGCTGGGGAACTTCAGTCTCCTCTAGGAACAGTCATTGCCCCCAGCTGGTGGCCAGCAAGAAGTTGGAGCTCTAAGTCCTGCAAGTCACGGTCCTCCATTTCCCAGGCCATGAACCACAACCAGTCTGTGAACTGTTAGGAACCACAACAGGAGGTGAGCAACCAGCATCTGAGTGAAGCTTCATCCATATGTGCAGAGGCTTCCCATCAGCTCTCCCATCACCCCCAGATGGGACCATCTGGTTGCACGAAAACACGCTCAGGGTTCCTATTGATTCTGCATTATGATGAGGTGTATAATTATCAATAGTCATTATATGTCATAGTAGAATAAAAATAGAAATTAAGCGCATAGTAAATGTAATGCACTTGAATCATCTGCAAACCATCATTACCCCCCCAGTCCATGGGAAAATTTTCTCCCATGGAACCAGTCCCGGGTGCCTAAAAGTTACTGGATCGCTGCTGCAGCTGGTAGGCAGTGCATTCTGCCAACTACCTGAATGAGCTTGGAAGCAGATTCATCTCCAGTCACCCTGCAGATGCAGATTTTTATCCTGGCTGATACCTTGTCAGCAGTCTTGGGGGACCCTGAGCATAGGACCCAGCCAAGCTGTGGCCGGACTCCTGACTCATGGAAACTGTGACCTTGTGAATGCATGTTGGTCCAAGATGCTCAGCTTGTGATCATTTTTTAGGTGATAATAGAAACAGACAGCGACCAAAGGCATGAAATTAAAAGACTCTTGCTCCTTGGAAGAAAAGCTATGACAAATGTAGACAGCCTATTAAAAAGCAGACATATCACTTTGCCAACAAAGGTCCATCTAGTCAAAGCTACGGTTTTTCCATTAGTCATATGCAGGTGTGACAGTTGGACCATAAAGAAGGCTGAGCTCCAAAGAATTGATGCTTTGGAACTGTGGAGTTGGAGAAGATTCTTGAGAGTCCCTTGGACAGCAAGGAGATCAAACCAGTCCATCCTAAAGGAAACCAACCATGAATACTCATTGGAAGGACTGATGCTGAAGTTGAAGCTCCAATACTTTGGCCACCTAATGTGAAGAGCCAGATCATTGGAAAAGACCTTGATGTTGTGAACAATTGAAGGCAGGAGGAAAAGGGGATGACAGGATGAGACGGTTGGAGTGGATCACCAACTCAGTGGACATGAATTTGAGCAAACTCCAGGAGACAGTGGAGGACAGGGAGGCCTGGCATGTTGCAGTCCCTGGGGCTGTAAAGAGTTGGACACGCCCGAGTGACTGACTACAACAACAAATAGAAGCCAACGCCAGGATTCTGAAACCTCAAGTTAAGTAATTGATGTTTTCACTGTCAGAGTTTGGGGAGTATCCTGGCCTTCCTACCGCTCTGCTTCTGCCATGTGATGAGGAAAGAGACTTTGTACTGGGAAATAACCTTGGAAACTCATTACTTGATGCCCCCAGATAAGAATGTCAGCAGCTGCTGCCAAGAGGCCTGGTATTTTTTCTAATACTTGCCGCTTGAGAGACAAGTGTTGAGCGTTGTGCTGCATTGACTAACTAAACAGGGTGAAACTGAACTGGATCATTAGGGCCCTGTTATCATTCATCATTAAGAATTTTTTTTTTTTAAGACCATCTGCTTTCAGCAGTTTGACACTTTATATATTGTTGATGGGAATTTGACAGATTAATCTGAGAAAAACATTCAGTTCAAAGGATATTTATAATAGGTGGTGGATGTGAGCAGACTGGAATGAAAAATAAACATACGACAGAAGAATAAAGAAGAAAAGTAAGGCAAGAGGGATTTCCCAGAATACCTATTTCAGAGTGCCTGTGAAGTGGCCTGTGTTCTATTGCGCTTGTTCGTGATGATTTCTTCTGCTGCTCTGGGGTCTGTCTAGAGGCGTGTCCCCAGATGTGAACTGCTGCTTGTCATCTGACAGATGTAGGCCTATTCCTTGCTGTCCCACCATGCTCCCTTTTCTTCTGTTACACATTGTGTATTTATACTTTGCATTTTTCTTATGGTGAACTGGAGTATGAATGGAAGGGAAAACTAAGAAATCTCAATTCAAAAAGGAGTAAAAATACAAAGTGTGGAAGAAAGTATCAGTCGCTCAGTCGTGTCCGACTCTGTGATCCCATGGACTGTAGCCAGTCAGGCTTCTCTGTCCATGGGATTTCCCAGGCAAGAATACTGGAGTGGGTTGCTATTCCCTTCTCTAGGGGATCTTCCCCCCCCAGGAATTGAACCCAGGTCTCCTGCGTTGCAGGAGGATTCTTCACCATCTGAGCTCCAAGGGAAGCCCTTAAAAAGAGAAATGTCCTTCCCTAATATCTGGGAACAGAGTGTATAGTCTTTATGGGCAGGTCAAATTCTATGCAAAAATTATCTTTTATTGTTTAGTATATATTATTCTAATTGCCGAAAGGTTAGAGAAATCAAAGAATGATATGGGGAATTTATAACAACAGTGAAAAATAAAATTAATTGCACTTTATTATACACACGCAGGCTATTTTTTCCCCACGACCCGTTTGACCATGGATATGTCCCTGGACAGCTCTGGATGTCAGTCTCCTAGTCTGTGAAGTGAGGTGTTGGAGCCTCCTGCTGACATGGTGAATTGTGCTCCCTTGGCCCCGTGCTGTAGAGCCTGAATTGTCGTTCAAAGGCTGCACATTGTGTCAGATCCGTGCTAGCACTCAGTACGTTCATGGGGTACTTCCTTTCCTTTTCCTTTCTCCTACTTCTTGGTTTAATTTTCTGTCTATAGTTTGATAAGTGAAAAAAAAAAAAGTGAAACTGTTAGTCAGTCAGTCATGTCTGACTCTTCACAACTCCATGAACTGCAGCCCACCAGGCCCTTCTGTCCGTGGGATTTTCCAGGCAGGAATACTGCAGTGGGCTGCCATTTTCTCCTCCAGGGGATCTTCCTGATCCAGGGATCAAACCTGTGTCTGCTGCATTGGCAGGCAAATTCTTTACTTCTGAGCCAAATGGGAAGCACATGCCTTTCCTGCCCACCCCTGCCTGGCTTCTGGGCCTCAGTGTTTCTCATTCACCCTGAACTGCTTAATTGTTCCTCTGAACTCTTACTGCTTCCCTCCTTGTCTGTTTCCCCTCCTGGAGTATGAGCTCCATGAGGACACACACTTCTGTTCACTGCTGTGTATACCCAGACAGGAAGTGTTTGTGCAATGGGTGAATGCAACATGAATCTAAGACCCACTGCCCCAAGGGCCTTGTGTGTTACGTGCTTCCCTGGTGGCTCAGACAGTAAAGAATCCACCTGTGGTGTAAGAGACCCGGGTTCAGTCCCTGGGTCGGGAAGATCCCCTGGAGAGGGAATGGCTACCCACTCTAGTATTCTTTCCTGGAGAATTCTGTGGACAGGGGAGCCTGGTGAACATAGTCCATGGGGTGGCAAAACAGTCAGACACAACTGAGTGATTAGGGTCCGTAAATCAAGGCGAAGACATCAAGTCCAGGAACACGGTGTCTTGTGTGTACTGACCATGCCTTTCCTTGTGCTCACCTTTCCATCCCTAGGGAGTCTGAACTGGCACACAGCTCACTGCCTGGGCACTGCCAGCCTGATGATTGACACAGAGGGGGTGGCTTCTGTGCATTGAGGGTGTGGAAGGAACACATCGTGTACTCATGGCTTCCAGTGTTGGCGGGACAATCTGGAAGGTTGTGTGTAGCTGGAGTGAAATCTCTGGACTCATGATTACCCTGCTCAAATATCCCTTTCTCATTAATAAAAGACTAGGCAAGCATCAAAGGAAAACCTCACAGGTCTCTAACTGTTACCAGCACTGTAAGAAGGCAAAGTGCTTTTTCTTTTTCTGGAATGGTTACAATAGGCAAACTCCCAGTCCGCAGTGGGTTAAAGGTGCTGAAAATCCCTCAGTAGGGAGCTACAATTACTAACATTTGCTGACAGTATTTGTGAAGGTGGAGAACAGTTTTCTTAAAGCGAATCAAGCAATCTTTGGCCACTGTAGCAGTAAGCAGTGTCCTGTGACAGGACAGGACTTAACAAGAAATTTTCCCCTATTGAGCAGCTAAAGCAAGCACATTTTGAAGCTTACAAGGAAGAAAGAAGGAAATGTGGGAGGCATATGTCTTATTAAATGGCATTCATTTCCCCATTCTCAAACGGAAGTGCCAGGCCATTACTTCACTACATAATGAGTGGAACATGGGTATGTAATTAGGCATCACCTCATGACTGCATGAGCTGTTAATCAAACAATAATTTTAAGGGTTGTCACGAAAGGAAGGTTCAGGACTTTTCTTGGGTTATTATTATTATTATTTTTTTTAAGTAGTAAGCAACTAGGTAGTACAGTTCTGAGAAAAGAAACGTCAAACCTTAAATATCAGAATCTTTCTTTTTAACTGAAATAATATGCTATCCTTCGAGGTTGTCATTGCTTTTCAGAAGTCCCTTCAAGGTTTTCTTTGGGGCTTTACCTTGCTGAAAGTATTTTAGCCTACTGATAGGAGAGATCAATGTAGTTAGGAACTTTTAAGTTTTGGGTTAAATCTGAGTAAAAATTTGGACATGTAAGTTTTACCATCTTAGGTTTTTCTCTCCCCTGTCATGACCCACATGAGGATGGTGGGGTTCAGGGCAAGGTGGAAGTGAAAATGTTAGTCACTCAGTTGTGTCCAACTCTTTGTGACCCCATGGACTGTAGCCCACCAGGCTCCTCTGTCCATGGAATTCTCCAGACAAGAATACTGAAGTGAGTAGCCATTCCCTCCTCCAGGGGATCTCCCCAACCCAGGCATCGAACCTGGGTCTCCTGCCTTGCAGGCAGATTCTTTACTGTATGAGCTACCAGGGAAGCCACCCCCAAATCGGCCACTTTGGTATATGATTTTGAATTAAAGTTACTTAAGAAACAACGAGTACAAGAAGGACACTCTGACCCTCCTCTGACCTTCTGAAAATAAGACATAAATCTCCCACATGAAATGTGGAGATGGACATTCTTATCATTAGAGATAGAAAACTCCAGACCAGGGAGGCTGTATAAAAAGTCTGTTACTGCTTCTCCAATCTCTTCGCCCAGACTCACACTTTTTTGTCTTGTAAATGATTCACAAATTTATTGTTTATCTAGAAGGTACAAAGGCTGCCTGCTTTGGCCATTTCTTTAGGTTTCATTTCTTTGGCCCCCATACACAAAAAATTAATATTTCTCTTGTTAACCTCTTTTATTATAAGGAGTGTCTTAGCCAAAAATCTGGAAGGGTAGAGGAAAAATTATTTCTTTCTTTTACAAATAGATTCAGTGCATTGAATTCAATTTGCAGGTTTAAGATTTTTAAGCAACCAGTTCGTTCAGATTCAAATAAAGCAAATGATATCTGGCTGGTTGAATCATCTTGCAATGTATTCTCCTGAAATTACAAAAATTACTGAGGCCTGGAGACATTTCCTTAGCTAGTCTAGACAATTGTTTAAAATTGTTTTGCATGATGCCAGTGTGGATGATTGTAATATTACTTCACTTATACCAAACAAACACTACTGCCATGTAAGCCTCAACACCTGTTTTTGTTAGTTCTCTGGCTTGTTGCCTTTATACATGGAACAGGACTGCTCAGTTGAGGTCTGATGTCCCCCTGTGTTTGAAGGAGGCCCTGCTGGTCTGCTCGATGTGGCCACTGAGACGTCTGGGCTCTAAACATGCATCCACTCCTTGGGCTGTGCCTCCTGGAGCTCCAGAGCCATTCATACCAGAGGATGCCTGATTTCTTCCTGCACAACAGCTTTGTCCCCCCAGGACGGCCACTGATCAATAGTCATAGCTTCAAAGAGTATGCCATTTATTAGCAGGCAGACAGGTGAGGGGAAACCTGGGAACACTGAATGGAGAAAAATAATGTTTGTTTCCATCAGTGATGAGATTGGTGGGCAGTTCAGAAAATGAGACAAAAGTGGCTGAACTCAAAAGCCCAGGAGGTGGGGAGCTCTGCCTGTCCACCTTCATGGCAACAGAAGAGCAGCCCCTCACTGTACAAGCGAGCTAGCAGCTGATGCATTCTGCCAGTCCACCACCAAATGATAGGGGAGACAGTTAAGAGGGCTTTTAATGAAGGCAGATCTGAGATGTAGAAGTTTGGAAGAAGGAGTAAATCTGACTTTCTAGCAGGGTCTGGCTCATAGCCTCTTCATTCAGACTATTAAAATTAAAGCTAAAAGAAAACTAAATGAAAATTAAAACCAGATCTGAATAACAGCTGAGAAGAAAGGGAAAGAAATGTGACATCCCTATCAGCATGTTTTTACAAAAACTTTCTAGACGATTTGTCTGTGTGCTGTTGTGTTGTACTGTGCAGACTGGAGCCAGCCAGGCTCCTCTGTCCGTGCAAATTCCTGGGCAAGGATATGCCGAGGTGGGTTGCCATTGCTTCTCCAGGGATCTTTCCAACCCAGGGCTCAAACCTGTGTCTCCTGCATTGGTAGGCGTATTCTTTACCACTGAACCAACTGGAAAGCCACATATTTGTTGTTGTTGAACAGTTGCTAAGTTGTGTCTGACACTTTGTGACCCCACGGACTGCAGCATGCCAGGCTCCTCTGTCCTCTACTGTCTCCAGAGTTTGCTCAGATTCATGTTCATTGAGTCCACTGAGTCAGTGATGCTGTCTAACCATCTCATCCTCTGCTGCCTTCTTCTCCTTTTGCCTTCAATCTTTCCCAGAATTAGAGTCTTTTCCAATGAGTCAGCTTTTTGCATCAGGTGGCCAAAGGATTGGAGCTTCAGCTTCAGTCAGTCCTTCCAATGAATATTCAGGGTTGATTTTCTTTAGCATTGATTGGTTTGATCTCCTTGCTATCCAAGGGAATGATTCCCAAAAGTCTTCTCTAGCACCACAATTTGAAAGAAACAATTCTTGAGTGCTCAACCTTCTTTATGGTCCAACTCTCACATCTGTATTAGCTTTGTAATATTAATTAATGTGACAATATTGGTGAGTTGACCCATGGCCCTTTCCCACCTCTGTGGTCCTCTGGTCCCCAATAAACCCCAGCATTTAACATAAAGGTATAATGGCACACTTGTAGATGCCTATTTACTTGATCATAGCCCTCTCTTGATTCTACCCTTATTTTTTGACTCACCTTGCCTTTTGGGCTTCCCTGGTGGCTCAGATGTTAAAGCATCTGCCTACAGTGCGGGAGACCTGGGTTCGATCCCTGGGTGGGGAAGATCCCCTGGAGAAGGAAATGACAACCCAGCCCAGTATTCTTGCCTGGAGAATCCCATGGATGGAGGAGCCTGGTGGGATATAGTCCACGGGGTCGCAAAGAGTCAGACACGACTGAGCGACTTCACTCACTTTGCCTTTTTAATAAATAGCAAGTTTTAAAAAGATTTTTATTTTTTATTTTTGTCATCTCTCATGAGAAATATTCACGGGGCAAACCCTTGCATGCACATATGTTGGCATAAACATTAACCCATAATAATGGCCATATATGAAATATTGTACTTCCTTTCGAGAAAAGGATGACTTAGCCTCAGAGAGAGAGTCAGACAAGGACTGGCAGTGGTACTGGGAACAGTTCAGGTGAGCATCTGGGGAACTGATTCTATTGGGTTCGGACCCAGTACCTCTGAAACTCTGCTGGAAAAACTCTTGTGACGTCTTAGATGTGTCATTTTGAGTCTGTCATGGAATTAAGTATCCCCAAGCCTCTACTTTCCTGTCTTTTTCATAGGCCAGGTGTTATCAGTTCAACAGGTGTGCATAAGAGAGGAGGAAAGGCCTCATGCCTGGGGCAGAGACGTCTGAGATGCGGCTGCACCATCTGTAGGATCTGTCTCCTCCCTCCTCCCTCCATTCTTTATCCTCCTAGCATCCTAAAAGAAAAAGGGAAACAAAAACTATTTTCACAGGGCTCAACATTTGAGGCAAGTACACTTTCTCCAATTTTCCTGGGAGGAGATCAGCCTTCACATTGGTTTATTCATTAAGTTGTCACCGGAAAGAGAACAATTCAGAAGGAAGAAGAAAAGCCATCCTCCAACTTTGGAAATTGAAGGAACGTGTGTGTTCAATGAGAAAGAAGAGAGTGTCGACCCATTTTTATGGTTTTAGAGGAGAAAGTACAGTGATGAGGCCCACTGACTTTTTGAAATGCTTGTTATGAATGAAGCGGAAAAAAAATGTCACAAGCATTTTCCAGGACAGAGCCTGAGATGCAGGGTAACTGACAGTTACAAATGAGTGGTGATCAGTAAAGAGTGCCTTATTGCCAAGAAGCCATCTCTTCTTAAATGTCTCAAGTGCCTGTACCACTCTTGAAATGTAATCATCTTCTGAATTGGACCTTCCGGCACCAGCCTTCCAGCCTCTCTTACAGACCTGTGCTCAGCACTGCTGATATGCTGTTCAGTTTCTGTCTCAATAAGCTCTGAATTAGAGACTGGCATAAAAGATTTAAGATGGGTAGATTTAAAGAGGTGGTCAAACAAATGTAGAATTCCCAGGAAACTAGAATTACGTGTGAATTTCTAGTTATCTAGGTGAGGAAATTCTTTGCAGCCTTTTAATCTTCACTTTATGTCTTATTGAGCTTCATTAAAAGAGAAGACCTGGGACTTCAGTATCTGAGGTCAACAGAAAAATCTCTTGTATTTATATTAGGAAATAAGATAATGAAATTCTGTTTACAACAGCATCAAAACAATCAGACTTAGTAACACATTTCATGACAGATGTGTATGACACATACTGAAAATTATGGGACATTGCTCAGAACCAAAGAGGCCTTAAGTAAGCGGAGGTGCTTCATTGAAGAACTGGGAAACTTACCATTGCTTAAAAATACTAATTCAAAATGGTATATGTACCCCAATATTCATAGCAGCATCATTTACAGTGGCCAAGATATGGAAGTAACTAAGTGTCCACTGACAGATAAAGGGGTAAAGAGTATGTGGTACTTATATGCAATGGACTGTTTCTCAGCCATAGAAAAGAATGAAATCTTGTCATCTGGGGCAACATGGATGGACCTGGAGGGCATTATGCTGAGTGAAATGAGCCAGACACAGAAGGACACATACTGAATGATTTAATTTATATATGGAATATAAAAGTACAGAAAACTAGTGAATATAACAAAAAGAAGCAGACTCACAGTGAGAACAAACTACTTGTTAACCAGGGGGGAGAAGGAAGCTTATAGGAGTAGAGGTGTAAGTGGTACAAACTATTATGTATAAAATAAGCTGCATAGATATATCAACAACGCAGGCAACATAGCCATTGTTTTATAAATGGAGCATAACCTTTAAAATAAAAAGAACAGTTATTCCCTGATTGAAATGTAGAATCAACACAATTGCAATCAAAACACTAAAAAGCTTTAAAAAAATAGATGATGCATTAGATTCCTATTGCTGCTGTAACAAATTACCCCAAACTTAAGGGCTTAAGATAACACAGTCTATCATCTCACAGTTCAAGAGGCCAGAATTCTGAGATGAATCTAACAAACTGCCACAAACTTAGTGGCTTAAAATAACACAACTTATCATCTCATAGATCTAGAGGCCAGAAGTCTGAGATGAATCTAACCGTACTGAAATCAAGCTCTTGGCTATGCTGGTTCGTCCTGGGGGTGCCAGGGTTTGGCCTGTTGGTGCTGTGCCTAGCTTCTGTTGGCCTCCATATTCCTTGGCTTGTGCCCACATCACTTCAAGCTCTGTCCTGCAGTTAAATTACCTCTTCCTTTTCTCTAGTCAAATGTCCCTCCATCTCCTTCTTAGAAATACTTGTTATTATATTTATGGCCCACTTAGATAATCCACCATGATTTCTCCAGGTAATCCTTGACTTGATCACATCCATACAATCTCTTTTGCCATATATGATAACATTCCTAGGTTCCAGGGATTGACTTGGATGTCTTTAAGGGCCATTCCCTGGCCTTCCAAGGAATATGTAAACTCTTTCTAAAATTAATATAGAAACAGAAAGAATCTAAAGCAGAAAACACAGTATTGAAGAAGAACCAAGTTGGAAGACTTATGCTACCTAGTTTTAAGACATGCTATGAAATTACAGTAATCAGCTTGGTGGTTTTGATGTATGAACAGAGAAATAGGTCTATGAAACTACAGGGAAATAAGAGTTTCTTGAATTTCTCAGTGTTCCTGTAAAAATCCCCAGCCTCTTGAGCCATATAAAGTTGGAGAGTGTTTGCTCTTACTTCTAACGTTTCATAACTATAGGAAGTAGATCTCTAGCTAATTTTTAAAAACTCCTCTTATCACCCCAAAGCCAAATGGTCACATCCCTGAACAGACATGTGGATGAGTCTCAAAGGTTGTAGGGTAGAGAATTATAGTCCTAGGTATTTTTTGTTGTTTAGTTGATTCTTAGCAACCCCATGGACTGCAGCATGCCAGGCTTCTCTGTCCTTTGCTATCTCCCAGACTTTGCTCAACCTCATGTTCGTTGAGTCAGTGATGCTATGTAACCACCTCATCCTCTGTCTCCCCCTTCTCTTCCTGCCCTCAATCTTTCCCAGCATCAGGGTCTTTCCAGTGAGTCGGCTGTTCACATCAGGTGGCCAAAGGATTGGAGCTTCAGCTTCAGCATCAGTCCTTCCAGTGAATATTCAGGGTTGATTTCCTTTAGAATTGACTGGTTTGATCTCCTTGCAGTCCAAGGGACTCTCAAGTCTTCTCCAGCACCACAGTTCAAAATCATCAGTTCTTTGGTGCTCAGCCTTCTTTATGGTCCAACTCTCATATCTGTACATGACTACTGGAAAAACCATAGATTTGACTATACAGACCTTTGTTGGCAAAGTGATGTCTCTGTGTTTTAATATGCTCTCTAAGTTTATCATAGCTTTCTTTCCCAGGTATTTACATTTGAAACAATCTAAATTTCTGTGTAAGTGGCGCTGAACTTTCTGAATGCACTTGAAAGTGACTGTTTTTGCCAAAAGCAGTTGAACCCATTTTTTCTATCTTCTTAGCCTATAAAATTTGGCGATCAATCTTTAGTGTGTTTAAGATTCACTCAGAAATTCTAAACTCATCCTGTAGTACACAGCATGCGTACACTGTGTAGACACTTTGTACACAGTGGATCTGGCAAGGGCCTCGGAATCTTTTTAACAAACAGGCCAAATGTTTCTAATGCGGGTGGTCTAAGGGCCACTTTGCGATCACAGCCAGGAAAAATGTTGATTCCTCAATGAAAATGATGTTCAGTACTTGGTGAAAGAGACAAACATGTACTAATCATCACAGAGGATAACAGTCTTCCGTGGAAGTCAACACTGCGAAAGAAAGAAAACAGGGCACAGAGAAGGGTTCGAAGTGGACTAAAGTATTCTTATTATCAGCCCTCCTGATTAAAGTGCCCATGCAGAAGATTTAGTGACAACGTCACCAGTAGCATTTCCTAGTTTTATCCTTTTTGCTGAGTTTTGTCTTTTTATAGAGTGGCTGCCATTTTTAAGGCACCACGAGATGACTTTCTACTAGTGACAGAAGCTCTGCTATTTTCTTTCTTCCTCTTTCTCGCATTTGTCATCTACGTTTTCTCGGTGCTGGTGGTAGTTTAGTGGCTAAGTCACCTCCAACTCTTTGTGACCCCATGGACTGTAGCTCTCCAAGCTCCTCTATCCATGAGTTTCTGCAGGCAAGAATCCTGGAGTGGGTAGCCATTTCCTTTTCCAGGGGATCTACCCACCTGGAGATTGAACCTGAGTTTTCTGCGTCTCCTGTGTTGACAAGCAGTTTCTTCATGACCGTGCCACCAGGGAAGCACCTATATTTTCTTACTTAATCCCTAAAAACACTATTGTTATATTTTACCTTCATTTTTCAGATAAGAAGACTGAATAAATGCCAAAGCCATTTTGGCTGTTTGACTCTATTGCCTGCACTGTTAAACCCCATCTTATTACATATAGCACTATTTAGAGGAATAGTTTATTTTTTATTTTTATGCTTTCTTCTTATTTTTAAGTTAATGTAGTTTTCAATTGAATTATAGTTGATTCACGATGTTGTGTTAGTTTCAGGTGTAGGGCAAAGTGAATCAGTTATACATATATCCACTCTGTTTTAGATTCTCTTCCCTTGTAGCTTATTATGAAATACTGAGTCTAGTTCTCCATGCTATTCAGTAGACCTTTGCTGTTGATCTATTTTATACACAGTAAAATGTGTATATGTCCATCCCAAACTCCTAATTTGTCTCCTTTCCCTTTTGGTAGCCATAAGTTTTTTTCTATGTCTTGTAGGTCTATTTCTGTATAGTAGTTCATTTCTGTGATTAAAAATCTTTTTTAGCTTCCACATATAAGCGATAGCATACGATATTTGCGTAGCATACGATATTTGTCTTCCTCTGTCTGGCTTACTTATAAACAGGAACGTGGATGGACTTGATATTAAGGGACTATCTAGTCAAGGCTATGGTTTTTCCAGTGGTCATGTATGGATGTGAGAGTTGGACTGTGAAGAAAGCTGAGCACTGAAGAATTGATGCTTTTGAACTGTGGTGTTGGAGAAGACTCCTGAGAGTCCCTTGGACTGCAAGGAGATCCAACCAGTCCATTCTAAAGGAGATCAGCCCTGGGTGTTCTTTGAAAGGAATGATGCTAAAGTGGAAACTCCAGTACTTTGGCCACCTCATGCAAAGAGCTGACTCATTGGAAAAGACTCTGATGCTGGGAGAGATTGGGGGCAGGAGGAAAAGGGGATGACGGAGGATGAGATGGCTCGATGGCATCACCGACTCGATGGATGTGAGTTTGAGTGAACTCTGGGAGTTGGTGATGGACAGGGAGCCCTGGCGTGCTGTGATTTATGGGGTCGCAAAGAGTCAGACACAACTGAGCGACTGAACTGAACTGAAGAATTAAACTTCTGTTACTCGAGGTGAATATAACCAACAGGCAGCACCTTTAGGCAAGCATGAAGTGTTTTTGGCTAGTGTTATGGTTTAGAGGCGCAGGAGCATGGCAACTGTGATGGCACACGAGCGGGGTCAAGGGGAGCTGCCCCATGCCCGAGGGTGGGGCGGC
The DNA here is from genome assembly GCF_001704415.2 of Capra hircus. Lineage (NCBI taxonomy): Eukaryota > Metazoa > Chordata > Mammalia > Artiodactyla > Bovidae > Capra > Capra hircus. Next base: position 5,148,894 of record NC_030815.1, on the reverse strand, counting down.
AGCCTAGGGGAGCTACCCTGCCTCCAAAGTAAGGAGCAGCGGCTGCACTTTGCTGGAGCAGCCGTGAAGAGAGACCCCCACGTCCAAGGTAAGAGAAACCCAAGTAAGATGGTAGGCACTGAGAGAGGGGATCAGAGGGCAGACAGACTGAAACTACAGTCATAGTCAACTAGCCGATCTGATCACACGGACCATGGCCTTGTCTAACTCAGTGAAACTAAGCCATGCCGTGTGGGGCCACCCAAGACAGCCAGGTCATGGCGGAGAGGTCTGACAGAATGTGGTCCACTGGAGAAGGGAATGGCAAACCACTTCAGTATTCTTGCCTTGAGAACCTCATGAACAGTATGAAAAGGCAAAAAGATAGGATACTGAAAGATAAACTCCCCAGGTCAGTAGGTGCTTAATATGCTACTGGAGATCAGTGGAGAAATAACTCCAGAAAGAATGAAGGGATGGTGCCAAAACAAAAACCACACCCAGTTGTGAATGGGACTGGTGATGGAAGCAGGGTTTGATGATATAAAGAGCAATGTTGCATAGGAACCTGGAATGTTAGATGCATGAATCAAGGCAAACTGGAAATGGTCAAACAGGAGATGATAAGGGAGAACATCGACATTCTAGGAATCAGTAAACTAAGATGGACTGGAATGGGTGAATTTAACTCAGATGACCATCATATCTACTACTGTGGGCAGGAATCCCTTAGAAGAAATAGAGTAGCCATAAGAGTCTGAAATGCAGTACTTGGGTGCAATCTCAAAAACGACAGAATGATCTCTGTTCATTTCCAAGGCAAACCATTTGATATCATGGTGATCCAAGCCTATGCCCCAACTAGTAACACTGAAGAAGCCGAAGTTGAATGTTTCTGTAAAGACCTACAAGACCTTTTAGAACTAACACCCAAAAAAGATGTCCTTTTCATTATAGGGGACTGGAATGCAAAAGTAGGAAGTCAAGAAACACCTGGAGTAACAGGCAAATTTGGCCTTGGAATGCGGAATAAAGCAGGGCAAAAGCTAATAGAGTTTTGCCAAGAGACCGCACTGGCCATAGCAAGTACCCTCTTCCAACAACACAAGAGAAGACTCTACACATGGACATCATCAGATGGTCAACACCAAAATCAGATTGATTATATTCGCAACCAAAGATAGGGAAGCTCTATACAGTCAGCAAAAACAAGACTGGGAGCTGACTGTGGCTCAGATCATGAACTCCTTATTGCCAAATTCAGACTTAAATTGAAGAAAGTGGAGAAAACCACTAGACCATTCAGGTATGGCCTAAATCAAATCCCTTATGACTATACAGTGGAAGCGAGAAATAGATTTAAGGGACTAGATCTGATAGACAGAGTGCCTGATGAACTATGGATGGAGGTTCATGACATTGTACTAGAGATAAGAATCAAGACCATCCCCAAGAAAAAGAAATGCAAAAAAGCAAAATGGCTGTCTGAGGAGGCTTTACAAATAGCTGTGAAAAGAAGAGAAGCAAAAAGCAAAGGAGAAAAGGAAAGATAATACCCATTTGAATGCAGTGTTCCAAAGAATAGCAAGGAGAGATAAGAAAGCCTTCCCCAGCGATCAATGCAAAGAAATAGAGGAAAAGAACAGAATGGGAAAGACTAGAGATCTTTTCAAGAAAATCAGAGATACCAAGGGAATATTTCATGCAAAGATGGGCTCGATAAAGGACAGAAATGGTTGGGAGACCTAACAGAAGCAGAAGATATTAAGAAGAGGTGGCAAGAATACACAGAAGTACTATACAAAAAAGATCTTCATGACCCAGATAATCACAATGGTATGATCACTCACCTAGAGCCAGACATCCTGGAATGTGAAGTCAAATGGGTCTTACAAAGCATCACTGTGAACAAAGCACGTGGAGGTGATGGAATTCCAGTGGAGCTATTTCAAATCCTGAAAGATGATGCTGTGAAAGTGCTGCCCTCAATATGCCAGCAAATTTGGAAAACTGAGCAGTGGCCACAGGACTGGAAAAGGTCAGTTTTCATTCCAATCCCACAGAAAGGCAATGCGAAAAAATGCTCAAACTACTGCATAATTGCATTCATCTCACACACTAGTAAAGTAATGCTTAAAATTCTCCAAGCCAGGCTTCAGCAATACGTGAACCATGAACTTCCAGATGTTCAAGCTGGTTTTAGAAAAGGCAGGGGAACCAGAGATCAAATTGCCAACATCTGCTGGATCGTGGAGAAAGCAAGAGAGTTCCAGAAAAACATCTATTTCTGCTTTACTGACTGTGACAAAGCCTTTGACTGTATGGGCCACAATAAACTGGAAAATTCTGAAAGAGATGGAAATACCACACCACCTGACCTGCCTCTTGAGAAACCTATATGCAGGTCAGGAAGCAACAGTTTAGAACTGAACATGGAACAACAGGCTGGTTCCAAATAGGAAAAGGAGTATGTCAAGGCTGTATATTGTCACCTTGCTTATTTAACTTCTATGCAGAGTACATCATGAGAAACACTGGGCTGGAGGAAGCACAAGCTGGAATCAAGATTGCCAGGAGACATATTATTTGCATATCAGATATGCAGATGACACCACCCTTATTGGCAGAAAGTGAAGAAGAACTACAGAGCCACTTGACGAAAGTGAAAGAGGAGAGTGAAAAAGTTGGCTTAAAGCTCAACATTCAGAAAACTAAGATCATGGTATCTGGTCCCATCACTTCATGTCAAATAGATGGGGAAACAGTGGCTGACTTTATTTTTGGGAGCTCCAAAATCACTGCAGATGGTGATTGCAGCCATGAAATTAAAAGATGCTTGCTCCTTGGAGGGAAAGTTATGACCAACCTAGTGTTCCTGCCTGGAGAATCCCAGGGATGGCGGAGGCTGGTGGGCTGCCATCTCTGGGGTTGCACAGGGTTGAACATGACTGAAGCAACTTAGCAGCAGCAGCAGACGGCATATTAAAAAGCAGAGACATTACTTTGCCAACAAAAGTCCATCTAGTCAAGGCTATAGTTTTTCCAGTGGTCATGTATGGATGTGAGAGTTGGACTATAAAGAAGGCTGAGCGCCGAAAAATTGATCCTTTTGAACTGTGGTGTTGGAGCAGACTCTTGAGTCCCCTGGACTACAAGGAGATCCAACCAGTCCATCCTAAAGGAGATCAGTCCTCGGTGTTCATTGGAGGGACTGATGCTGAAGCTGAAACTCCAATACTTTGGCCACCTGATGTGAAGAGCTGACTCACTGGCGAAGACCCTGATGCTGGGAGAGATTGAAGGAAGGAGGAGAAGGGGACAACAGAGAATGAGATGGTTGGATGGCATCACTGACTCGATGGGCATGGGTTTGTGTGGACTCTGGGGGTTGGTGATGGACAGGGAGGCCTGGCATGCTGCAATTCATGGGGTCACAAAGAGTCAGACATGACTGAGCAACTGAAGTGAACTGAACTGATGGTTTAGAGGTGTTCAGGAAAAGTTTAGGCAAGAAGATTGGTGATGTGGTAAGGACAATAACTTGAGCATGTGTTGTAATAAGAGATGTTTGCACTCCATGCGGTGGGGGTGGAAAGTGTCTGGGAATCCTTGAAAATGAGGCATGATGGAAAGTTTGGACAACTAGCTTGATGATGCTCTCTTGCAGAGGGTGGATTGCAAGGATCAGAAATTCCAGGTGAAGTGACCCACTTGAGAAATTTACATCATTTAGGAGCAGAACAATACAAGTATTTGTAGAGTATCCTGAAATTTGCAGAACCTTCCAGAAGATGTAATCCACTTGGTCTTCATGAAAGCTTTCTTATTCCTTTTTCACATCACTGACCTCCTCAATTAGGAAAACCACTGCTATTTGTTGTTTTCACTAGATAATCTTGGGCAAGGTTTTCACTTCGGTAAACAGAGTTCATGCCTGGTGACTATGTCATGGTTTTGAAGAAATTTCTTGTGTTTGGAAATTAATTGTGTACAGTTGCTTGATTCAATGAACCCTTCAGGCCATTTTAGTTTCTTTTGGACATGCATATATATGAGTTTTCAAAAAAGCTTCTTCCTATGACTATATGAGCTCTCCCCTTTGCTCTGATCATATAGCTAAGCTTTGAAGAATTTTATTGCAAATAGAAGAAAGTAGCAAAATACTCAGAGAAGGCAGTGGCACCCCACTCCAGTCCTCTTGCCTGGAAAATCCCATGAACGGAGGAGCCTGGTAGGCTGCAGTCCAGGGGGTCGTGAAGAGTCAGACACGACTGAGCGACTTCACTTTCCCTTTTCACTTTAATGCATTGGAGAAAGAAATGGCAACCCACTCCAGTGTTCTTGCCTGGAGAAGCCCAGGGACGGGGGAACCTGGTGGGCTGCCGTCTATGGGGTCACACAGAGTCGGACACGACTGAAGCGACTTAGCAGCAGCAGCAGCAGGATAATACTGCTTCATCCCTTCCATTAATTCCTTAAAATCTTTTCAAACTCCAATCAGAGTTAGTGTAATTAGACAATTTTCCATGGTAAGGTTAAAATTCTTAATCTGGTTAGTGTGATGATATAATATAGTGCCCCCAAACTGTTCTGTACACTAGTAATTACAACCTGATCATTAGTTCTACTTAGGTTACTTTGGAAATGACAGAAACTTTATTTGTGGAAGCTATTTGGTACATCCTCATGGTGCCATAAGCTTCCCAGGTGGCCAGAGTGGTAAAGAATCTGCCTGTTAATGCAGGAGACCTAAGAGACACAGGTTTGATCCCTGGAGAGAAAGATCCCCTGGAGAAGGGAATGGCAACCCACCCCAGTATTCTTGCCTGGGAAATTCTATGGACACAGGAGTCTGGCAGGCTGTAGCAATCCCTGTGTGTGGGATTGCAGTCAGACAGGGCTAAGCAACTTATTAGCACACAGTGCCATAACCAACTGTCTATTCGAATATAAAAGTAAATTGCTATGTTTTCACTTAGATAAGTGAAAATTTTACTGGTTTGGCCACATCTACTATTCTATCAGTTGTTTAGTCTATACGTAGAGTTAACTTTTCTTCTGTTCATTTCAGTACCTCAGTCATGTCCGACTCTGTGACCCCATGGACTGCAGCATCCCAGGTCTCCTTGTCCATCACCAACTCCAAGAACTTGCTCAAACTCATGTCCATCAGTCGGTGATGCCATCTAACGATCTCATCCTCTGTTGTCCCCTTCTTCTCTCCTCTTCTTCTTCAATCTTTCCCAGCATCAGGGTTTTTTTTCCAGTGAATCAGTTCTTCACAGCAGGTGTCCAGAGTATTGGAGTTTCAGCTTCAGCATCAGTCCTTCCAATGAATATTCAGGACTGTTTTCTCCTTGCAGTCCAAGGGACGCTCAAGAGTCTTCTCCAACACCACAGTTTAAAAGCATCAATTTTTTAGCATTCAGCTTCCATTAGAGTCCTACTCTCACATCCATACATGACTACTGGAAAAATCATAGCTTTGGCTAGACAGACCTTTGTCAGCAAAGTAATGAATGTCTCTGCTTTTTAATATGCTGTCTAGGTTGGTCATAGCTTTTCTTCCATGGAGCACATTTCTTTTAATTTCATGGCTGCAGTCACCATCTGCAGTGATTTTGGAGCCCAAGCAAATAAAGTCTGTCACTGTTTCCATTGTTTCTCCATTTATTTGCCATGAAGTGATGGACTCAAATGCCATGATCTTCGTTCTTTGAATGGTGAGTTTTAAGCCAGCTTTTTCAGTTTCCTCTTTCACTTTTATCAAGATGCTCTTCAGTTCCTCTTCACATGGTGCCATAAGGGTCGGGTCATCTGCATATATGAGGTTGTTGATATTTCTCCTGACAATCTTGATTCCAGCTTGTGCTTCATGCAGCCCAGCATTTCTCATGATGTACTCTGCATATAAGTTAAATAAGCAGGGTGACAATATACAGCATTAAATTACTCTGTTCCCAGTTTTGAACCAGTCTGTTGTTCCATGTCCAGTTCTAACTGTTGCTTCCTGACCTGCACACAGATTTCTCAGGAGGCAGATCAGGTGGTCTGGTATTCCCATCTCTTGAAGATTTTTCCACAGTCTATTGTGATCTACAAAGTCAAAGGCTTTCACATAATCAATTAAGCCAAAGTAGCTATTTTTCTGAAATTCTCTTGCTTTTTTGATGATCCAGTGGACCTTGGCAGTTTGATTTCTAGTTCCTGCCTTTTCTAAATCCAGCTTGAACATCTGGAAGTTCACAGTCACATACTGTTGAAGCCTGGCTTGGAGAATTTTGAGCATTACTTTGTAGTGTGTGAGATGAGTGCAGTTGTGCGATAGTTTGAACACTCTTTGGCATTGCCCTCTTTGGGATTGGAGTGAAAACTGACCTTTTCTAGACCTGTGGCTACTGCTGAGTTTTCCAAATTAGCTGGTCTGTTCAGTGCAGCACTTTCACAGCAGTATCTTTTTCAATTTGAAATAGCTCAGCTGGAATTCATTCACCTCCACTAGTTTTGTTTGTAGTGCTGCTTCCAAAGGCCCACTTGACTTCACATTCCCGGATATCTGACTCTAGATGAATGATCACACCATCCTGGTTATCTGGGTCATGAAGATCTTTTTTGTATAGTTCTTCTGTGTATTCTTGCCACCTGTTCTTAATATCTTCTGTGTCTGTTAGGACCATACCATTTCTGTCCTTTATTGTGCCCATCTTTGCATAAAATGTTCCCTTGGTATCTCTAATTTTGTTGAAGAGATCTCTAGTCTTTCCCATTCTGTTGTTTTCCTCTATGTCTTTGCATTGATCTCTTAGGAAGGTTTTCTTATCTCTCCTTGCTATTCTTTGGAACTCTGCATCCAAATGGGTATATCTTTCCTTTTATCCTTTTCTTTTTCCTTCTCTTCTTTTCGCTACTATTTGTAAGGCCTCCTCATACAACAATTTTGCCTTTGTGCATTTCATTTTTGGGCAGATGGTCTTGAGCACTGCCTCCTGTACAAAGTCATGAACCTCTGTCCATAGTTCTTCAGGCACTCTGTCTATCAGATCTAATCCCTTGAATCTATTTGTCACTTCCAGTGTATAATCATAAGAGATTTGATTTAGGTCATACCTGAATGATCTAGTGGTTTTCCCTGCTTTCTTCAACTTAGGTCTGAATTTGGCAATAAGGAGTTCATGATCTGAGCCACAGTCAGCTCCTGGTCTTGTTTTTGCTGACTGTATAGAGCTTCTCCATATAGAGCTTTTCGCTGCAAAGAATATAATCAGTCTTGATTTTGGTATTGACCATCTGGTCGTGTCAATGTGTAGAGTCTTCTCTTGTGTTGTTGGAAGAGGGTGCTTGCTATGACCAGTGTGTTCTCTTGACAAAATTCTTTTAGCCTTTGCCCTGCTTCATTTTGTACTCCACAGCCAAATTTTCCTATTACTCCATGTATCTCTTGACTTCCTACTTTTGTAATCCAGTCCCCTATGATGAAAAGGACATCTTTTTTTGGTTTTAGTTCTAGAACATCTTGTAGGTCTTCATAGAACCGTCCAACTTCAACTTGTTCAGCATTACTGGTTGGGGCATACGCTTGGATTACTGTGATATTGAATGGTTTGCCTTGGAAACCAATAGAGATCATTCTGTTGTTTTTTAGATCGCATCCATGTACTGCATTTCGGACTCTCTCTTTTACTGTGAAAGCTACTCCATTTCTTCTAAGGGAGTCCTGCCCACAGTAGTAAATATAATGGTCATCTGAGTTAAATTCGCCCACTCCCGTCCATTTTAGTTCGCTGATTCCTAAAATGTCGAAGTTCACTCTTGCCATCTCCTGTTTGACTATTTCTAATTTACCTTGATTCATGGACCTAACATTCCAGGTTCCTATGCAATATTGTTCTGTACAGCATCAAACTTTTCTTCTATCACCAGCCACATCCACACCTGGGCATTGTTTCTGCTTTAGCTATCTCTTCATTCTTTCTGGAATTATTTCTCCACTCTTCTCCAGTAGCATCAGTTCAGTTGCTCAGTTGTGTCCGACTCTTTGCGACCCCATGAATCGCAGCACGCCAGGCCTCCCTGTCCATCACCAACTCCCGGAGTTCACTCAGACTCATGTCCATTGAGTCAGTGATGCCATCCAGCCATCTCATCCTTGGTCGTCCCCTTCTCCTCCTGCCCCAATCCCTCCCAGCATCAGAGTCTTTTCCAATGAGTCAACTCTTCGCATGAGGTGGCCAAAGTACTGCAGTTTCAGCTTTAGCATCATTCCTTCCAAAGAAATCCCAGGGCTGATCTCCTTCAGAATGGACTGGTTGGATCTCCCTGAAGTCCAAGGGACTCTCAAGAGTCTTCTCCAACACCACTGTTCAAAAGCATCAATTTTTCGGCGCTCAGCCTTCTTCACAGTCCAACTCACACATCCATACATGACCACAGGAAAAACCATAGCCTTGACTAGACGGACCTTAGTTGGCAAAGTAATGTCTCTGCTTTTGAATATGCTGTCTAGGTTGGTCATAACTTTTCTTCTAGTAGCATATTGGGCACCTAATGACCTGGGAGTTCATACTTCAGTACCATATCTTTTTGCCTTTTCATACTGTTCATGGGGTTCTCAAGCCAAGAATACTGAAGTGATCTGCCATTTCCATCTCCAGTGGACCTTGGTTTGTCAGAACTTTCCACCATGACATGTCCGTTTTGGGTGGCCCTACACAGCATGGCTCATAGTTTCACTGAGTTAGATAAGGCTGTGATCCATGTGATCAGTTTGATTAGTTTTCCGTAATTGTTGCTTTCATTCTGTATGCCCTCTGATAAGGATAAGAGACTTAGGAAAGCTTCCTGATGGCAGAGACTGAGTTTTCTTAGCAGAGTAAATAATTTTATAAGTACAGTATATCATATATAAGTAGTTCTTCAAACCTAAACTTTGAAGTATGGTTAGGTTTTTATTTATTACTACTGATAATTGAAGCAAAAACCTCAATAACAATAAAAGTAGTAACTATCATTCATTGAGCCATGAATATATGGCAGAGATTATGTTTAACCAATCTTTTGTCTTTAAAAGCCCATTTATTCCTTATTATAATCTTGAGTATATATTAAGCATGTAAGAAACCTTAGAGTCAGAGAAGCTAAATAATGAAGGAAGAAGTCACACAGTCTATGGGAGAAAAGTCAGGATTGGAATCCTAGGTTGTCCAGCCCCAAAGCTCAGTGTTCCTTCTTCTTATAACATTGCTCCCAAGTCACTTGGAAAATACCAGCAATGCTGTTTTATTACCATAAATATTAGAAGAGGGGAGTGGGGGAGGGAAGGATTGGGAGTTTGGGTATTAGCAGATGCAAATTACTGTGTACAAAATTGCCCTAATGTATAGCATAGGGAACCAAATTCACTATCTTGAGATAAACCATAATGGAAAAGAACATGAAAAAGAATATAGGTATAACTGACTCACTTTTCTGTATAGCAGAAATTAACACAGCATGGTAAATCCAACCATAGTTAATAATTGTTTTTAAAGAAATACAAAGACAGATTGTGTTGAAAACCGCTTTTTTTTTTTTTTTCCCCTAAAATGAATCAGCATCTTGTCATGGAGAAGCTAGATATAAAGACAGAAAGCAAAAAGGACCTTTGGCTCTGTGTCATCTTTAAGCCAATAACTCTCACCTTGCTGTCTTTGCTCTGACATTTCTCCCAAGCCCCGAGACATCTGTCTTTCAAGTGTTTTCCAGATCCTGCAGCTTAAAATGTCATCAATAGACCTTATTATCTTTCCCCTCACATTTTCTTTATCACCTTCATGATGCCTTTCTGCCAATGACTTTGAGATCTTCAGGCCACCCAGGCTTGAATGCCAGTGGTCCTTCTGAGCTCACTGTTCCCCTTGTACTTTACATTTTTCAGTTTCTAGGTCCTGTTGCCTCCTCTTTCAGAATTTCCCTCAACTTTGATTTTGCCACAACCCCTTGAGTTCAAGCTGCTTTTCTTCCTGCCTGAAGTATCTTCTTACTCTAGAGCAGCACATTGGTGGGTTCACAACCATCTTGCTGAGTCACCACCTCAATTGTTTGTTTGCTACTCTTCCAGTCTACAACCCTCAGTGGCTCCCCATTGCCTATATTACAGGGCTGTCAGGTAAACTGCAGGATTCTAAGTGATAGGTGAACTTCCTAGTTGCATGGGACCTACTTAGAGTTAAAAAATAGATTTCCCTGAAATTCAAATTTAACTGGGTGTCCTGTGTTTTCATTAGCTAATACAGCAACCCTATTATATCATTAAATATAAACTCTTTGGTTAGCTGCCTAGTTTTATCCATCACTTCTGTCCTTCTTGGAGTCTGTCCCCTAGTCAGGTGATAGCACTGACCCCATGCATGAGTCCCTCTACTGCTGCAGGCAGTAAGCCTGTGTGCTAAGCTGTTTCAGTTGTAATGGACTCCTTGTGACCCTGTGGACTGCAGCCCGCCAGCCTCCTCCATCCATGGGATTCTCCAGGCAGAATACAGGAGTGGGCTGCCATTTCCTCCTCCAGGGGATCTTCCCAAGCCAGGGACTGAATCTGTGTCCCCTGCATTGGGCATGTGGATTCTTTACTGCTAGTTCCACCTGGGAAGCCCAGGGTGAGTGTGTCCCTCCCCTAATTTGTAAGTTGATACCCAACCCTGTGATATTTGGAAATGGGGCCTTTGGGAGGGGATGAGGTCATGAGGGTAGAGCCCTTGTGAATAGGATTTGTGCCTTTATTAAAGAGACTCAAGATAGCTCCCTCACCCCTTCTTCCACATGAGGACACAGTGACAAGACAGCTATCTGTGAACTAGGAAGCAGGCTCTCACCAGACATGGAATCTGCTGTCATCTTGATCTGGACTGCCAACCCCCAGAACTGTGAGAGAGAAATGCCTACTGTTTAAGCTTTCCAGTCTATCCCAAGGTGGGGATTGAGATGTATCCATTATTGATTCTACATGTAACATAGGTGACTAATGAGGATCTACTGTGTAGCACAGGGAACTCTACTCAGTGCTCTGTGGTGACCTAGGTGGGGAGGGAATCTTAAGAAAGAGGGGATATGTGTATACATATGGGGCTTCCCAGACAGCACTAGTGGTAAAGAACCTGCCTGCCAATGAAGGAGACCTAGGTGATGCAGGTTCAATCCTTGGATCAGGAAGATCCCCAGGAGGCGTGCATGGCAACTCGATCCAGTATTTTTGCCTGGAGAATCCCATGGAGAGAGGAGTCTGATGGGCTACAGTCCATAGAGTCAGACATGACTGAAGCTCCTGAGCACCCACGCATGCACGTATGTACACGTGTAGCAGATCCACTCTGCTCTACAGTAGAAACAAATAACACAACATTGTAAAGCAACTATCACTTCAGTTCAGTCGCTCAGTCGTGTCCGACTCTGCGACCCCATGAATCGCAGCACGCCAGGCCTCCCTGTCCATCACCAACTCCCGGAGTTCACTCAGACTCATGTCCATCGAGTCAGTGATGCCATCCAGCCATCTCATCCTCGGTCGTCCCCTTCTCCTCCTGCCCCCAATCCCTCCCAGCATCAGAATCTTTTCCAATGAGTCAGCTCTTTGCATGAGGTGGCCAAAGTACCAGTTTAAAAAAAGTGACTCTCTAGGGTACTTTTTGTCATAGCAGCCTGAACAGACTAAGACATCTACCTTGTGCTTTTGCAGAACTTGTGGCCCAGAAAAGATGCTGACCCTTGAAGGAGTCTGTGCTTCCTCCAAGAAGTCCATGACTCTTAATGAGTATTTTTGGTACTCTGCTCATTCCATCCCAGTGTGCATGTGTGTAATTGTTTATCTATTCCTCCCAGTTAGTTGTGAGTTCCCTTAGAACAGCCCACACCTCTCTCATTTTTACATGCTTCCAACTCTAATATTGTGCTTTATACATATTAAACACCATTGACTAAATGAGTAAATATTAGGAAAGATCTTTAACTCCAAAAATGAATTTATGCTTTTTAATAATTCCCTTTTACTTTTGTTTCTAAAATTTTATTGGAGTATAGTTGACTTGCAATGTTGTGTTTCAGGTACACAGCAAAGTGATTCAGTTATTTGCTCTTTAGTTGCTAAATCATGTCCAACTCTTTGTGATCCTGTGGACTATATCTGCCAGGCTCCTCTGTCCACAGGATTTCCCAGGCAAGAATACTGGAGCAGGTCACCATTTTCTTCTGCAAGGACTCTTCAGTTATATATGTTTTTTTTTTTTCTTCTTTTTTCAGAATCTTTTCTCATACGGGTTATCACAGACTATCAAGTCGAGTTCCCTATGCTATATGGTAGTTCCTTTCTGATTATCTATCTTATACACAGTGGTGTGTGTGTGTGTACGTGTGTGCATGCTAAGTGGTTTCAGTCAGGTCTGATTCTCTGCAACTGAGAGAGTCAATTCCTAGGCAGGTTGATAAGAAGTCTGGGGGTCCCCAAGGAGAGAGGGGTCTGCACTTCTTGAGGAGGAGATAGGGGTCTAGAATTCTCAAGGAGGAGGAAAGGAGAAACTTTTTTTCTGTCTGCGTTCCTTAAGATAATATAAATAATGTATCCTGCTTGAGGACAGTTTCTGGGAAAAAACCTTGTGGCTAATCCTGTTATCTTAAAATGTAAATTATGGGAGTGTCTTTACAACCTCCAGACATTCTTTTGATTCATTGTAATAACTAATTAAAAATGTATAACTCCATTGCTAACACTGGTGAGGGGGCACTCTTTCTGGCCCCTTCTGATGTCTATGTTAGAAGCTTTTTCTATCCCTTTTATACTTTAATAAAACTTTATTACACAAAAGCTCTGAGCGATCAAGCCTCATCTCTGGCCCTGGATTGAATTCTTCTCCTCTGGGGGCCAAGAATCCTGGTGTCTTTCTTGGTCCACTAACAACCTTTCACAACCCTATGGACCTTAGCCCCACCAGGCTCCTCAGCTCATGGGATTTTTCAGGCAAGGATAGTGGAGTGGATTGCCATTTCCTTCTCCATGGGATCTTCATGACCCAGGGATCGAAGACCCTGCATCCCTTAACTTTCCTGCATTGCCAGGTGGATTCTTTCCCACTTGTCCCAACTGGAAAGCCCAAGTGGCGTGTGTATATTAATCAACTTCTTTTAATTCTAAAAAGGAATTATCTTTTCTCATACAGTGAGCACCGATCTTCCAAAAAGAGAAAAAGGATGGGGACATGTATTAAATGTGTAAATTCTACTGCTTTATTGATATTTTACATTTCATTAAAATAATTCATTTCTTGGGTATTCTCAAGAAATAAACACAGAATTTATTTCCTCTATTTTTTATGGGAATGCTATGTGTCTCATTTTGCTAGAACTTTAAACTACTTGAGATAAGTTAGCAATCATTTTGAGACACCAGATTTTTTATTAATTAACAAATTTAATTAATTAACAAAGAGGATACATGGCCACAGAGTAGTTGATATGTAAGGTTAACTGGTCAAATTATAAGGAGAGAACACAGCCCCACCCATCAATAGAAAATTGGATTAGTTTTACTGAGCAAGGCTCCGCCCATCAGAGCAAGACCCAGATTCCCTCACAGCTAGTTCCTCCCATCAGGAAGCTTCCACAAGCCTCTTATCCTTATCCATGGAAGTCAGACAGAATGGAAACCACAATTACAGAAAACGAAACAAACTGATCACTTGGATAACAGCCTTGTCTAACTCAGTGAAACTATGAGCCATGCCGTGTATGGCCACCCCAGACGGACAGGTCAGAGTGGAGTGTTCTGACAAAACGGGGTCCACTGGAGAAAGGAATGGCAAATCATTTCAGTATTCTTGCCTTGAGAACCTCATGAACAGTATGAAAAGGCAAAAAGTAATGACACTGAAGTATCAACTCCCCAGGTCGTTAGGTGCCCAATATGCTACTGGAGAAGAGTGGAGAAACAGCTCCAGAAAGAATGAAGAGGCTGAGCCAAAGCAGAAACAATGCCCAGTTGTGGGTGTGACTGGTGATGGAAGTAAAGTCCGATGTTGTAAAGAACAATATTGCATAGGAACCTGGAATGTTAAGTCTGTGAATCCAAGTGAAGTCACTCAGTTGTGTCCAGCTGGTCATGACCCCATGGACTGCAGCCCACCGGGCTCCTCCACCCATGGGATTTTCCAGGCAAGAGTACTGGAGTGGGTTGCCATTGCCTTCTCCCCCAAGGTAAGTTAGAAGTGGTCAAATAGGAGATGGCAAGAGTAAACATCAACATTTTAGGAATCAGTGAACTAAAATGGACTGGAATGGGCAAATTTAATTCAGATGAACGTTATATCTACTACTGTGGGCAAGAATCCCTTAGAAGAAATGGAGTAGCCCTCATAGTCAACAAGAGAGTCCCAAATGCAGTACTTGGGTACAATCTCAAAAACAACAGAAAGATCTCTGTTGGTTTCCAAGGCAGGCAATTCAATATCACAGTAATCCAAGTCTATGCCCCAACCAGTAATGCTGAAGAAGCTGAAGTTGAACAGTTCTATGAAGACTTACAAGACCACCTAGAAATAACACTAAAAAAAGATGTCCTTTTCATCATAGGGGACTGGAATGCAAAAGTTAAGAGATACCTGGAGTAACAGGCAAGTTTGGCCTTGGAGTACAAAATGAAGCAGGGCAAAGGCTAACAGAGTTTTGAAAAGAGAATGCACTGGTCGTAACAAACACACTCTTCCAACAACGCAAAAGATGACTCCTACACATGGACATCATCAGATAGTCAATAATGAAATCAGATTGATTATATTTTTTGCAGCTGAAGATGGAAAAGCTCTACAGAGTCAGCAGAAACAAGACCAGGAGCTGACTGTGGCTCAGATCATGAACTCCTTATTGTCAAATTCAGACTTAAATTGAAGAAAGTAGGGGAAACCACTAGGCCATTCAGGGGAGTCCCTTAGGATTATACAATGGAAGTTACAAATAGATTCAAAGGATTAGATCTGATAGATAAGAAGAGTGCCTGGAGAACTATGAATGGAGGCTTGTAACACCAGGAGGCAGTGATCAAGATCATCCCCAAGAAGAAGAAAGGCAGAAAGGCAAAATGGTTGTCTGAGAAGGTCTTACAAATAGCTGAGAAGAAGAGAAGTGAAAGGCAAAGGAGAAAAGGAAAGATATATCCATCTGAATGCAGAGTTCTAGAGAATAGAAAGGAAAGGCAAGAAAATCTTCCTAAGTGATTATTGCAAAGAAATAGAAGAAAACAACATAATGGGAAAGACTAGAGATCACTTCAAGAAAATTAAAGATACCAAAGGAATATTTCATACAAAGATGAGCTCAATAAAGGACAGAAATGGTATGGACCTAACAGAAGCACAAGATATTAAGATGAGGTGGAAAGAATACACAGAAGAACTGTACAAAAAAATCATCATGACCCGGATAACCACAATGGTGTGATCACTCACCTAGAGCCAGACATCCTGGCATGTGAAGTCAAGTGGGCCTTAGAAAGCATCACTGTGAACAAAGCTAGTGGAGGTGATGGAATTCCAGGTGAGCTGTTTCAAATCCTAAAAGGTTATGCTGTGAAAGTGCTACACTCAACATGCCAGCAAATTTGGAAAACTCAGCAGTGGCCACAGGACTGGAAAAGTTCAGTTTTCATTCCAATCCCAAAGAAAGGCAATGCCAAAGAATGTTCAAACTACTTCACAATTACACTCATCTCACACATTAGCAAAGTAATGCTCAAAATTCTCCAAACTAGGCTTCAACAGTACGTGAACTGAGAACTTCCAGATGTTCAAGCTGGATTTCAAAACAGCAGAGGAACCAGAGATCAAACTGCCAAGATCCATTGGATCATCAAAAAAGCAAGAGAATTTCAGAAAAACATCTACTTCTGCTTCATTGACTACACTAAAGTCTTTCATTGTGTGGATCACAACAAGCTGTGGAAAATTCTTAAAGAGATGGGATTACCAAACTGTCTTACCTGCCTCCTGAGAAATCTGTATGCAGGTCAAGAAGCAACAGTTAGAACCGTACATGGAACAATGGACTGGTTCCAAATTGGGAAAGGAGTATGTCAAGGCTGTATATCGTCACCCTTTTATTTAACTTATATGCAGAGTTCATCATGTGAAATGCTGGGTTGTCTGAATCATAAGCTGGAATCAAGATTGCTGGGAGAAATATCAATAACCTCAGATATGCAGATGACAGCACCATTATGGCAGAAAGTGAAGAGGAACTAAAGAGGGTCTTGATCAAAGTGAACGAGGGGAGTGAAAAAGGTGGCTTGAAACTCAACATTCAGAAAACTAAGATCATGGCATCTGGTCCCATCACTTCATGGCAAATAGTGGGGAAACAATGGAAACAGTGACAGACTATTTTCTTGGGCTCCAAAAGCACTGCAGATGGTGAGTGCAGCTGTGAAGTTAAAAGTTGCTTGCTTCTTGGAAGAAAAGCGATGACCAACCTATGTGTGTGTATGTGTTAGTCACTTAGTTGTGTCTGACTCTTTGTGACTCCATGGACTGTAGCTCACCAGGTTCCTCTGTCCAAGGGATTCTCCAGGCAAGAATACTGAAGTGAATTGCCATTTCCTTCTCCAGGG
This sequence comes from Capra hircus, assembly GCF_001704415.2. Taxonomy (NCBI): domain Eukaryota; kingdom Metazoa; phylum Chordata; class Mammalia; order Artiodactyla; family Bovidae; genus Capra; species Capra hircus. The sequence goes on along the minus strand of NC_030815.1, from coordinate 5,132,297 downwards.
GATCTTCCTAACCCAGGGATTGAACCTGGATCTCCTGTACTGCAGGCAGATTCTTTGCCATCTGAGCTATAGGGAAGTCCCAGCTAACAGAAAAGCTTGACCTATGCAGCATATTAAAAAGCAGAGACATTACTTACTGGCAAAGGTCCATGTTGTCAAAGCAATGGTTTTTCCAGTAGTCATGTATAGTTGTGAGATTTGGACTATAAAGAAGGCTGAGTTCCCAAGAATTGATTCTTTTGGAATGTGGTGCTGGAGAAGACTCTTGTGAGACCCTTGGACAGTAAGGAGATCAAACAAGTTGATCCTAAAGGAAATCAGTCCTGGATATTCATTGGAAGGACTGATGCTGAAGCCGCATTCCTTTGGCCAGCTAATGCAAAGAACTGACTCATGGAAAAGATCCTCGTTCTGGGAAAGATTGAAGGCAGGAGAAGAGGAGACCGTGGAAGATGAGATGGTTGGATGGCATCACCAACTCAATGGACATGAATTTGAGCAAGCTCTGAGAGTTGATGGTCAGGGAAGCCTGGCTTGCTGCAGTTCATAGGCTTGCAAAGAATCATATACAACTGAGTGACTGAACTGAACTGAACTGAAGGTTAAGTGGGAGCAGAGGCAGTGGATGGAGGTGCAGGGCCTGGAAGTTTGAGAATCCACTTGCAAAAAGAACTAAGATCTGAATGTTGTGGAGATAGGTTTTCATTTTTGCAAAGCTTGCCTTTTTTTTACCCCTTCCTTTTGCACCTGGGTCTATCAAACAGAGGTGTATTATGAAAGCATCTGGCTCATTGATAGATTTTTATTCTTTTCCCATCAATTTATATTGAGTATTCTGTTAAGTGTGAGACCCATTACATTCCTGTTCCAAGAGATAAATGGCATCATTTTGGTTGTTTATCATCTTATACAAATAAAATAATTTGAAAGAGAACCTAGTTTCGCTCTTAGTGGGCATGTTTTATGTGGCTTCAAGATTCTTCTGTTCTGATTTATTAACTATGTTTCAAGAACATAAATGCCATCTGTGCGGTGTTGCAAAAGTGAAGCCTGAGAACACAGTTCTAGATTCTCTCAGTCTCATCAGTATGTAAATCATTAAGCAGAATATAAATGCCCCCCAGGCAAAATAGTCAGAATGACATTCCCACCACTGCATATGGATGAAGCCATGGCCGATAAATTTCTTCTTCAAATATGCTCTCACTGCATTATTTATGGACTTGGGAAATGCAGATTATCCTGCCGTTATTCTTGGCATTATTCTCTTCCTAGTGGGGTCTGTGAGCTGTAACCTGATCCTTGGATGGAAAGCATTTACCCTTTTCTTGACAGCTAAATTGTTACTCTAGACCAGCAACAGTTGCATTTAAAGAATTTTTTTTGGAGCCTTTAGCAACTGTAGAAGTTGGAAGGGCAAATGAAGGTTTTTCTGCTTTGTCTGTCTTTGTTTATCTAGAAAGCTTCCCAGGTGGAGCAGTGGTAAAGAATCCACCCGCCAGTGCAGGAAATACAAGAATTGTGTGTTTGATCCTTGGGTCTGGAAGATTCCCTGAAGAAGGAAATAGTAACCCACTCCAGTACTCTTGCCTGGAAAATCCCATGGACAGAGGAGCCTGGTGAGCTGCAGTCTATGGGGTCGCTGAGAGTGGGACATGACTGAGCGTCTTCACTTTGACTTTTCACTTTCATGAATTGGAGAAGGAAATGGCAACCCACTCCAGTGTTCTTACCTGGAGAATCCCAGGGACGGGGGAGCCCGGTGGGCTATCATCTAAGGGGTCGCACAGAGTCGGACACCACTGAAGCGACTTAGCATGCTCATATGCATACATCTAGAAAAGTATTTAATATGCTTCTATAAGGTCCTTTTAAATTAGAATCTCATCTTGGAATTTTGAAGGCATTGTGCATTATCTGAACAATTAATATTCTCAATCCTATTTTGTTCAAGTTCTTCCCTCAAATTGCCTTTTGTTTTTTCATTTTGTTGGAGCTATTGAAAGCATCCACAGAGACAGAAAAACTTGTTAAGCAAATTTAATGTAAAATACAAACTTTTTCAGGGAGCCACAAAAGAGAAAAAGGGCTTTCCTTTTTTCTTTTTTTAAACAACACAGACATGGAATGCATAAAATACCTTAAATAGCTCAAATATGGTTTTCAGGACTGGGGGGATTTTCTATAAAATATCCAAAAATTTCACCAGGAATGAGTACTTTCTTTTGCCTAAAACCTGAAAATTTTCTTACAGCCACTACATATGGCAGTGAAAAAAAAAAAAAAAAATCTGCTCAAGCTGAAAAAACGTTGAATAAATTGAGAAAGGCACAGAGATTGGCAGGGGAGGGGCCACAGAGGCCGGAAGAGGAACTGTTTTCCTTTTCTGCTTTTTCAAGTCCTCTGTCGTTCCGTCCGCCTCCAGATTTTAACAACCTCTTCCAGTCCTTCATTCTCTCAGTCTGTACCTGCTGTCTTCTCACATTTGATCACTGCTCACTAATACTTTCCTGAGTGCTTTTCTTTTCCCTCTGAGGTTACCATTGAAATAAGACTGTACAATTATCCTCTGAAATATAGTGCCTTTTTTCTTTTATACAAAGTTATTTTTGTTTTTAATTGAAGGATAGCTGCTTTACAATATTGTATTAGTTTCTGTTGTGCAACAAAGTGAATTGGCTATATGTATACAAATATCCACAGTTATTTTTTTACACTTTGTTTTTGTTTGGGGGAGCAAGCATGCATTTGTTGGGAAAGTCTGAGTCTAGTCTGAAGATCATCCTCCTTGTCTTTACTTGAGATATCTTGGGTAAGCCTGTAGTGATGTCCAGAGGCACCCACCTTTTCAGTGGAGGTGTGTGGGGAAAGACAGAGCAGGCAAGATGGAAACATCTATTGATCAGCAGATAAGTGTGAATGCAAAGCTGTTAACACCCGACTCACCCAAAGGCTATATTAGAAATATGTAAAGTTTTATCATCCATTTGTTTTTCTGGTGCTAGTTTGCTGGTGTAACTTAGCTGACAAAAGTTTGTATAGTCAAAGTTATGGTTTTTCCAGTTGTCATGTATGGATATGAGAGTTGGACCATAAAGAAGGCTGAGCGCCGAAGAATTGATGTTTTCGAACTGTGGTGCTGGAGAAGACTCTTAAGCATCCATTGGACTGCAAGGAGATCAAACCAGTCAATCCTAAAAGAAATCAACCCTGAATATTCATTGGAAGCACTGATACTGAAGCTGAAGCTTCAATACTTTGGTCACCTGATGTGAAGAGCTGACTCATTGGAAAAGACCCTGCTACTGAGAAAGACTGAGGTCAGGAGGAGAAGGGGACAACAGAAGATGAGATGGTTGAATGGCATCACCGACTGAATGGACACGAGTTTGAGCAAACTCTTGGAGATAGTGGAAGACAGAAGAGCCTGGTGTGCTTCAGTCCATGGGATCACAAAAAGTTGGATGCGACTTAGTGACTGAACAGCAACAACAAACTGCATCCATATCCCTGACTAACATCACCAGATATATTAAAAAATTTATACAGCCACTATGGAGAACAGTACGGAGGTTCCTTTAAAAACTAAAAATACATTTACCATATGACCCAGCAATCACACTAACTGGCTGAGAGAAAACCATAATTCAAAAAGACAGAAGTACCCAGTGTTCATTGCAGTGCTATTTACAGTAACCAGGACATGGAAGCAACCTAGGTGTCCACTGACAGGTGAATGGATATACAAGTTGTAGTACATATACACAGTGGAATATTACTCAGCCATATAAAGGATAAAATTGGGTCATTTGCAGACATGTGTATGGACCTAGAGTGTATCATAGAGAGTGACGTAAGTCAGAGAAAAACAAATAGCATATATTAATGCATATACATGGAATTTAGAGAAATGGTACAGATGAACCTAGTTCCAGGGAGGAATAGAGATGAAGACATGGAGAATGGACGTGTGGACATAGAGTCTGTGGAAGGAGAGGGTGGGATGAATAGGGAGGGTAGCATTGACATATATGTACATACACACACACAGACATGTGAAAACTAGACAGCTAGTGGGAAGCTGCTGCATAGCACAGGGAACTCGGCTTGGCGCTCTCTAATGACCTAGAGGGGTGGGATGGGAGGAGGAGGAGGGATGCTTACGAGAGAGAGGTTGGCTGATTCACTATGCTGTATAGCAGAAAATAACATAACATTGTAAAGCAGTTATACTCCAATAAAATGAAAAAAGTTATTTTAAATTAAAAAATGTCTACATAGAGGGAATTTTCATAATCTGAATCAACCCAAAAGAGCTAATAATGGGGCATGTAGGAGAGAGACAAGCATGAAGCAGATAAGAAAGGTGAGGAAGTGGGCTGAGAATGTTCCAGTGGAAATCTTGTTTTAAATCACCATTAAAAAAAAAGTTTATCATAGTGATTTTTCTTTGGCATGGTTATTATTATTATGTCTTTGTTCTCCCTTCACTGGCAATTACTGAACTGCCTTTTGGGTAAAAGCTAAATGAAATGGCAAGAAGCCAGTTTCATTAGCGGAGGAACATGTATCCAGAGCAGGCCCCTGAGAGCTGACGACTCGAATCTGTGAGTGCCCTGGACTGGCCTTTTCTCTCATGCGTTTCTGCACCCGAATGAGTAGAAGCACCATTGACTCAAATCAGCTTTTCTGGGCTATTAAAAAGCAAGCCTACAGAATAAGAATGCTTCGTTTTGCTCTTCAGTATGGGAATTAGATTTTTTGTGTATGTGCTAGTCCACTGAGGCAAACTTCCTTCAGTCCATTCCTGAGCCTGTTTTAATTCCTATTATTCTATAAGAACATTGTGAACCAGAGCAAGTTCTTGTTTTTGATTGTGACTTAGTTCACACACCATCAAATCCACCTTTTAAAAGCATACTGTTATGGGTGTTAATACATTCACAAGGTTGTACAGTCATCACATGTAATTCCAAAACATTTTCATCATCCACATGGGAAGTGACTGCTAATGCCTCACACTCATTAACAGTCACTTCCCATTATGGGAAAATGTCAGTTTTCATTCCAAACCCAAATAAAGGCAATGCCAAAGAATGTTCAAACTACTGAACAATTGCACTCATCTCACATGCTAGCAAATTAATGCTCAAAATTCTCCAAGCTAGTCTTCAAAAAGTACGTGAACCGAGAACTTACAGATGTTAAAGTTGGATTTAGAAAAGGCAGAGGAACCAGAGATCAAATTGCCAACATCTGTTGGCTCATTGAAAAAGCAAGACAATTCCAGAAAAATTATCTACTTCTGTTTCATTGGCTATGTTAAAACCTTTGACTGCTTTGACTGTGTGGATCACAACAAAATGTAGAAAATTCTTCAAGTGATGGGAATACCAGACCACCTTACCTGCCTCCTGAGAAACCTGTATGCAGGTCAAGAAGCAATAATTAAAATCAGACGTGGAACAACAGACTGGTTCCAAATTGGGAAACGAGTACGTCAAGGCTGTATATTGTCACCCTGCTTATTTAACTTCTATGCAGAGCACATTATGTGAAATGCCAGGCTGGATGAAGCACAAGCTGGAATCAAGATTGCAGGGAGAAATATCAATAACCTCAGATATGCAGATGACACCACCCTTATGGCAGAAAGCAAACAGAAACTAAAGAACCTCCTGATGAAGGTGAAAGAGGAGAGTGAAAAAGTTGGCTTAATATGCAGTATTCAATATGTTTGTTATATTGCTATATTCAAAATATTTTCAAATTACTAGTATAATTTATCCTTTGACCTATGTTATTCAGAAATGTTTTACAATTTCCAAAAATATGGCTTCTTCCTATACTTCTTAGGTATAGATTTTTAATTCCATTGTGATCAGAGAATGTGTTTATATGATGTTACTCCCTTGAAACTGTTGAATTTTGTGGTCATTAGACACAGTGTTATATACATGTCCATTTGATTTAAACTATCAATTATGTTGGTCTATCAATTACTGGGAAAATTTATTAAAATCCTCAACTATGTTTAAAAAAAGAGTTGGCTTAAAGCTCAACGTTTGAAAAACAAAGATCAAGGCATCCGGTCCATCACTTCATGGCAAATAGATGGGGAAACAATGGAAACAGTGACAGAGTTTATTTTCTTGGGCTCCAAAATCACTGCAGATGGTGGCTGTAATCATGAAATTAAAAGATGCTTGCTTCTTGGAAGAATAGCTATGACCAACCTAGAAAGCATGGATCACAATAAACTGTGGAAAATTGTGAAAGAGATGGGAATACCAGACCACCTGACCTGCCTCTTGAGAAACTTGTATGCAGGTCAGGAAGCAACACTTAGAACTGGACATGGAACAACAGACTGGTTCCAAATAGGAAAAGGAGTATGTCAACGCTGTAAATTGTCACCCTGCTTATTTAACTCATATACAGAGTACTTCATGAGAAACTCTGGGCTGGATGAAGCACAAGCTGGAATAAAGGTTATTGGGAGAAATATCAATAACCTCAGATATGCAGATGACACCACCCTTATGGCAGAAAGTGAAGAACTAAAGAGCCTCTTGATGAAAGTGAAAGAGGAGAGTGAAAGAGTGATGGGCATCCGGTCCCATCACTTCATGGGAAATAGATGGGGAAACAGTGGCTGACTTGATTTTTGCGGGGCTCCAAAATCACTGCAGATGGTGACTGCACCCATGAAATTACAAGACCCTTACTCACTGGAAGGAAAGTTATGACCAACCTTGATAGCATATTAAAAAAGAGAGACATTACTTTGCCAACAAAAGTCCGTCTAGTCAAGGCTGTGGTTTTTCCAGTGGTCATATATGGATGTAAGTTTGGACTATAAAGAAAGCTGAGCACCAAAGAATTGATGCTTTGAACTGTGGTGGTGAAGATTCTTGAGAGTCCCTTGGACTGCAAAGAGATCCAACCAGTCCATCCTAAAGGAGATCAGTCCTGGGTATTCACTGGAAGGACTGATATTGAAGCTGAAACTCCATACTTTGGCCACCTGATGTGGAGAGTGGACTCATTTTAAAAGACCCTGATGTTGGGAAAGATTGAAGGCAGGAAGACAAGGAGACATCAGAGAATGAGATGGTTGGATGGCATCACTGACTCAATGGACATGAGTTTGGGTAAACTCCAGGAGTTGGTGATGGACAGAGACATCAGACATGCTGCCGTTCATGGGGTCATAAAGAGTCAGACACAATTGAGCAACTGAACTGTGTTCAGTTCAGTTCAGTCACTCAGTCATGTCTGCCTCTTTGCAACCCCATGAATCGCAGCACGCCAGGCCTCCCTGTCCATCACCAACTCCCGGAGTTCACTCAGACTCATGTCCATCGAGTCAGTGATGCCATCCAACCATCTCATCCTCTGTCATCCCCTTCTCCTCCTGCTCCCAATCCCTCCCAGCATCAGAGTCTTTTCCAATGAGTCAACTCTTCGCATGAGGTAGCCACAGTACTGGAGTTTCAGCTTTAGCATCATTCCTTCCAAAGAAATCCCAGGGCTGATCTCCTTCAGAATGGACTGGTTGGATCTCCTTGCATTCCAAGGGACTCTCAAGAGTCTTCTCCAACTATGTTAGACAGCATATTTAAAGGCAGAGACATTACTTTGCTGACAAATATCTGTCTAGTCAAAGCTATGCTTTTTCCAGTAGTCATGTATGGATATGAGAATTGGACCGTAAAGAAGGCTGAGCACTGAATAACTGATACCTTTGAACTGTGGTGTTAGAGAAGACTCTTGAGAGTCCCTTGGACTGTAAGGAGATCAAGCCAGGCAATCCTAAATGAAATCAGTCTTGAATATACATTGGAAGGACTGGTGCTGAAGCTGAAGCTCTAATACTTTGGTCACTGGATGGAAAGAGCTGATTGATTGGAAAAGACCCTGATGTTGGGAAAGATTGAAGACAAAAGGAGAAGGGGCCAACAGAGGATAAGGTGGTTGGATGGCATCACTGACTCAATGGACATGAGTTTGAGCAATCTCTGGGAAATGGTAGAAGACTGGGAAGCCTGGAGTGCTGAAGTCCATGGGGTCGCAAAGATTTGGACAGGACTGAGAGACTGAACAACAACCCATCACTTCCCACCCCCATCCCACCCCACTCCAGGTAGCAACTAAACTACTTCCTGTCTCTATGAATTTGCATATCCTGTTCATTTCATGTAAGTGAAATTGTATACAACATGGCCTTTTGTGTCTGGCTTCTTTCGCCTAGAGTAAGTTTTCTAGATCCTTTTATGTTGCAGCATTGAAGAAAGTATTAGTACTTCATTCCTTTTCATTGCTGCATAAGATGACATTGTGTTGCAGCTGCTCAGCCGTGTCTGACTCTTTGCAGTTCCATGGACTGTAGCCCACCAGGGCCCTCTGTCCATGGGATTTCCCAGGCAAGAATACTGCAGTGGGTTGACATTTCCTTCTCCAGGCTGGGATATAGGTTTTAAAGAAATTATATAAATTATTCAGGTTTCCCAGGTGGTGGGAAAGAATCCTGCAGATGTGTGTTTGATATGTGGGTCAGGAAGATCGCCTGGAGAAAGAAATGGCAACCTACTCCAGTATTCTTGCCTGGAGAATTCCTTGGACAGAGGAGCCTGGCAGGCTACAGTCCATAGAGTTTCAAGGAGTTGGACACTACTGAAGTGACTTAGCAGGCACGCACATATAAATTACTCAAGGGCTAGGAAGATTTCTTTTAATTAGAAAGGTAGAGAAGATCAGTGACTATTTTCCACATCTTAGTCTGGCAGAGTTGACAGCTTATGTTCATGAACTTGCTTTAATGATATCTCACTTTACACCTGACACTGTCAGCTTGATCAGACTGAAGACCTCAGGTGTTTTCTGAGAAGTGGGATATATAGATATCGAACCATCCTTGAAAACAGTATGGTTTTCTCTCCATTCGTTTATCCCAAATAACACACAGTCTTCAATTTTCTTTATTCTGATTTTCAATAGAACACTCAGTTCAGTTCAGTCACTGAACAGATGGACAGGCCTCCCTGTCCATCACCAACTCGAGGAGTCTGCCCAAACCCATGTCCATTGTGTCGGTGATGCCATCCAACCATCTCATTCTCTGTCATCCCCTTCTCCTCCTACCCCCTATCTTTCCCAGCATCAGGGTCTTTTCAAATGAGTCAGCTCTTCACATCAGGTGGCCAAAGTACTGGAGTTTTAGCTTCAACATCAGTCCTTCCAATGGACACCCAGGACTGATCTTGTTTGGGATGGACTGGTTGGATCTCTTTGCAGTCCAAGGGACTCTCAAGAATCTCCTCCAACACCACAGTTCAAAAGCATCAATTATATAGATACTGACCATGCTCAATTTAAGAATGGTTCCCAAATTTTGTTTTACAATAAAATTTTCCTCCTACCTGTGAAAGCAAATATATAGAATCGAAGTACAATCCCACCATGAAGCTTCCTTTGATTCAGAGTTGACTGAGCAACTAACACTTTCACTTTGTGTTCAATCCCTGTGTTGGGAAGATATCCTAGAGAAGGGAATGAACCCACTCCTGTATTCTTGCCTGGGGAATTCTATGGACAGAAGAGCCTGGTGGGCTACAGTCCATGGGGCCTCCAAGAGTCGGACATGATTGAGCAACTAACACTTTCACTTTTCAAGGCTGACAGGGTAATTTCTGGGATTTGATGAGACATCTAGCTATAGGTTCACTCAGGTTCTCCTTTCTGAGAAGCAGGTAGGTGTGTGTGGGAATAGCTTATGACCCAAGAATTTTACCTCAAGGTATATTCTGGGGAAAACTCTCCCATGTCCACACAAGAACACACATTCAAGGGTTCCCGTAGCAGGCCTTTGTATCTGAACAAACAGTCCTTGTTAAAGTCTAGCAGCCACTGAATTTGGATCCAGGACCTTCCTACAGGTGGATTGAGTTATTCCAGCTTCCATAACTGGTCCTTTCTCCTCAACACCCTCCAAGTGGATACAAGAAGAGGCTTGAGAGGTGAGACAGGCTTCACACTATTCAGAGAGCACAAGATGTGTAAAGAGAAGCTATCCACTTTCTCTGTGAGAGCCTGAGAGAAACTCACTCCCACTGTGTATTGTGCCCAAGAGAGGAGCTGGCATTGCCCATCAGAGCTGGACGTGTCTGGCCAGTTCTTCCAGAAGAGACAGCCCAGTGGGGCTTGTGACTCTGAGAAGAAGCCCAGACATCCCCCCTCCACGTGCCTGGGGGAGGAGACCCTGATGGGGAATGGGATTGTTGACCACAGTCTTTCTTGAGTGACAAGAGACAGACCTGCTGTACAAAGCCATCCACCAACCAGCTTTACATCAGTGAGAATAGGTGGTGGATCTTTCATGGAATCATTGTGCCCTGAGGAGCCCAACCGTTTACATGGATCCCACAGGTGAAAGCCAACGTGGTGTCTTCCTTCCTATATGAAGAATGTCTCGGCTTCCGTTTCATTGTCCAGAACAATCACTTAGCCAGGGCTCCCCTGAAGAGGTCCGGGGGTCTCATCCTCCACGCACCTCACAGGACACAACTCCTAGTGACACGGGTCATTTCTGCCACAGCTCTCTTGTTTACCTGCACAGGAGAAGTGGCTCTCTTAATCTAGGCTGGTGGTTTGGCCCAGGGATATTCTGCTTTTACTCTCTGCACCATTCCTCTTTCTGTGGCTATGGGACAAAAAGGTTGATGGGGGAACAGATGAAGGTCAATGGCTCCATTACTGACACTTGATTTTACGGGAAAGAGTCGAGCCTCCCTGATTAACTGGCTATAAATAAATGTGAAAATGAAAGTGTTAGTGTGACCGATTCTTTGTGTCCATGGGATTCTCCAGGTGAGAATAGTGGAGTTGGTAGCCATATCCATCAGGGAAGGAATGGTTTTTTAGAATGTATAAAGCAATACATTTTGATGGATAGGAACGTGGATAGTTCTCAACTGTGATGTTGAATGAAAAAAAGAGATGTTATATAGTAAGTGCAGTGTAACAACGTTTATGTAAAATTTAGACACATTCTACAACTCTCTCTCCTGTATTTTTCATGGCTGTATAGGTGTATGTGTATATAAACATAAGGATAGACCAGAATTACATACACTGTGCTTCTGTGATACTGGTTAACTCTTGAGAGAGAAGGAAATAAACAGAAGTTGTGGATGAGAAGGGCTCATCTAAAAATGTCTGTGTATATGCAACCATAAAAAGGAATGAAACTGGGTCATTTCTAATCATGCGGATGAGCCTAGAGTCTGTCATACATGGTGAAGTAAGTCAGAGAATAACAAATATTGTATAGTAACACATATATGTGGAATCTAGAAAAATGGTGTGGATGAGCCTATTTGCAGGGCAGGAATAAAGACACAGACATAGAGAATGGATTTGTGGACGTGAGAGGGGAAGGGAGGGTAGGACAAACAGAGAGAGGAGGATTAACATATATGCCACCATGTGTAAAATAGCTATTGGGAAGCTGCTGCATAGCACATGGAACTCAGCTCACCTAGAGAGGCAGGAGGGAGACTCAGGAGGCAGGGAATACACATATATATATGACTGATTAACGTCACTGTGAATCACAACATTTTAAAGCAATCACACTCCAGTAGAAACAAGTCTATATACACATGACATGATCTTTGTCATTGTCAGCAACCACAATGTTAGGAACACGTCCATTTGTCCTAATTATGCTCTGTACCATTTTCTATTTTTACAACTTATCAAAAATTATGTAAAACACAATGAAAAGATAACAAAAAATATGAACATACTGCCTCCACACTTAGTTTCAGAGTGAGGAGGCAGATCAGTTGTGTGTGTTCAATTTGTGTGGGAAATATCCCCAGAATTAACATTTATGGAATGTTTATTATATGCTTTGTGACATGTCACCTGATATTTTCTAAGGAGTTCATGGATGTCCTGATTTGCATGTTGTTTGCATCATTCTAAGTGATGATGTTGAATTCAGATGTTGTCCCTACTTGGTAGGTGAATGGAGCTGACAGGTCGGTGTTGGATAGTTCAGGATCTGAGTTTAGTACTTCCCAATTGTGTGACTTTAGGCAATTCTCAGAATTTCTTTGAGCCCCCGTTCCTCACTAGTAAAATGGGGACAGTCCCATCAGTCTTACCCCTCAAGGCTGTTGCCCAACCATAGCACCCATTTGGGAACAGTTTAAAGTCTGGGTAGCTTCTTAATACATTATCTTCTGCATATAAATTTTATTAAAGTCTAGAATGTTCAGGGAAGGAGCAGGGATGTGAATATTCTATTCCAGAGTACAGAGTGCTTGCACAACCTTGAGGTCAAGGAAAACGATAACTTTTCTTCTTAGTGTGAAGACCAGCCTACAAAACTGTGCATTAGCTCCTACACAAGAGAGAGTGCCAACACCCAATAAACAACAACAGCTGGATCCATAAATGCACTAAAATTAACGCTTATAAGTTTTTTACATGGTCAGGGTCAAGGGGCTTCCCTGATGGCTCAGATGGTAAGGGATCTACCTAGGATGCGGGAGACCAGGTTCCATCCCTGGGTCAGGAAGATCCCCTGGAGAAGGGAATGGCAATCCACTCCAGTATTCTAGCCTGGAGAATCCCATGGACAGAGGTTATAGTCCATGGATCACAGAGTCGAACATGACTGAGCAGCGACCAACACCCTATTTTCAGGGTCTAGTAAAAATTAATGGAAAAAAGGATGAAACTGGAACCCCTTCAAGGTTTTTGCTAAGAAACAAGATGCAGATAATACACACATATCCCTGTACTCTAGTAACAGCTCAACAAAAGTCAATTTAATTAAAAAAAATACTTCTGAAACACACTTCTAAAATGAAAGTTGGTCAGTTTTAATAATGTATAATAACCTGTTATATCCAGATGAGAATGCATCTCTCAATATTTTGCCAATTTGTTTTTAATGCAAATGACTTGGAAATTAAAAAGTCAACTTCATTTTAGTTCCTACAGAAAGTGTACAAATATGTCTTTCTTCTAAAGAAGGCATTTATTCTTTAAGAATTCAGACTTTTTATAATCTTCATAAAAGAAACTTGTAACTGTAGGTTCATCTTATTTCTTATACCTGCATAGAAGAATCAGCAGTGTTTCAATGATTATTATTTTTAATTTGCATGTTTACAGACGCTTTAACAACTGCAGTGTATTAGAACTTTTAGTTGATTGTGAACTTTTGATTTTGTTTCTATTCCAGTCCGCTTTGTCAATGTGCCTTTCCATAGCTTTGTAAACTCTGGAATTAGCTGAACACAAAGACTTAAATCAGGTGGCGCTAGTGGTAAAGAATCCGCCTCTAATTCAGGAGAAGTAGGTTTGATCCCTGGGTTCAGAAGGTCTGCTGGAGTAGGAAAAGATAACCCATTCCAGTATTCTTGCCTGGACAATCCCATGGACAGAGAAGCCTGGCAGGCTACAATCCATGGGCCACAGAAAGTCGGATGCAACTGAGCACACAGAGACTTAAATCAGTAGTACTTGCTTTGCTGACCTACTAGAATTTGGAGAAGGCAATGGCACCCCACTCCAGTACTCTTGCCTTGAAAATCCCATGGATGGAGGAGCCTGGTAGGCTGCAATCCAGAGGGTTGCGAAGAGTCAGAAATGATTGAGCGACTTCACTTTCACTTTTCACTTTCATGCGTTGGAGAAGGAAATGGCAACCCACTCCAGTGTTCTTGCCTGGAGAATCCCAGGGTCGGGGGAGCCTGGTGGGCTGCCGTCTCTGGGGTCGCACAGAGTCGGACACAACTGAAGTGACTTAGCAGCAGCAGCAGAGTTCTTAGGGTGTGTGACTGTGTTATTATTTTCTCTCTGTTGTTTATAAGGGAGTTTGTGGCTTACTAATTGTTGATAGATAAGAAAAATAAATGCTTACACTTAGGATCTAATTGATCAACTCTTTTGCTTTCTCGTTGGTTCCCAACAGAAAATATATGCTGTATCTCACCCTAGTTAATACTTAGAACAAATTAAATGTCACTTAGTGGTTTAGACTCAAAAATAAGAATTTTGAGGAAAATGCAATGGAAGTGATTAATGCAAGGCACAGGAAGAATATATCACAGACAAGTAGCAGAAGATGAAGGGTACCTAGGGAGAATAGTTTACCAAAGCCAACTCAGCTCAATTGAAATAAAAGTCCTAGTGCAATCGTGGGAGACCTGCAAAGGCCACACTAAAAATGATGACTCTGGGCTTCCCTGGTGGCTCAGATGGTAAAGAATCTGCCTGCAATATTGGAGACCTGGGTTCGATCCCTGTGTCAGGAAGATCCCCTGGAGACGGGCATGGCTACCCACTCCAGTATTCTTACTGCGAAACCCCATGGACAGAGGAGCCTGGGGGTCTATAGTCCATGGGGTCGCAGAGAGTTAGACAGGACTGGGTAGCTAACACTTTCACTTTCACGATAGGTTTGAGTCTGTTCTGTGGGGCCGCAAAAATGTATGCCTTTCTTGCCAATCTCTCCCCTTCCCATTAACAGCACTTTTAGCTGTTTCATTATTTTTGTGTTGGGGAGGGGGCTTCCTCAGTTTCTGTTGTGAGTGCCACACTAGAATACACAATTCTGTCCTTAATTGTGCCACAGTTGGCTTCTGTCAGCTAAAGAAGTATAAATACAACAATCGTTAAAACCATTCATCTAGAAAAACGGGTCAGTTTTGTACTTTAAAGTTAAGATGGGAGATGCTGTTGATTCTGGTAGAATATAGTCGTTTGAACACCAAGAACAAAGATCTGTTTTATATTCTCTCATGTTTATGTATGTATATATTAGAAAATGAAGATGTATAGATATTGTTAATGACTGTCAGAGTTACAATATCCAGAATATGGAAGAAGTTTGATATAAATGCCTATATCTCTAAAATACCTCACCCAGCTCTTGATTGATTTCTCAAATTTTAGAGACTTTTACTTTGAATGTTATTTTATTCCCCCCCCCTCTTTTTTTGGTATAAAATTCCAGTGTGCTCATGTTGTAAAAGTATTTTTATATTCAGTCCAAATCTCTTCTCTCTCCCCAGTTCTGTCTCATCTCTCTCTTCTCATTGGCCTTGGAGAATTGTGCATTGTCATTTCATAGGTGAGGACATCACTAGATCCCCCACGAATCTTCTTTTCTGATTTAAACACAGGTTGTTTTTTGTTTGTTTGTTTAATTATGGAACATACTAAATCTTGCAGTATTTTTGGTTTACCTGCTCTAGACACTAAACTGCCTTAGGAAACTGGTACAGAGACTTTATTTTGATGGAGAATTATATGTCTGTGATTTCTTCCATAATATACCCAGTGGTACCCAATGATACCCAAAGAGTAATCACTGAAGACTATTTAGAATATCCAGATAGTGATAGCACTTTTTTGTGTTTCAAATTGTATTGCATATCAGATGGAACAGTGTTGAACAACATATTGAGAAATATATCAAGTCTCAAAATACTGATAATACAGTTTAAGAATCCTAACACCTTTTCCTCAAGTGATATCGTCAAAGATTTATGTGAGAAAATGTTTATCACACAACTTTATATAATTGAAAATACTTCAATATAACCTAAATATCCAATAATAAGGGAGTGAATAAAGTAAAAATATCCAATGAGAAGGAAGTGAATAGACTTTCTGTATTCATGTGTACAATCAGTGATTAAATTTAATTTTAAAGTTTGTGATCCTTGTGATTGCATTAAAGTATTCATGGTAATGAAAATTATGGAATGGAGATGAATAAATTTAGTATACTTTCCTAATTTTAGGAAAAAGGATATATTCACGGGAAAAAAAACTGGAGGATACATGCCAAAATGTTAAAAATGTATATTTTGCGCGTTAGATTACAAGTATGTATTTCCTTACATTGCTCATAGAAAGTGAACTTTTAATTAAAAAAGAACAGCAATACATAGTTTGTAATCATGAAAATAATAAGAATATATTATGCAATATATCCAAATTCTTATGTTTTTCATAATACTGAACACAGTTAATTCACTTTTAGAAATACTTAAGTTAAATCATTCAACATATGGAAGAAATTATATTCATGAAGTACTGCATTAAATATTCTTAAAACATAATTGTAAAAATTGTAAATAGTTTAAATAAGAAAGTAAAGAATGGTTAAACAAATTATGTTACTTTCATTGTATGGACATCATCACCACAAAAAGTAATGGCTCTGGAATGATGTATATATGTGGAATAATACTTCTCAATGTGAAGTAAATTTGCAGTGCAAAATTGAATGTACACTGCTTTCAGGAGAAAACAAAGGGACTATGCTCAAATGTTAACTATATTTTTAAAATATGATGGATATATTTAATCACTTCTCTTTTTCCATTATATTACTTTGATAATCACATTCAGTTCTATCAAAAAATACCACAAGCATTAAGGCTTTTTGTATATCCAGATAGTTAGTTGTTTATGCAATGAGACAGAAAATGATTAATATATATATTTTTAGCAAACATTATTAAACAAGCTTATCAAAACTGATATATTATTTACATCACTCACAATAAGGTTTTTGGCAAGTTTTCACTCGTGGGGTTTTGGCAAGTTCCTACTTGTGGGCTTTGTTTTCCTTTTTCTTTCTTTTTAAAGGTCGAATTGCTGTGGCTTACTTAACATAATTACTTATTCCACTGAGGGCTACCAAACAGCCCGTTAATCTAATAATGTTGGTTTTCCACGTTGAATTTTTTATTTAATGAGAGAGCTCTTACGAGGCTATGAGAAATATAAGCATGTATGACTTTGTACCTTCGGAGTGATATTCCGACAGAATAATTTAGCCAGCTGAAGAGACACTTGTCAGCAGAATCAGTAGACAGAGCTTTGTAAACTAGAGGCCCTGGTATTGCTTGTTCCAGCTGATTTTTATAGCTGTTAAGAAAGATTGGAAATCACAGACAGTGCGTCAAACGGAGCACTGGCCTTTGTGTCCCGTGGGCGTGGCCAGTGGTGGCCCGTTGGCCAGGGATGCTCCGTGAATTCGGAAGATGTGGGTCCAGCCTGCGCAGTGTTTATGACTTCAGAAGGCTCAGGCACATCACCCCTGCCTGTGACATCTCTTCCTAAAACTGTCGCTGTCTCCCTTGTGGTTCTGGCAGGATACAAGGATTCTAGGGAATTCCTGGCTCTGGGTTCCTGTGGTTCTTTTCAGGGTCTGACACATGACAGAAAATTTAGTGAAATTATTGCTGCTGTTTTTTCAATTAAACTTTATTTTTTGAAAGTAGTGAAAATGTTCGTCACTCAGTTGTGTCCGACTCTTTGCAACCTGTGAACTGTAGCCTACCAGGCTCCTCTGTGCATGGGATCCTCCAGGCAAGAAAACTGGAGTGGGTTGCCATGCCCTTCTCCAGGGCATCTCCCGCGTCTATTGCATTGCAGTGGATTCTAACCATCTGAGCCACCAGGGAAGCCCCAATTAGTTTTTAATTAGAGGAAATTGCTTTACAATGTTGAATTGGTTTCTGCCATACAACAACGTGAATCAGTCATAATTATATATATATATATAAAGTCAGCCCCAGGCTGGTCCCCTGTGCTACACAGCAGCCTCTCACCACCTATATTTGCACATGGTACTGTATATATGGCAATGCTACCTTCTCTTTCCCCCTGTGTCCCTATGTCCTTTCTCTCCATGAGCGTCTCCGCTCCTTTGCTGCAAATATGTTCATCACACCATTTTTCTATGTTCCATATAGATTGCTACTACCTTTAAGATCAGTATTTTCATCAACTAGGATGTGCTGAGATTTTTTTCTCCCTAGCACTATTTAAGTCCACAATTACCCAGTCCCTTAATATAAGCATTTAATTTTATATACAGGATCCTCAAATAATACAAGATAAGCCTCAATTCCAATTGGCCTTTGACCTAATCGCCTACACTTAAAATTACAATGGGTTTCATTTATGATTTCAGTACTACTTGAAAATCTCAACAGCTTTTGAAAAGTGGATTAGTAATGTTTTCTCACCCTTCTGTTTTATTCTCTGTGAAGTACTGTGCTAATTATATTTATATTGCTTGTACATGGTTAAAAAGTAAAGCCCTGATATAAAATCAGGCTATCAAAACCCAGTATGTGACAGTGTATTACAGCCTATGGTGAGCAGACCAAGTATTCTTCATTGAGACTCTTCCTTATTTAGGATACGTCTAAAGAACTAGGAAATTTAAGTTCTGTCGTCATAAGCCACCATTCCAGGAACTTCCCTGGTGGTGCAGTGGTTAAGAATGCCTTGCAATGCAAGGGGTGTGGGTTCAATCCCTGGTGGGAGAACTGAGATCCCACATGCCTTGGAGCAACTAAGCCCACACGCTTTGGAGCCTGTGCACCACAACGAAAAGATCTCACATGGTGCAACAAAGATGCTGTGTGCCACAGATAAGACCCATAAGTAAATATTTACAAATATAAGCCGCCCCTTCAGATTGTACCACTTTATGTTTCCTTTACCACAGACTGCACCAACGATTTGTTGCTGGAGGGACTCTTTCCTTATGGAGGTATATTCCTAGATACTAGATTATTCAGATAACACTTAAGTTCTCAATTCAACTAAGGGAATTTGTTGCCAGCCAACCTATTCCCCAGTGGCTCAGAGAGTAAAGAATCTGCTGCAATGCAGGAGACCTGGGTTCGATTCCTGGGTGGGAAAGATCCCCTGGAGAAGGAAATGGCAACCTACTCCAGTATTGTTGCCTGGAAAATCCCATGGACAGAGGAGCTTGGCGGGCTACAGTACATGGGGTTGCAAAGAGTCAGACACAACTGAGCGACTAACACACACAACCTATCCTAACTTAATGTCTAAAGGCAGCTCTTTTCTCTGAACAGAAAAGAAATGCTAATAGATGGGATCCTGGAGTTAACGAAAGAAAACAGAGGCAGGAAAGAGCAAAAACATGGGTAAGTAAAATGGATTTCCCTTCTTGAGTTTTCAGAAGTATGTTTGAAAGTAAAAGAGAAAATCATGACACCAATTACTGTGATTCTCGGTGTACGTAGAGAAAATATTTAAGACAATGAGACTATACTTTGGAGGATGTAAAAGAATGTAAAATGAAGAGTTACAGGTTGCAGGAGTGAAGTAGATGGTGAGGTAGAAGCACTGTGATCTGAGAGCATTTCCTGCAGAGTCCAGGGGCTGATGTGTCCATGTAGGAGTCAGTTCCTGGAGAGTTATGGTAGCTGACAGGGCCTGCCAGCCACTTCTGGATGGTCATGTGATGCTATCTGAGGTGGCAGGCAGGACACCTGCCTTGTGCTGTATTGAGCAGAAGGGAGGTTGGATGAATTAGAGAAGAAAAGAAGGGATTTCTGATTAGATGGAAGACTTCATTTGGGAACCACACACCTTAACACATAGCATCTTGAGTGGTGATCCACATGTTTTCCTTGAAAAGAATGTACCTTTTACAGCAAAATGTGGTTGAGGACATGTTCTTGAGGAGCAAACTGAGATGAATACGTGGAACTATTATTTCATAGCCTTCTGCATAAGCAAAACTCTGCAGATTTAAAATTCCAACTTTTGTTATGACTTTTTAAAGGTGTCAAGATGCACAAAACCAGGGAGCACTGGCTAGACCATTTTATAATGCAGATGTAACTTCCGTAGCCTGTTCTAAGGCTAGTGATAATCATTTACACGTATTTGTTGGTAAAGAAAAGAGCTTATTCACAAAATGACAAACATATACCAAGGAATAACTCAAAGTAAAACTAAGTAAAAAGTTTGTTGTTGTTGTTTTTTTTTTTCCAGTGAGCTAACTCATTGGAAAAGACCCTGAAGGGAGGAGGGGGTGGCAGAGAATGAGATGGTTGGATTCCATTGCAGACTTAATGGACATGAGTTTAGGCAAACTCCAAGAGATAGTAAAGCACAGGGGAGCCTGGCGGGCTCCAGTTCATGGAATCACAAAATGTCAGACACGACTGAGCAACTGAACAATAGGAAGTTTGGGGCCTACATAAATTAAACTTCTGAAATATTGTGAGAATTATAGAAGACATGAAAAAATATATCATGTTCAAGTAAGGAAAGATTGAAAAAATATTAGGATACCAGTTCTTCCCACATTGAAAGTTACAGAGTCAAGCTATATTTAATTGGGAATTGGGTGTTAGAACTCAGTAGAAGACTTGAAAATTTAATTTCAAAATAAATACACCAAAGACTATCTAAGTGAAAGTGTTAGTTGCTCATTTGTGTCTAACTCTTTGAAACCCCATGGACTGTAGCCCACCAGTCTCCTCTGTCCATGGGATTTTCAGGCAAGAATACTGGAGTGGGTTGCCATTTCCTTCTCCAGGGGATCTTCCCAACTCTGGGATCAAACCTGGGGTTCCTTCATTGCAGGTGGATTCTTTACCATCTGAGCCACCAGGGAAACCCTCTGAGCCAGTAAACCTTTGATGAGGAAGGCTTTGGGAGGAGATTAGAGATGTGGGATTTCATTTCCCACCCACTTAAAATGTAATAATTTAAAACCAGTGTGACATTTTATAATTGTCAAAACCAAGTTGAATGCTTAGAAACACATTATAGTGTAAAGATACTATTAGATATTATACTATAATAAAATACTATTACTAGCTTTTAATAAAAGAAGCATCATAGATACATGGGGAAAGGGATAGATATTGCAAAGATTAAATATTGAGAAATTGGGCTAGTTGAAAAAATCTGAAGCAAATAAAATCTGACCTTGCTTCATGCAACAAACTATATTTTCCATGGTTTAAATATTCTAGCTAACAATATAATTACTACAAAAATTAAAATGACTATAAAAAAGGTTAATAGGCAATATTGTATGTTGATGTGAACCAGGATGCTCTAAACATAAAAATAAGGAAAGTCACAAAGAAAAACAATAGTAGATAGGATTAAATATTTTTTAAAAGTCTGTGTCCTTAAGAACAGAAAAGGCGATGGTGCCCTACTCCAGTACTCTTGCCTGGAAAATCCCATGGACAGAGGAGCCTGGTAGGCTGTGGTCCATGGGGTCGTGAAGAGTCAGACACGACTGAGCAACTTCACTCTCACTTTTCACTTTCATGCATTGGAGAAGGAAATGGCAACCCACTCCAGTGTTCTTGCCTGGAGAATCCCAGGGACGGGGGAGCCTGGTTGGCTGCCGTCTATGGGGTCACACAGAGTCGGACACGACTGAAGTGACTTAGCAGCAGTCGCAGCAGTCCTTAAGAAAGCATCATAAAAAAATCAAAAGATTAATTAAGTGGATAAGAACTACAAAAATTAACTAATCCTATAAATCATCTAATGAGAGAACTTTTAAATAAATTAACAAAAAGACAACACCCTTCTGAAAGCTGAGAAAAAGGCCATTTACTACCCACACACTGTAAAAAAGGGAATGTATCCAATTAAAATATTAAAAAGTTCATTGAACTTGGCAAACAAGAATATGTCAATGTTTCACTTTCATACTTTGGTGACTAGTGAGTTTGAATAGATCACAACAATAGTAATGATGATAAGGGCTGCAAACAAATTGACATGCAGCGCATGCTGACCGCTTTGGAGCAGGCATTGAGTTAGGCATTGGCTCATTTAGGGATCAATTCAGTTGTGTGGTACATTTTATTATCTCCAGTTTATTAAAAACCTGAGGCTTTTAGAAATTGATCCATCTGCCTAACATCACACAGCAAGCAATAATAATGATGATGCATAACATCAATATATTTATAACAGGTTTCCTAAGCAATTGCTAACTGCTTACGTGTGCTATTTCTCTTATCACACAAACAACACATCAGGAAGATTCTCTTATTTTTTAATTATCCACATTTTATTGACGAGAAACAGAAGCTGAGAGAAATACTTGGCCTGTGGTTTTTTATAACATGGTTAGTAAGCAGCAGCTATAGAATTGAAAACCATAATGTCTCAGTCCAATCGCCAGTCTATGTCCGACGCAGGATACAGCATGCTTGGGGCTGGTGCACGGTGATGACCCAGAGAGATGTTATGGGGAGGGAGGTGGGAGGGGGGTTCATGTTTGGGAACGCATATACACCCGTGGTGGATTCATGTCAATGTATGGTGGAACCAATACAGTATTGTAAAGTAAAATAAAGTAAAAATGAAAATTAAAAAAAAAAAGACCATGAACTTTCAACACTCCAGAGAAACTCTCTCTGTTTCTCAAATTGAGTATTGATGAGTTCCACAATGAAATCTCCCAGAGACCCAAGTCTTCCATACGGGAAACCACATTTTTTTTTTTCTTTTTTTATCTTCTCTCTTCATCTTGGTGGCAGGTGTGGCTATCCATGCAGGTGCTCAGGTTAGAAAATTCCCCGTCTCTCCTTTCTGCTCCAGTCTTCATCTGCTGCATCAACCAGTCATTTTATTTTTTTCACCTCCTCAATATCCATCCTCTCTTCCTACGGTGACTGCCATGGCCTTGCCTTAGGTCACAGGCTAGGACAGCTGACCCAGCCAGCTTTAGTAACTCTTCACTTATGGAGGTGGGAGGCTCTACCCCAATGTGATGATACTTTTTGTCCTCACATTTCTGTGGTATATTTTTCTGACTATAAAAATAGTAAAAGTCTGTTCTCTATGTCTGCATCTCCACTGCTGCCCTGCAAACAAGTTCATCAGTACCATCCTTTTAGATTCCATATGTGTGTGTTAATATACGATATTTGTCTTTCTCTTTCTGACTTACTTCACACTGTATATTAGGTCCTAGGTTCATTCACCCCTTTAGGACTGATACAAATGCGTTCTTTATAGAGTTTAGTAATGTTCCATTGTGGGGCTTCCTTGCTATCTCAGTTGGTAAAGAAACCACCTGCAAGGCAGAAGACCTGGGATTCAATCCTTGGGTTTGGGAGATCCCCTGGAGAAGGGAATGGTAACCCACTCCAGTATTCTTGCCTGGAGAATTCCATGGATGGAGGAGCCTGGTGGGTAATCCATGGGTTGCAAAGAGTCAAACAAGACTGAGAGACTAACACTTTCTAATGTTCCATTGTATATATACACTTCCATATTTAAAATAGATGTCAGTTGCTTTGTTTGCTATTATTTTCTCCCATTCTGAAGGCTGTCTTTTCACCTTGCTTATAGTTTCCTTCATTGTGCAAAAGCTTTTAAGTTTAATTACGTCCCATTTGTTTATTTTTGCTTTATTTCCATTACTCTGGGAGGTGGGTCATAGAGGATCCTACTGTGATTTATGTCAGAGAGTGTTTTGCCTGTGTTCTCCTCTAAGAGTTTTATAGTTTCTGGTCTTGCCTTTAGATTTTTAATCCATTTTGAGTTTACTTCTGTGTATAGTGTTAGAAAGTGTTCTAGTTTCATTCTTTTACAAGTGGCTGACCAGTTTTCTCAGCACCACTTGTTAAAGAGATTGTCTTTTCTCTATTATATATTCTTGCCTACTTTGTCAAAGATAAGGTATCCATAGGTGTGTGGATTTATCTCTGGGCTATCTATTTTGTTCCATTGATCTATATTTCTGTCTTTGTGCCAGTACCATACTGTCTTGATGACTGTGGCTTTGTAGTAGAGCCTGAAGTCAGGCAGGTTGATTCCTCCAGTTTCATTCTTCTTTCTCAAGATTGCTTTGGCTATTCAAGATTTTTTGTATTTCCATACAAATTGTGAAATTATTTGTCCTAGTTCTCTGAAAATACCATTGGTAGCTTGATAGGCATTGAATTGAATCTATAGATAGCTTTGGATAGTGTACTCATTTTCACTATATTGATTCTTCTGATCCATGAATATGGTCTATTTCTCCATCTATCAGCTCATGCAGCTTGATTCCAGAAAAATAAATGATCCAGTCAAAAAATGGGCCAAAGAACTAAACAGACTTTTCTCCAAAGAAGACATGCAGATGGATAACAAACACATGAAAAGATGCTCAACATCACTCATTATCAGAGAAATGCAAATCAAAACCACAATGAGGTACCATCTCATTCCGGTCAGAATGGCTGCTATCAAAAAGTCTACAAACAATAAATGCTGGAGAAGGTGTGGAGGAAAGGGAACCCTCTTAAACTGTTGGTGGGAATGCAAACTAGTACAGCCACTATGGAGAACAGTGTGAAAGTGAAAGTGAAGTCGCTCAGTCGTGTCCGACTCTTTGTGACCCCATGGACTGTAGCCTACCAGGCTCCTCTGTCCATGGGATTTTCCAGGCAATAGTACTGGAGTGGATTGCCATTTTCTTCTCCAGGGGATCTTCCCAACCCAGGGATTGAACCTGGGTCTCCCGCATTGTAGACAGATGCTTTACTGTCTGAGCCACCAAAAAACTGGAAATTTAGAATTGCCATATGACCCAGCAACCCCACCGCTTCACGGTCATACATAGTCCCACTGGGCATACACACCGAGGAAACCAGAATTGAAAGAGACACGTGTACCCCAAGGTTCATTGCAATACTGTTTACAATAGCTAGGACACAGAAGCAACCTAGATATCCATTGGCAGATGAATGGATAAGAAAGCTGTGGTACAGATACACAATGGAATATTTCTCAGCTATTAAAAAGAATACATTTGAATCAGTTCTAATAAGGTAGCTGAAACTGGAGCCTATTATACAGAGTGAAGTAAGTCAGAAAGGAAACCAATACAGTATAAAACACATATGTATGGAATTTAGAAAGATGATAACAATGACCCTATATGCAAGACAGAGAGGAAATACAGATATAAAGAACAGACTTTTGGATTCTGTGGGAGAAGGTGAGGGTGGGATGACTTTAGAGAATAGCATTGAAACATATATACCATATGTGAAATAGATTGCCAGTCTAGGCTCGATGCATGATGCAGGGTGCTTGGGGCTGGTGCACTGGGATGACCCTGAGGGATGGGATGGGGAGGGAGGTGGGAGGGGGGTTCAGGGTGGGGAACACAAGTATACCCATGGCTGATTCATGTCAGTGTATGGCAAAAACCACTACAATATTGTAAAGTAATTAGCCTCCAATTAAAATAAATTAAGTAATTTACAAAAAAAAAGAATAAAATAGATGGCAAGTGGGAATTTGCTGTGTGACACAGGGAGCTCAACTTAGTGCTTTGTAACAATCTAAAGGGGATGGGATAGAGTGAGAGGTGAGAGGGGAATTAAGAAGGGAAGAGATATAGATATACCTATGGCTGACTCATGTAGATATATGGGAGAAAGCAACACAAAATTGTAAGGCAATTATCCTCCAATTCTGAAAAAAAAGCAGGTAAAAATAAACCAGTAATATGTGTTTATAAATTTTGGGAAAATGACAATTACCTTCAATCTCTCCAGCCCCACCCAGTTATAACCACCAGTATTAGACGCAAGAGACTTGGGTTCAGTCCCTGGGTCAGGAAAATCCCCTGGAGGAGTAAATGGCAACCCACTACAGTATTCTTGCCTGGGAAATCCCGTGGACAGAGGAGACTGGAAGGCTATAGTCCATATGTTCTCAAAGAGTCAGACAGGATTGAAGTGACTTAGCATGCACACATGGAAAGATGATGGATCATTATATTAAAATTAAATAACATGCTATCACAATATTTAACAGCATGGACAGTTCCCCTAATATATGTTGCCTGAAACAGAAAGATAAAAAAGTGTGTGTTTGTTTTCTAAAATAGGTTGCTTGAACACACACATACAAACACATTAAAAAACAAACAAACAAACCCAAAACTATTCTTTTGTACTTTGAAATGGTACCTTTGAGATTAGCTCCATGACATCAATATGGATGGTGGGATTCTGGAATGGCTGGGGTCAAGTGTCAGTCTTTGACCTCATAGATGAGGTGATACAGTGACCATCATGGGCACGAGGGCTGAATTGGAAATCAGAGTATTTTGACACTCAGACATTTTGAGAAGTGACTAATTTGTCCTAAGAGACTAAAACACTGCACAAGCCCATTACAAATAATATGAATATTACTACTTTATTCATATTTCAGAAAGTCCTCTGGATCTTTGGCCAAAATCCTGATATAAATGAACACAATAGAGAGTTTACTCTTTTACTTGTTTTCTAGACTTAGCTCACTGACCTTAGTCTTTTTGATTAAATGGGAACCTAGTTCCCCTTGAGACAGAGCTATGCAGCATTATCTTATGTACATAGTTTAAGACTTTCTCCAAGTCTCTCTTAAAGTGGATTTGTGGCTATTTATTATGATAACAACACACGTAGGAAGATTCCCAGGTGGCACTGTGGTAAAGAATCTGCCTGCCAATGCAGGAGACACAAGAGCTGCAGATTTGATCTCCAGGTCAGGAAGATTCCCTAGAGGATGAAACGGCAACCCACTCCAGTAGTCTTGCCTGGAAAATCCCATGGACAGAGGAGCCTGGTGGGCTACAGCCCATGGGGTCGCAACGAGTTGCACATAACTGAGTGACTAAACCACCATCCCCACCACCTGTAGGAAAGGGAGTTTACCAGATCTTTGGTTGATATTATCTTCCCTGGTGGCTCAGAGGTTAAAGCGTCTGCCTCCAATGTGGGAGACCCGGGTTCAATCCCTGGGTCAGGAAGATCCCCTGGAGAAGGAAATGGTAACCCACTCCAGTATTCTTGCCTGGCGAATCCCATGGATGGAGAAGCCTGGTAGGTTACAGTCCATGGGGTCGCAAAGAGTCGGACACAACTGAGTGACTTCACTTACTTACTTGGTTGATATTCAGTCACTGACTTGGAAGTAACCTTATTTTCTGGGGACCCATAATGGCACTATGGATATCCATCCAAAGGGGTCCATATTGAAGTCAGAGGATAAAAGGAATTTATCCTGTGTCTCCCTAACCGTCAGTTCAGAAAGTCGGTTGTCAGATGCAGGCTTGCATGACCGGAATAGGCAGCTGGTCAGATCTCCACATTGGCCCTCAGACCTGTGACAGGAGGGCTGTCCTCACAGGAAGGGCTGAGGGGAAGACCCTGGCTCTCTCCATACCGTATCCCTTCTATTACAGTGGGTCTAAAAGAATTCTAGATCAAGTAGGGCTTTGAAGGCCTGTGCCCATTCTCCCTCATCTCCCCTCCCATCCAGGCTGCCACATAACACTGTGCGGAGTTCTGTGTGCTGTGCAGAAGGATCTTGTTGGTTATCCATTTCAAATAAAGCAACGTGAACATGTCCATCCCAAAGTCTCTAACTATTCCTTCCTCCCAATCTTCCCCGCAGCAAGAGTGGTATTTTTAAACATATTTGCAAATCTTTTAAATGTCTGGCTTAATAGACGACATCTCAGTTCTCATAGCTGCTTCAACATTGTCTTTCTATTTTTTTTAACTTTTTTCCTTTATAGTGAAGTATAGTTGTGAAGAGTTGACTCATTGGAAAAGACTCTGATGCTGGGAGGGATTGGGGGCAGGAGGAGAAGGGGACGACCGAGGAGGAGATGGCTGGATGGCATCCCTGACTTGATGGACGTGAGTCTGAGTGAACTCTGGGAGACGGTGATGGACAGGGAGGCCTGGCGTGCTACGATTCATGGGGTTGCAAAGAGTCGGACATGACTGAGTGACTGAACGACTGAACTGAACTGAAGTATAGCCCATGGACAATGTTGTGATAGTTTCAGATGAAAAGCTAAGAGAGTCAGTCATATATATACTGTACCCATGCTCCCTCAAACTCCCCTCATCCAGGCTGCCAAAGAGCATTGAGCAGAGTTGCCTATGCTGTACAGTAGGTCCTTGTTGGTTATCCACTCTAAATATAGCAGTGTGTACATTTCCATCCCAAACTCCCTAATTATCCCTTGCCCACATCCTTCCCCTCCTGATGACCATAAGTCCTAGAGAACGCCCCTGGTTCTCTAAGTCTGGGAGTCTGTTTCCCACAGATGCTTTTTGGAATGAAATGGAGTATAAGTGAAGTATATTAGAAAAACTATGTCAAAAATCTTTTATGCTTTATTGGTTGAATAATATGCCATAATTTATTAGCAATTCTCTCACTGTTTTACATTTAGATTATTTCTAACCTTATTAGCACACATAATGGTGAGACTAACATTTTCATGCATGTGCTTTTATTCAAAACAAGGGTAGATTCCAACAAATTATGTTACTGGATCAAAAAATATGGAAAAATTAATAACACATGATATACTTTGTCAGATTTCTACCCTAAAGGCCAATTAACACTGACACCAGCAAGACGAGATTATCCATTTAATTGCTTCCTTGATAGTATTGGGAATTATCTTTACAAAAACACAACTTGTTTGTGCTAATTTATGAGGTAAAAATCATGCCTCATGGTCTTAATTTGAATTTATTAGTGAAGGAGAACATTTTCTATGATTATTTCCTAGTTGTGTTTTTTTAGCTTGTGAATAATTTCCTTAGATAGCTTCCTTAGATTGGGAAGCTCTTGAAAAGATGGGACTAGAATGGTGGACGGTAGATGCATGGTTTCAACCGTAGGGATTTTGCAGACAAATTGAGATGGAAGAGATCTGTGGATTATTACAAGTAGTTGCTTAAAACACTAGCATGGCAAAGTTTTTCTATGGAATAGAGGGAATTTGGGTCAAAACTCATAAATTACAGTGACAGAGAATGGTGTGTGTGTGAGTGCTCAGTCGTGTCTGACTGTTTGCGACCCCAGGGACTGTAGCCCGCCAGGCTCCTCTGTCCATGGGATTCCCCAGGCAAGAGTACTGCAGTGGGTGCCATGCCCTCCTCCAGGGGACCTTCCCGACCCAGGGATCAAACTCAAGTCTCCTGTATCTCCTGCACTGGCATGCAGATTCTTTGCCACTGATCTCCCTGGGAAGTCCCAACAGAGAGTGGTACCCAAGACAGAAAGACTTTACCACGAGATGTGGGTCACAATAAACTGTGGAAAATTCTGAAAGAGATGGGATACCAGACCACCTGACCTGCCTCTTGTGAAACCTGTATGCAGGTCAGGAAGCAACAGTTAGAACTGAACATGGAACAACAGATTGATTCCAAATAGGAAAAGGAGTACATCAAGGCTGTATATTGTCACCCTGCTTATTTAACTTATATGTAGAGTACATCATGAAAAACCCTGGGCTGGAGGAAGCACAAGCTGGAATCAAGACTGCTGGGAGAAATATCAATAACCTCAGATATGCAGATAACACCACCCTTATGGCAGAAAGTGATGAAGAACTAATGAGACTCTTGATGAAAGTGAAAGAGGAGAGTGAAAAAAATGGCTTAAAGCTCAACATTCACAAAAGTAAGATCATGGCATCTGGTCCCATCACTTCATGGCAAATAGATGGGGAAACAGTGGCTGACTTTATTTTTGGGGTTCCAAAAAATCACTTTATTTTGGGGGGGTTCCAAAGCCACTTTATTTTGGGGGGTTCCAAAATCACTGCTGGAGAAGGCAATGGCACCCCACTCCAGTACTCTTGCCTGGAAAATCCCATGGACGGAGGAGCCTGGTAGGCTGTAGTCCATGAAGTCGCTAAGAGTCGGGCACGACTGAGCGACTTCACTTTCACTTTTCACTTTCATGCATTGGAGAAGGAAATGACAACCCACTCCAGTGTTCTTGCCTGGAGAATCCCAGGGACGCGGGAGCCTGGTGGGCTGCTGTCTCTGGGGTCGCACAGAGTCGGACACGACTGAAGTGACTTAGCAGCAAAATCACTGCCGATGGTGATTGCAGCCATGAAATTAAAAGACACTTGCTCCTTGGAAGGAAAATTATGATCTACCTAGACAGCATATTAAAAAGCAGAGACATTATTTTGCCAACAAAGGTCCATCTAGTCAAGGCTATGGTTTTTCCAGTGGTCATGTATGGATGTGAGAGTTGGACTGTGAAGAAAGCTGAGTGCCAAAGAATTGATGCTTTTGAACAGTGGTGTTGGAGAAGACTCTCGAGAGTCCCCTGGACTGTAAGAAGATCCAACCAGTCTATCCTAAAGGAGATCAGTCCTGGGTATTCATTGGAAGGACTGATGTTGAAGCTGAAACTCCAGTCCTTTGGCCACCTGATGTAAAGAGCTGACTCATTTGAAAAGACCCTGATGCTGGGAAAGATTGAGGGCAGGAAGGGAAGGGGACGACAGATGATGAGATGATTGGATGGTATCACCGACTCAATGGACATGGGTTTGGTGGACTCCAGGAGTTGGTGATGGACAGGGAGGCCTGGTGTGCTGGGGTTCATGAGGTCACAAAGAGTCAGACACAACTGAGCGACTGAACTGATGAGGCAACATAAGTATTCTTTGATTGAAATACTTTTTACATCATTTTTGCATGTTTTTAATTTTCCATGGTTTATCAAGTTTTTGTGTGCAATTTCTTTCTCCTTTGACAGAACCACTAATCCTTATTTATCAAGTTTCTGTCTCCCTTGGAAAATGATTGCATCAAGTGGATGTTCACAGATATATTAAAAAAGAAGTCTTTGATGAAAATGACAGACATCTGATCCTGGCTTGACTTGTCAGTTAAGCTCACAGAAGAAGGGACTCTTACAAATGAAACGGACTTTCTACACCCGATAAGCAACATTCTGTGACACGTTTACATTTTTTTTCCTTTTTGATCACTTCTGTATATCAAAGTTCTAGAACAGTACTTAGCATATAATAGTTTCTCAATAAGTGTGTATTACATTGGATGAATCAAGGTAAGCTTTTATTATTTTTATACCTGGGTGTCAAGAACTTTCCTATTCTTCACTTCATTACCCTAATTTGCTTATGTGATCACACACTTTTATCAGGATATAATATTCTGATATAATGTGAGGATTATGTGCTTAGTCACTTAGTAGTGTCAGACTTTTTGTGACCTCATGGACCATAGCCCAAAAGATTCCTTTGTTCATGGGACTCTACAGGCAAGAATACTGGAGTGGGTTGCCACGCCCGTCTCCAGGGGATCTTGAATCAGGGACTGAACTCTAGTCTCCTGCCATCTGAGCCACCAGGGAAGCCCTCTCATATAATAATAATAATAATAGTAATATAAATATTATAAAAGTATAAAAATATAATTAAATATAAAATTAAATAAAAATTAATTTACATTGAATATAAAATTTAAATAAAATATACAGTTTAAATATAAAATTATAAAAACTATAATTATTATTGAAGTTCTATAATGTGCTAGGCAATCTTCTAAGGGTATTTCATACTTTTGTAATTTAATGTTCCCAGTAACCCTATGATGCAGGTACAATTACAATCATAATCCCTACAAACATTTAAGCTCTATTAGAGTATTTAGTCTTCTGTTCATTACTGTATCTGCATGCTTACGGCTTCCTCCATGAAGCTCTCCCATTAGGGTTCAGTGGGTAAAATATCTGCCTTCAGTGAAGGAGACACAGAAGATATGAGTTTGATCCCTAGGTCAGGAGGATCTCCTGGAGGAGGAAAGGCAACCCACTCCAATATTCCTGCCTGGAAAATCCCAAGGACAGAGGAACCTAGTGGACTCTATTCCATGGGGTCTCAAAGAAGCAGACATGACTTAACGACTAAACAACAACATCTGCTCTATAGAAGCTTTCCCATGATGAGATACATATGACCTTAACAGTCCAATCTACATCTTCAGTGTTTCAGATGGTTGCTTGTCCTGGCATTTGGCCAGACCCAGAGCTCTGCAGAGAAAATGTCTGACCTTGTTCACGGGTCCTTTTGTCGTTTAAGAAATATGATTCTTTTTCTGGAAGAACATTTTATGTCAGGCTGCTGATTTTCCACAAAAAGAATGTTAAACCCGCCACTTCACTCTCTGATAGCCAAAGCAAATGGACTTTACAGTTTCCTTAGATGAGGAAACTGAGGCTCATGAGGTTAAATGGTTTCCTCAAGGCCACATTGCTAGTAATTATGGGGAGCAATATTCCAACCTAGGTCTATGACTTGAGGTCCTCCTAACTAGCAGAATAATGTCTGTATGCTCATCCCAGCAGCTGTGAATGGGTGAGGTGACATGAGTCAGTTAAGGACAGCGAGATGGGGAATTTATGCTGGATTACCTGCCAGCCGAATTTAACCACCTGCGTGCACATGTGCTCTGTTGTGTCCAGCTCTTTGCAACCCCATGGACTATAGCCCATCGGGCTCCTCTGTCCATGGAGTTTTTCAGGCAAGAATACTGGAGTGGGTTGCCATTTCCTTCTCCAGGGCATCTTCCTGACCCAGGGATGGAACTCCTGTCTCTTGTGTCTCCTACACTGGCAGACAAATTCTTTACCAACTGAGCCACCTGGGAAGCCCTAATCTAATCACATGGATCTTTTTTTTTTAATTAATATTTTTACCGAAGGATAATTTCTTTACAGAATTTTGCTGTTTTCTGTCAAACCTCAACATGAATCAGCCAAAGGTATACATCTATCCTCTCCCTTTTAAACCTCCGTCCCATCTTCCTCCCCATTCCACCCCTCTGGTTTGATACAGAGCCCCTGTTTGAGTTTCCTGAGTAACCACATGGATCTTTAAAGGACAATAAGTCCTTCCTGGCTGTGGAGAGAAGGACATTTAACTATAGAAGGCTGGTTGGAGATAAAACCCCCTTGGTTCCGAAGACAGGGGAAGAGATTTATGAGTCAAGGAATGTCAGCAGCCTCTGGAAGCTGTCCAGGAAAGAAAGGGACTCCTCTGTGGTCTGTGCTAGGCTCAGGCGGTCTCTGACAGCACCTTGATTTTAGCCCAGTGAGACCCAGGTCAGACTGCTAACCGAGGACAATGCAAGACCATAAGTTTGATCTGTTTTTAAGCCACGTTTGAACTGTTTTTTGAGTTTAATTTGTTATGGCAGCAACAGGAAACTAATGCATGTGTTGACTTTCCAACATATCTGCTAAATTTCTCCTTACTTTTAGTTCTGGGAAAAGCCGTTATTCATTAAAACTGGCATGGCATTTATTCAGAGAACAATGATGTTTCCTTTTTGTCTTGCTGCTACTGCTAAGTCACTTCAGTCCTGTCCGACTCTATGTGAACCCATAGACGGCAGCCCGCCAGGCTCCCCCGTCCCTGGGATTCTCCAAGCAAGAACACTGGAATGGGTTGCCATTTCCTTCTCCACATTTTTGTCTTGGCTGATCAGAAAGCTAGAGCCAAATTTAGAGTTCAATTTTAGTTATAGCAAAAAAAAATTACTTCATACTGGTCTGAATGGCTGTCATCAAAAAGTCTACAAATAATAAGTTCTGGAGAGGGTGTGGAGAGAATGGAACCTTCCTACACTTGGTGGGAATGTCAATTGGTGCAGCCACTATGGAGAGTGGTGTGGAGCTTCCTTAAAAAAATAAAAATCTAGCTACCCTTTGATCCGCCAATCTCACTTCTGAACATATATCCAGAAAAGATGAAAACTCCAATTTGAAAAGATATGTGCATCATAGCAACATTATTCACATTATTCACATAATTCAACATTAATCAAGACATTGAAACAATCCAAGTGACCATCAACAGGATGATTGGTTTAAGATGTGGTGTGTGTGTGTTGGAGGTAGGAGAGAGAGAGAGAGAGAGAAACAGAAGATCCAGTTAGGTTTTTTTTCATGAAGGTGGAGAGTTGATTTTTATACTGAAGTGTCTCAGTGATATCAAGAGATACATTTGAGGGATTTTTTAAAAAATTAAAAAAATATTGTAAAGTTTTGTCCAACTTTATGAACACTTTGAGAATGCTTATCTAAGAAGAGGTATTGTAGTCAAGAAGAACAAATCCATATTGGATCTGTTTCTTTTACTTTAACATTTGTATTCTATTGTGTTTGCTATAAGTTCATCACTAAAGGGATATTGCTTATAAGCTTAAAGAATACATAATGGCCCATCTCAGGGAACCCTGCCTCCCAGGCCTGAATGTTAAGCTGCTGCTGCTGCTGCTGCTGCTGCTGCTAAGTCTCTTCAGTTGTGTCCAACTCTGTGCGACTCCATAGACAGCAGCCCACCAGGCTCCACTGTCCCTGGGATTCTCCAGGCAAGAACACTGGAGTGGGTTGCCATTTCCTTCTCCAATGCATGAAAGTGAAAAGTGAAAGTGAAGTCACTGAGTTGTGTCCAACTCTCAGCGACCCCATGGACTGCAGCACACCAGGCTCCTCTGTCCATGCGATTTTCCAGGCAAGAGTACTGGAATGGGGTGCCATTGCCTTCTCCAGAATGTTAAGCTAAAATACCTTTATTTAGCTTCAGGAATCATCCTGACTGGGCCCTGCTCTGAATGGCTGTGGGAAAGAAGAAATTGACACATCCCTTCCTGAGTCTCTGCTGGAACCAGGAAATATTTGCCACAATGTATCACCTTTTCTTACTTCATAGCTCAGTCAGTAAAGAATCTGTGCTCAATGCAGGAGATCCTGGTTTGATCTCTGAGTTAGGAAGGCCCCCTGGAGAAGGAAATGACAACCCACTCCAGTATTCTTTCCCGGAGAATTCCATGGGCAGAGGAACCTGGCAGGCTACAGTCCATGGGGTCGCGAGAGTCAGACACTACTTGATGACTAAACTACCACCATCGCCTTTTCTTACTTTACCCCTCACCTCTCCTTCTTTGTTCTATGAAAGAAACTAGCCGGGGCAAGATGGTTCTCTGAGACACTGGTCCACCCTCTTCTTGGTCTGCTGCCTTTCCTAATCAAATCACTATTGCTTGCCCCAACAGCTCATCCCTTGGTTGGCTTGTCGTGCAGCAAGCAGTATAGGCTTAAGTATCAGACCTACCTTGCCATTGTTACTTGTTGCTCATATGATCAGACCTATTTATTTCCGGTCACGCTTGAGTTTCATTTCAGAAATGCATTTCCCTTTTTCAGGGGGTTTCTAGTCAATTAAACCTGGACTGTGGGGTTGTGGGGCTCCCCTGTGGCTCATCAGTAAAGACTCTGCCGGCAATACTGGAGACACAGGAGACTCAGGTTCAATCCTTGGGTCAGGAAGATCCCCTGGAGGAGGGCATGGCAACCCACTCCACTATTCTTGCCTGGGAAATCCCATGGACAGAGGAGCCTGGTGGGCTACAATCCAGAGGGTTGCAAAGAGTCGGACATGATGGAGCCGCTGAGCACACAGCACGCATGCACTTGGGGTTGGGATCTGCTACTTTCAGTTTTGGTGGGGGAGCTGGTGAAAACACAAGGAAGTCGAATTCACTGAAGACAAAGGTTTTGCACACAAATGAAATTTGGTTTACACCTTGCTAGGTGAACAAAGGCTAGGCTGATCGCACTGTCAGAGAGGAGCCACCTCATTAAACAGAACTCTGATACGTGCAGGACTGAAAATGAATTAGGGAGTCAGGATTTCAGAGAACGAAAAATAGCCTTCTGACACTTCCACTGCAGTATTTGTGTTACTAAGCAACAAAACTCTCCTGTTTAGCAAAGCCCTAATGATGCTGGCAGTACAGTCTCCGAATAAGGCTTAATACAACTTCATTATCCCACCTCTGGAGCTGTGTTGCATACGCAGCACCTGATTAGGGGTAACAAGAAGTAGACTGAGTGTTGTTTAGTGCACCTGCGTCTGAAAGACCAAATAAAGTATTGATTTGGGTGAATCTAATGATGGTCATTTACTGTGTTTTTCTACTCAGAGCATTCATTTGGGCTGACAAGGAGTGTAGTACAACCCATTGTTAAATGTGTCCCAGGATTGTAAAGCCTTAATGATTCCGTCCCGCCAGGTCACAGAGTTGTGTAAATTGCAACATTGCATTCGCTGCCACCAACTCCAGGGACACCTGGTTACATAGTCTTTCTCTAAGATTCTGGGGAAAGCTGAAGGTTGAAATTACCCGATGGTTTCCATTTGTGTTTTGAAACTTGTTTTCTGTTTCAAAGTTTATCTTATTTTTGCAGAAAGTCTAATTTTAATACTTGAGAACGTTT
This sequence comes from Capra hircus, assembly GCF_001704415.2. Taxonomy (NCBI): domain Eukaryota; kingdom Metazoa; phylum Chordata; class Mammalia; order Artiodactyla; family Bovidae; genus Capra; species Capra hircus. The sequence continues at coordinate 5,096,312 of NC_030815.1, read as the reverse complement.
GTTTCTTCCTGGTTTTTGTGCTGAGAAATTGCTTCAGAGGCTACTAGTATCTTTACAGAAGTTCCCTTTCTCTTTCATTTTCTCCCCCCTTTTCTATTCTCTAGCCTCATCTCCCAAGTATGTAGTTTCTTAGAGTTATCACTGTGGAGCAGATGCTCCACAAGAGAGATGTAGTGAAAATAAAATCCGTGACTCTTTGGGGTCAGAATCTTTGCAGCTGTGTGTGTGTGTCAAGTCGCTTCAGTCATGTCTGACTCTTTGCAACTCCTTGGACTGTAGCCCACCAGGCTCCTCTGTCCATGGGATTCTCCAGGCTAGAATCCTGGAGTAGATTGCCATGCCTTCCTCCAGGGAATCTTCCCAAGCCAGGGATAGAATCCATGTTTCATATGTCTTGCATTGGCAGGCAGGTTCTTTACCACTTAGCACCACCTGGGAAGCCCTTTTCTCAGATGTGATTTTGGACTAATATAAGTATTATATTTATGCCATAGAATTTTTTTTAATGTGGACCATTTTTAAGGTGTTTATTGATTTTGTTACAGTATTTTTTGTATTATGTTTCGGATTTTTGGACCAAGGCATGAGGGATCTTAGCTCCCAGAGCAGGGATCACACCCACATCCCTGCGCTGGAAGGTGAAGGTGAGCCACTGGACTACCAGGGAAGACCCTGTGCCACAGCATTTTAAATTCACAAAGCATCTTAGAAGTGTCCTTCCATCTGTCAAATTGTTATACCATGCTTTTCACTCATCGCTCTATTACTGGATGCATTTTCATAATGCCTGAACATAGAGACATAGGAAAGGAGAAATGTCTATTTGCTTTTTCCATTGCTAACAGGCAACATTTAGAGCCTATGATACTCAACAATTCTAATTGTATTCCAATTAAAAATGAGAAGAATAAAAATAAGAAAAGGTAAGCTTCTTTAGAAATGAGAGGCAGAACCATTAGAGGTAGTATTTTAACTGAGACTGGCTAGCAATGGCAACCCACTCCAGTACTCTTGCCTGAAAAATCCCATGTACGGAGGAGCCTGGTAGGCTGCAGTCCATGGGATCGCTTAAAGTTGGACATGACTGAGCAACTTCACTTTCACTTTTCACTTTCCTGCATTGGAGAAGGAAATGGCAACCCACTCCAGTGTTCTTGCCTGGAGAAACCCAGGGACGGGGGAGCCTGGTGGAAGTCTATGGAAGTCTATGTGGAAGTCTTCAGTCGTGTCCGACTCTGTGCAGCTTTGCAGCAGCAGCAGCAGCAGTGACAGGTGAAATCTGTTTTCAATTCTTCACCAGTAAGGAAGGACACACTGAGTTGGGTTGTTCTGATCTGATAGGACTGTCTACATCCTCAGTTTGATTAAAAAGGTAAAATGGTCAGTGATTTTTATTTTCATTTATATTGATTTGACAGAACTTTTCATTTCTGATATTCCAGATGGAAAAACCTCCTGACAAATTCTGTTTTTTTATAGTAAATGTTGTTTATTATAAACACTGTTTATGTATAATAGCTGTTGTTGAGTCCCTTGGTTGTATCCAACTCTTTGTGACCCCATGGACTGTAGCCCACCAGGCTCCTCTGTCCATGGGATTCTCTAGGCAAGAATACTGAGTGGGTTGCCATCTCCTCCTCAAGGGATCTTCTAGATCCAGGGATCAAACCCGTGTCTCCCGCAAGTCTCTTGAATTGCAGGTGGATTCTTTACCACTAAACCAAGGAAGCCCTGTAATAACTGTGAAGTGAAAGTAGCTCAGTCGTGTCCTGCTCTTTGTGATCCCATGGACAGTCCATGGAATTCTCCAGTTCCCTTCTCCAGGGGATCTTACCAGCCCAGGTCTCCTGCATTGCAGGCAGATTCTTTACCAGCTGGGCCATAAGGGAAGCCCAAGAATACTGGAGTAGGTAGCCTACCCCTTCTCCAGCAGATCTTCCTGACCCAGGAATTGAACCAGGGTCTCCTGCATTGCAGGTAGATTCTTTACCAACTGAGCTAACTGTAAATAACATCACATATATCATGAATCTGTGGATTTGGCAATCTGCACCCCCCCCACACACTTCCTGAATCAGGTATACTATTCCAGTTGTCTTTAGATGTTGTGAAATCTTCATAGCAGTTTTTCCTTATAGCTCTACAGACAGAGGAAAAGATGACAGGTTTTTTTTTTTTTTTAAATAATGTGTGCCTGATATTGGGCTAGGTTCATCATGAACATTGTTTCAACTACCTTCTACTTTTGAAAATATTCTCCATTTTACAAATGAGAACACTGAAGGTCGAACTATACTGTAATTGTTCTAAGTCACCTGATGAAATGAAGGGCAAGCCATAGATTGAAACATGGGCTTTTTTCTGACTTTAAAATATTTTTTCTACTATGCGTGTTTTTGAAAAATTCTTGTTTGGGTCTGAGTTTTGGGCATGCAGACAGACCTGATGCATTTTGAATATGTCTCATTTTCATGAAAGCATAGGGGGCTAAATCGAGGGCTAGTTTCTTTTCTAAGGCTTCCTAGGTGACTCAGTGGTAAAGAATCTGCCTGTAGTGCAGGAGATGAGGGTTTGATCCCTGGCTTGGGAAGATGCCCTGGAGAAGGAAATGACAACCTGCTTCACTATTCTTGCCTCGAGAATTCCACGGAGAGAGGAGCCTGGTGGGCTACAGTCCATGGGGTCACAAATGAGACACAACTTAGCATTAGCATTTCTTTTCTAAACTGTGCTCAACCATGGTTTAAATGTATATATTATTCAGGAGTGACACAAAAATTAGCCCACGGGGTAACTTCTTTTGTTGCCTTTCAAAGGAGGGAATTCTGGCCATTTGTCCACTGTGTGTTAGTTGCTCAGCTGTGGCTGACTCTGTGCGGCCCCTTGGACTGTAGCCAGCTGGGGTCTTCTGTCCATGGAATTTTCCAGGCAAGACACTAGAGTGGGTTGCCATTTCTTTCTCCAGGGGATATTCCCAACCCAGGGGTGGAACCCAGGTCTCCGGTATCACTGGCAAATTTTTTCTGAACCACCACGGAAGACCACACCTGACATGCTGACTGCAGAGACATGTACGGGAGTACTTCGAGAAATGACTTTCTTCCAGGTTTACAGATGAGCGTTTTAAAATCTAAAGCTTGCCTTTTGCATTTTTCTTTTCATTGTTGCAAATATGGCATAATGATATATAAACTAGAAAATGTTGATATAGGGAAAATAAAATAACTTCATTTTTCTTTAAGTCATGAAGCATCAGGATGAAGACCCAGATTCTCTTTAAGTGCCTAAAAAATAGAGCTGCTATTTCTCAGTTGCTAATAGGCCATAATCTTTCTTTCCAACCACTTGAATATATGCACATAAGACATTAGATTTTTGTAGGTGTAAACATTCTTACTATAACACTACAGCCATGTTGCTTACATTTGTAATCTTGAAACTGTGGTTGTATAAATTTAAAGGCTGCCACAACTGAGCAACTGCTGACATTCACTTGTTATGAATTTGGCAAATCAATCTATGGAACAGAAAATCGAGGACCCACCACACACAGAGAGACAGATGCACTGAATCTCTAGAGGAAATTTTGCTGTGATTTATCTGTCCTTTAGTATCTCTGAGGGCTTCTCTGCTTCAGGCGTATTCTTGGAGGCCTTTTAAGACTTCTTTGGAAAATGTATTGTTTATCTAAGTCAGCAGGATATCATTTAGGAAATGAATAGCTCTGTAGCATTAGGGTTTGTGAACACTTCACTGTCCAAGCCTTCGTGTTCTAGACTGCAGCGTCTCTGTGGTGTGTCCCACCCATGTGTACCACACAGTGGGCCTTCCCAGGTGGCTCGGTGGTAAAGAACCCACCTGTCAATGCAGCAGACTCAAACGTGGGCTCAGTCCCTGGTTTGGGAAGATCCCCTGGAGGAGTGCACAACAGCTCAGTCCAGTATTCCTTCCTGGAGATTCCCCATGGACAGGGGAGTCTGGCGGGCTATAGTCCATGAGGTCACAAAGAATCAGACGCGACCGAAGCCACCTAGCACAGCACGCGGCGCACACTGTGCGGTGGCCTATGTATTGTCTCTCATTCCGCCGGGGCCTTCGAATGTGCGTAGGTCCTACACGCAAATCTGCAATAAGGATTCCTCTTTTTCTTCTCCTAACAACCCATCAGTTGGTATTCATCTGGCATCTTTATTGATCCTCTACAATTTTCTATTCTTCATTTGACCAATATATGCTATAGCTCATATGGGCTGGCTTTGCACACTGAACACCTGATGTTCATTCTCTAGGAAATGACCTTTGATCCAACATAATGAGGATCAAATTTGAGTCGGGTATAGTAAATAGAGCTTTCTTTGTGGTGCTATGAATATTTAAGTGGCAAACTCGTTCTAGCATGTTGCCTCTTATTGGCATAAATCTCCTGTTAGTGTTATTAGACTATTTCACATGATGGTTTAAATTTATAGAGTCTTTTGGATAAGGTTTATTTTGGTTACTGAAAATTAGATGGCATTGGATTTCTTGTAATTTAGTGATATGTTTTCACATAATGAGTCATTAATGTATAAGGCTGGTAGGATATCATTTGTGTTAAGACCCAGGGATTTAATTATTAAAAAACTAATATACAGAGACACTCACAAAACTTTGCAATTGAACTCTACTTAGAACCATGATTTTGTAATCACTTATATCAGCAGATATAGATCAGATGCCTTTTAATATGTAAAAACACATAGCATATGAGAACTTTGGTGAACTCAGCATTAAGTTTAGTCAGAAAATTCATAAAATCCAGTATTCTCACCTGGGAAATCCCATGGACAGAGGAGACTGATGGGCTACAGTCCACGGAGATATAACTTAGCACCTAAACAACACCTAAACACCTAAACTTAGCACCTAAACAACAACATTCATGGAAGATTTAAAGGATAGTAAATGGTCAGTTTTCATTCCAATCCCAAAGAAAGGCAATGCCAAAGAATGCTCAAACTACCGCACAACTGCACTCATCTCACATGCTAGTAAAGTAATGCTCAAAATTCTCCAAGCCAGGCTTCAGCAATATGTGAACCGTGGACTTCCAGATGTTCAAGCTGGTTTTAGAAAAGTCAGAGGAACCAGAGATCAAACTGCCAACATTCACTCGGTTATCGACAAAGCAAGAGAGTTCCAGAAAAACATCTATTTCTGCTTCCTTGACTATGCCAAAGCCTTTGACTATGTGGATCACAATAAACTGTGGAAAATTCTGAAAGAGATAGGAATACCAGACCACCTAACCTGCCTCTTGAGAAACCTGTATGCAGATCAGGAAGCAACAGTTAGAACTGGACATGGAACAACAGACTGGTTCCAAATAAGAAAAGGAGTATGTCAAGGCTGTATATTGTCACCCTGCTTATTTAACTTCTATGCAGAGTACATCATGAGAAACACTGGGCTGGAGGAAGCACAAGCTGGAATCAAGATTGCCGGGAGAAATATCAATAACCTCAGATATGCAGATGACACCACCCTTCTGGCAGAAAGTGAAGAGGAACTCAAAAGCCTCTTGATGAAAGTGAAAGAGGAGAATGAAAAAGTTGGCTTAAAGCTCAACATTCAGAAAACGAAGATCATGGCATCTGGTCCCATCACTTCATGGGAAATAGATGGGGAAACAGTGGAAACAGTGGCAGACTTATTTTGGGGGGCTCCAAAAATCACTGCAGATGGTGATTGCAACCATGAAATTAAAAGACGCTTACTCCTTGGAAGGAAAGTTTTGACCAACCTAAATAGCATATTGAAAAGCAGAGACATTACTTTGCCAACAAAGGTCCATCTAGTTAAGGCTATGGTTTTTCCTGTGGTCATGTATGGATGTGAGAGTTGGACTGTGAAGAAGGCTGAGTGCCAAAGAATTGATGCCTTTGAACTGTGGTGTTGGAGAAGGCTCTTGAGAGTCCTTTGGACTGCAGGGAGATCCAACCAGTCCATTCTAAAGGAGATCAGTCCTGGGTGTTCTTTGGAAGGAATGATGCTAAAGCTGAAACTTCAGTACTTTGGCCACCTCATGTGAAGAGTTGACTCATTGGAAAAGACTGTGATGCTGGGAGGGATTGGGGGCAGGAGGAGAAGGGGACGATAGAGGATGAGATGGATGATGTCATCACTGACTTGATGGATGTGAGTTTGAGTGACCTCCGGGAGTTGGTGATGAACAGGGAGGCCTGGCGTGCTGCAATTTGTGGGGTCACAGAGTCGGACACGACTGAGCAACTGAACTGAACTGAAAGTTAATTTTTTTAAGTTGCCTTTTCTGTAGTGAAACTGATTAAAATTATACACTCGAAAAATGCAAAAGCTATGGCAAACAAGTTAAACGTCATATAAATAAAAATTTATTTGAAAGGGAGGCAGCCATGGAAATATGTAACCTCTGGTTTGGTAAATTTAAGCATATTTGAGATCTTTGTTCCTAAATGTGGTACAGAAAAAAATGTTCAGTGTGGAGAAGACTTCTCGGGAGCATAAACATGGGTCCAGGAAACGATTTATCCTTGAAAATCTGTAGGTCAGCTTATAGGAATGAAGAAAGATGAACAGGAGTGGCCATTGTGAACTGGAGGCCAGAAGTTTAGGGCTTCCTTGGTGTGTCAGTGGGTAAAAATCCTCCTGCAATGTAGGGTACACAGGAGATATCCATCGGACATCCTCTGTCCCATGGACAGTCACAAAGAGTCAGACAAGACTGATCGACTAAGCATGAGGGCAACAGCAAGCCTACGCAAAGAGCCAGTCATCCTGAAGACAGGCGCTGATATCAAAATGTGTATCAGCGTATCATTTCCTTCATCGAGAAAGTCTTCATGTGAACAGTGTCAGCTGGACTGCTCTGGGACATCATTGATTTGCGTTCTGATGCAAGCTACTTATCTTGTCATGGACCTGGTTTTGGAGGATGGGCAGCGGGTCCATCAGCCAGACTTTGGCATTGAAGACACTGCACTGACATCTGGGACCAGCTTCTGCACACTTCTCTGTGTTGTGGGCTGTCCTGCGTGTGATGTGCGGTGGGTACTAGCACCCTTCTTCAGCTTCTATACACTCCTCCCTCACTGCCACTGGTACCTGCTTGGTAGCTGTGACAATCAAAAATGTGTCCAAGGATGGCCGGTGTCCTGAAAGCTGGGGTGGAAATGGGGGAGGGAGCAATGGTTCTGGTTGTGAATAACTGGCCTGGAATAGTTCTGAATTTCCATATGATCTCTTTGTAGGGGCCATCACAGTGCCTAAATGCTAATCTGTGCATAAAGTCCGAAGTATCAGCAATCTTTGTGGACTCACTGTCTCAGTTCATCATTAAAGAAAATCATCACCCCTACAAAGAGATAGTGTGGAAGTTCACTGGGGGGCTTCCCTGGTAGCCTAGCTGGTAAAGAATCTGCCTGCAGTGCAGGAGACCCCAGTTCGATTCCTGGTTGGGAAGATCCCCTGGAGAAGGGATAAGCTACCCATTCCAGTGTTCTCGGGCTTCCCTGGTGGCTCAGATGGTAAAGAATCTGCCTGCAATGGGGAGACCTGGGTTTGACCCCTGAGTTGGGAAGATCCCCTGGAGCAGGGCAAGGCAACCCACTCCAATATTCTTGCCTGGAGAATTCCCATGGACAGAGGAGCCTGGTGGGCTGCAGTCCATGGGGTTGCAAATAGTCAGACTTGACCGAGTGATGAAGCACAGCACATAGAATCCTGAGTTTGTTTAGAGTAACTCACAAAGTCATGTGGCATTCATTTATCATATTGTTTCTACAGAGGTGCTCAAGGCTAACACCAGGAACAGGGCCTGATTTATCAATGAAAATGGCCACAGACAAGACTGTCTAGTCATCTTTGCCATTAGAAAGGGCTTTCCAGGTGCCTCAGTAGTAAAATAATCCTCCTGTAATGTAGGAGACGTTGGAGACAGGAGTTTGATCCCTGTGTCAGGAAGATTCCCCTGGAGGAGGAAATGGGAACCCACTCCGGTATTCTTGCTTGAAAAATCCCATGGACGGAGGAGCCTGGTGGGCTGCAGTCCATGTCCAACAAAGAGCTGGATAGGACTATGGCTGAGCACAAAGGCATGCCATTAGGAAAGTAGAAAGTGAATTAAGCTCTCTATTTTAAAAGAAATGTTCACTTAAAATGCCTTTCCATAATGGAATTAACTGTGTACTACAATGTTAAAACAATATATGGCTGACCAACTGCTCTGTGAATACAAAAAGACCTGTTTGCTTTCCTTTGGTTACTCATAAGTAATGGCATAATAACATAACAACAATAATATAGCAATAGGGCTACTTGCTTACATTTGGAGAATACCTTGTACTTCTCAAAATGCTTTCACACACCTTGTTTCCTTTCATCCTTAGTTTAGTATCTCTGCTCTATACAGAACCTGTATACTGGTCCTTCTCATTCTAATAGAAACATAGAGATCACAGAAACATAATAACTTTGGCTCTTCTATGTAGACACACACACACACCCCACTGATGTTGCTTCCTCACTACTTTCCTAGAGAATAATGTCCAAATGAGTGTTTCTGCATTCTGCCTGATAAAGGAGCCAGTCTAAATCACTGTAGAGCCTACAAAATAAAATCAATAAATCTGGCTTTAAATAGTAGGTCCATAAGTATGTTTTATTTCTTGAAATAATTACATATTCTCTATAAATCTGAAACCAGAAGGAGTTAATGGATCTTGCAGTTATGCTCTGTTGGGTCCAACTCCTTGCGACCCCATGGACTATAGGCCCCCAGGCTGTTCTGTCCACAGAATTTTCCAGGCAAGAATAATGGAGTGGGTTGCCATTTCCTTCTCCAGGATTTTGAGGGGTTCTGTTCGTAAACCACTGAACTATAACCAAACTAATGGAACCTGCGTGATCCCACTGGTCTGCAGACAAAGTCGATTCTGTCTTGCCCATTTCCCACTTCTGTATCATCTGCCTCACTTCACTCATCCTATGTTCCTGGAGAACAACTTTTCTTTAATCCCTCTTTGGTAAATTAAGTTGGTGATTCTATCAGAAACAGTGGTTGAAAGGGAATTCAGAATATAGTAATTCAAAGGCCAGCGTAGAATAGGGATTAATCTGAGACAGCCAGTGTTTCAGGCACTTTGTACCTGACAGGGGTGCATACTGCTTGACCTTCGTTGGGTCGTCTTTAATACAGCAGAGTTTGGTTTTGTTCAGCGCCCCCACCCGGCTTGTGGCAGGGGGCAGACTGCATGTTGTTGTATGTGTCTGGTATCATGTCAGTGATGCCCACCCTCGATAGGGACTCTTCACAGCTGCCTGAACTACGGCCCTGAGATGCAGAACAGGTCCAGCTCTCTGCAGGAGCTCTGGAGGGGATGCAGAGATGCAGTTAATGCAGTGTGGACCCCCACACTATGAAAGATTCTCCTCATTTCTAGCCTTCCTCTCTTTAATGTCTATTGGAAAATGAATGCCACTGGATGTTTACAGATTGCTCAGCAATAAAGAATCCACCTGCAGTGCAGGAGAAGTAAGAGACCTGGGTTCAGTCCCTGAGTAGGGAGGATCCCCTGCAGGAGGGCATGACAGCCCACTCCAGTATTCTTGCCTGGGAAATCCCATGGACAGAGGAGCCTGGTAGGCCCACTGGGTCACCAAGAGTTGGGCATAATTGAGCACACACACAGCACACAAATTTTTACTTGTACAAATAAAACTCTGGTGAAAATCCTTACGCTTAAAAACACATCTCTGATTTCCTCATGATCAATTTATGTATATGTGTTAGTTGCTCGGTCGTATCTGACTCTTTGCGACCCCATGAACTGTAGCCCACCAGGCTCCTCTGTCCATGGGATTTTCCAGGCAAGAATACTAGAATGGGTTGCCATCCCCTCCTCCAGGGGATCTTCCCCACCCAGCGATCAAACTTTCATCTCCTGCGCTGTAGATGGATTCTTGACTTGCCAGGTGGCACTCATGGTAAGGAATCTGCCTGCCAAAGCAAGAGATGCTAGCAGTGTGGGTCTGATCCCTGGGTGGGGAAGATCCCCTGCGGAGGAAATGGCAACCCGCTCCAGTATTCTTGCCTGGGAAATGCCATGGACAGAGGAGTCTTGCGGACTACAGTCCAGGGGTTGCAAAGACATAACTGAGCAATGAGTGCACATATGAGCACTTTGCTGGTCAAATGTGGTGCAACCATTTCTTTTCTGGTCAGGAGCACTTACACTTTCTCCCCTTACATTGTATATGTCACACCTATCAGTCTTCCTTGCAGTTTCTTTCTCATTTTTTTCCTAATCCTTCTATTGTTGTTCAGGCACTCAGTCATGTCCCCTTTTTCACCCCATGGACTGCAGCATGCCAGGCTTCCCTGTCCTTCACTATCTCCTTAGTCAGTGATGCTATCTAACCAGCTCATTCTCTGTCTCCCCTTTCTCCTCTTGCTCTCAATCTTTCCCAGCATCAGGGTCTTTTACATTGAGTCAGCTCTTTGAATCTGGTGGCCAAAGTATTGGAGCTTCAGCTTCAGCATCAGTGCTTCCAATGAATATTCAGTGTTGATTTCCTTTAGGATTGACTGGTTTGGTCTCCTTGCAGTCCAAGGGACTCTCAAAAGTGTTTTCCCAGCAACTCCTATTGTCTTATTCTTTTCTCAAACACTTAACCCCCTAATATGTCCTGGTTTTATTTTGTCATTGTACAATGGCATGATATACCACTGGCTCTATATTGTGTCTGTGGAGGCAGAGCCTCACCCCAGGCTACATGGGGCAATGGGAGGTGGAGGCCTGTCCAGACTGATGGCCCAGCTTGCTGACAGCACAGGCCTTTCAGAGAATAAACACATCAAAAACAAAGCTCATCTGCCTGCAGCCTCTGCACTGTCTGTCTCATCCCTGGGCTGAGTGCAGCCTCAGCTGTTTCTCTTGCTGGTCCCTTATTTCTGGGTTTATTACAGGGAGATCGTGGAGAATCAGGTTGGTTGAGAGTGAACTGTCTTTGAGGGCAGTTTTCTGAGCTAGTGGACATGCAGCAGACTCTTTGGGCTGGTGAAAAAGCCCTGTGTCCCCTGATGTCCCTTTACTCACTCTCACTGCTATCTGCCAGCCTTTCCCTTTTCAGCGCTAGTTGTGTCTCCCAGGGCACTTCCCAGTGGTAAAGAACCCACCTGCCTGTGCAGGAGACTCAAGAGATGTGGGCGCGATCCCTGGGTTGGAAAGATCCCCACGAGAAGGAAATGGCCGCCCACTCCAATATTATTGCCTGGAGAATCTCATGGACAGAAGAGCCTGGTGGGCTATGTCCATGGGGCTGCAAAGAGTGGAACACACCTGAAGTGACCTTGCACGCACTCATGTGTTGCAAGGACTGTGCCCGCTCGTACTCAATCAGGGGAATCAGAGCATTGCTGAGCCCTGACAGTGAGGGGAGGAGGGGCTGGAGAGCTTCTCATGAGGGCAGGTGACCACATACTTACATGCCATGAAAGCATCTGCAAAACCGTAAAATGAAGGAGTAATGCAAATCCAGCCTAGAAGCCACAGAAGAAGATAGGAAACTTTGTATTCAGAAGAATGACTTTAAAGAGCTCTGCAGTTTTCCCGCCAGAAGAAAGGCTTTAAAACCCCACTTGGGGTGGAAGCTGAGATCCCTAAGTCATACTTGGTCATGAAATACGGTACCTGAATGTCTCTGTAGAATAAGAATTAAAGAATTTGAAGTGTACTGGCTGTGAAGAAAGGAAAGTTAGATGAAGACTTTCCAGAAACACACTGTCTGTTTTGTATGGCTCAGCCAAAGCTATAAAATTAAGATGTGCTCAGACTTAGACGTTTTCATTAAAACTGATGATGGAATATAGACCAAAGCTTAGAGGAACCCCATTCTGAAGGAGATCAGCCCTGGGATTTCTTGGGAAGGAATGATGCTAAAGCTGAAACTGCAGTACTTTGGCCACCTCATGTGAAGAGTTGACTCATTGGAAAAGACTCTGATGCTGGGAGGGATTGAGGGCAGGAGGAGAAGGGGATGACAGAGGATGAGATGGCTGGATGGCATCACTGGCTCAACGGACGTGAGTCTGAGTGAACTCCGGGAGTTGGTGATGGACAGGGAGGCCTGGTGTGCTGCGATACATGGGGTCGCAAAGAGTCGGACACGACTGAGCGACTGAACTGAACTGAAGGTTGATAAAGGAATACAATCAAAAGCTTAAACAACTAAACTTGGCTAAAATCCCCAGAGTAGGGTTCACTGTGTGGTGGACACTGCTCCAAACCCGTTTTTGTTCAGTCGCTCAGTTGTGTCCAACTCTTTTTGACCCTATGGACTGCAGCACACCAGCCTTCCCTGTCCTCCACTATCTCCCAGAGTTTGCTCAAACTCACATCTGTTGAACCAGTGATGTTATCCAACAATCTCATTCTCTGCTGCCCCCTTCTCCTCTTGCCCTCAATCTTTCTCCAGGCCTTTGACTTATATTAACTCATTTACTCTCAAGCTTCCCCTCGGAGGGGACATTACTGCTCTTCTCATTTTGCAGACAAGGAACTTAAGTCAGAGTCAGGTTAAGTCCTTTCCCAAGGTTATTTAGCTGGAAAATGGCAGAACCAGAATTGGAACCCAGGCTTTGGTGTTAGAGCTGCAGTCCTGAACCAAAAACTAGGAGATGAAACCAGTCCATCCTAAATGAAATCAACACTGAATATTCGTTGGAAGGACTGATGCTGAAGCTGAAGCTCCAATACTTTGGCCACCTGATTCGAAGAGCTGACTCATTTGAAAAGACCCCGATGCTGGGTAAGTTTGAGGCCAAGAGAAGGGGGTGACAGAGGATGAGATAGCATCACAACTCAGTGGATATGAGTTTAGGGATTGCAAAGATTGGACATGACTGAGTGACTGAACAACAACAACAAAGAGAATTTTTGTTCTTACCTTGGTAGGAAAACACCTAGGCATGACACAGAGTGTGAGCTTAGAAACTCTTCCATTCGAAGTTACTTTCTTTTTGATAGTGGGAAGAATGATAGATCTTCAGTGCAAGCCCAGTGATGAAGATTCTTTATTTGACCAAACCTCAACGCGTCTCCTCTGAGTCCTTTTGGTGACGAAGTCTTCACCTTGGACCCAGTCTTGCTGGGTCAGGTTGTAGCAAAAATTCTACTCAGTCAGTTCACTAAGAATCTCCCAACCCTTGATATCTGATCACCCTTGGCAAGAATCCCTCTACCCTTGAAGTCTCCTCTAAGTAATTATTACTGTTGTTATTTAATCACTTAGTCATGTCCGATTCTTGGCTACCTCGTGGACTGTAGCCTGCCAGGCTCCTCTGTCCATGGGGTTTCCCAGGCAAGAACTCTGGAGTGTGTTGTCGTTTCCTTCTCCACAGGATCTTCTCGACCCAGGGATTGAACCTCTGTCTCCTGCTTTGGCAGGCGGATTCTTTACCACTGAGCCAGCAGGAGAGCCCCTTCTTAGTAATTTTCCACCCATTAAACCCTTCCTTCTGCTCACTGGCTATAGATTCCTAGCTGTCTTTGCTGTATTTGAAATTGAACCGAATCTTTCGTTGTATTGCAATGGTCATGGCCCCCAGCACAGAATTCTTTTATTTTTTTTCCTCTTTCCTTTTTAAAAAAAATTATTTATTTTAGTTGGAGGCTAATTACTTACAATATTGTGGTGGTTTTTGCCATACATTGACATGAATCAGCTGTGGGTATACATGTGTCTCCCATCCTGAACCCCCCTCCCACCTCCCTCCCTATCCCATCCCTCAGGGTCATCCCAGTGCACCAGCCCTGAGCACCCTATCTCATGCATCAAACCTGGACTGGTGATCTGTTTCACATATGATAATATACATGTTTCAATGCTATCTTGAGAAAGTCTTCCTTATGATTCTCAGAGGTGCCAGAAGAATAGTTTTGTATTTAACACCAGTTCTCTAAAATGTTTTGTGAATGGCTAAGTATAACTGGTTAACCTTGACTAGGTTTCTGAAAGCCACGCCTTCCTTGTGGTTTTAACACAGGTGAGTTATTTCAGCTATGCCTTGATGGGTGTGCTGGATGTGACTTCATCTTCTGTCTTTCATCGGTAGATTCTGAGGAAACAGGAAACCCATCAGCAGTGGGGCTACCAAGCGATTTCAAGAGACGTGTAAATGAAGCAGATCCAGTGGGTTCTGAATTGCCCTAGCTATGCTCCTGGTGTTATAAATGCTCCTCACCTGCTTGGTGGGACCTTCTGAGTAGGTTTCTTTTTAAGTGATTGTATTTATTTGTTTCAGGATTGGCTCTGCTGGGCCTTCGATGCCGCATGCGGGCTTTCTCTAATTTCTGTGAGCTGGGGCTATTCTTGGTTGCAGTGCTCAGGCTTCTCATTGTGGTGGCTTCCCTTGTTGCGGAACCTGGGCTCAAAGGCATACAGGCTTCAGTAGTTGCAGCCTGTGGACTCAGTAGCTGTGTCTCCTGGTCTCTAGAGCACAGGCTCAGAAGTTATGGCACACAGGGTCAGTTGCTCTGCAGCATATGGGATCTTCCTGAACCAGGGATCGAACCCGTGTCTCCTGAATTGGCAGGCAGATTCTTTACCACTGATCCATCAGGGAATCCCCTGAGTTTTTAAAGTTGAGGAGTTTTTTGAAGAATTTTCATCATCGGAAGAAACCAGAAGAATTTGTAACAGATGGCAGGTGTTGACACAGAACAAGAGCAGTGGGGAACAGTAAACCCACAACAGAGAAAATCGTACACAAAACAACAACTTTATACCCTGAAGAACTACAGATGTTGAAATGTTTAAGTAATAAATGCTAAGATGCTCTGTACTGAATGCTCAAAGAAATAAAGAATACAATGACCGTTGAACACAAAAATTTCAGGAATGCAAGACAGTTGTTGTTGTTGTTGTTGTTTTAAAGCCGAATATTAAGAAGTGAGAAATACAGTTACTGACAGCAGAATCTTCATACAGGAAAATGGCAGGACAGACACTGCTGAAAGGACATTAGTGAACAGGAAGAATTACCTGAGGGATTTATCTGTAATACTCCATGAGGGAGGAGATAGAAATCATCAAAGAAAGATTAAAAGACATGGCAAATGAAATGAGAAAGTATAACCTATATCTAATTTGAGGTCCAAATAATTGAGAGAAAGCAGAGAGTTTGGTCACCTGATGTGAAGAGCTGATTCACTGAAAAGGACGCTGATGCTGGAAAGATTGAAGGCAGGAGGAAAAGAGGGCGACAGAGGATGAGACGGTTGGATGGCATCACTGACTCAGTGGACATGAGTTTGAGCCAACCTGAGAGATGGTAAAGTACAGGGAAGCCTGGAATGCTGCAGTCCATGAGGTTGCAAAGAGTCGGACATGACTTAGTGACTGAACAGCAGCAAGAGGAGATGGATTTTAAAAGGCACTGGCTATCATAGTCCAAGAAATCCATGTACCCACAGCTCTGGACAGCATGGTGCATTTCAAAGAGAACAATAAGAAGAAATTCATGTCTAGACACAGAATAGTGAAATTGCAGAGTGACAAAGCCAAGCATCCTCTAAAATAACCAGAGAGAAAGAACAAATCATGAGTAAAAATAAACACAAAAAGACAATTACAATAAAAGGATCATCTCAACAGCAACTTTAAGAAGCCAGAAGATGGTGGAATAATATCCTTAAATATTGATTGAAAATAAATGTCAGACTAGAGTTTGTATCCAGCAAAACAACCATTCAAGAATGAGGAATGAGAAATTTAAGCAATAACAACAACAAAGACTTGTTGGAATACATCACCTGAGAGCTGCTCTAAATACCACACTTTATACAGAAGAAAAATGATCTTAGAAGGTAACTTGTAATGCATGGGGAAATCTAAACATTAAGTACAATATGGCAAACAAATTCTGAATGCAAACAAAAACAGCCTCTATGAAATAATGAATATTAGAAGTTTAAAAAGATAGAATGAAAATATTGAACAATGATAGTTTATGACTAACACTGTCTGGAGAGTTTGTTTTCCTTGAGAGACTTGTCCAAATTATTTGTTAGACTGTTTCCTCTTACATAGATTATATTTCATAGGTAACCACTAAAAGACCAAGAATTAAAATGTGTAAACTCACAGTAATAGGAGAAAGAATGGGAAGAAATAAACACACAATACAATAACTTAATCTTTAAAAAGAGAAATAAAGAATATAGACAAAACAGAAGAAAAGGGCCAAAAACGTCAGTAGTGGAAGGAAGAAGTTTGAGTGTGTCTACAGTCACAGGTAAAGTGACTTTGCCAATTAAAGTAAAGGGATAGTCAGATCAGATCGAACAATTGCCCAAA
The DNA here is from genome assembly GCF_001704415.2 of Capra hircus. Classification (NCBI taxonomy): domain Eukaryota; kingdom Metazoa; phylum Chordata; class Mammalia; order Artiodactyla; family Bovidae; genus Capra; species Capra hircus. Next base: position 5,079,938 of record NC_030815.1, on the reverse strand, counting down.
TGCTGCCTATAGGAGATACCTAAAGTGTAAGCCCAGAAAAGTGGAAAATAAAGGATAGAAAAAAGATCTGTCAGTCAAATAGACCCCAGGCTCATAAAACAGAACTTGCAATGACTATTGGGCTTCCCAGGTGGTGCTAGTGGTAAAGAACCCAGCTGCCAATGCAGGAGATGTACCAGAGGAAGGTCCAATCCGTGGGTGGGAAAGATCCCCTGGAGGAGGAAATGGACCTACTGCAGTATTTTGCCTGGGGATCCCACGGACAGAGAAGCCGGGTGGGTACAGTCCACAGGGTTGCAAAGAGCTGGACATGACTGAAGCAACTTAGCTTGCAGCACACACAGTGACTGTCAGTTCTGAGGCAAAGGCAACCGCTACTTAATGATAAAAGTTCCAAAGCACCATGGAGATGTAAAAATTTTAACTGTATCTAATGATATAGCCTCAAAAAATATAAGGGAAATATGTGATGAACGTTACAGGCAGAAATTTTCAGCAACACTACCACAGAGGGAAATTTCAAGAGAATCTTATCAGCTCCTGATCAATAAAGCAGAGAAGAAACCCACAGACATATATGAGTTCTGAGCAGCTCGGCTGTCCCGTTTCACCTGACATACAAATACAGGACTTGGCTTTTGTATATTTGATTTTTTATATTTATTGGATAAATAGAGACTATACATCTTCTTAATTAAAACCTAATTTGTACTATATGAGTCCATAAATCAGATTTAACAAATTTGACAGAATAGGGTCATAGACAACATATTCTCTAGCTTCAGAGCAATTAAGTTAAAAGTTATTATAAATCAATCAGTAAATCTCCATATATTTCAGAATGAAAAAATGCATTTAAAATAAGTCATGGGTCAAAGAAGAAATCTTAATGGAAATTTTAAAGACACTTAGAACTGATGAAAATGAAAAAGAAACTGTTTACAAAAATTTGTGGCATCAGCAAAAGTGGAGTTTCAGTGGAAATTTGTCATTTTAAATGGTTATATTAGAAAAAGACAAAAGCTGAAAATCAATGAGATAAAAGCTTTCAAGCTCTTAAAAGATATACAAATAAGCCTAAAGAAAGGAAGTAGATAATGGCAGACGGATAACAATGAAAGAAAATAGACTAGCTCAGCTGTGTCCAAAGTTGGTTTGTAAATGACCAAGAAAAAGGAAAACCTTAGTTGAGATTGACAAGACAGATTAGGGGTCCGGATGCAGGAGGAGGAGGAGAGAAAGGGAGAGAGAGGGAGAGAGAGGGAGAGAGAGCCATCTTTCATGAAATGGACAAAACCCTAGAGAAAGAATAAACTTCAAAACTGGCTCCAAAAGCAGTAAGACACCTAATAGTCCTATAACTATTTCAAAACATCTGCAAATAAAACATCCATCCTAGGTGATTTTATAAGTCAGTTCTACCACATTTGTAAAGATTAAGCCACTAGCATCTCACAATTAATCACTCCCTTTCATTGTAAAAGACTGATTTAATCTTGATCAAATCTTAATCAAAGATTTGATTTAATCTTAATCAAAACCAGACACGAAGGACTTTCCGGATAGTCCAGGGGTTAAAGCTCTGTGCTGCTACAGTGGAGGAGGCAAGGGTTTAGTCCCAAGTCAGGGAACTAAGATCTGACATGCCCCATGGAGCACAGCCAAAAAATAAGGAATATGAAAAAACAGAGATGAGATAGAAATATTACAAACCTATTTTACTTATGAAGATAGATATAATTTTATAATATAAAATATTTATAATCCCAAACTAAGAGTGTATAAAAAGTTAACTCTATTGTGTCCAGATTGAGGTTTCCCTGAAGATCTAATTATGGATCATTCTGCAAATTCTACTATTTTCAGTCACCACAGTGATTGAAAGACTGAGAGTCGTATGATCATCTCAATGGGGATAGAAAAACTTGCAATAAATTCAACACTCATTCGTGATATAAAGGAAGCTTGTAATCTAAACTCATTTTCTTAACCTGGTTATGTTTACGAGCATTATTCTAAATAGAAAATTGTACGTAGCATTCTTTTAAAATTCAGCACCAAAGAGACCTACTTTTACTGCTTTATTGCTTTCCACATGTTCTTATGTTCTGGTCTGTGCAATAATCTAGTCAGTGTGATAGCACTTTAAAAAATTAAAGCAGAAGATTTGAAAAAAGGAAATAAAACTGTCATTCTTTGAAAATGATTTACTTATATACATAAAACAAGCAAGACTAAACAGGCAAATAACTAGAAATGAGAGAAGGATTTAGCCAGAGAGTTAACTGTGCAAAAGTCAACTGCACGCTCAAGTGACATATTTAGAAAGAACAAGACACCACTTATCACGGCAGCACAAGCTATTCAGCACCTTAGGGATACATCTAACAGCTGTTTTGCAGTGGCTTCTATATAGGAAGGCCTTCCCTGATGGCTCAGTTGGTAAAGAATCCACCTGCAATGCAGGAGACCCCAGTTTATTCCTGAGTCTGGAAGATGCCCTGGGGAAGAGATAGGCTGCTCACTCCATATTCTTGGGCTTCCCTTGTGGCTCAGCTGGTAAAGAATCCACCTGCAATGTGGGAGGCCTGGGTTCCATCCCTGGGTTGGGAAGATCCCCTGGAGAAAGGAAAGGCCACCCACTCCAGTATTCTGACACTGAGAATTCCATGGACTGTAGAGTCGGTGGGGTTGCAAAGAGTCGGACACGACTGAGTGACTTTCACTTTCACTTTCTATATAGAAAAGTGCAGAGGGCACAGAGTTATATTGAGAATGACAATGAATCGAGAGGTGGGACAAAACGGGATGAGACTGAGTGAGAAGAGATGTGAAAGGGTGTTCGCAGAGTAGAAAATTAAATAGTCCCACAAATGCTGAGTCTTCTGAAAATGATCCATGAGTTCAATACAATGCCAATGAAAGTTCCAACATGTTTTGTGCGCACGTGTGTGTGTATGTTAAATTTGACGAACTGATTCCAATGTTGATACATAAGAGCTGAAAATCTAGAATGGCTCTGATAAACTTGTAATTTGTGAGTTAACGATGCAGTCACTCAGTCATTCAGTCCTGTCTGACTCTTTGCAACCCTCTATCCATGGGATTTCCTAGGCAACAATATTGGTCTGGGTTGCCATTCCCTTCTCCAGGGGATCTTCCCAACTCAGGGATCAAACTCGTGTCTCCTGCTTTGGCAGGGAGATTCTCAACCACTGAGCAGTCTAGAAAGCCTGACAGTGTGGTGGGGGCAGTCTGAAATAGGAGAGTTTTATGCCTAATTGATGATCTCATTATTTTTCATGCTGTTATCCAGAGAGAGCAATAAATAAATTGACCCAAGTATTCAAAGTGTACTTGCTCAGTTTGGATTTTTCTCTATGATGTTAGGGATAACATTTTGGATTTTGCTTATTTTATTCTGTTTATTTTTGCTCCTTAGATTTATAGCATGCTATTAAATCATAATTGTCATTTCATAACACACAGCTATCATTGGTCAATGCTTAGCTATAATTTATTCTTCTTTATTTACACCATGAAAAATGAACCCCTATGAACCTGTCACCCAGTTCAAGAATTAGAACCTATATTATTGGTGTTCAAAATTCAAACTAGAAATACAGTGAACCTGTTTTAAAGGGCACTCTTTGCAGTGGATATCTGTTACTATTGCTTGGCTAGAGTTCTTTGTTTTTTCTTCTGGGAAGGAGATCTAGCAGTGATTTTATTTAGGGAAACTCAGTTCTTTGATGAGCTAATGAGATTGTCAACTCAGATTGCCTCTTGCCCTTAGCAGAGCTAAGGTTCAAAGCTTGACTCAAGCCCAGTCAAGATTTTCTTTCCTGGGCATTTGAACTTGGGAGGAGTCCTGTGTATTCAGAGGTCTTCTGGATGTCAGGATGCCCACTATTTCCTGTTGATGAGAGACGCAGATCTGCCTTGGTTCCTGCCGTGGAAGCCTGGATGCTGTTTTCTTCTCTAGGTTCTGTGAGAAACGCAACTAGCCTGAATCAATTTTAGTTGTTTGATTGCTTACTGCTGCTGCTGCTAAGTCTCTTCAGTCGTGTCCAACTCTGCGACCCAATAGATGGCAGCCCATTAGGCTCCTCTGTCCCTGGGATTCTCCAGGCAAGAATACTGGAGTGGGTTGCCATTTCGAGGCTCCTCCGTCCATGGGATTCTCCAGGCACGAGTGCTGGAGCGGGGTGCCATTTCGAGGCCCCTCCGTCCGTGCGATTCTCCAGGCACGAGTGCTGGAGTGGGGTGCCATTTCGAGGCCCCTCCGTCCGTGCGATTCTCCAGGCACGAGTGCTGGAGTGGGGTGCCATTTCGAGGCCCCTCCGTCCGTGCGATTCTCCAGGCACGAGTGCTGGAGTGGGGTGCCATTTCGAGGCCCCTCCGTCCGTGCGATTCTCCAGGCACGAGTGCTGGAGTGGGGTGCCATTTCGAGGCTCCTCCGTCCATGCGATTCTCCAGGCACGAGTGCTGGAGTGGGGTGCCATCGCCTTCTCCAGCACCTGTACTTATAGCAACTGCTCTCTGTGTATTGTGCTTGCACGCTCAGTCACTTCAGCTCTGGCTCTTTGTGACTCCATGGACTGTAGCCCACCAGGCTCTGTCCGTGGGATTCTCCAGGCAAGAATACTGGAGCAAGTTGCCATTTCCTTCTCCAAGGGATATTGCTGACCCAGGGATCCAACCCGAGTCTCCTGCGTCTCCTGCGTCTTCTGCACTGGCAGGCGGTCTTTACCACTGCACCACCTGGGAAGCCCTAACTACTCTCTACATTAAATTGAATTGTCTGTGTGAGTAATGACCCAGCTTCACCAACGTGTGAATATCTGAGGTCTAAGTATAGGCGCATCATGCTTACCCTCTGTTTTTAGACACAATTCCCCACCAAGGGAAACAGTACTGAGCAGCTAATTTATCTAACTAGAATCAATGAACACATCTTCAATCTTTTTTGAAAGTGTATCAATAAATAGGGTGAATGATATAAAAAGATAACCATGGCATGTCTAAAAGAAGGTAAAAATCTATTTACATAAGCCAGATTGATAGATTTCTATTTCTCAGGTAAAGGTTTTTGGGATAGGTTCTGTAAGGCCTCAGGCTCCAGGAGCCCCATGTGTAACACTTCTTTCCTTCTCGTGGGAAACAGATGGAATTAACAGACTGTTATTACGTTGTCTGCTAAAACCAAGCACAGTTAAGCTCCTTCTACAGGTAGCCTGCTTGTCTGAGGTATAGGAAGAGAGCATAGAATGTCTCAAATTGATATTTTAAAAACCCTGTTTGTTTAGAAACCATTTTTACTTGCTTTGTTTGACTTAGTAAAGCAGTGTGGAAACTCTTCTCTTCAAAGCAATGAGGCCTGACTAGACACCATCAGTGTTAATAGTTTTTGCAGGAAGCAAAATAATAGATTAGGAGACCTCCCTGTTCCCTTGGGTAAGGTCAGCTGGTTGTCCCCTAGAGGCTGGACTGTGGGAGGCAAGGCTGACCTTATCTCTGTTCTCATCACCAGATAAACCACACACACACGGGAACCCTGGCCCAACTAGACAGTCGGGGAATCCTGCATTGGCGGACAGCTATCAACACTGCATCTGTGCATGAGTAGGGAGTAAATTAACAATACAAACCCTCTTCAATTATATCCGCTCAAATTAGTGTCTTTGACTGTCAGCTGATGACCCAGTTAAAAAGCCCCTTCATTTTATCAATTATCTTTCAACCAGCACTGTTTTTAATTTTTTTAATAACTTATTTTATTGAAGTATGTTCATGCTAAGTTTCTTCAGTTGTGTCCAAGTCTGCATGACCCTGTAGACTGTAGCCCGCCAGGCTCCTCTGTCCAGGGGATTCTCCAGGCAAGAATACTGGAGTGGGTTGCCATGCCCTATTGTCCACCTGCTATGAGGAGACCCAGGTTCAGCTCAAGGGTCAGGAAGATCCCCTGGAAAAGATTACTCCAGTAATCTTGCCTGGAGGATTCCATGGACAGAGAAGCCTGGTGGGCTACAGTCCATGGGGTCGCAAAGGGTCAGACATGACTGAGTGGCTAAAACTTTCACAACATACAGTTGATTTACAGTGTTGTGTTAATTTCTACTGTACAACAAAGTGATTATTATACATACACATACACATACACACACACATATATATACACACACACATACACACACATTTGTTCATATTATTTTCCATTATGGTTTAATCACAGGATATTGAATATAGTTTTCTGTGCAATAAGTAGGACTTTGTTGGTTATCCGTCCTGTATATAATAGTTTGTGTAAACCGATGTTTGGTGAATGTTTCAGAACTGCACCAACTGGTTTTATCCCTCCAGTATTTCTCCCATCTCTGATGACTTCCTATGGATGGATCTGCGCCTGGAGCCCGATGGTATCCTTTGTAAATTTGCTCAGTCATCTATGCAGTTTGTTTCAAAAGTCTTGGCTTCATTTATGTTCTCTACATGCTTGCATTCTGTCATGGGCATCCACTGCTTCTTATCAGTGTTTGGTTCACCCTTTTCAGAAGAGAATAATCTTTACTGGGAAAAAGCAAATAAACAAAAATTTGTTTCATACATTTCCTTTGAATTTTACCACTGGCCCAAAGCACTAAACTTATCTTTTGGAACATAACTTAAAGTGCCTATTTGCATGTTCACGGTAAATTGATTGCTACATAACTCTTCGTCGTTATGTCCTCCTTCACGATTGTAGCATCTGTCTCATTCCTTCTTGGATATAGCATTTCAGATCTGGCATTTCAGTCCTTCACATAGGAGTCTTCTGTGAGCTTTTTCCTGTTAGCCCATTTTTATTGTGGATTTACTTCGAGGAGAAACTTGCTGCATTTTTCTTTTTTTTTGAAGACACTGAGAGAAGGTAACTTATAAGATGAACTCATTTCTCTTCCTGAATCACGAAGCTGTTATGATTCCTGTACTGGAGTGGACCTGATGTGTACATGTGTATGATATGAGGAACTCATTTAATTCTGTTTTAACAATCTGTATACATGGGCTATAGTACATGGGGTCGCGAAGAGTCAGACACGACTGAGCGACTTCACTTTCACTTTTCATGCACTGGAGAAGGAAATGGCAACCCACTCTAGTATTCTTGCCTGAAGAATCCCAGGGACGGGAGCCTGGTGGGCAGCCATCTATGAGGTCGCACAGAGTCGGACACGACTGATGTGACTTAGCAGCAGCATACATGAAACAAAAGTGAAAGCGAAGTCACTCAGTCGTGTCCGACTCTTTGCGACCCCATGCACTGTAGCCTACAGGTTCCTCCATCCATGGAATTTTCCAAGCAAGAGGACTGGAGCAGGTTGCCGTTTCCTTCTCCAGGGGATCTTACCAATCCAGGGACTGAACCCAGGTCTCCAGCATTGCAAGCAGATGATCTTACCATCTAGGGCACCAGGGACCTCTCTGTATTAATATATCTATTAATACATGTGCTGTGCTCAGTCAATGTCCAACTCTTTGTGGCCCCATGCACTGTAGCCTGCCAGGATCCTCTGTCCATGGGATCTCCCAGGCAAGAATACTGGAGTGGGTTGCCATTTCCTTCTCCAGAGGATCTTCCCAACCCAGGGATTGAACCCCTGTCTCTTGTGTCAGACAGAGAAAGATATGTATCATATGATATCACTTATATGCAGAACTTAAAAAAATGATACAAATGAACTTATTTATATTCAAAACTGGGCTAAATGAATATATACAATGGTTAGAGTCCTCAGAAATTCTGAGGAGGGGGCTGTATTATTTTTTATTATTTTATTCATATCAGTTCAGTTCACTCAGTCGTGTCTGACTCTTTGCAATCCCATGGACCACAGCACTCCAGGCCTCCCTGTCCATCATTAACTCCTGGAGTTTACCTAAACTCATGTCTGTTGAGTCGGTGATGCCATCCAACCATCTCATCCTCTGTCGTCCCCTTCTCCTCCTGCTCTCAATCCCTCCCAGCATCAGGGTCTTTTCAAATGAGTCAGCTCTTCGCATCAGGTGGCCAAAGTATCGGAGTTTCAGCTTCAGCATCAGTCCTTCCGATGAACACCCAGGACTGATTTCCTTTAGGATGGACTGGTTGGATCTCCTTGCAGTCCAAGGGACTCTCAAGAGTCTTCTCCAACACCATAGTTCAAAAGCATCAATTCTTGAGTGCTCAGCTTTCTTTATAGTCCAACTCTCACGTCCATACATGACTACTGGAAAAACCATAGCCTTGACTAGATGGACCTTCGTTGGCAAAGTAATGTCTTGCCTTTTAATACAGTTTGCTCTAAAACAAGGAATTTGGAAAATCTTAATTTCCTTGCTAATCATTAACCAAAAAAGTGAGAGTGACACTTTTGATGATTTAGTGTCCTGACATAAAGATTTTTAAAGAACCACTGTTCTGTACATTAAGCCAGTTGGATATAGAGTTACTTTTAATTTGCTTATTTTAAAAGTAAATTATTTAATTAATTTGTTTATTTTAAAAATAAATTATGTAGTCCAGAGGACACAAATGAAAGACATAATTATTGAATATATAATAGTCTTATAAGATAAGTACATCTTTTCTAGATACTATGGGAATCATTATTGTTATATATAATCTCTCATTTTTCTTTTTCATGAAAACAAAACTGCATTTGCAGAGGTGGAGCTTTTCCCACTTCATCTGTGGTATAGAAAGCAGTCAGGGGAAAACAAAACACAAAAACATAAAGCACCCAAACTGGAAATGCCTAAAAGGTAGATAAAACCTCTGTAATTCAGAGGCAAATAAAACTTTGTTATTTAAACTTTTCGAATTGTATAAAACCTTTTCTTAAGGTTTGACCAGAAGGATAGAAAGAATTAAGGGTGAGAGTGATTTGTAAAGAGAAAAATTAAAACCCTGAGTGTCTTCTCAGGTTTTATATAATGGAAAATAGGAAGACATCCTAATTAGTGGTTGGAGAAGCATTAGGCCATTGGAAATTCAGAGGTATAGTTAGGAAAGGTGCACAGAGTTTTCTTGGTATTGATCAAGTGACACTCATTATCCCCGACCCAAGAACAAAAAATGAATAATGCATTAGAGATGACAAAGGAGTCTTAATGCCCAGGAGGAAAGCCTTTACGAAATTTAATGACTTGGGGAGATTGTGCAAGATTATAATTCCTTGAGGAGAAACATATTGATAATAAAAACAAAGTGCAAAGAAAGCATACTCTATCAAATATGAACATTTAAATAACATGGAGATGAATTTGGCAGAATGAAACCTCTGACAAAGAGGAATCGATGAGAACAGATCTCACCGTGACCTGCAAGGGGGTAGTATCTATAAGTACTTTCAGAAATATGATGCCGTTGCTAAAAGTTATTTTCCTTTCCATTTGATCTCACAATCTACAATAGGAAGATAGTAAGAATTTAAAATGTTATGATCAACAGAACAACATCAGGAGAGGAATAGCACGTGTGGTCAAGAAGTCATTAACCTGAAAAGATAAATCTTCGAATCTGTGAGATAATGATTAATGTCGATAAATGAATGAGTCGGCGACACATAAGATACCCTACATCCATTTGTGTCTTGGTTTGCCTGTCTTTTCTCATTGCTTTTGGATTCAGTAAAGTTACTTATTATATCTTTTGTCTAGTACTAGGATGTTTTGAGCCTTTGGCCTCACACTTTCTATATCTACATTAAAAAGGAAGAAGCAAAAGGGGACAGGCATTTGTAAGATTTCAACTGTGCTCTAAGGAAATATCCTGGGTGCTGTTTATGATCTGATTTAATCTTTGCAAAAATTCATGCAGTACATAAAATTATGTTTATTTTCCCCAATGATGAATTGCAAGCATGAGAGGCCAAAGATTATTAAACTAGCAAACGACCAAGGTCAGTTAGGTAGTATGTTTTCCATGACACTCTAGTGATTTCTAAAGTAATTGGTAACCATTATTATGAACACAGGACACTTTGGAACCATCAAGGAATGATTAATATTCAGTGTATCCTATCAATGTAGTTTCAAAAGAGTAGAAATAATTCTTTCCCTCACATTCAACCTATTTAATTTGATTTTATAACTGGTGGTAGAAATACTACACTGTGGAGAACAGTATGGAGGTTTCTTAAAAAGTTAAACATAGAACCACCGTATGACCCAGCAGTCCCACTACTGGATATATATCCAGAGAAAAACAGGATTCAAAAGGACCCATGTACTCCAGTGTTCACAGCAACATTATTTACAATAGTCAGGTCACAGAAGCAACCTATATGTCCAACAGATGAATGGATAAAGAAGATGTGTTATACGTGTACAATGGAATAGTACTGAACCATATAAAGGAATGAAATAGGGTCATTTGTAGAGTTGTTGATGGACCTAGAGTCTGTCATACGGGATGAAGTCATGAAAACAAATATGGTATACTGGAAGAAGCACAGCTGGAATCAAGATTGCCGGGAGAAATATCAGTAACCTCAGCTATGCAGATGACACCACCCTTATGGCAGAAAGTGAAGAGGAGCTAAAAAGCACTGATGAAAGTGAAAGAGGAGAGTGAAAAAGTTGGCTTAAAGCTCAACATTCAGAAAATGAAGATCATGGCATCCGGTCCCATCACTTCATGGGAAATAGATGGGAAACAGTGGAAACAATGTCAGACTTGGTTTTTGGGGGCTCCAAAATCACTGCAGATGGTGACTGCAGCCATGAAATTAAAAGACGCTTACTCCTTGGAAGGAAAGTTTTGACCAACCTAGACAGCATATTCAAAAGCAGAGACATTACTTTGCCGACAAAGGTCCATCTAGTCAAGGCTATGGTTTTCCGAGTAGTCATGTATGGATGTGAGAGTTGGACTGTGAAGAAGGCTGAGCGCTGAAGAATTGATGCTTTTGAACTGTGGTGTTGGAGAAGACTCTTGAGAGTCCCTTAGACAGCAAGGATATCCAACCAGTCCATTCTGAAGGAGATCAGCCCTGGGATTTCTTTGGAAGGAATGATGCTAAAGCTGAAACTCCACCTGATGCGAAGAGTTGACTCATTGGAAAAGACCTTGATGCTGGGAGGGATTGGGGGCAGGAGGAGAAGGGGATGACAGAGGATGAGATGGCTGGATGGCATCACCGACTCGATGGATGTGAGTTTTTGTGAACTCCGGGAGTTGGTGATGGACAGGGAGGCCTGGTGTGCTGCGATTCATGGGGTCGCAAAGAGTTGGACACGACTGAGCAACTGGACTGAACTGAACTGAAATGAACTGAATGCATATACATGGAATATAGAAAACATGGTACAGATGAACCTGCTTCCAAGGCTGGAATAGAGACACAGACATAGAGGATGGACTTGTGGACACAGAGGAGGAAGGGGAGGGTGGGATGGATTGATGAACTGGGAGGTTAGGATTGACATATACACAGTGCTATGTGTAAGACAGACAGCTAGTAGGAAGCTGCTCTATAGCACAGGGAGCTCAGCTCAGTGCTGTGTGATGACCTAGGGCGTGGGATGGGGGCTTGAGAGGTCTAGGAGGGAGAGGATATATGTGTACATGTAGCTGATTCACTCTGCTGTACTGCAGAAACTAATACATTGTGAAGCAATTATATTCCAATTTTAAAAAAAGAAATACTACAAAATGCTTAAGGGTGTAATGACACTCATGCCTCCTGCCAGCTGATGGCAACATGAGGGGCTTTCCTGAGACTGGGTGGGTCTCCCCATCGGGGAAGTAACTTTCACCAAGTATGAGGTCTGAGTGCTTCAGGGAGTGCCCTCATTTTCCTGGTGGTGTTCCAGCCTCTGTTTGGAGACCTGAGGTCCTCTGGCAGGTTCAGCAGGTTTCTGGCTTTCCCTCCCCACTTCACGCTCAGCTCTGAAAAGTCTTTTACGAAAACAGCACAGCAGCTTGAGACCTGTCTTGTCTGACTGCTCAGGTTCCACTTCTTTGGAGCCCTCTGTGCACAGACCAATTTTGTTAAAAAAAGGCTTTGGTTCTCAGAGGAATCGTTAAACAGTGTGTCTGTGTCATTAGTATTTTAAATAGTGTCGCTCCTAGGAGGCTTCTCTGCCAGGATGATTGGCAGACAGGGGGCAGTCAGAGCGTTTGATAGGAATGAAAATGGTGCCCCTCAGAGTCACAGAGGGATTGTCGTTTGAGTGGAAGAGAACAGTAGCCTGGGGCACAGTGGAGTCAGATTTAAAATAGGAAGTTTCCCAGGCTTAACAGGAGGTGAAATGAATCCAGATCTCTGACCTGCAAGGGTTCAGCTTTGTCAGAGGCTCTGTGGGGCCCTTGGAGGCAGAGAGTGAGCCATCTTGGGGAAAGCGCAGGAGGACGGAGTGTGTCCCCAAGGCAGGAACTCTGAGTGCAGAAGGAAAATGGTGACAGGGAGCTGAACAGTTGGGGAACAGCTCGATGGAGTGGGTAAAGAGTTTATTCCTCTCCAGTAGTCATGTACAGATGTGAGAGTAGGACCATAAAGAAGGCTGAGCACTGAAGAATCGATGCTTTCAAACTGTGACGTTGGAGAAGACTTGTGAGAGTCCCTTGGGCAGCAAGGGGATCAAACCAGTCAATCCTCAAGGAAATGAATCCTGAATATACATTTGAGGAACTGAAGCTGAAACTCAAATACTTTGGCCACTTGGTGAGAAGAGCCGACTCATTGGAAAATACCCTGATGCTGGGAAGGATTGAGGCCAGGAAGAGAAGGGGGTGACAGAGGATGAGATGGTTTTATGGTCTCACTGACTCAATGGACATGAGTTTGAGCAACTCTGGGAGATGGTGAAGGACAGGGAAGCCTGGTGTGCTGCAGTCCATGGGATTACAAAGAGTCAGACACAACAAACCTTGATCTGGGAGTAGATAGAGAGACACTGGGTTTCTGTTTTTGTTTATAGCAGAGTCAGGGACCCCGCCCAGAGGTGGCTGGGTTTGTCCAGATGCAGAGAATGACCATATTCTTGATCAGGACCATGCCAGTGGTGTGGGGGATGGGGCAAGTAAAGCGATTCCTGAGACAGTTGAAAGAGAGAGAGAATTTCACGACTTATTAGTAAGTGGGATGAAGGAGTGGGAGGAATAAACTCCACTCCCTAATTTGAACAGTTAACATAATTTATAATCTATGAACAATTTTAGAACCGAAATTTTACCTATTTTAAAAATTAGGTAGATGCTGCTGGACCCTAATTATTGCTCTGAGTTAGAGAAAGAGGGAAGGTGATCTATTTTTGATTAACTAGGAAGATACTCTGCACTTTTATGGACACCCCAGCCAATCCTAGTGTTGATACCCCATGCACAGCATCATTCCTAATGTTAAGCTCTCATAGTACAGTTTCCATTTGTTTAATTTTCTCCTGTTTATGTACAGGAGTGGCTAATTAGCATCCTTGACTTTGGAGATGTCATTCTGGGTCAACACCATGGCCCTCTGCAGATTCCCGATGACCCCAAAGGCTACACTGTGGAAAACTATAGATATTGCTTTGAAGACCTGAATGGTAAAATATTAGGGGCATGTCCTGGACACTCCTAACTTCCATTTAACAACTTATTTAGAATACTGCATTTTTCTCATTATCTAACATGTTTACATTCTGGCATCTTTTTGTAGAGCATGAAAGTTAGGGAAGGAGTTTCTTAGGTCTTTTACTTGCCATGAAAGGTAAATAAAGGGAACAAAAAGGGATGGGGTGGGTAGGGAGGTGGCAGGGGGGTTCAGGGTGAGGGGGTAACATGTGTGTGCCTGTGGCCGGTTCATGTTGATGTATGGCAGAAAGCATCACAATATTGTCAAGTAATTATCCTCCAATTACAATCAGCAAATTAATTTTTTTAAAAGCTAATTCATAAAAGAAGAAGTCTTTTGTCTGAAATGTAGTTCAACCTTGCCTGCATGCTCAGTCAGTTGTGAGTCAGTCGTGTCTGACTCTGTGACCCCAGGGACTGTAGCCCACCAGGCTCCTCTGTCCATGGGATTTCCCAGGCAAGAGTACTGGAGTGGGTTGCCATTCCCTTCTCCAGGGGATCTTCCCAAACCAGGGGTTGAACCCACATCTCCTGCACTGGCAGATAAATTCTTTACCGCTGAGCCCAACTCCAGTTCATTCTTACTTTGTTAAAGGGAATTCAAATTTAAACAATGTCGTATGATTTTTACACATGGCTATAAAAATAATTTTAAAAATAAGATTGTCTGGTTCCAAGAAAAGTGCTACAAAATGGATACATTTCTGATTTGAATATACAATTCTATAAGCTTATGGAAAGTAATTTGTTAATGACCATCATATGAATATCGCTTGATTTTTCTTGGGGTGTATTGATTCAGAGCATTTAAACCTACCATTCAATTATACATTGTTGTAGTGCAGGAAGAGCTTCCTTTTTCTTAGCTTTTACATTCCCCACTGGGCCTGGCATAGTATCTTGAACATAGGAAAGATCTAAATGTCAGTTAAATAAGTTGAAACTCAAATAATACAAAGGGTCATCATGCTTTAATTTCTAATATTCTGTCACCACTAGTTCTTCATCTGAGCTCTCTTACAATTATTCACAGATAGACTTTACATCTTTGAAGACACTTTATAATTTTTTTTCTTTTTTTGGTCAGTTAGGGATACCTTAAAACCTTTGTGTACTTTGCATACTGGATGCACTTTTTTTTAAAAGCCTGAACTTTAGCTGAAAGGTGTGTTATCTAGATAAACTATCACTGAGCTTTCTTTAATATTAAAAACATTATCTACAGCCTGTCATACAGAGTGAAGTAAGTCAGAAAGAGAAAAAGAAATACCATATATTAATGTCTATACGTGGAATCTAGAAAAATGAACCTATTTCCAAGGTAGGAATAGAGATGCAGTCATAGAGAACAGCCTTGTGTACACAGAGTGGGAAGGAAAGGGTGGGACAAATTGGGAACTTCGGATTGACATGTATACACCACCATGTGTAAAATAGACAGCTAGCGAAAAGCTGTTGGACAGCGCGGGGAGCTCAGCTCAGTGCTCTGTGAGCACCTAGAGGGTGGGATGGGGAGGAGAGAGGGAGGCTTAAGAGGGAGGGGCTGTATGCATACATATAGCTGACTCACTTCAGCAAAAACTGACACAGCACTGTAACAAAGCAATTATACTCCACAAAAAATAAAAAATTACATAGAAAATGTTTTGAGGTGGAAGCAACGTACTAAAGATTTCTTGGATGGTTTCATACTCTTTGATCTCCTTTCCAGGCCAGCAACAAATATTTAGTGTAATGAACATGGTGATAAGTGACATGGACAAGAACCATCAGCAGACAGATGAACTGCTATGTAACCAAAGGGCACACACCGCGAGGAAAACGTCCTGGAATTAGAAGATCTTGTCCTCTGCTGAAAGTAGGTCAAATGATAATAATATGTAACCCCTATATAGAATAAGAGATGCAAGTGACTTCAAAATGCTGAAGATAATATTTTCTTAAAATTTCTTAAAAATAAGAAAGTACTTTGACCTTTAACATTTAACAATTTTCCACAGAAGCAAGCACATTTACATGCTACGACAATCCTCTGAATTAGTTAGGGTGAGTTTTCTATTTTATTGATGTTGAGCAAGTAAAATGGCTCGCTCAGGTTTGCTTGGCAATTGCAATTCAAAGAATAGAAAACTACTTTGAATCCTGATCTAGCTCTCTTTCCATGATATTATACAATTTACCTTTTACATAGTAATAATAACTATGAGTAATAAACATCCATCCTATACCAGTTCAGCTATGACTGCATCCTGAGCGCAGTAATTACAGAGCGTATGGAACAGAGAGTTCCAGGAGGCGGCCGTGGGTGTATAACCTTCAGTGCGCCAGTTCCCGTGGTGTATATACCCGCGGCAGGACTGACTTCAAGCTGCTGTTTTGACACCGCAGAGTAGAGGGTTGTGACTGTGCGCACACGATGCTCACACCAGCAGAGGAGCGTGTGTCTGCCCTGCAGGACACGGACATATATGAGTACATACAAGAGTGCACACAGAGAGAGAAGCTGTCTTTCGGGAAGGGAGCAGCTCACATGGTGGGCATCCTTGATGGGAGGAGAGTTGCACCCCGATCCAGTGGTGCAGCTGTCACAGGGAATACTGGGGTCAGAGAGCTGGGGCACAGACGCGAGAGACCCGTCTCCTGTTACTAGGATGCCATACTCCCCTGATACTTACTTTGATTGGCAGATAATTGAGAATCAAAATAGTATCTATTCATAGTGTGCAATGGGACGATCATATGGATATGGTCACCTCACACAGTTGTCTGGATTTTTTTTTTCTTCCTGTAAGAATGCTTCAGATATGCTTCCTTAGCAAATTTCAAATATGTTGTGTTGGCCAGAAAGTTCATTCAGGTTTGTCCATAGGGTGTTACAGGAAAATTCAAGTGAACTTTTTGGTCAACTGATACAATGTAGTATTGTTAGCCATAATTGCAGTTTGTACTTTTATCAGAATGTATTCTCCTTCCTCTAACTGAAAGCTTGTTCTCCATTTCCCCCACATCCAAGCCCTTGGCAACCACCATTCTACTCTGTTTCTTTTGCGTTTGACTGCATTATTATTGTTGTTGTTATTTTAAATTTCACATATAAGTGAGGCCATATACTATGTCTTTCTCTCTCTGGCTTATTTTGCCGAGCATAGTACCCTCAAGACCCGTCCATGTGGTCACCAATGGCAGGATTTCCTCCTTTCTTATGACTGACTCGCATGCATTGTTTATGTGTATTGAACCTTTTCTATACATTCCTCTATCGATGGGCACTTGGGTTGTTTCTGTATCTTAGCTATTGCTTGAATGAACACGGGGATGCATGTATCTTTGAGTTGGTGTTTTCATTTTCTTCAGGTAAAGGCCAAAGGTGGAACGGCTGGATCATATAGTAGCTCTATTTTTAGTTCTCTGAGGGATCTTCATACTCTTCTCCACAGTGGCTGCCCCGACTTGCATTCCCACCAACAGTGCAGGAGGGTTCCTTTTTCTCCACACCCTCACCCACACTTGTGACCTCCTGTCTTTTTGGTAAAAGCCATGCTAACAGGTATGAAGCAACATCTCACAGGGGTGCAGTTTTGTTTAGGAGATATCTGCTGAGGAATTAG
Source organism: Capra hircus (assembly GCF_001704415.2). Classification (NCBI taxonomy): domain Eukaryota; kingdom Metazoa; phylum Chordata; class Mammalia; order Artiodactyla; family Bovidae; genus Capra; species Capra hircus. The sequence goes on along the minus strand of NC_030815.1, from coordinate 5,062,751 downwards.
GCATCATCTGTCCTTAGAGATTATGGGCAGGATATTTAGAAAAGGGGAATTTCTGGGTTGTCCAGAAGGTGAGCTTTCAATTCTTTGAGAGGAGGATCAATCCATCCAGACGGTGGTGATTTCTTCCTCCTCTTAAGAAGAGAGCATTTGAGGCTGAAGGCTGGGTGTCATAATGGCCCCATGCCTGGCTTCCGTATCCTGAGGACAGTCTTTCCTGTCGGCAGCATTGGCTAGGGTGGGGTAAGACCTGCCCTTCACGGTCACTGTGAGATTGACCCTGCACCAGAAACATTCAGTGCAGAGTGCCCATCGCGGCGAAGAGCACAGTGCATCATTCATACTGCTGCAGAATTCTAATCAGAACTTCTAGGAGATATTTTCCCCCAATGATGGTAAATGTCAAAATTCAGCTCATTCTCAGTATCCTCAACTTATCCCCGTAGTTTCTCACTTTGGACTGCAGAAAGGAATCTATTGCCCAATCCATTAAAACAGAAACATTCCAAGCTTGAGCAAAATCACAGAACCACATAAGCTGCCTCTCTGTTAATAATTTAGTACAAAGCTAAATTTATTAGCTAGTCCTAAGACAGTTAGCCCTGTGCATTATTTATGGGGTCTTTCCCCTTGGATAGACTACAACTGTCTATTAATTTTTCATCAGGTCGTGAAATTTTGTAAGTAATTCTCAAAGTCTGGTGAATGAAAAGAGAATTATCTCTAGGAAACATTATTACAATGTATCCTGTTTCTGGGAACATATTTACCATCCATTCTAAATACCAGAATAATTTTAAGTATCATTGCTGCTAAGTCGCTTCAGTCGTGTCCGACTCTGTGCGACCCCATAGACGGCAGCCCACCAGGCTCCCCCATCCCTGGGATCCTCCAGGCAAGAACACTGGAGTGGGTTGCCATTTCCTTCTCCAATGTAGGAAAGTGAAAAGTGAAAGTGAACTCGCTCAGTCGTGTCCGACTCTTAGCGTTACGACAGGTCATATATCCACTTTCTCAGAGTAAACGTTGTTCAGTTGCTCAGTCGTGTCTGACTCCTGGCTACCCCATGGACTGCAGCACGCCAGGCTTCTCTGTCCTTCACTGTCTCCTGGAGTTTGCTCAAACCCATGTCCATTGAGTCAGTAATGCCATCCAACCATCTCATCCTCTTCTCCTGCCCTCAATCTTTCCCAGCATCAAGGTCTTTTCCAATGACTTGGCTCTTTGCATCCAGTGGCCAAGGTATTGGAGCTTCAGCATAAACTTAGAGCTTATTGATAGATGTAAATACCACATTTTCTCCCTTTAAAAAGGCAGCAGGGAACAGAATATTTATAATCCCGATGCTAACTTGCACTTTGATGTCTTCCTCATGGCTTTCCCCCAGCCCAGAAGAGAAATGGAAACTGACAATCTCTGCAATCCGCCAAGTGTTAAAACTATTTTTTCCAAAATGCAGTCAGATATTATCTTAGCATTAAAATGCATGTGTTGGCATCATCATGAAAGGTAAAGTTTAGTCTCTTCAAGGCGTGATTAACAAGGTTAACTCTCCATTCGCTGGAAGGCACCACTCAGGCTGACTCGCAGAGCATCTCTTATCAAACATGGCAGGTGCACGTTTCACGTTCAAGGTCTTGGGAGTTGTGTGTGTATGCGTGTCTGTGTGTGTCTGTGTGTTTGTATGTATATGCGTGTCTCTGTGTGTCTGTGTGTTTATATGTATATGCGTGTCTCTGTGTGTCTGTGTGTCTGTGTGTTTGTATGTATATGCGTGTTTGTATGTATATGCGTGTTTGTATGTATATGCGTGTCTGTGTATGTCTGTGTTTATATGTATATGCGTGTCTGTGTGTGTCTGTGTGTCTGTGTGTTTGTATGTATATGCGTGTTTGTATGTATATGCGTGTTTGTATGTATATGCGTGTCTGTGTATGTCTGTGTGTTTATATGTATATGCGTGTCTCTGTGTGTCTGTGTGTCTGTGTGTTTGTATGTATATGCGTGTTTGTATGTATATGCGTCTTTGTGTGTATGCGTGTCTGTGTGTGTCTGTGTGTTTGTATGTATATGCGTGTCTGTGTGTCTGTGTGTTTGTATGTATATGCGTGTCTGTGTGTCTGTGTGTTTGTATGTATATGCGTGTTTGTATGTATATGCGTCTTTGTGTGTATGCGTGTCTGTGTGTGTGTGCGTGTTTGTGTTTTAGTTAGACTAAAAGCAGAACTCCATGAAATACAGATCTCTGTTTAAGATATAAGGTATCTAAGATTAAGGTATAAGATAAGGAAGTGCTAGAGATTAATGAACAGCAGGATGGCTGTGGCCAACACTGCTACATGGTATCGTCTAGGGAAGTTGTTAACAGAATAAAACCCTAAGAGTGCTCATCCCAAGGAGACAGTTTTTTCTTTTTATTATTTCAACGTCAGCTGATGGATGTTAGCTGCACCTATTGCTCTAATCCCCTCACATGCTCGTGCGCACGCTCAGTCATGTCTAACTCTGCGACCCCAGGGACTGTAGCCCGTCAGGCTCCTCTATTCATGGGATTTCCCAGGCAAGAATACTGGAACAGGTTGCCATGCCCTCCTCCAGGGGAATCTCCCCGACTCACTTACTGAACCTGCCTCTTATTTTTTTTTTTTTTAATTAAGAAATTTATTTTAATTGGAGGCCAATTGCTTTACAATACTGCAGTGGTTGTCCCAGTGCACTGGCCCTGAGCACCCTGTCTCATGCACTGGACCTGGACTGGCAGTCTATTTCATATATGGTAATATACATGTTTCAGTGCCATTCTCTCAAATCATCCCACCATCCCTCGCATTCCCCCACAGAGCCCAAAAGTCTGTTCTTTATATCTGTGTCTCTTGCTGTCTCACATATAGGGTCATTGTTGTCATCTTTCTAAATTCCATATATATGCATTAATATACAGTATTGGTGCTTTTCTTTCTGACTTACTTCATTCTGTATAATAGGCTCCAGTTTCATCCACCTCATTAGAACTGATTCAAATGTGTTCTTTTTAATGGCTGAGTAATAGTCCATTGTGTATATGTACCACAGCTTTCTTATCCATTCGTCTGCTGATGGACATCTAGGTTGCTTCCATGTCCTGGCTATTATAAACAGTGCTGTGATGAACATTGGGGTACACGTGTCTCTTTCAATTCTGGTTTCCTTGGTGTGTATGCCCAGCAGTGAGATTGCTAGGTCATTTGGCAGTTCTATTTCCAGTTTTTTAAGGAATCTCCACACTGTTCTCCATAGTGGCTGTAGTAGTTTGGATTCCCACCAACAGTGTAAGAGGGTTCCCTTTTCTCCACACCCTCTCCAGCATTTATTGCTTGTAGACTTTTGGATAGCAGCCATTCTAACTGGCGTGAGATAGTACCTCATTGTGGTTTTGATTTGCATTTCTCTGATAATGAGTGATGTTGAGCATTTTTTCATGTGTTTGTTAGCCATCTGTATGTCTTCTTTGGAGAAATGTCAGTTTAGTTCTTGGCCCACTTTTTGATTGGGATATTTATTTTTCTGGGATTGAGCTGCATAAGCTGCTTGTATATTTTTGAGATTAATTATTTGTCAGTTGTTTCATTTGCTATTATTTTCTCCCATTCTGAAGGCTGTCTTTTCACCTTGATTATAGTTTCCTTCAGTGTACAAAAGCTTTTAAGTTTAATTAGGCCCCATTTGTTTATTTTTGCTCTTATTTCCATTACTCTGGGAGGTGGGTCATAGAGGATCCTGCTGTGATTTATGTCAGAGATCGTTTTGCCTATGTTTTCCTCTAGGGGTTTTACAGTTTCTGGTCTTACATTTGGGTCTTTAATCAGTTTTGAGTTTATTTTTGTGTGCGGTGTTAGAAAGTTTAACCCACATCTCTTGCATCTCCTGCATTGGCAGAGGGCTTTTTTAAAACCACTGAGCCACCGAGGATCAATATATATAAATCAAACCATCATGTTGTACACTTTAAACTTATACAGTGATGTATGTCAACTGCTTCTCAGTAAAACTGGGAAGATATTTAAAAAGCACAAGAGAATCAACAGAACCAAGAAAAATAACAGGAGTTTATGTTTCAGTAGATTCTGGCTTGATAGAAAAAATTCTTATATTCACTGAATTTTTTATTGTTGTTTATTCACTAAGTCATGTCTGATCTTTTGCAACCCCATGGACTGTAGCCCACCAGGCTCTTCTGTCCATGGGATTTCCCAGGCAAGAATATTGAAGTGGGTTGCCGTTTCCTTCTCTAGGGGATCTTCCTGACCCTGGGATCAAACTTGTATCTCCTGTATTAGCAGCTGCGTTCTTTACTGCAGAGCCACAGGGGAAGCCCGTGTGTTGAATTAGAGTCAACAAAACTGGCTTTATGCAGTATAGAATTTGTCATTTATTTCCTGGCTTCATCACCCTGGACTGATCATCACTCTTCTCAGAGCCATAGCCCCTTACCTGGAAAAGGAGTACTGTGATGTTACCTGCACCATGGAGTTGATGAGAACATGCCAATATGAAATTCTTGTAAGAAACAGTTATATTATTATTTTTTATTATGTGTATAGGGTTGAAAGTGAAGGAAGCACAAATAATATTATCCTGACCACAAAGGGGAAAAGCCCAAAGTCAAACAAAATATAGATGATTTAAAGTGCATTGAAAAATGCATATGCAGCTGAAGCCTTTAAAGAAAAAAAATTCATTTCTAGAAGGACATAGAAACTCAAAGGACAGCACAGAATGATGTGTCCTCTTTCTGTATCAGTTGGTCAGGACTTCAGTGCAAAAGTTTTTAATCAGTTAAAAGTAGAGTAAGAATATATATTATTCACCTCTAGTTTTTGCAGGTCTCCTCTAGAGAAATTAGCTTGTGTACCCTGTTTTATTAAAACTATCATCTAGGTAACTTGCTTTCCTCCTTCACATCTAATGAATATGTTGCCAGAATATCATCTTTGCATGTATATTCTTTTGGAGAAAACTATGGCAGAACAATTCTCCGCAGCAGGTCAGGGCATTGCTTCTCGTGCTTGGGTGTGCATTCCCACCTAGTTAAAATGAAGACTCCAGTCTAGTTGGGCTGGGGTGGGACTTGACCCGGTGGGACTTGACCTGGAGGGTCTATCCATCCATCCATCCTCACCCAGAGGAGGCAGCTGGTACACTGTGTAGGCTGGCGGGCTAGTGGATGGGGCAGTGGGTACCTGAGATCAGGGGGGCATGATGACCTCCTCTCAGTTCCCCTTGAGGTGAGGACTGATTTGCTCATGGAAAGTTTATCTCCATAGGGTCATGTCTGACATGTGTGCATGCTCATCACTTTAGTCATGTCTGACTTTTTGTGAGCCTATGGACTCTAGCCCACCAGGCTCCTCTGTCCATGGGATTCTACAGGTAAGAATACCGGAATGGGTTGCCATGCCTTCCTCCCGGGGATCTTCCCGACGTAGGGATCAAATCCATGTCTTTTGTCTCCTGCGTTGGCAAGAGGGTTCTTTACCACTAGCACCACCTGGGAAGCCACTTATATCTGACTTTAAAGTGAAAGTGCTAGTTGCTCAGTCGTGTCTGACTCTTTGTGACTCCATGGACCACAGCTTGCCAGGCTCCTCTCTCTATGGGAGTCTCCAGACCAAGAATACTGGAGTGGGTTGCCAACTCCCTTCTCCAGGGAATCTTCTGAACCCAGGGATTGAACCCAGGTCTCCCAAATTGCAGGCAGGTTCTTTATCATCTGAGCCACTTACCAGACATATCTGACATGAGGTGGTATAATCACCATGAATATCAGTCAGGCTTGTCCCATGGAGTAAGTTGATGTCATCTCCTCAGGGAAACCTTAGCAAGGATAGCGCTGTGTTTACTGACTCTACCAGATGGCAAGGAGCATCTGAGCCTCCCAAGGCAGATTACCTGTTGATTGCCTGTACCTGGGACTGGCCTGGAGCCAAGGGATGGAGACAGATGTGAGGACAGAAATAGACTCCCCACCCCAACCCCAGTCCCCTGTTCTCTCACAGGCCATGAAATCTGATGGTCATCTTTAAAAAAAATTTGCCTGGCTAAGTTTGAGCGAACTCTGGGAGATGGTGAAGGACAGCGAAGCCTGGCATGCTGCATTCCATGGAGTTGCAGAGAGTCAGACGCAACTGAGCAACTAAACAACAACAACAAAGTTAAATAACACTTCATTGTAGGCTCAGAAATAGAATTTAATCTCACCTAGTATGTTAAGCGGAGAAGGCAATGGCACCCCACTCCAGTACTCTTGCCTGGAAAATCCCATAGGCAGAGGAGCCTGGTGGGCTGCAGTCCATGGGGTCGCTAAGAGTCGGACATGACTGAGAGACTTCACTTTCACTTCTCACTTTCATGCATTGGAGAAGGAAATGGCAACCCACTCCAGTGTTCTTGCCTGGAGAATCCCAGGGATGGGGGAGCCTGGTGGGCTACCATCTATGGGGTCGCACAGAGTCGGACATGACTGAAGCGACTTAGCAGCAGCAGCAGCAGCAGCCGTATGTTAAGATATGAAGCAGTGGAGGGGGCAGTCAGAAGATTGGTGGATGAGGATCTGACAAAAGAATTGGTCTGCATCCTCCTGCCAGTGCAGGAGACACAGGTCTGATCCCTAGTTCGGTAGGATCCCACATGCTGCAGGGCCACTAAGCCAGTGAAAGTAAAAGTGGTAGTCACTCAGTCCTGTCCAACTCTTTACAAGCTCATGAGACCCACCAGGCTGCTCTGTCCATGAAATTCTCCAGGCAAGAATACTGGAGTGGGTAGCCATTCCCTTCTCCAGGGGATCTTCCCAACCCAGGAATCGAACCTGGGTCTCCTGCACTGCAGGTGGATTCTTTACCATCTGTGCACCACAACCACTCTGCCTGCGCTCTGGAGCCTGGGAGCGGCAACTAGTGAAGCCTGTTGGGCCTAGAGCCAGAGCTCTGCAACAAGAGAAACCTCTGAAGTGAGAAGCCCCCTGTTTGCTGCTGCTGGAGAAAAACCTGCTCGTCAATGGAGATCCAGCACAACCAAAAAGAAAGAAATACATAAGGAAATACTTTTCAAAACAGAATTGTTCTGAGAACTGGAGGTAGGTGGCTGAGAAGAATTTTCAGCCCCTTATTTTGGACCATGAGGCTTTCTGCACAGCACAGCTAAGGGTTACAGACTCTGCGCCCTATTCTAGCTCCTCTGCTCCTCATTCCAGTGTTGTCCTTTCTTTGTGCCTTTGGATTGTTGCTGTTCAGTCACTCACTTGTGTCCAACTCTTTGTGACCCTATGGATTGCAGCACACCAGACTTCCCTGTTCTTTACTGTCTCCCAGAGTTCGCTCAAACTCATGTCCATTGAGTTGGTGATGCCATCCAACCATCTCATCCTCTGCCACCTGCTTCTCCTGTGCTCAATCTTTGCAGCATCAGGGTCTTTTCCAAAGAGTCAGCTTTTTGCATCAAGTTGCCATAACAGATGTTCCTATAGGAGTGAATAAACTGGTGAGTGCAGGAAGAGACTGGGACTGAATGAAATGGGCTACATTTTCTAAAAAGCTGTCTTGAGCGCTCTCTTGGCACAAGCTCTGATTTTAGCCATTGAGACATTGTAATCGAGTAGAAATACCCATGAAAAACAAGTGAGCAAATGCCAATGATTAGTTATATTTTAAACTGATGAGCAAAGGACTTGCTTTGCTATTTCATTACCCGGGTTTTTAAAACTACACCTATGTGAATCTTGTTGAATTTTTTTTTCCGTTTCTATCCTTCTATATTTCTCTGCTTTTCTGCCCCTTGTGTTTTCTCATAGTATGTTCACCTATACATCTGAAACTTTTGAGAATGCAGTTGTGGGCTGCTCACTATATGTTCAAGACAATATCTTCAGTGCTATAGGAGGTAAAAATTTTGTCAGGGAGACACACTAATAGAGATAAATACTGTATGAATGAATTAGCACTGGAAGGACTGATGCTGAAGCTGAAGCTCCAATACTTTGGCCACCTGATGTGAAGAGGTGGATTCTCTTGTTGTGGCGCGCGGACGCAGGTTCAACAGTTGCGGTGCATGGGCTAGCTGCTCCGTGACATGTGAGATCCTCCCAGTTCAGGGGTCAAACCCACATCTTCTGCATTGGCAGGTGGATTCTTTACCACTGAGCCACCAGGGAAGCCCTCTCCCCCCGCAGATTTCTGTGTGAATGGAACTTTTCATTTTTCTGGGACAAATGCCCAGAAGTACAATTGCTAGATTGAAAGGGTAAATGCATGCTTAGCTTTGTAAGAAACATCAAATTACTTTCTCATGCCTATTGGCAACATATATGTGATCCAGTTTCTTTGCATCCTCACCAGCAATTGATATTATCACTATTTTTTATTTCAGAAATTTTGATACAGGTCATTATAGAATTTTAATCCAATAAATATAAACTTACTACATAATTTTAATGACTATCTAATGTTCAGTTTTCCATGGGAAGTAGCATCCCTTTAATAAGTTTCAAATTGAGGGAGTTCAGGTTTTTTTACCACTGTTATAAAGAACAGTCTAAGAAGCATAAACCTACTTTCATGTGTCTGGTTATGTTACTGAATCAGACCCTAGGATGTGGAAAGCTGATGTGTTCTTCTTTTAGGGCTTTTTATATCTCAGAATTTGATTTGGGAGTCAGAGGCTTGGGTTTAGAAATTGATTTTATCAACAATACCTATATAGTCTTAGGCATGCTGTTTAATTTCTCTGGATTTGATTACTTTGTGTGTAAAAAGGGGATATTTTGTTTGTCTCATAACATTGCTGAAAGTGCTAGTTATAATATTTTGTGTACGATAACACTCAAGAATCTTCAGTTCAGGTCACTCATGTCTGACTCTTTGCAACCCCATGGACTTGCAGCAGGCCAAGCCTCCCTGTCCATCATCAACTCCTGGAGCTTGCTCAAACTCATTTCCATCGAGTCAGTGATGCCATCCAACCATCTCATCCTCTGCCATCCCCTTCTCCTCCTGCTTTCGATTTTTCCCAGCATCAGGGTCTTTTCCAGTGAGTCAGTTCTCATCAGGTGGCCAAAGTATTGGAGCTTTAGCTTCAGCATCAGTCCTTCCAATGAATAGTCAGGACTGATTTCCTTCAAGATAGACAAGTTTGATCTCCTTGCAGTCCCAGGGACTCTCGAGCATCTTCTCCAAAACCATAGTTCAAAAGTATCAATTCTTTAGCATTCAGCTTTCTTTATAGTCCAACTCTCACATCCATACATGACTATTGGAAAAACCATAGCTTTGACTAGGCAAAACTTTGTTGGCAAAGTTATATCTCTGCTTTTTAATATGCTGTCTAGGTTGGGCATAGTTTTTCTTCCAAGGAGCAAGTGTCTTTTAATTTCACTTCCACTGTATAATCATAAGGGATTTGATTTAGGTCATGCCTGAGTGCTCTAGCGGTTTTCCCTACTTTCTTCAATTTAAGTCTGAATTTGGCAATAAGGAGTTCATGATCTGAGCCACAGTCAGCTCCTGGTCTTGTTTTAGCTGACTGTATAGAGCTTCTCCATCTTTGGCTGCAAAGAATATAATCAATCTGATTTTGGTATTGACCGTCTGGTGATGTTCATGTATAGAGTCTTCTCTTGTGTTGTTAGAAGAGCGTGTTTGCTATGACCAGTGCATTCTCTTGGCAAAACTCTGCTAGCCTTTGCCCTACTTCGTTTTGTACTCCAAGGCCAAATTTGCCTGTTACTCCAGGTATCTCTTGACTTCCTACTTTTGCATTCCAGTCCCCTATAAGAGAAAGGACATCTTTTTTGGTGTTAGTTCTAGAAACTCTTGTAGGTCTTCATAGAACCTACAAATTCAACTTCAGCCTCTTCAGCATTACTGGTTGGAGCATAGACTTGGATTACTGTCATATTGAATGGTTTACCTCTGAAATAGACATAGATCATTCTGTCATCTTTGAATACTGCAAGAATCTTATGAATGCTCATTAAATACAAGGTCTTCCTAGACTGAACTTCACACAGTGCTTTGAACAGAGTAGATGAAAGTACACTTAGAGTTTATTTCATGCATCACCCCTGACCAGTGTGTTGGGCAACAGCATACTGAGAAAAATCTTAGAGTCGGCAGTAAAAATCCTCAATGTGCGAGCCCCACAGTGGAGTCTCTGGCAGAGGTAGATGAGGAGAGGATGGGGAAGTATCAGCCCTGAGTGAGCTTCATCATTTAGAAATGTGATCCTCAGAACACACCCTCAACCTGGAGCTGTCTTCCTTATCCTAAACACCTGCAAAAGAGCAAGTAGAGCCCTGCAGTACTTAAAATACAGGGAGCTTTTTCCGAAAATGAGTCTGGCATCAGAAGATGCAAATTTTTCTAAGTTGAAGTGGTGTTTGAGTGGCTAAATGTATGGAAGTTACAGAAAGTCGGAAATTGAAAATGCTTGACACCTTGTTAAGAATTTAAAATATGGTAGAATACGGAGAAGGAAATGGCAACCCACTCCGGTAATCTTGCCCGTGCTCTAGACCCCGGGAGCCACATCTACTAAGCCCACGTGCTTAGAGTCTGTTCTGAAAGGAGAAGCAATGGAAGTGAGAAACCCACACACCACACGGGAGAGTAGTTCTTGCTTGCCACAACTAGAGAAAAAGCCCACGGAGCAATGAAGACCCAGCTCAGACAAAAATAAATAATTTTTTAAAAAGCTACGTAAGTATAATTTAATTTAAAAATAAATGAGTGCAAATTGTTTTTCAAGGGTCAGTGTAAGAAGGGTTTTGAGTTAGAAGAGTTAAATGAATTATATTCTACACAGTTTGACACATTGGTTTCAACAGGGGACATCCTCATGTTGGCTGCAAACGTTTCCAGTGGCCAAAGTATTTCAATGTTGCCTAATAGAGACATGATGGATCATTTTCCATCACCATGTAAAGCACACGCAAAGAAACGAGAATGAAGTCTTCTCATCTCTGGGATCTGATCTCTGTCCAGCAATGAGGATGAGATCGGGACACAGATGACGATGAGCCGAGAAACAACAGCGCCCCCTGGAGGACATGGCGGAGGCCACAGCCTCACTGTGGGTCCTGTCTCTGGCTCTGATCGTGTTTGATGTTTGGCTGGATTAGGTCTCTTTCTTTGGCCAGAATCTCTCCACACACACCTCCATTTCTCACTGAAGCTGAGCTCCTGAGAGGAAGAAGCATAGGAAACAGGCCCTTGGTCCTGTTTCACACTATAGGGAACTAGTTTTCTCTATGAAGCTCATTTCTTCCCTCTGTAGAATAGGTTTGCGTGTTGCACGTGTGGTAAGTCCCACTCTTCAGTCATGTCCCACTTTTTGTGGCCCCGTGAACTGTAGCCTGCCAGGCTCCTGGGTCCATGGGGATTCTCCAGGCAAGAATACTGGAGAGGGCTGCCATGCCCTTCTCCAGGGATCAAGCCCGTTTCTCTTACGTCTCGTGATTTGGCAGGCGGGTTCTTACCACTAGTGCCTCCTGGGAAGCCCAGAATGGGTTAGAAATACCTATCATATAGGTAGGAGTTTTAAGAATTAAAGGCAGGGCTTCCCTGGTGGTCCAGTGGTTAAGGCTGCCTTCCAACGCAGGGATACCGATTCAGTCTCTGGTCGGGGAGCTACGATCCCGCATGCCTCATGGCCAAAAGCAAAAGAGGAAATGGAAGCAATATTGTAACAAATCCAACAAAGATTTTAAAAAATAGTTCATGTAAAAGAATCTTTGAAAAACAAAAAACAGAGTATCTTTAAAAAAAGAATTAAAGGTAATGTATATCAACTTTATTGTAAGAGAGGCTCAAATATTTTCCCCTAATTTCCTTATCTTATCTCTCTTTTTTAAAAGACCTTTTTGTCTGTGAATTATTTTTAAAGTCTTTTTTTATTGAATTTGTTACAATATTGCTTCGTTTGGCAGCGGGGGAGGCTACGAAGCACATGGGATCTTAGCTCCCTGACTGGGGAGCAAACCCACACTCCCTGGAAGAGATGTCTTAGCCGCTGGACCACCAAGTCTGTCTGTTCCTCTCTTAGCTCTTGGGCACCGCATTCAGGCAGGATATCAAACTAAAGTCTCTATCTGCAAAACGCCACAGTAATTGACCAGGGTAAAGGGATTTTAAATGTCACCAAAGCCACTGACAAAGGCGCTTCCAAATGGGGGACAGCACTGCCCCCGTGTCACTCATTGCACAGGCGTAGTCGGTGCCTGCTGGCACATCCCAGCTTCACTGGCCCAAAACAGGACAGTCAGACCTAGCAGTAAAATGCAGGACACAGCACTTGGAACACATTTACACTGAAAAAGTATTTGTTTGCCTAAAATTCAAATTTAACTGCTATCCTCTAACCTAAATTCCTTATATGAATACTGAGAACTCTAGCCCCAATTCCTTCACAGAATCTCTTCTTGTCTAGAAGAGACAATGTGTCTCATGGCTGTTTATCATCTGATCCTTGATTTCACTATTGCACATCCTGTCACCTGGATTTTATGTGTGTTACGTTCTATTGATTCCTTGTACATGATGCCAATTTCTATACAGAATTTGCCACACTAAAAATAATTAATGAAATAAATTCTATCTTCTTGAAAAATGCTAAGATTACTATTCTTGTAAAACTGCGTTTATAGCATCTAAAATTAGATCTCAATTTGGTTTTTGTTTCATTATCCTAAATCATGAAATAAAATAATTCCATCAGTCAATATTCTACATGTTTTATCTCTCTGGCTTAGTTATTATCTACCTGGTTATGGATTCTATAGTTCTTCTTTTTTAAAAAAATATTTATTTGTCTGTGCTGGGTCTTAGTTGTGGTGTGTGGGACCTAGTTCCCTGATCAGGGATTGAGACTACGACGCTTGTATTGGGAGTGCAGGGTCTTAGCCACTGGACCACCACAGAAGTCTCTGGATTCTCTATTTCTGTTCTCCAAATGTTGAGAGTCATATCATTTCCTCCCTTTCCTCACACAAACTTTGTTTGTTCTTAGAGTTCTAATTTTGTGAAATTGAATCTTTCCCAATCTTTTCCCTTCAGGGCATAAAAACAGGGGAGGCTCTACTGGGGAAATGTACTGAAGCGTGAAGAGACATGCTCTGTGCTGGAGAGCCGCCAGGTTAGAGTCCCGCCGAGGTGAGTAGAGGATATCGGATCAGAAGGGCTCGGTGATCCGCAGGTACTCTCCCTCCAAGGCCGGTGTGGTCTCATGGGAAGGATACGTGCCATCCAAACCTTTACATTCGGGTCCTTGTCCCCAAACCTGAGAGTTATGTGCTCTTGTGATAATTACTTGATCCTCTGAATCTCACTCTTCTCAACTCTGACATAGGAATAATGATATACCCGCAAATAACTGTGCGAAGAAATATAGTGACAGTCAGGAAAATGATTTATACTCTATAAAGTATTGTACCAATATAAGCTATTAATTTTGCTATATTTAATTATGATTCATTATTTACAGGATATTGTTCAAAGTTTATACATACAAATACTTTTGTGTTATATATATTTTGGGCTTCCTCAATGACTCAGCAGGTGAAGAATCCACCTGCAGTGCAGAAGTCACAGGAGACTTTGGTTTGATCTCTGGGTCGGGAAGATCCTCTGGAAGAGGAAATGGCAACCCACCTCAGTACTCTTGCCTGAAAAATCTATGGACAGAGGAGCCTGGGTGGGCTACAGTCCATAGGGTCACAAAGAATCAGACATGACTGAAGCTACTGAGCACACATGTCTATTATATGTACTAAACAGCATTTGCCTTAAGACACTGATATATATCATTCACTGTTAAAAAAAAAAAAACTTTTATTTATATTGGAGTGATAGCATATTCAAAAGCAGAGACATTACTTGCAGACTAAGGTCCGTCTAGTCAAGGCTATGGTTTTTCCAGTGGTCATGTATGGATGTGAGAGTTGGACTGTAAAGAAGGCTGAGCGCCAAATAATTGATGCTTTTGAACTGTGGTATTGGAGAAGACTCTTGAGAGTCCCTTGGACTTCAAGGAGATCCAACCAGTCCATTCTGAAGGAAATCAGCCCTGGGATTTCTTTGGAAGGAATGATGCTAAGGCTGAAACTCCAGTACTTTGGCCACCTCATGTTAAGTGTTGACTCACTGGAAAATACTCTGATGCTGGGAGGGATTGGGGGCAGGAGGAGAAGGGGACGACAGAGGATGAGATGGCTGGATGGCATCTCTGATTTGATGGATGTGAGTCTGAGTGAACTCCGGGAGTTGGTGATGAACAGGGAGGCCTGGTGTGCTGCGATTGATGGGGTCTCAAAGAGTTGGACACGACTGAGCAACTGAACTGAACTGAACTGATAGGCACTTAACAATACTGTGGTAGTTTCAGGTGAACAGCGAAGGGAGTCAGTCATATATATACTGTATCTGTTCTCCCCCAAACTCCCCTCCCCTCCAGGCTGCCACATAGCATCAAACAGAGTTCCCTGTGCTGAACAGTAGGTCCTTGCTAGTTATCCATTTTAAACATAGCAGTGTGTACATGTTGATCCTAGACTTCACTGCTGCTGCTAAGTCACTTCAGTCGTGTCCGACTCTGTGCGACCCCATAATTCATCTTGATTAAAATGATCTAAAACGTGTCGTAGAGTGGAAATCCATTAGATCAGTACAATCTGGTCTTTCCGAAGAAAGTGAAATAACAAAAGTAAGAATACTACAAAGGATCCCAGAGATTTCAAGAACCTTGGTTTTCTCTTTTAATATAAAAAAGAATAAGCAGAAGAAAGTTGCATTATTTGCCAGGCATTAAAAATCGATTCATGCTGCTTGATTTTCTGCCATCACCTTTCAAGACCTGCCCCGAGGAAGCCAAGGCTCTGTTCAGAGCCTAGAGATGCAGACAAGTTCAGACACTTGAGGCCTCCAATCAGAAGCGACATTGGCTGAGGTGGGATTGAGGCTAGAGCTTCTGTCAGGAAGATGCCTGCTCCTCCGCGGCCTCTCTCATCCTGCTGTTGCCCCTGTCTAGAAGCGCCCCGCCAGGGCTGATTAGAATTCTGCAGTGAGACGCTTGTGCCCCTCTAGAATCTTTGTCTCAGCTGATTAGTGTTCAGGTAACCCCTGTGTTCCACAGGGAATCACACATTTCAATCCATGCCAGACATAAAATATCTGTTTTGACAGTCTTTGATTGTACTTAAGTAGTGCAGGTTTTAAATAATCAAAGAAGGCTTATATGATCAAGTCTAAGGTCTCAGAAGTGCTTTTCTGTCAATAAGGAGGAGAAGAAGGTTTCTGAAAAAGTAGAATAATAAAATTATATATAACACGGAGCTGCCTAGACTCAAGCACTCAGTGTACAGAGGGCAAAGGGAAAACAGAGAGGATGAAAGAAGGTAAAGAGTCCTGCCTAAATTCACATGTCTGGTTAAAAACTTGTATTTTGATCTCTTAAATCTCGATTAATTTTTCCTTCCAGTATAGCGTTTAACCCTTTTAAATTCCTTCCTCCTGCATTTCCTCTCTCTCTCTTTCTAACTTTCTTTTACAGTTACTAATTTTTTAAAGTTTTTTTGATGCAGGCCATTTTAAAAGTCTTTATTGACTTTGTTACAATATCGCTTCTGTTGTTTATGGTTGGGTTTTTTTGGCAGAGAGACATGTGGGATCTTAGCTCCAGGACCAGGGCTCAAACTCCCACCCCCTGGACTGGAAGGCAAAGTCTTAACTACTGGACCCCCAGGGAAGTCCCTCTATTACTATTTTTGTTATGATTACTTTGTGCTTTATTTAGCTTAATAAAGTATAGACTTAAGGTCAGGTTGGCTTTGTTCATATTCTGCCTCTTCCATTTATTACCTGTGGAATCCTAGATAAGCTGTGTAGTTTCTCTGTAATTCAGTTTTCAGCTCTAAAAAAGGAGAAAATAATACTATTCATCTCATAGGAATAATAAAGATTAAATGAGCAAAGAGTGAAACATATGTAAAGACTCTTTCCTGAGCCTAGCTCAAAAATATATGCCGTTATTATTATGAATCCAGTTTAATTAGTACAGATTTTAAGAATTTTAATAGACTTAAACTATGCTAAGTGATTCTTTGATCTCACCTATTATGATGATTAAAAAGTCAATACATAGTTATAATGGGAAAATATAATTAGATGAGAATTACCAGAACTAAGCTTCAAAGATGACCCTAAGCAGTGAAAATGAGAAAGTAATCATATTAATAGATAGTTGTGTTTGAGGAAACCAAAGAGAAGCATAAATTATTGGGAGAAGATATAAGACCCTGATGCTGGGAAAGACTGAGGGCAGGAGAAGAGGGCAGCAGAGGATGACACGGTTGCATCATCGACACAATAGACATGAGTTTGAGCAAGCTCTGGGAGATAGTGAAGGGCAGGGAAGGCTGGTGTGCTGCTGTCTATGGCTTTGCAGAGAGTTGGACATGACTGAGTGGAACAACAGCAACAACAATAGAAGTTATACCTTTTTTCAAGATAAATGGTGTACCATATTCAAATAGATTTGAATCTTGGATCTTCCACTTAAAAACTGTCATCTTGGGCAAAGTCCTTAACTCTGTGTGTTGGTTTTCCTGTTTCACCCAGCTTTACTAAGGTATAATTGACAAATGAAAATGGTATATATTTTGGGTGTACAACATGATGATTTGATGTATGTATACATTGTGAAATGATTACTACAGTCAAAGAAATGAACACATCTATTACCTCATGATCATTACAATTTTTTTTTTTTTTTTTGCAGTAAGAACATAAGATCTAGTCTCTTAGCAAATTTCAAATCTCTAAAACCAGGCTATTAACTGTTCTGCGTTGGTGTTCTTATCTATACCAACTGGGATGGCTGTCAAAATTAAATAAGACAACATATATCAACTATGCACAGGAGTTAATAAAGATGAAAATAGTCAATTGAGTAATACAGTCAGGATAATTAGTAGTCGCAACCAGATCAGCATCTCATGGTAGAGAAAAATGACGTATTCACAAAAGCAGAATCTAGAAACATAAAGGCAAGAATACTAGAGTGGGTGAAAAGAATCAAAAGATGTACAGTCCATTATTATGTGTGAACTTTCTACAAAATTCAGATTTTGAGTGTCCATAACTGGAGGTGGCACTAGTGCTGAGGAACCCGCCTGCCAACGCAGTAAGAGATGGAGGGTTCAGTCCCTGGGCTGGGAAGCTCCCTTGGAGGAGAGCGTGGCAACCCACTCCAGTATTCTTGTCTGGAGAATCTCGTGTTCAGAGGAGGTTGGCAGGCTACAGTCCACTGGGTCACAAAGAGTCATACACAACTGAAGCAACTTAGCAACAAAGCCTATATGGCCACAAAGCCAACATTGTTGACTGTCTGTACTTTTACTGAAACCATTGGCTAACTCCCCTTTGAGACTGAAAAACCACCTGTTTCTCTGTGAGAGAATGTTCTCCCATTCAGTTCAGTTCAGTCGCTCAGTCGTGTCCGACTCTTTGCGACCCCATGAATCACAGCATGCCAGGCCTCCCTGTCCATCACCAACTCCCTGAGTCCACCCAAACTCATCGAGTCGGTGATGCCATCCAGCCATCTCATCCTCTGTTGTCCCCTTCTCTTTCTGCCCCCAATCCCTCCCAGCATCAGGGTGTTTTCCAATGAGTCAACTCTTCGCATCAGATGGCCAAAATATTGGAGTTTCAGCTTCAGCATCAGTCCCTCCAATGAACACCTAGGACTGATCTCCTTTAGGATGGACTGGCTGGATCTCCTTGAAGTCCAAGGGACTCTCAAGAGTCTTCTCCAACACCACAGTTTGAAAGCATCCATTCTTCGGCGCTCAGCTTTCTTCACAGTCCAACTCTCACATCCATACATGACCAACTGGAAAAATCATTAGACCTAGAATTAAAGACCCCTCTCAGGAACGAACTCAGGGGACTTGAAAATGATACCACAGAAGAACACAGCAGGAAAGAGAAGAAGCAGAAACTAACAAAACGCTGTAAAGCAACTGTGTGCTCTGCTCTGCTCGCTCACTCACTGTCTGACTCTGTGGGACTCCATGGACTGTAGCCCGCCAGGCTCCTCTGTCCATGGCATTCTCCAGGCAAGAATACTGGAGTGAGTTGCCATGCCCTCCTCCAGGGGATCTTCTTGACCCAGGGATTGAACCCCAGTCTCCTCCGCTGGAGGTGGATTCCTTACCATCTGAGCCAGCAGGGGAAGCACCTTTGACTGTACCATTAACTCCTTAGAGACAGAACCAGGAGCTGCTGTTTGCTGCCCTACTCTGCCCTTAAATTTGAGCATGATGGAGGCACAATAAATAGCTGTTAAAGTGAACTGCTCGAGTCATTCTCCCCCCTTTCCCCTCTTCCCTTTCTTGAAGGTGAAGATGTCCTCAAAAAAGTGGCAAGAGAAGTAAAGAGTGCTTTAAAAATCAAGGAGTGTTGAATTGGGTCAAAGGCTAACACAATCACAAGTCTCCACCTGTTAAAATCTTGTACAATTAACCCTAAATAACTCACACTATGTGAAGAGCAATTAACACACATCGAACCAGTCATTAAACATGAATATAGAAAAATGTTCTCTTCTGAAGAGCTGATTAGTTTCTTAGAGCAGTAAACTTGGAGACTTCTTATTTTTTTAGTTATTTGTTGGAAAAATCAGCTTTTTTTCAGAGATAGACACTTAATTAGCTAGAGCAAGAGATTAACTCCAAGAAAATAACAAGCTGATCCTGTGAGCCAAACCATTGCTTGCACAGGTTATATTTAGCACTTCAGGTGTTTAATTGAACTCTGAACTCTGAAGCAGAACCAGAATGGGACCGGTGTAACTGACTATGCTCATCATATTTGGCATAGTCAACAGCACCTTTTCAGCTCATCCTCTTCAACTCAAAACCATTAGCAGCTCCTCCCACCCCCAGCCCAGTTACCTAATATCTATTAACTTTGAAATGAAGGGTCACATTTGACAGCCTATGTTTGATGCAAGTGGCTCTTTATGACTAAATTCTAAGCAGTTGCTCACAAAGAAATCACTCAAGAGGAAACAGAAAGTGACCGAAGATATAAAAACACAATGCGTGTCAACGTGTGCAATGATGCTGGCAGCCGCCTCGTCCTGTCAGTTCCAGTCTGAGGGGTGCCCATCAATTTTATAAGTCAGATGGAGAGCAGGGCCTGTTAGGATAATATATGAATAACCCATATTTTTAAGGACATTCTTTTTGTTTCACATAAAAAAGCAGAACCAAGGAGAAAATTACTTCCTCAGTTTGCCTGAGACCAAAATACAGTAAGAATCAGTTACCTGGGTGATGGGATGTCAGCCCCAGAGAGTGGTACTCATCAGCCCTTTGAAAGGTCCAGTCATAGATGGTTGTGTTTTCACATCCTTAGAGCAACAAATATTTATGGCCGAGACCATTTTGTGTTACTTTGTGACTTTTTTTTTTTTTGGCTAGGAATATGGGAATGAGAAGTCATTTTTCCCGCTCTCAGAGAGAGCAATATGTAATTTAAAATAAGACTGGAAGAAAGTCTTCCATTTGGCAAGGAATTAAATCTGGCTATGTCCTTCTTCTGGAGAAGGCAATGGCACCCCACTCCAGTACTCTTGCCTGGAAAATCCCATGGATGGAGGAGCCTGGTGGGCTGCAGTCCATGGGGTCACTAAGAGTCGGACACGACTGAGCGACTTCACTTTCAGTTTTCACTTTCCTACATTGGAGAAGGAAATGGCAACCCACTCCAGTGTTCTTGCCTGGAGAAGCCTAGGGATGGGGGAGCCTGGTGGGCTGCCGTCCACGGGGTCACACAGAGTTGGACACGACTGAAGCAACTTAGCAGCAGCAGCAGTTAGCAGTATGTCCTTCTTCGTCTCTCTCCACATTTTATAAATGTCCTTGTATTTTTTTTTTGTTAATTACTTGATTAGGAAGTCTTTTCAAAAATCAAATACTTTACATGGCTAAGTAGTAAAATTTTAATTTAAAAGCATCAGACCATGACTTAATTTTAACTTAAAATGAGCCTCCCAGCCTAAGCAAGTTCTACTTTTTTTCTGGGTCACAAACTATCATATACTTTCCTATTTAAAAACATTACTTCAGGCCAATATAAAATTTCTCTTTCTCTTTCTACTTCTTAGAGCTAAGTGTCTTACTTGAAATTTTAAACTTCAGCTACTATTAAGGAATCCAGTTTGAGGATGGATGGTCTTTCTTCTTTTGGGATATACATGCCTCAGGGTTCAGAGATGGCGAAAGCGCTAAAAATTAAGAAAGTGGAGTTGGAGAAGGGTTCCTCCAGGGCTCAGTGATTCCTTACTCATATTTTTATCTGCCCAGTACTGAGCTCAGTGCCTTGAATGTAATGAAAACTCAGGAAATATTTGTGGAATTAAAAAAAAAGAATTTGAGCATGTGCCATATATTAGTTGTGTGGCCTTGGGCCACACACTTAACCCCTTGCACTTCAGTTCTGATTTGTTTTTTTTTTAATCTGCAAATGATGATCTTTGAGTTACATGGGCTGTTAAATTCTACCAAGTTTTAGCATTATATAATTCTGTAATAATTTAACTTGGCCATAACAAAAAAGAAATGACTGCTGACCTGGCAAAACACACACAAAACCCTCAGCTGGAAGGTTTCTTTTTAATAATTATTCTAGAATGTAGTCTTTCCAAGAACCCGCTTGCCAATGCAGGAAATGTAAGAGATGTCGATTTGATCCCTGGGTTGGGAAGATCCCCTGGAGAAAAGAGCGGCGACCTACTCTGGTATTCTTGCCTGCAGAATCTTATGGACAGAGGAGCCTGGCAGGCTACAGCCCCTAGAGACTCAAAGAGTCGGACGTGACTTAGCAACTTGGCATGCACACAGTCTCCCGAAGCATCAGGACACAGCCGCCTGGCCCTTGGCGGACCATTTATATGAGTGCTATGTTCATTTACTCAGAGGAAAATTCATATAAAGCTGTATCTTGGGGTAGATTATCTTTGGTAACTCTCAAAATGAGTATTTTTGTTAAACAGGAAAGTAGTATCTTGGTAAATGAGAATTACTGTGCAGGTCAGCCTTCAATAACAGCAAGAAATGAGCACACCTTTTATTTTTATAGTTGCTAAATCACGCTGAGCTAAATTCAACAGAAAATCAGGCAGCAGGAGGACCAATAGTGCCGAACCCTCAGTTAGTAGACCTAAACAGGATTGTATTCTAATTGTCCAAGGAGTTCTCATAGGCGAGTCAAGCTTCTGTCAGCCAGCGCTCACATACTCAAGTTCCTGAAAGCAATTAAAAAGTAAAATATTTTCATTTTAATAAAGCTGTAATGTGTCCTGGTGTCTAAAACTGCCGCTATTGTTCAGTCGCTAACTACTGTCCTACTCTTCGCATCCTCATGGACTACAGCACACCAGGCTCCTCTGTCCTCGACTATCTCCCAGACTTTACTCAAATTCGTGTCCAATGAGTTGGTGATGCTATTTTGAATTACCTCCAGTCAATTAAAAAAACACCCATAATGTTTTTTTTTGCCTTCCTTGTGATCAGTTAAAGACATGAAATAAATCCTGACATTTTACACTCACAAGGATATTTTGAGATTAATTAAAATGATATGAGTGAAATATTATAAATTATGGAAATTATAAAATATTAGAATAAAAATTAAAACTAACATGTTACTTTTTTAGTTGTTTAGTATTCTCTGTCATACTGTGCATGGTAGCAATATGACCTGTAATTACTATGACAACCCAGTCATAACATAACTTTTCTCTCCATTTATTGTAAAACTGAGCTTTTGTGAGCTTTGTCCACTCATAGTTACATAATCAGTAAGGCAATGCCAAAGAATGCTCAAACTACCGCACAATTGGACTCATCTCACATGCTAATATAGTAATGCTCAAAATTCTCCAAGCCAGGCTTCAACAGTATGTGAACCATGAACTTCCAGATGTTCAAGCTGGATTTAGAAAAGGCAGAGCAACCAGAGATCAAATTGCCAACATCCACTGGATCATTGAAAAAGCAAGAGTTCTAGAAAAATATCTATTTCTGCTTTATTGACTATGCCAAAGCCTTTGATTGTGCGGACCACAACAAACTGTGGAAAATTCTTAAAGAGATGGGAATACCAGACCACCTGACCTGCCTCTTGAGAAATCTGTATGCAGGTCAGGAAGCAACAGTTAGAACTGGCATGGAACAACAGACTGGTTCCAAAGAGGGAAAGGAGTACGTCAAGGCTGTATATTGTCACCCTGCTTATTTAACTTATATGCAGAGGACATCATGAGAAACGCTGGACTGGAAGAAGCACAAGCTGGAATCAAGATTGCTGGGAGAAATATCAATAACCTCAGATATGCAGATGACACCACTCTTATGGCAGAAAGTGAAGAAGAACTAAGCCTCTTGATAAAAGTGAAACAGGAAAGTGAAAAAATTGGCTTAAAGCTCAACATTCAGAAAAGTAAGATCATGGCATCTGGTCCCATCACTTCATGGGAAATAGATGGGGAAACAGTGGAAACAGTGACAGACTTTATTTTCTTGGGCTCCAAAATCACTGCACATGGTGACTGCAGCCATGAAAAGTTGTAACCAACCTAGACAGCATATCAAAAAGCAGAGACATTACTTTGCTAACAAAGGTTCATCTAGTCAAAGCTATGGTTTTTCCAGTGGTCATGCATGGATGTGAGAGTTGGGCTATAAGGAAAGCTGATCACCGAAAAATTGATGCTTTTGAAGTGTGGTTTTGGAGAAGACTCTTGAGAGTCCCTAGGACTGCATGGAGATCTAACCAATCCATCCTAAAGAAAATCAGTCCTGAATATTCCTTGGAAGGACTGATGCTGACGCTGAAACTCCAATACTTTGGCCACCGGATGGGAAGAACTGACTCATTAGAAAAGACCCTGATGCTGGGAAAGATTGAAGGTAGGAGGAGAAGGGGATGACAGAAGATGAGATGGTTGGATGGCACCACTGACTCAATGGACATGAGTTTGAGTGAGCTCTGGGAGTTGGTGATGGACAGGGTGGCCTGGCGTGTTGCATTCCATGGGGTTGCAAAGCATTGGACACGACTGAATGAATGAATTGAACTGAACTGAAGTTGTAGAGTCACGATTTGAACTGGGTCTGTAGGACTCCAAACTCAATACACAGGACAAGTTTATTAACATGAAAATGAACTCTTTGGACAACTAGAATACAGTCTGGTCCAGGTCTGCTCACGAGAATTCAGACTTACTGGTCCTCTTCCAAAGCTCAAGCCAAGCAGCCAACATAAAATTTAGGGAAAATCTTTATTTTTCTTAATTATTTCATTAGACAGTAACAGGAAAGTTAAACTCATCATCTTGTACCACATGGGTGAAACAACAGAAGTTGAATGAACTAGAGGAGAGAAACCAGTTATCACCATTTGGAGCCTTGACCTCAGGAATCATGACCGTCACACACAGCCAAGTGTCGTTTCTACGTAGCCAGGTGTTCATGGTGTCAGATTCATATGATTCATACCCAATGGTGCAACACCCCAAATGACAGATTTTTGATTTTCACTCTCTAGTACTGACTGTATTTTTTCTTCCATTAAAAATTGTTTTAATTGTAGGATGATTGTTTTATGCTATTGTAATGGTTTTTGCCATACATCATCCTGAAAATGGTCATAGGTATACGTAGGTCCCCTTCCTTTTATATCCCTCTCCCATTCCTCTAGGTTGTCACAGAGCACCAGCTTTGGGTTCCCTGCATCAAATAATAGATTTTGAATGTCTCAGAACATCTTAATGCTCAACATCCAATAATAGATCTAAAGTTATATGGTAAAATTTATTCCCCTCCTTGAATATTTTAGAGTTTAATGCCACTACACTCTGAGTCTGTGTTCTCAGATGCAGGACATCAGTCCAGTGTGGACTGAACTTCAGGATTCCCAGGTGCCCTTGAACGTCATCCTTATGGCTCCACCCTGCAGACCCTCTCAGGTTGGAAACTGCAACCTGCAAGGTATGCTGCACTCCCCTGGCTTATTTTTGTGCTTTTTGTGCTCAGGCACTTCAGTCGTGTCCAACTCTTTTGTGACCCCATGAAGTGTAGCCCACCAGACTGCTCTGTTCATGGAATTCTCCAGGAAAATAATACTGGAGAGGGTTGCCATTCCCTCCTCCAGGGGATTTTCCCAACCCAGGGATCGAACCCGAGTTTCTGTCATCTCCCGCATTGGTGGGTGGGTTCTTTTCCACTAGCACCACTTGGGAAGTTTATTTTCACTTCCCTTTGAATCGTATGATGAATGTCTTGAAGTGGGGTCAGAGGGGAAGGCAGATGCAGCCTCTGAGTGGGAGATTTTTCCTGTTGCTTTAGATGGGGCACTCTACTATCAAAAGAGAGAAAGGACACTTTTATGGCTGAGAGAGGCCAATAAACGGCAAAGCTAATTGGAAGCTGTGCAGCTGATTAGGAATGAAGTAAACCTCGCAGAAGAGAAATCTACACTCTTCACCTTATGGACAGGGCTCTGCCAGCCAAGGTGGGTGTGTCTGAAGTCTCCTTACAGTAATGATGAAAGGACTGCGGCTTTGCTCTCAGCTTTTAAATGAAGCCTCTTCATGGCCTAATCTGTGCCTGCCACTTGATCCTTCTCTTTTCAGGACCTCTGATGATGACACCCTCCAATTACATGGTTTCTATCAGTAGCATCCTCAGAAACCATTTGAGACTCCAGTGCTGGGAGTGTCTCTCATTAGACAGTTAGCTCAACAAAGAAGGTTTCTGTAACCTTTACCATTTAAAATGGAGCCCTGGGACTCTTGTGAACAGTCATGTTCAATTCATTTTTCAAAATGGAATTCATTCAATTCCATTCCCCTCATGTTCCCGGTGGAGGATGTAGTACTGAGAAATGTGTCAGTGGCAGTAATTCTCAGAGGCAGAATGGTTTGTCTCATATCTGCCCCCTTCACCCACAGCCCCCACCACCCCTTGGTTTCTAGAGAGAGACTTAAACTTACAAATGTACCTTCACTCTCTAAATCCCATTTTAATGACCCAAGACACATGAGGGCAAAAATTGGGCAGGTAGAAAGGTGATCTCATCAATAGGTCCCAGTCTTTGAGGCATTTTGGTTTCAGAAGAAGACATTGTGATTTCCTGGGGGAGGGAGATGTTGGGGAAGAGTCTACATCACGTAATTCAGCACTGACAAAGGGCTGGGGAGAGGGGCTTTCCTAAGAAGCTAGACACAGTGTTTCCTGAGAAGGTCCTGCCTGCACGCGTGTGTGCTCAGTCGTGTCCGACTCTTTGTGACCTGATGGACTGCAACCTGCCAGGCTCCTCTGTCCATGGTTTTCTTCAGGCAAGAATACTGGAGTGGGTTGGCATTTCCTTCTCTAGGGGATCTTCCCAACCCAGGGATCCAACCTGGGTTACCTGCATTGTAGATAGATTCTTTACTGTCTGTGCCACCAAGGAAGCCGGTGCAGTTTCTAAATTCTAATAATAAAGAAAAGAACATTCAAATGCTTTCAAATAAGGTGGGCTACCCCCACACCCCCCAGTTCATCCACATTGAAAAGACAATCAACCAGATGTCAGATTTCTCATCCCTAAAACTAAATTCCAGAAAGAAATAGAATATTCGCATGGTTTTCGGAGGCAAGTGAAGCATGACTCCATTCAGTATCTAAACAAACTCTCACTCATGTGAATGCAAAGGAGTTTAAACTTGGACATGGAAGAATTCAGAAACACATTATTCATTGTGTGTTTTTTCCTAACAAAAAATGCTTGAGGAGGTATTGCAAACAACAAATGAATCAGAATAAAAGAGCTCAAGACAAGAGGAAACAGTGGTGAGCAAGAAACACATGACTTATTGTTAAGTCTAATCATGCCTGAGTCTGTACACACAAATTCCATATATTAAGAATGATTTCAAAACATGAGAGTTGTAAAATAAAATTGCTAAATCTCAGGGTATAAAATTATAGTTGTTAAAATAAAAATCAACAAAACCTGAGTGTGTGGGAAGGGGGCAGTTGTTAAAAATTTGAGCTTAAATTATAGGCTGGGAGGTAAAAGGGAATACACGTGTGTGTACATGTCAGTCGTGTACATTTGTTTGCGACCCCATGGACTGCAGCCCGCCAGGCTCCTCTGTCCGCGGGATTTCCCAGGCAAGGATGCTGGAGTGGGTTGCCATGCCCTCCTCCAGGGGCTCTTCCCGCCCCAGCAGGTGAACCTGTGTCTCCTATGTTGGCAGGTGGATTCTTTGCCACTGTTCCACGTGGGAAGCCCTTTAAGGGTGTGGGTACTATTTAATTCTTTATGCTGATAGGTAAATATATATATTCGAATGTTTGTTAAAAATATAAAGAACGTCATTGTATTTTTATACTTGTAAAATAGAATACAAATAGAAATTGTAAAAATCACATGAAAATGATATTTATTTATTCATTCATTCATACAGTAAATCGCTCTTGAGAATACCGAGTTCCATGTGCTGTGATTTATGGTGAGGAAGATAGACATGCTGCCTGCCTTCAAAAAGGTTACTGTCTAGCATGAGCAAAGGCATGAGTTAGTAGTTGACTTTGGTCATGCCAGGTTATCTCAGGAACTTAGTGTAACAAAGCTTATCAGTCACACAAGCTACATGTTTGCTTCAGGTACATTGAAGTTTCTGATTTAGGTTCCCTATTAACGATGAAACCACAAGTACGCCAACAACCATGATAGAAAGAATGGCAAACACTGTTACGGTTCTCCAGCCTTCCACCCCAGAATGATCCAGGGCCTTCCTGGTCATGTTTCACCAGCCAAGCGTCACTTGGCCAGATCCAGCTTCAGGGGGACAGGAGAGGACAGTCCTTCAAGATGGGAGGGAAAAGCCTTGGAAATGTTTGCTCGTTAGCAATAGTGATGGCTGCATAGAAATGAATGCTGTTTACCTTTTTTTCTTTTTCCTTCTTTCCTTGAGCCTTATTGAAGATTAATTTATATAATATAAAATTCATCAATTTAAATGTGCTATGTGATATGTGTCTGTTTGCTTAGTCACTAAGTCCTGTCCGACTGTTTGCAACCCTATGGACTATAGCCGGCCAGGCTCCTCTGTCCATGGACTTCTCCAGGCAAGAATACTGGAGTGGGTTGCCATTTCCTTCTCCAGGGATCTTCTTGACTCAGGGATTGAACCCACATCTCATGTGTCTCCTGCATTGCAGGCAGATTCTTTACCTAAAGTTCATAAAATAAAATTCACCAATTTAAATGTGCCTTGTGATGAGTGTTGGCAAATGCATACATCCATGTATCTACCACCACAACCAAAATATAGAACAGTTCCATCATTCAAAAAGTTCTCTCAGGCTCTTTATAGTCTCCACCCTGCCATAGAAATGCTGAGATTTCGGCTCGAATGTTCCATCCACAGAAAAGCAGTTTTAATTTATTTATTTTTGTCCCTGA
This sequence comes from Capra hircus, assembly GCF_001704415.2. NCBI lineage: Eukaryota > Metazoa > Chordata > Mammalia > Artiodactyla > Bovidae > Capra > Capra hircus. Next base: position 5,035,206 of record NC_030815.1, on the reverse strand, counting down.
AGCCAGTTTTTTCTCAGTTTAACATGAATGTGAATCACCGGGAGGAGCTGCTGACAGGCAGGTTTGGGTGGGGCCAGGGACCCCTTTTTTCCTAACTAGCTCCCAGGTGGCATCAGTGCTGCTGGGCTGCATGTCTCAGTCTGCAGCCAGGTTCCAGAGGGCTCAGTGAGGGCACCCTTCTTTGGAGCGCTTCTCTGAGTTTGTGTGTGTGTGCCAGCTGAACTGCTTCCATGGGATTGCCCAGGCCAGAATACTGGAGTGGATTGCCCTCCCTCTCTCCAGGAGATCTTCCCGACCCAGGGATTGAACCCGCGTCTTCTGTGTCTCCTACATTGGTGGATGGGTTCTTCACCACTAGCGCCTCCTTGTAATTAAACCTTCATCTGCATGATTATTTGAGCATCTACTTCTCCTCAGACTCTGAGTTCCACCACACCAGGGACTATGTATTATCTCCCTGTGATGAAGGTGTTTGATAAATATCAGCTGGACTTAAAAATGGCTGCTTTCTCAGATTTCTAGGGGTTGTCCCTCCTTCTAGGCAAGTCCCAGGAGCACAGGAACTTTGCTGGAGTTTGGCAGTTTTCAGCCCTAGAATCAGCATGCACTCTTTGGAAGATGTTGTTGTCTGAATGTATACGTCTCCCCAAGTTCATATGTTGAAACAAAATGCCATAATGTGATGCTGTGAGGAGGCGGGGCTTTGGGACGGTCACAGGTCATGAGGGTGGAGCCTTACTCAGGGATTAACTCTGTTATAAAAGATACCGGAGACCGGCTCCCTGGGCTTTTCCCTGTGCGGACGCAGCAAGAGGTTGGCCGTTGGTGACCAGAAGAGGATCTTCACCCCCAACCCAACTGGTGAGATAGCATCTCCGACATGCAGCCTTCAGAACTGTGAGAGATACATTGCTGTTCTTTATAAGCCACCCAGTGTGCGGGATTTGTTAATAGTATCACTATGAACAAAGCTAGTGGAGGTGATTGAATTCCAGTAGAGCTATTTCAAATCCTGAAAGATGATGCTGTGAAAGTGCTGTACTCAATCTGCCAGCAAATTTGGAAAACTCAGCAGTGGCCACAGGACTGGAAAAGGTCAGTTTTCATTCCAATCCCAAAGAAAGGCAATGCCAAAGAATGCTCAAACTACCGCACAATTGCACTCAGCTCACACGCTAGTAAAGTAATGCTCAAAATTCTCCAAGCCAGGCTTCAGCAATACGTGAACCATGAACTTCCTGATGTTCAAGCTGGTTTTAGAAAAGGCAGAGGAACCAGAGATCAAATTGCCAACATCCACTGGATCATGGAAAAAGCAAGAGAGTTCCAGAAAAACATCTATTTCTGCTTTATTGACTATGCCAAAGCCTTTGACTGTGTGGATCACAGTAAACTGTGGAAAATTCTGAAAGAGATTGGAATACCAGACCCTAACCTGCCTCTTGAGAAACCTGTATGCAGGTCAGGAAGCAACAGTTAGAACTGGACATGGAACAACAGACTGGTCCCAAATAGGAAAAGGAGTACGTCAAGGCTGTATATTGTCACCCTGCTTATTTAACTTATATGCAGAGTACATCATGAGAAATGCTGGACTGGGAGAAACACAAGCTGGACTCAAGATTGCTGGGAGAAATATCAGTAACCTCAGATATGCAGATGACACCACCCTTATGGCAGAAAGTGAAGAGGAACTGAAAAGCCTCTTGATGAAAGTGAAAGAGGACAGTGAAAAAGTTGGCTTAAAGCTAAACATTCAGAAAACTCAGATCATGGCATCTGGTCCCATCACTTCATGGGAAATAGATGGGGAAACAGTGGAAACAGTGTCAGACTTTATTTTTTTGGGCTCCAAAATCAGTGCAGATGGTGATTGCAGCCATGAAATTAAATGATCCTTACTCCTTGGAAGAAAAGTTATGACTAACCTTGATAGCATATTGAAAAGCAGAGACATTTCTTTGCCGACTAAGGTCCGTCTAGTCAAGGCTATGGTTTTTCCAGTGGTCATGTATGGATGTGAGTGTTGGACTGTGAAGAAGGCTGAGCGCCAAAGAATTGATGCTTTTAAACTGTGGTATTGGAGAAGACTCTTGAGAGTCCCTTGGACTGCAGGGAGATCCAACCAGTCCATTCTGAAGGAGATCAACCCTGGGGTTTCTTTGGAAGGAATGATGCTAAAGCTGAAACTCCAGTACTTTGGCCACCTCATGTGAAGAGTTGACTCATTGGAGAAGACTTTGATGCTGGGAGGGATTGGGGGCAGGAGGAGAAGGGGACAACCGAGGATGAGATGGCTGGATGGCATCACTGACTCGATGGATGTGACTCTGAGTGAACTCCAGGAGTTGGTGATGGACAGGGAGGCCCGGCATGCTGCGATTCACAGGGTTGCAAAGAGTCGGACATGACTGAGCGACTGAACTGAACTGAACTGAACTTGAGCAGACTGGGGCGGGGGACGCTTTGGGGAAGGGTCCTCCTCAGAGCCCTACCTGCAGGGTGGCTGTGTATTTGCATGTATTTATAAGGATTGTTCCTTTTGGTGCGCTGCTGCTAAGTCACTTCAGTCGTGTCCAACTCTGTGTGACCCCATAGACGGCAGCCCACCCGGCTCGCCCGTCCCTGGGATTCTCCAGGCAAGAACACTGGAGTGGGTTGCCATTTCCTTCTCCAGTGCATGAAAGTGAAAAGTGAAAGTGAAGTTACTCAGTCGTATCCGACTCTTAGCGACCCCATGGACTGTAGCCTACCAGGCTCCTCTGTCCATAGGATTTTCCAGGCAAGAGTACTGGAGTAGGGTGCCATTGGTGCGCTAACATGTCACAAACGTCAGCTAAGATATTTGGCGAAAGCAGTAATTGGCCTATGAATGCAGCTGGGTTCTCATGTTTTGTATTTCTAAGGCTCACCTGGTCATTTCCAATGCTGTCAATTTACTCACTGTATTAGGGGGAGTTCTGTAGGGAAATGGAGCTTGTAGACTGTGAGGGCTTCCTTTGTGGCTCAGCTGGTAAATAATTCGCCTGCAATGCGGGAGACCTGGGTTCAATCCCTGTTTTGGGAAGATCCCTTGGAGAAGGGAATGGCATCCCAGTCCAGTTTTCCTGCTTGAGAAATCCCATGGACAGAGGAGCCTGGTGGACTACAGTTCATGGGTTGCAAAGAGTTGAACACGACTGAGTAACTTTCATTTTCACTTTCATGTGTGTGTAAGAGAGGGATTTATTTTAGGGCACTGGTTCATGAGTTTGTGGAAGGTTGGTAAATCCACAATCTGATGGCTGGGAGACTCAGTGAAGAGTTACAACTGGACTCCAGAGATGGCCAGTCAGCTGCATGGGCTCTTTCTTACTCAGGTAAGGCTGGTCTTCATTCTAGAATTTCAGCTAATTGGATGAGGTTCATCCATGTTACAAGGGCAATGTGCTTTACTCACAGTCCACTGATTTAAGTGTTAACCACCTTTACAGAAACATCTAGAATAATGTTGGACTAAATATCCGGGTGCTGTGCCCTGGCATCCTGAAGTTGACTCATAAAATTAGCCTTCTCCCTCACCTTTCGCATATTTAAGGATTCCAGTCTCCCTGGTAACAGTAACTACCTTCATAAACCAGTTTGGAAACCTCTAAATTAGGTCAGTTTAGTATTCACTTGCGTCTTGAGTTCATTTAGCACTGTTATTGGCACTTATTTGAAACAGCCAGCGCCGCCGGCTCAGAGGGACGAGGATAAGCTAATTACCATCTTATTTTAAGTAGTATGCATATTTCTCCCTTCCTCTCGAGTGCCTTTGAATTTTCTGCTGTAATTTATAGCATGCTAATGAGGGGTTCTGATGATAAACGTGAGCACCACGAGTGCTCAAGGAGAAGGGGGCAGTTACTAGACCAGGAACTTTGGGTGCTGGTGGCTCCCTTCACGTGCCTCTGCAGGGTCCCTGTGCTCTCTCTGACATGTGAATGACTAGTAGCTGCTGGAACTCGGGGTCTGTGAGCCAGCCCTGCAGAGGGCAGGCTGCTGAGCAAGGTGTGAGGACGTTGGGACCACGGCAACCCTCGCTTCTTCTGTGAGAGCACCGCATTTCTGGCGGTGAGATTCCTTCCTTGAGGTCCGCATCTCGGGTGACAGCTGTGAAGAGCGATGCTAAGGACCCTGGAAGGACAGGAAGCCTCATGCCTTTGGCCTCTGGAGGGGGAGAAGCATATGCCTACTTGTCTGAGGCTTTGGTTGTGTGACATGGTGGAAGTGTGGGCCAACATTAAACCTGGAAGATGTTCCCGAGGTCCTTCCTTTCGCACGACATTCCAGGGCGAGAGGATGGCATCCATGCCGGGGACCAAATGTGATGGAAGAGGAGAGGCAGGGGTGGTTTTCATAATGATCAAAAACTGTAGTCTTATGTAGATGGAAGCCTGCTTGGTGATCTTGGCTCGGTTCATGAAACAGTCATTTAAACAAACAACACGCTTGATAGCAGCATATTGCTGCCTGTTCTTTAATATGTTGAAGGGAGGAAGAAGAAGGGGGCTGAGGCTCAAGGAGCTGGGGGCAGACTAGTCTGGGGCTGACTTCATGGGTCTTGTGTGAACATCAGTCAGGAAACAAGTAGAGAATCAGAGCTAATTGGAGAAATACAGATTTAGAGATGTGTTTCAGGAATTGGCTTGTGCACTTGTAGGGGTTGGTGACAAGGGTTCAAAATCTGCAGGGCATCCCTCAGGGAGGACAGCCTAAGGACTCCTGGAGGTGGGTGGGCACTTTTGTCCAAGGGTGGACTTTCTTCTCCAGGGAAGTCTCCACTCTATTAAGGTCTTGAGACTGACCGTGACCCACACAGATTATCTGAGACAATCACCTGTACTCAATTAACATCACTTTGTTCTGGACTAGGATCACTTCTACAAAACACCTTCACAGTGGCATCTTAGATTATAATGTGTGGCCTGGAGTGACTGAGGACTGTTGCCTAGCCAAGTTGACACTTCAAAAATAATCAGTTTAAAAAAAGCTGGACATTCAAAGATGCAAAACTGAGATTTATGCTTTGGACTTCTTCCTTTGTGAACTGAGAAAATTAGCGTGTCTGCTCATAGGGTTTGTGTGTGGCTGGGATGTGTTTCTGTTATCTAATACATCTATGCTGTTTACAACGTCACACAATAGCATTTTATAAATATTTGGCTTTGTTATTTGTTAAACACCTTCTGTTTCTCCCATTCTCCTCTTAATTATTGAATTGCATGGTCATGTCAAGTCTTCTAAACATGAGTTGTGTGGTTTTGTTTAAGGTGAAAAGCAAGCAGAATTTGAATGGCTTATCTCTGACATATCTGCTGTAGGTCATGTAACCAGGGCTAAAAACCATGTTTGTTCTGTTCTGGTGCTTTTTATAGCTGAGATGACTGTGTCACCATCAGTGCGTCTGCCATTTGCAATATGAGGTTTGCCAGAACTTTTAAATCATCTCTATATAGACTCAAACAATGGCTAGTTACCTATATGACAAAACCCAAAGGTTCGCTGGAGTCACCCTGTCCTTTTAGATTCCAATGCAATTTGCTTCAAACTCCCATCCAAGTATGGTGGAAAACTGGGTGCCCTTCCTTTTTCACTGGGGATTTTCAAGAGGCTGTTCCTGGCTCTGATGTCCTTTTTCTTTTCCCAAGTTGGAAAGGCAGGCCCTTTCGCCTGATGCCCACCAGGACACTTCTGAGTTCAGCCAGCTTTGTGGAATGGTAGCACAGAGCTTTTCACCTGGCCAGGTCACAGTTTCCCTTGATCTAGGGGTCCCCAGCCTCCAGGATCTAATGACTGATGATCTGAGGTTGAGCTGATGTAATAATAGTAGAAATGTAAGGCATTTGAATCATCCCCAAACCAGCCCCCCACTCCCATCCACGGGAAAATTGTCTTTCATGAAACCAGTTGCTGGTGCCAAAAAAGTTGGGGACCCATGCAAACCTGCTCTTCCCTCAGACTTCATCAAACGTGGCTTTGACTTTCTTTCCTCCACCTCTGCTAGCCTCTCTCTTGTTCAGCCACGCCCTCATGCTCCCTGTCCTGGAGGGAGGTGACAGCTGGGTGCTAGGAGTTATCCAGTGTTTACTGACTTGGGTTCTTGCGCTCTTTAGTAAGCTGGTAAGACCAGGTGAGAAATTCAGGCCTGGCTTTCCTGGGACCCTTGCTCACTCCATAGGGGTGAGGGAGTGAGCTGGTCCCTTGGATGGAGGGAGCCTGGGGGTGGATCAGTGGTCTGGCCAGAGGGGTGACTTAGGTGCTCTGCCTGCCCCCTTGGTAGTGCTGCATGCAGGGTGCTGCGTCACCCCTCAAAAGTGACAGTTGGGGTTTTGGTCTCTTTGTATCTCATTGTCCGTAATTCATCCCCACCACATACCGCACAGTTATTTTTCATTCCTCTGTTGTTTCTTTGTATCTGTTGCTCAGGCAGATGCTTGTCCAGGTACAAGTATTGCAGCAGAGAGTCCCAGGTCCCACCCTGTGTCAGCTCCACCCTCTCCCTAACTTACAGTTCTCCCAAATTCCCCAATGCTGTATTTTCTAAGCAAAGCCAATTCTCTTCCTGGAGAAACTTAAAAAAAAACAAAAACAAAAACAAAAACACTTCCTATTCTAATTATAACGAGCCCAAGAGATTTCACTTTCAGACAATACCCGTATTAAAGTATGGATGGTTTTACTATGCCTTTCAAAAGCAAAAAAGAAAAACCAACAACTCACAAAGATTTATGGGTTTAAAACAAAAACAAAACCTAACTTCTATGGTTTTGACTTATTTGACTTCTTGCCTCTACCTTTCACTGACCTTTAGAAGATGGATTTCTTGTATGCTGTGTAACTGCCCTTCTGTGGAATCAACATTAATTATCAGGAGCCACAACCAGACCCCCTCAGGATGGGTTATGTGGGACCACAGTGTAATGACCGACTCTGATCCTGGGTGGCACTGGTGCCAGGTATAAGTCAGCAGAGTAGGTTTGTGTGTGTTTCGAGAGAGTGTCCTAAAGCATGAAGAAACAGAAAGGAAAGACTGGATGGCCCGCCTTCACAGTTAAAAAATCCACAGTAACATCAACCATTCTCATTTAACTCAATAATACTGTTTTATGGATCTGTCTGTGCTTATAACTAACTTGTGGAGCAAAGACATGCCTCCCCACTCACTACAGAGCATGATGCACCCCTGCTCAAGTCTTCAAAAGGCAAAAGAGCTGTGTACCTCCCACATGTTATTTTTTAGAATTAAGAGTGAAACTTTGAGGAATGCTTAGGGCCTTGAGCTTGAACTTCAGATCTCTTATTTGAAAATAATTAATAGTCCATTGGTCACTAGTGGCCCATCTGGACTAACCAACATAGTGATGTAGTAAGATACGTTGTCTTCCTCTCAGAGACAGAGTGTCCGTTCATTGAACACAAGGTGCAGAGTAATGCTTACGAAGCTGGGAGACTCTGCCTAGGAAGGGGCTCCTCTGAATCTCCTCTGTCCTCTGAATCATTCATTCACTCCAGTAGTGTCTTAAGTGTGGATATTATTTGCTCAGTTTCCTCAAGGAAAAGACCCAATGCACTTACATGGTGCATTTTTAATACTGTGTATTCTGTCATGTGTTTTTGACTTCTTGTTCAGTTGCTAAGTCATGTCCTACTCTTTGTGACCCCGTGGACTTCAGCACACTGGGCTTCCCTGTCCTTCACTGTCTCCCAGAGTTTGCTCAAACTCATGTCCATTGAGTCGGTGATGCTCTCTAACCATCTCATCTTCTGTTGCCCCCTTCTCCTGCCCTCAATCTTTCCCAGCATCAGGGTCTTTTCAAGTGAGTGGGCTTTTCCCATCAGGTGGCCAAAGTATTGGAGCTTCAGCAACAATCCTTCCAATGAGTATTCAGGACTGATTTCCTTTAGGATTGACTGGTTTGATCTTCTAAGTGACTCTCAAGACTCTTCGCCAGCACCGCAGTTTGAAAGTATCAGTAAGTTTTTGATTAATGGCTAATGAATCCACAGTAAAATCAACAAATGGTTACAATTCTTTCTTTTTCTACCATTTTTTCTTCTTCCTTTTTCTCTTTAAGGAAAGGAGCTAATTGCAATTGTTTCCTCTAGTGAAATTTGAAACCAGATTCCCTACCCAATGTGAGAAAAATGCAGATGCTGATACACTTTCAAAAGTTGTTTGATAAGAATAAAATCTTTACAAGGTGTATACTGGAAAATGGGATTTCCAAGAATATATAGTTCTAAAAGTATGATGCACAAGATTTGACACATTTGGAATACTATTTTTGAAACTTCCGCTTTTTATAAGAGAGAAAGAAAATATATGTTAATATGCTTTGGGGCAGAAGACATTAGGTTTTATAGTGTCAGCTCCATCCTTGTAACCTTGAACAAGTTACGTACTCTAAGCCTGATCTATAAAAAGAAGATAGTAAATTTGCTTAATCAGAGGATGGATGTGAGGAGTAAGGATCAGTTAAAGCACTTATTATAGTTTCTGATGGATAGTAGGCACTAAATAAATGCTCACTCCTAATAGTCTGATGAGAATAGCTCACACCAGAAGGGTCATTGGGTTTGATGGCTGTGAGAATGACTCAAATTAATAAGTGTAGACATGGGGATGTTAAGAAGTCATTGTCTTAAAAACACATACATACACCACAACCCTGAATTCTTCTACGGTAGCTGGAACTAAAGAGTTTTTTTTTTTTTTTTTAAAGCTAGTAGAAAGGAAATGATTTTCTGATGGTATTAAATAAAAGCAAATACAATGTTTTCTTCAAATTCCCATTGTTAAATAAAACCAAGTAAATAAAAACCTACAGTTTTCAATGTATCTATTATAGAATGGTGTTGATGGTCATAGCATTATGAAAATAATGCTCTTCAACACAGGCTACCCAAGTTCAAGGTCTGTCCCTTACTAGACATTTCACTTGGGGAAATTGCTTAAGTTCACAATATCTTATTGAATTCATCTGTGAAATGGGTCTAATTATAGTATGTAGTCTATGGAGTCATTATGACAAATAGTTACAGACTCTGAAACATTTATAACAGTAAAACATTCAATACGTGTTTTAATAGTCATTACAATTCTACGTTATTTGGCTTCACTATCAGAAGCAAGAGAAGGGAAAACTGTTGTGATTTTTATTCCCAACTTTGCTTCAGACCCCACATGATTGAATGGTTTGCTTGTTTTCCTAAAGTCAGTGACAGCTCTGCTTGACATAGTCTGCTGATCAGCAGTCAGACAGTAGTGGCAGCTTACATGTACAGGGAGTTCAGCCTGCAGTTCAGAATATTTTAATGTCAGGTTGCCCTTGTAGAATTTCTAAAAGTTCTAAATGGCTGACACTGAAGATTCTGCAAGGGAAACTGATCAGAGAATTCAGTATCAGTAGAAAAATTTTTGTTTCAATGAAATTTGATCTAAATAAGGAAAAAAAAAAAGTCTAGTAAGATAATACCTAAAGTAGAAAGTTCAGTACAACAGCTCATGGGAAGAGTGAGCTGAAGTTCAGAATGATTTCACCATGAGATAACTCTAGGAAGGTTTATTTTTGGTTGGTTTTCTGCAAGAAGATAATGGTTCAGCTGAAAACAAGAGCTTACCCTTCAAAATTAAATATAATTCTATCTAGAGTAACCACCACAGAGCCACTGGATAAATCAGAACAAAGCAAAGAGTCAGTCACCTGCCCCTCCTCTTCTAACAATGGGTATTTATTCATGAATTGGATCATAGAAAAAGCAAGAGAATTCCAGAAAAAAAAAAACATCTACTTCTGCTTCATTGACTACATGAAAGCCTTTGACATTGTGGACCACAACTGGAAAATTCTTCAAAAGATGGGAATACCAGACCACCTCACCTGGCTCTTGAGAAACCTATATGCAGGTCAGAAAGCAACAGTTAGAACTGGACATGGAACAACAGACTGGTTCCAAATAGGAAAAGGAGTTACATCAAGGCTGTATATTGTCACCCTGCTTATTTATATGCAGAGTACATCATGAGAAATGCTGGGCTGGATGAAGCACAAGCTGGAATCAAGATTGCTGGGAGGAATATCAATAACCTCAGATATTCAGATGACACCACCCTTATGGCAGAAAGCAAAGAGGAACTAAAGAGCTTCTTGATGAATGTGAAAGAGGAGAGGGAACGTGAACTTGACATTCAGAAAACTAAGATCATGGCATCCAATCTCATCACTTCATGGCAAATAGATGGGGAAACAATGGCAGCAGTGAGAGACTTTATTTTGGGGGGCTCCAAATTCACTGCAGATGATGACTGCAGCCATGAAATTAAAAGGAACTTGTTCCTTGGAAGAAAAGCTATGACCAATGTAGACATCATATTAAAAAGCAGAGACATTACTTTACTGACAAAGGACCATCTAGTCAAAGCTATGGTTTTTCCGTTAGCCAGATATGCATGGGAGAGTTAGACAATAAAGAAACCTGAGTGCTAAAGAATTGATGATTTTGAACCATGGTGTTAGAGAAGATTCTCAAGAGTCCCTTGAATAGCAAGGAGATCAAACCAGTCATTCCTAAAGGAAATCAGTCCTGAATGTTTATGGGAATGACTGAAGCTGAAGCTGCAATACTTTGGCCACCTGATGTGAAGAACTGACTCAATGGAAAAGACCCTGATGCTGGGAAAGATTGAAGGCAGGAGGAGAAGGGGATGACAGAGCATGAGATGGTTGGATGGCATCACTGACTCAATGGACATGAGTTTGAACACTGTCTGTGAATTGATGATGGACAGGGAAGCCTGGCGTCCATGGGGTTGCAAAGAATTGGGGGATTGATGCTGACTTGTAAAATTCATATGATTGGTCACAGATGGACTCTGGAGACAGAAGGAAAAATAGTCCTCATCGGTAACCTAAGGACTTTCCTTCAACATAACCTAGGTGGCTTCTCCAGCAGTCCTGTGAAATACAGAGAAATGTTTTAACCTCTGTCTTTCCTAGATTCTAAGACTCAGTGTGTGAGGGTCTGTTTTAGAGTTGCTCTGGGTCTAGACTGAAGCTTTGCTCTTCAGGGAAGGATTTGCGTTGGTTTCGGGCTTCTCTGGTGGGCTACAATCCATGAAGTCACAGAGAGTTGGACACCACTTAGTGACTACACAGCAACAGCTATACACACAAACACCATATATATATAGTAAACTTGAAACCCTTTTCTTTCTGCTACACGAAAAAGTACTTATATCACAGTTCACATTTGAATGCCATGCTTGCTTCCATGCTAGAGTCTAACTACCTACATTTCTTTAGATGCAATCAGAACTTATTTGCTTAATGTAACTCATCTCTTTATTTTATATTTTGATGATCATTTCTCATTTCTGTACTTTCTTGTCTTCTCTGGCAATCCTATCATTCAAAGGCAATTCTCTACATTCTACACTAAATGTCCATTGTTGTCTTTGACATTAGAAAGCATCTCTTTCTATTCCCTGCACATGGTAGGCATCTATTCAGATTGATTTTTCTATAGCATCCTGAGCTTTTGAAGGCTTATAATGATTGAATTTTATTTGTTCTGTTGAAATTTTTATTCTTGGAACTTTGTTTTTCCTGACCTATTCTTGTTTAATAGATGGAATGACCTCCTTGATTTTATTAAAGACAAACAGAAATTCTGTCATAGTCTACTTCATTAAGAAAATATTATTTGAAAAAAAATAAATAAATAATAAAAAAGAAAGTATTATTTGAGGAATAAGATTTTCTTCTATGCCCTTGGATTGCTCTTTTAAGCTGTATGGTTTTGGGCTTTGCTTTTTCAGTAGTGACATTCTGGCTTCTTGCTGTTTGTTTATATATTCAGTTGATAACTTTTAAAAATTATCTTTATTGTGGTTTGTTGTTACTGTTTAGTCCCTCAGTCATGTCCAACACTTTCCTACCTCATGGACTTTAGCCTACCAGGTTTCTCTGTCCATGGGATTTCCCAGGCAAGAATACTGGAGTGGGTCGCCATTCCCTTCTCCAGGGAATCTTCCTGATCCCGGGATTGAACCTGGGTCTCCTGCATTGCAGGTGGATTCTTTACTGCTGAGCCACAAAGCCACACAATGTGAAACATACTATTTTAGCCATGTTTAACTGTGCAGCTCAGTGGTGGTAGGTAACTGCACATTCAGCATTGTGCCAATGTCACCGTCATCCGTCTCCTGGATTTTTTCCCCTCCGAAACTGAGACTCTGTCCCCATTAAACACCAACTCCCCATTCCCCCTCCTTACCACTCTACCAAAGTACTTTCTGACTCTATGAATTTGACTATTCTAGGTACCTCGTACAAGTGGAATCAAACAGTATTTGTCTGCAACTAGGTGAACTGGAATGAATTTTTAAGGTTAATTTTATATATGTTTGTACAGATTGGACCTGGGAAAATACTCAATACAGTAACTCAAATGGCCTCTTTGTAAGCAGAATACCTCCCTGGGCACTGCCAATGGGGACAGGTTTGGGGAGGGGGTCAGGGGTGTGCCCTTAACCCTGATGGCCCTGGTCTGAACACAAGTTGGGTTAAACCAAATGTGCACAGAGATAAACATCAAGACAGAGCTTTGGTCTAGGGTTTGAAAACTTTAAGTTTGAGACTTAATCATGGGAATCCTGTGGATTTTTTTTTGACTTTATATAATTTCTTTTAAAAATAATTTTCGTTGGAATATAGTTGCTTTACAATGTTGTTAGTTTCTGCTGTGTAGCAGAGTAAATGAGCTATCAGTTCAATTCAATCGTGTCTGGCTCTTTGCGACCCCATGGACCGCAGGACGCCAGGCCTCCCTGTCCATCACCAACTCCTGGAGATTACTCAAACTCATGTCTACCGAGTTGGTGATGCCGTCCAACTGTCTCATCCTCTGTCATCCCCTTCTCCTCCTGCCCTCAATCTTTCCCAACATCAGGGTCTTTTCCAATGAGTCAACTCTTCGCATCAGGTGGCCAGAGTATTGGAGTTTCAGCTTCAACATAGTCCTTCCAATGAATATTCAGGACTGATTTCCTTTAGGATTGACTGGTGTGATCTCCTTGCAGTCCAAGGTACTCATAAGAGGCTTCTTCAACACCATAGTTCAAAAGCATCGATTCTTCAATGCTCCGCTTATAGTCCAACTCTCATATCTGTACATGACTACTGGAAAAACCATAGCCTTGACTAGAGAGACCTTTGTTGGCAAAGTAATGTTTCTACTTCTTAATATGCTGTCTAGGTTGGTCATAACTTTTCTTCCAAAAACAAGTGTCTTTTAATTTCATGATTGCAATCACCATCTGCAGTGATTTTGGAGCCCCAAAAAAACTCTGTCACTGTTTCCATTGTTTCCCCATCTATTTCCCATGAAGTGATGGGACCAGATGCCATGATCTTAGTTTCCTGAATGTTGAGCTTTAAACCAACTTTTTCACTCTCCTCTTTCACTTTCATCAAGAGGCTCTTTAGTTCTTCTTTGCTTTCTGCCATAAGGGTGGTGTCATCTGCATATCTGAGGTGATTGATATTTCTCCTGGCAATCTTGATTCCAGCTCATGCTTCATCCAGCCAGCGTTTCTCATGGTGTACTCTGCATATAAGTTAAATAAGCAGGGTAACAATATACAGCCTTGACATTCTTCTTTCTCGATTTGGAACCAGTGTATTGTTCCATGTCCAGTTCTAACTGTTCCTTCTTGACCCGCATACAGATTTCTCAGGAGGCGGGTGAGGTGGTCTGATATTCCCAGCTCTTGAAGAATTTTCCACAGTTTATTGTGATCCACACAGTCAAAGGCTTTGGCATAGTCAATAAATCAAAAGTAGATGTTTTTCTCGAAGTCTGTAGCTTTTTTGATGATCCAGCAGATGTTGGCAATTTGATCTCTGGTTCCTCAGCCTTTTCTAAATCCAGTTTGAACATCTGGAAGTTTACAGTTCACGTACTGTTGAAGCCTGGCTTGGAGAATTTTGAGCATCACTTTGCTAGCATGTGAACTGAGTTCAATTGTGCAGTAGTTCGAGCATTCTTTGGCATTGCCTTTCTTTGGGATTGGAATGAAACTCATCTTTTCCAGCCTATAGCCACTGCTGAGTTTTCCAAATTTGCTGGCATATTGAGTGCAGCACTTTCACAGCATCATCTTTTAGGATTTGAAATAGCTCAACTGGAATTTCATCACCTCCACTAGCTTTGTTCGTAGTGATGCCTCCTACGGCTCACCTGACTTCACATTCCAGGATGTCTGATTCTAGGTGAGTGATCACACCATCGTGGTTATCTGGGTCCTGAAGATCTTTTTGTACAGTTCTTTTGTGTATTCTTGCCACCTCTTCTTCATATCTTATGCTTCTGTTAGGTCCATACCATTTCTGTCCCTTATCGAGCCCGTCTTTGCATGAAATGTTCCCTTGGTATCTCTAATTTTCTTGAAGAGATCTCTAGTCTTTCCCATTCTATTGTTTTCCTCTCTTTCTTTGCATTGATCACTGAGGATGGCTTTCTTATCTCTCCTTGGTATTCTTCGAAACTCTGGATTCAAATAGTTGTATCTTTCCTTTTCTCCTTTGCTTTTTCATTTCTCTTCTTTTCTCAGCTATTTGTAAGGCCTCCTCAGACAGCTGTTTTGCCTTTTTGCGTTTCTTTTTCTTGGGGTTGGTCTTGATCACTGCCTCCTGTACAATGTCTCACAGCAGGAATGCTCTACAAGTGTCCTTACTCCTGTGGCAGGTCTCAGGCTAGACATTAAGGTGTGGCGGTGTACTTTGTACAGAACCTGACTGATGCCTAGTAAAGCAGTTCCTCTAAAAGCCTTTAATTTATAAAATAAAAATATATACCATATGGTCAAATATATGTTCATCCTGGCAATAGTATGTGTGTGCATGTTCAGGTGCTCAGTCATGTCTGACTCTTTGTGACTGCATGGACTGTAGCTGTCTAGGCAAGAATGCTGGAGTGGGTAGCCATTTACTTCTCCAATAAGACCATCCTGTTTTGCCAAATGTTTCATTTTGTTAACTTGAAAGCATAGTTTCTTAGCAATACATTTGAAATAACCACACATCTATTCTCGGTAATTAATTCCTGTAGTGCATATAATTATATAAATCATTTAATATATAAAGCAATACTTTACAAGAACTGCATTGTTTCTGATTATCCAGGAAATAATTATATAGCCATTCTTCAGACATATACAACACTACAGTTTCTTTATCATCTCTGAGCCATTTGTGAGATTTTTAAATACAGAACACATCATCACTGGATAATTAGCTGTCACTTTTTTATTAAGGCAGTTTTCTTTTTAAAATGAATTCTGTGTTTGTTTCCTCAACCTAATCAGTTAGTTTAATGCTTTGAATGTTGTCTCTAAAGTTTTCATTTACGATTGCATTCAGCCTGAGAGCCGGAAGGCTGCACACCCAACCATGATTACTATAATCCGTGTGAAATTTCTTTACCGCCTCCCCGCGGCCCCTTTCATAAAACACACTTCTTTAGATGACATCTGAGCATCTCAAACTGCCATTTATTGAGGTTTTCTTCTCTGTTTGTTCAAAATAAACTAAATTGAGAATGTCACTTGTAACATAAACTTTGTTTGGATTTGAATACAAGTTAACACCTTCTGTCAAGTTTTCTGGGGAAAAAAGATGTACCTCATACTAAAGTACAGGGTAAAAACAAACTCATTCGGTGTGCCTGAAAAATGGGTGTCAAATTGCTTTTAGAAAATTGCCAATCACTCAATTAGAACTTGGAGCTGTAATTTCCATCTTCTTTGGCCAGCCAAGCTAAGTGTGGCCATCAGATGTAAATCTGATTTTCCAGGGATGAGGGGAAATGTAAAGGCCAAGCCCCCAATGAAGACAAAAAGTTAATGACTGGTGACTTGGAAAAGAATGACCTAATTCTGTTGGTTATTTACCAACAGACATCTTGAAGTAGGCAAGAGGAAAGGCCAGAATTCAAATATCAGTGGAAGACAGCCTGCATGTCAGCTGAGAAGGACAAGCATTTTTCTGTGGTGTATGCTTAGCCTATAGCATCATCCTCCATGATGATTCAGCATGTAGGTATAGTTTACTGAGTGAACAGAGACACAGGATTCCAATAAGTTCACATTCTTTCAGAGTTAAAATGATTTAAATCCTAGCTTTAAGACTGTTCTAGTACTAATTGTAAAATTGTTTGGAATCCTCATTTAAATCTTAGTCCTAGTTTTATGAGTCATACTACTTGGATGGGCTAAACTTTAGTTTTTCCACGTATAAAATAAAAACTTTGAATGATTTATATTCTTAGGACTTTGTGAAATGAAACACGTAAATGAAATATAACATTTTAAACTTATCCTCACTGATAAATGACAACTCATTTTCCAACTGAATTTCTGAAACTTATCAGTGTGATAGCCTCATGCTTCTTAATGTCAATTAGCAGCAACTAGGTCACTTAGAAAAGATCCTGATGCTGGGAAAGATTGAGGGCAGGAGGAGAAGGGGGTGACAGAGAATGAGACTGGATGGTATCACTGACTCAGTGGACATGAGTTTGAACAAGCTCCAGGAGTTGGTGATGGACAGGCTGCAGTCCATGGGGTCACAAAGAGTTGGACAGGACTTAGTGACTGAACAGCAACAACGTGACATAGTAACTCAGCTCCTAGAAGTCGGTGAGTCAGCCAGTTTGCCTGTAGTAACCCAGCTACACAGATGGCTGTCAGTCCCTAGACACACCCACTTCCACAAAGTCACCAATCTCAGAGCAAGAGCTTCCCCAACCCACTAAGATAAGTTGTTTGCTCATAGACAGTCTCAGAGTCTTTGCCTGACAAGAGGTGACCATAGCCTTTGTTTCAGATATTGAACAGTGGGCATTTCCCTGACAAGTGTATGACGTCTAGGATACAGTCAATAAATAATCCTGTTGCTGCTTCTATAGCTGATTGATAATGACATTAATGCTATTGAGTGCATCAAGATTACTCTTCAGTAATCAGGGAAAAAAACACTTCCTTGAAAGAAGGATCAGAAAGAAGTAATCTGGGTTTTTCTCATGAGTCAGTTTGTGACATCTTTGTTATATAACCTGGAACTGTGGTGGAAGAAGGGGTGCTCAGCGTTCTTATCATTGTTTAGTCACTGAATCTTCAGTTAAAAATCAGACACCACTGTCCTGAGTTAATACACACGAGATGTTGTCGTGGTTCAGGTTACTGAAACACCTATATGGAACAGTCTTTGTTGTTCAGTTGCTCAGTCATGTGACCGCATGGACTGTAGTTTTCCAGGCTCCTCTGTCCATGGGATTTCCCAGGCAAGAATACGAGAGTGGGTTGCCATTTCCTTCTCCAGGGGCTCTTCCTGACCCAGGGATGGAACCCACATCTCTTGCATTGGCAGGTGGATTCTCTACCAGTGAGCCACAGGGAAGCCCACCAGATTTATTAGGTTTTAGGCAATGCTTCTGAAATTATACAGCTAGAAGAACTGTGAAGCTCTAGCAGACCAGACAAGCTTTGTTGAGAAATCAGTTTGTAAAACAAGAGGAGTGTTTCACTTCTAAAATATTAGAGTGAGGCTCAGCATGGAATGGAAGACCCACCGCTTTTACCAGGGCATGGAGAGAAGTGTATACACGTAGTCTCCTCCCCTGCCCTAACCTCTCTCACCCACCCAGTGGTGATGTGAAGAGGACAAGAAACCTTTGGCCTGCACTTTAATTCTCAGTTCAGTTCAGTGGCTCAGTCGTGTCCGACTCTTTGAGACCCCATGAACAGCAGCACGCCAGACCTCCCTGTCCATCACCAACACCTGGAGTTCACTCAGACTCACGTCCATCGAGTCAGTGATGCCATCCAGCCATCTCATCCTCTGTCGTCCCCTTCTCCTCCTGCCCTCAATCCCTCCCAGCATCACAGTCTTCCAATGAGTCAACTCTTCGTGTGAGGCGGCCAAAGTACTAGAGTTTCACCTTTAGCATCATTCCCTCCAAATAAATCCCAGGGCTGATCTCCTTCAAAATGGATTGGTTGGATCTCCTTGCAGTCCAAGGGACTCTCAAGAGTCTTGATGAAATTAATGAAGACTCTGAGTCACTTTGTAATCAGACCTGAGGTTTAGCTGCTACCCATTTCTTTTATATTACCTTTTAGGGAACATATTGCAAAGCCAGAGGGAATTTCTGATTTTGCTCTGCCACCTGAAGCCCCACACCAGACACTATTCTTGTAAAACCTACCTGGCACTTTAGGTCTGGGTGGAAGGGGGTAAAACTGGGAACAATTGAAAATAACTAACCCTGAATACCCATATGTCCCTTGAGAATACCTTGTGTTTTGATTAAACAAGGGTTAAGTCCAGCCAGACATCCTGGAATGTGAAGCCAAGTGGGCCTTAGGAAGCATCACTATGAACAAAGCTAGTGGAGGTGATGGAATTCTAGTTGAGCTATTTCAAATCCTAAAAGATGATGCTGTGAAAGTGCTGCAGTCACTATGCCAGCAAATTTGGAAACCTCAGCAGTGGCCACAGGACCAGAAAAGGTCAGTTTTCATTCCAATCCCAAAGAAATGCAATGCCAAAGAATATTCAAACTACCTCACAATTGCACTCATCTCAAACACTAACAAAGTAATGCTCAAAATTCTCCAAGCCAGGCTTCAACAGTACATGAACTGTGAGCTTCCAGATGTTCAAGCTGGATTTAGAAAAGGCAGAGGAACCAGAGATCAAATTGTCAACATATGTTGGATTATTGTAAAAGCAAGAGAGTTCCAGAAAAACATCTACTTCTGCTTTATTGAATATGTCAAAACCTTTGACTGTGTGGATCACAGCAAACTGTGGAAAATTCTTAAAGAGATGGGAATACCAGACCACCTGACCTGCCTCCTGAGAAATCTGTATGCAGGTCAGGAAGCAACAGTTAGAACTGGACAAGGAACAACAGACTGATTCCAAATTGAGAAAGAAGTATGTCAAGGCTGTATATCGCCACTGTGCTTATTTAACGTATATGCAGAGTACATCATGTGAAATGCTGGGCTGGATGAAGCACAAGCTGGAATCAAGATTGCTGGGAGAAATATCAATAACCTCATATATGCAGATGACACCACCTTTATGGCAGAAAGTGAAGAAGAACTAGAGCCTCTTGATAATAGTGAAAGAGGAGAATGAAAAGTTGGCTTAAAACTCAACATTCAGAAAACTAAGATCATGGCATCCAATCTCATCACTTCATGGCAAATAGATGGGGAAACAATGGAAACAGTGACAGCCTTTATTTTGGGGGGCTCTAAAATCACTGCAAATGGTGATTGCAGCCATGAAATTAAATGATGCTTGCTCCTTGGAAGAAAAGCTATGACCAACCTAGACAGCATATTAAAAAGTGGAGACATTACTTTGAGAACAAAGGTCTGTCTACTCAAAGCTATGGTTTTTCCAGTAGTCATGTATGGATGTGAGAGTTGGGCTATAAAGAAAGCTGAGTGCTGAATTGATGCTTTTGAATTGTGGTGCTGGAGAAGGTCTTGAAAGTCCCTTGGACTGTAAGGAGGTTCAACCAATCCATCCTAAAGGAAATCAGTCCTGAATATTCATTGGAAGGACTGGTGCTGAAGCTCCAATACTTTGGCCACCTGATGCGAAGAACTGACTCATTGGAAAAGACCCTGATGCTGGGAAAGATTGAAGGCAGGAGGAGAAGGGGATGACAGAGCATGAGATGGTTGGATGGCATCACTGATTTGATGTACATGAGCTTGAGCAAGCTCTGGGAATTTGTGATGGACAGAGAAGCCTGGTGTGCTGCAGTCCATGGGGTTGCATGGGGTCACAAAGAGTAAGACACAACTGAGGAACTGAACTGAAAGTCCTCCTGACTTGGCCTCACCGGTGAAGCCTCTTCAGGGTGGGTTTAGAGCTCTGGCTTCATCCTTACATATCATTGTGCTAGTAAGAGATCACTCAAAATTCTGATTTTCATTGTCATCTTTACTCCCCAAGGGATAAGTTAACTTGAATTGATTTTGAATACTCATGAAGAGTAATTCTTCTTTGTAATTTTTTAATGTCAAGATTTGTATTTACTAGAAAGGTTCTTTTGTTGGAAGTCTAAAATGGCAATTTGAATTCCTAATTTTTAATAGCATGTTGTGAAACAGTGATTGATTTAAGCTGTCAACATAGTGTTTCACAGCTTTATTTGTTGAACAGCAATTTGAAGATTTTTTTCTTTGGAAAGACAGTTGTTCTGATATTTGAAAGTCTATGAAGACAGTTTATAAAACAAATGACTTTATTACAAGCATGTTAGTATATGTATGGTAAAATCAACTAAAATATTTATTAAATATGCATAATATAAAATTGAAGAAAAACATGGTACTTTATAAAGGAAAAAAAACAGAGTTGGATACAAGGACAATAAATAAAAATCAACTATTTTCATAAGTTAGCAACAAGTAGAAAAAAAAATCACCATTCACAATGTTGTTAGAATATAACTATTTAGGAATAAATACATAAGTTATGAAGTTCTCTATCCTCGTTAACTAGAAGACATTGCTGAGAGAAAGAAAAGTTATAAATATGTTTATAGTTTAGCGAGGAACTACCAGTTGTCCCCAAAGCTATCTATAGGTTTAATACAGTGAAAACCAAGCCTTTTGAAATTTGGTGGAATATTAAACGTGTTTATATTATAACAGTATACCTAGAGTGGCCATGACAGTCTTGAAAGATAAAAATAAATTGGAGGGTTTAAATTGCAGCATATAATGATGGTATAAATTTATAGGTACTAAGACTTGTGATATTGGAGAAATAGAGAGTGTTCCACTGGAATGGCACTCGTGTGGCATGTTAGCCTTTTCTTCCTCCTTTCCTTCCTTCCTTCAAGTATAGTTGATTTACAGTATATTATCAGTTTCCGGTATACAGCAATGTGATTTAGTTTATATACATATATAATATTCTTTTTCAGATTTTTTTCCCCATATCAGTTCAATTCACTTGCTCACTTGTGACCGACTCTTTGTGGCCCCATGATCTGCAGCACGTCAAGCTTCCCTGTCCATCACCAACTCCTGGAGTTTGCTCAAACTCATGTCCTTCAAGTTGGTGATGCCATCCAACCTTCTCATTCTCTGTCATCCCCTTCTCCTCCCTTCAATCTTTCCCAGCATCAGGGTCTTTTCCAATAAGTCAGTTCTTCACATCCGATGGCCAAATGATGGGATCTTCAGCTTCAGCATCAGTCCTTCCAGTGAATATTCAGGACTGATTTCCTTTAGGATTAACTGGTTGGATCTCCTTGCAGTCCAAGGGACTCTCAAGAGTCTTCTCCAACACCACAGTTCAAAAGCATCAATTCTTCAGCACTGAGCTTTCTTTATAGTCCAACTCTCATATCCATATATGACTACTGGAAAAACCATAGCTTTGACTAGATGGACCTTTGTTGGCAAAGTAATAGGTTGTAACACAATATTAAGTATAGTTCCCTGCGCTATATACACGGTCCTTGCTGAGTATCTGTATAAATAATCTCTATAAATATAGAGAGATGTGTGTGCATACTCAGTCATGTCCAACTCTTTGTGACCCATGGACTGTAGCCTGCCAGGCTCCTGTGTCCATGAAATTTTCCAGGCAAGATAACTGGAATGGCTTGCTATTTCCTACTCAGGTGATCTTTTGGACCCAGGGATCAAAGCCAGGTCTATTGCATCTCTTGCATTAGTAGGCAGATTGTTTATAGCTGTTCCACTTATGAGGCAGCATTTTGTATATAGTAGTGTGTATATGTTAATATCAGAGTCCTGATTTATCCCTCTCTACACTTTCTCCTTTGGTAACCATAAGTTTGTTTTCTATGTCTGTGGGTCTATTACTCTTCTGTATGTAAGTTCAGTTGTATCGATTTTAAGATTCCATGTGTAAGTGATGCCATATAGTATTTGCCCTTCTGTCTGGCTTACCTCATTTAGTGTGCTAATCTTTAGGTCCATTCATGTTGCTGCAAATGGTAGTATTTCATTTTTTTTTTAAATGGCTGGGTAACCAATTGTGTCATACATATGTAGCACATCTTCGTCATCCACTCCTGTGTTGATGGACATTTTAGCTTGTTTCCATGTCACAGCTGCTGTAAACAGTTCACTGTAAATAGTGAACATCGGAGTGCACTGTAACCTTTTGGACTGTGTTTTTCTCTGGATATATGCCCAGGAGTGGGACGGCTGGATCATATGGTAGCTCTACTTTTAAAAGTTTCTTAAGGAGCCTTCTTAATATTGTCCATAGCGGCTGTTACCAATTAATAGTCCCACCAACAGTGCAGGAGAGTTCCCTTCTCTTCACACCCTCTGTAGCATTTGTTATTTGTAGACTTTTTAATGATCAGCATTCTGATCAGTGTGAGGTGATAACCTCATTGTGGTTTTGATTTGCCCTTCTCTAATAATTAGTGATGTTGAGCATCTTTTCATGTGCTTTTGGCCCCGTGCATGTCTTCTTTAGAGAAATGTCTGTTTAGATCTTCTGCCCATTTTTTGATCAGACTGTTTTTTGGATATTGAGTTATATGAACTGTTGGTATATTTTGGAAATTTAGCCCTTGTCAGTTGCATCATTTGCAAAAATATTTTCTCCTATTGTGTTTATGGCTTCCTTGCTGTGCAAAAGCTTTTACGTTCAATGAGATCCCATTCGTTTGTTTTTGTTTTTATTTCCATTACTTTAGGAAATGGTTCCAAAAAGATATTTCTGCAGTTTTTGTTTGACTTTTCATTTTTAATGATTCATATGGAAGCTACAAATGAGCGTAATTTATGTGTGTGTTCTCCTTGTAGGTTGTCTTCTTATCCAGATATTTTGTGTATATGTGTTATACCAATAAATTACTTTTGCAGTTTTAATTCTGTATTATTTCCTTTACTTTTTTGTGTGTCAGTAGGGAAAAAATAAGCTGGAATCCCTCAAAAAGTGGAATTGAACATATGGGACAGATTAGAGTTTGAAAATACTCCCGCTTATACAGTCACAGCATTTTCAAAAACAGATGCTACTCTTTCTTTAGGAAAAGATAACCTTCTCAAAAAGTGACCCTGGGTCAATTAGGCATCTTTATAGAAAGAAATATGCCTGGCTTTCTACTTATATAAAATGCAAATTATTTACAGATCATAATCCTACCTAAGTGTTAAAAGCAAACAATACAGTTTGTATATGAAAATATAAGACAATATCTTCATGATTGTAAAGTTTTTTTCTTCAAAACAGTAAAAAGCATTAACTATAATATAATATGAATGATTAATAAATTGACACTGCTGAAAATTAACACCCTACATGAATCACAAAGCACTATTAAGATAAAGAAAAGGAAGACTACAGACTGGAAGAAAATATTCTAATTTATCCAAAAGGAGACAGAACTTGTATGTAGAATTTATACAACACTCCTACAAAAGAAAACCCCCAGTAAATCCAATTAAACAATGTCAAAAGACTTGAACAGACACAGTACAACATGCTAACCACGTCTCCAGTAGGCATATAAAAGTTGTTCCACAAGCAATTAAGAGTGTGATGTTAGCATATATCCACCACAAAGGCTGTTGTGACAGTGAGCTTGTGCAGTAACTGGAACTCTCAGAGTTGCTGGTGGGAATACAATTAACAAAGATCTTCTGAGTAGCTGGTAGTATGCTGTAATACCAAACATATGCCTACATATACCCAGCAGTTCCAAGAGATGATTATAACAAATGGCATTTATGAGAACATACACTAAAGTTTTACCTAATTCAAACATCCATCAACACTAGAATGGAACATTTATTTTGGTATATTTATATATTATAATAAATAGTAAAAAGAACAGATTACTACATAAAATGCATGGATGATTCTCACATGAAAGACTGATTCTATTTATTTGAAGTACAAGAACAAAGTAAAAGAATTTATGGTAAAAAAAAAAAAGTTGAAAAGTTGTAATCTCTTGGAGGGTGCTAAATGAAAAAGGGCAAGAGAATGCTCTTTTTGGGGTGGTGGATTTGTCCTATATCTTGACCTGGACAGTGGTTTGTCTGTGTGTATGCAGGTAAAAGGTCATCAAACTCAAATGTTTGTATACTTTACTGTATACATGCTATTGAAGAAGGCAATGGCACCCCACTCCAGTACTCTTGCCTAGAAAATCCCATGGATGGAGGAGCCTGGTAGGCTGCAATCTATGGGGTCGCCAAGAGTCGGACACGACTGAGTGACTTCACTTTCACTTTTCACTTTCATGCATGGGAGAAGGAAATGGCAGCCCACTCCAGTGTTCTTGCCTGGAGAATCCCAGGGACAGGGGAGCCTGGTGGGCTGCTGTCTATGGGGTCGCACAGAGTCGGACACGACTGAAGTGACTTAGCAGCATACATGCTATAACTCAGTTTCAGAACCACACAAACATAGAAGTGAAGCCAATGTGGTTCCATATACTGCAGTGTAATTAAGATGAAGGAGACAGAAAATAATGCTGACAAAAGTGAGGAGCATCTAAGCTGTCTGGTACTGAAGTTAGGAGTACATCTTAGAAGGATGGCTTTTGGAAACAACTTGATATTTACAAAGACTGCATATCCGCATACCTTTCCATTCTAAACAGCAGGACCTTGTTGTATATCTGTTCTATATGTAATAGTCTGCATCTGCTGCTGCTAAGTCGCTTCAGTCGTGGCCGACTCTGTGCGACCCTAGAGACGGCAGCCCACCAGGCTCCCCCATCCCTGGGATTCTCCAGGCAAGAACACTGGAGTGGGCTGCCATTTCCTTCTCCAGTGCAAGAAAGTGAGAAGTGAAAGGGAAGTCTCTCAGTCGTGTCCGACTCTTAGCAACCCCATGGACTGTAGCCCACCAGGCTCCTCCATCCATGGGATTTTCCAGGCAAGAGTACTGGAGTGGGGGCCATTGCCTTCTACCAACCCTAAATTCCCAGTCCCTTGTTCTCCCTCATCTCCTCGCACTCCTGGCAACCAAAAGTCTGTTCTTTGTGAGTCTGTTTCTGTTTTGTAAACAATTTCATTTGTGTCATATTTTAGATTCCACATGTAAGTGATATTTGTCTTTCTGGCTTACTGGATTTAGGATGATAATCTCTAAATCCATCTATGTTGTTGCAAACGGCATTATTTTTTTATGGCTAAATAATATTCCCTTGTGTATATGTATCACATCTTCTTTATCCATTTCTCTGATGGACATTTAGGTTGCTTCCATGTGTTGGCTATTGTGAATAGCAGTGCTATGAAAACAGGGGTACATGGTTTCTTTGAATTAGAGCTTTGTCTGGGTATATGGCCAAGAGTGGGATTGCTGCACCAACTTGCACACCCACCATCATTGTAGGAGGTGAGCAGCACACTTTACAACTAGGAAGATCACTTCAGGATTGATGCTCAGGAGAAGTGTTTACCAATGATGTGTGCAGGAATGTTTATAGCAACACTGTCTTATTACAGTGTTAACCTAGAGAGGACCCAAATGTCCATCAACAATATGAAAGTTAGTGGTGGTGAATCTACAGTGTGGGCTAGTGCAGATCAAAGAATGAATGAACTCTAATTATACATGATAATGTGAAGAAATATTACAAAGAATAATGTGCCAGACACTAAAGAGTACACATATGATTATATAAAACATACAAACTCACAAAACTGTGGGATTGGAAGTCAGGATAGTGGTTATCTGTCGGGGTGGGGGAGGGAGTGGCTGGACAAGGACTTTGGTGAGACCTGTGCTTTGCTGGTCGTATTCTGATTCTTGATCTGAATCATAGTTTCATGAATATATTCATTTTGTGAAAAATTCATCAAACAGTAAATACATGATTTTCACTTTTGTCTGTATGTATATACTCTTTAAAAGTTTACTGAAAGGCAGTGTCTCCTAAATTACCATATTCTATTTAAATTCTGTTCAGATTTTAACATGATTAATGCAAAAGATGTGCCCCTATAATTAATTAAATCATACTTGCAATCAAAGTTATTTGCTTATTGATTTATGTGATCATTTTCAAGGTGCTTTATCTTCATTTGCCATCGACCTTCAATTGACAGAGACCTCAAACCCTTCAGTTTGGGTGACTGCTCCTCCCCAATTCTGTATCATGAGGCTCCCCATGAATATTATGTACTGCATCAGCATTAATTGATTTTTTGAAAAGAATCTTTTAAAAATATTTTAAATAACAATTTATATATTGTATAAAGTTGGATTATTATATAACTATTTTTTCTAAGCAAGATGTATAGGATCATTGAGTGAAATTTTGCTGGTTGGAGTGGGCAACAGAAGTTATATAATTTGCCTTTGTATTAAGAAATAAATGACCTGAGGCTCAAGAAAATAAGTGAAATGCATGAAACTTGTTATTCATTTGCTCATATATTCATATATTTATTGAGCATCTATATAGTCTCAGACACTTCCTTAGGCACTGGATATTTTGATGAAGATGAATAAAATCCCTGCACTATGGAACTGGAACAGTGATTCCAGGTTTTTTGGAAGACAATGAAGAATAAATATAATGAAGTAAATTAGGTGATGATAAATGGGAATCAGTGTCACGAACAATGGGAAAGTCTAGGTTGAAGGTGATGGTGTGGGGTTGGCAGAGCTCAGGGGCAGTATTTAATAGAATTGTCAGTAAAGTCTCATTGATGTGAGATTTCAGTGAAGTCTGAAAGAAATGGATGAAACTAGCTATGCAGATATCTGAGAAAAGAGCTGTAGGGAGAAGGTAGCCAGCACGAAGGCACTAAACCAAGAGCATAAGGCTTGGGTGTTTGAGAAATAGGGGGAGGCCAGTTTGGCTGAAGTTGTATGAACCAGTATGAGAACAGAAGTTGGTCAGAGTTGCTGGGCATGGAGAATAGCCCAGACCATGCGGGGCCTTGTTGTCCGTTGTAGGAACTTCTGCTTTTACTTGGAATGTGCAGCCATAGAAGGGTCTTGAGCAGACCCTAAGGTAGTCTGGCTTATGTCTGAAAAGAATCACTCTAGCTTACGTGATGAGAACAGAAGCTAAAGAGGCAAGGGCAGAGAGAGGGCACCTCTTAGAAAGGTACTGCCGGAATCCAGGCAGGGGGTGATGGAAGCTTAGTTCATGATGGTAGTTGTGAAGAGGAAGATAAAAGAGGTTGACAGAGGATGAGATGGTTGGATGGCATCACTGACTCAGTGGACATGAACTTGGGCAAACTCCGGGAGATGATGAGCAACAGGGAGGCCTGATGTGCTACAGTCTATGGAGTCACAGAGTTGGACATGGTTTGGTGATTGAACAACAAAAAATATTTTGAAACTAGAGTCACATGATTAGGAAATGGATGGAATGGATGTGAGCTATTAAAGGGAGGGTCAAGACTGATAACAAGACGGTTGTGTGTGCGTGTTTATTTTTTTTTAACCAGGGCAATGGCAAGGTGGTAAAATGGAGCAAGTGAGACCTGACACGGAGCAGGTTGTGATGGCTGCCGGTGGAGCAGCTTTGCAGGACAGACTTTAGGGATTCAGTTTTGGGCATGATGACTCTGAGCTGTTTCTAAGATACTCAAATAGAGCTGTCCTGGCTATTGAATATATGAATCTGGACTTCAGGAGAGAAGCCTGAACCAGAGATAAAAATTTTGGAGTTACCATATCTTCTGGGCAGAGTTGTGCCCTGCTCCCAATTCATATGTTGAAGCCCTAACTGCTAGTACTCAGAATTATGACTGCGTTCCTAAGTGACGAATACCAAGAACACCTTTTGTTCTAATGTTTGCTCTTTGGCCCTGTGCCTGACGCAAAGCTTCTAAACCTTTTTGCATATCCTAGGTGACAGTAGCGTCTTTTGTTTGAATGAGGCGACTCTGGGTGGGGGCTGCATGGGGGCTGGTTCCCAGAAAGAACAAGGTATGGTTAGAAGCTCTGAATTTTCAGACCCCCCTTCATTCCCTAGAGAGGGGGGAGGGGCTACAAATGAAGTTAATAATGGATCATGCCTACTTGAGGATGCCCCCCCAAAATCCCAGTGGTATGGGGTTCAGAGAGCTTCCAGGTCAGTGAATGTTCCTAAGTACCAGGAGAGTGATGCAGCCCAATCCTGTGGGTGCAGAAGCCCCCAACCTTGAAACCGTTCCAGACCTTGCCCTGTTGGACTCTTCATCTGTGTTCTTTATCATTTGTAGTTGTTTAATCACTCAGTGGTGTCGGACTCGGCGACCCCGTGGACTGTAACCCACCAGGCTCCTCTGTCCATGTGATTCTCCAGGCAAGAATACTGGAGTGGGTTGCCATTTCCTTCTCCAGGGAATCTTCCCAATCTAAGGATCAAACCCACGTCTCCTGTACTAGCAACCTGACTCTTTACTGCTGAGCCACCAGGGAAGGCCTTGTTCTTTATCATAGCCTTTGACGGACTGGTAAACTTAAATGTTTCCCTGAGTTCTGTGAGCCACTCTAGCAAATCATCAAATCCGTGGGGGAAGAGGTCACTGGAACCTCCAGTTTGTAGCCAAGTCAGATGGAAGTGGTGGGTAACCTTGAGACCTGAGACCCGCCATTGGCATCTTCAGTGGAGGAGTCTTACAGGACTGAGTCCTTCCCCTGTGGGGTCTGCGCCATCTTTGGTAGACAGTGTCAGGATGGAGTTAGGTTGCGGTACACCCAGCTGGTGTCCCAACTTTCTTGATTTGGAAAAACCTGCATACGCACACACACACACACACACACACACACACACACGTGCGTACACAGACTATCTGAAGCATTGTGAGTGTGGTAATAGTGTCAGTCAAGGAGACACAGAGGCAGAAAAACTGAGTTTGTTTTTTCCTTGCACAGAAACCTAAACAGTGCTACATAAGGCCATGGATAGATTACTTCTAGTGGATTCAAGGAATGTGCTTAGCAATACAGCCAGATACAGAGCTTAAGATTTCTTTCTGCCTTTTTAAAAAACTTTTAATTTTCTATTGGAGTATAGCCGATTAACAGCATTGTGTAGTTTCAGGTGGACAGCAGAGGGCTTCAGCCATATATACATTATCCATTCTCCTCCAAACTCCCCTCCTGTCCAGGCTGCCACATAACATTGAGCAGTGCTATACAATAATCCTTATTGGTTATCTGTTTTAAATATAGCAGTGTATACATGTCAGATTTCTGATGATACAGTAAGTCATGGTGCTTTTTAATCTGCCCTTAAGATGAATGTTCATGCAGTCCATGAGGATGTCCAGTGGTGTTAAATGACTTTATTGTTTCATCACTTTGTAAAATTTATTGATACGTTTTTAATTTGACAGGCAGTCTTATTGAATACTTGGGAAAAATTAAATACCCATGCTTTCATTTTAATAAACTAGAAATTGCTTAAGGACAATCAATGTGGTGAATATTTTTGACTAGTGGTACAGATACATTAATGTTAATAACAGGCAAACACACCAGTTCCGTCTCATTTTATAAACCACTTTCATTTAATAAATCCCAAAGCCTTCCAGCAAATGAAAGGTTGAAATTTTTAACTTAATGCTTTTTTTCTTCTGCCTAAAAGATTCTATAATCAGTTAGAAATGCATTACCCCTATAGATAATGTCTTAAATTTCTCATAGCATTTCATACTATTTCCAAATATCTCAATTGTGTGATTCTTATTTGACATGATTCTATGATTCTATACAAAGTTTTGAATCCTTGAATATCAAAATTTACTAAGCTTAGGATGAATTAATAATAGCATAGGAAGAGTTAATAATAGCATAATAAATATTTGTGAATACTTATATGAAAGAATTAGCCATTAATTAATGGAGAAAATAAATCTTTACAAGAACATTTAAGACTATATATTCAGTTTTTTGGTGTTAGGATCCAATAATTGTTAGGAAATATATTCTACTAGTTCAAGTACCCCTGACAAATCTGAATCAAAGCATATTTATGTTACTACTTTCTAACCATCTAATATCTGGAAGGTTTACCAGGGTTGGGAAAAGTTAAAAGAAGGGGAAAAAAGTCTTATGTTCTTCAATAAATGTCTTTCAGAATAAATAAAAGTCATATTTTATTCCACACCCAAGAAGCCTATTACATGAACACATCTTTATACCAGGAGCACTTGGCTAAGAAGTGTTAGTTTCCTATTGCTGTGGTAACAAATTGCCATAAATTTATGGCTTAAAGCCATACAAACATTTTCTTATAATTATGGAAGCCTGAGGTCCAAAATGGGTTGGCAGGGCTGTGTCCCTTCTAGAGGCTGTAGGGTGGAATTTATTCCCTTGCTTTTCCTATGTTCTAGAGGCTGCCAGCTTTTCTTGTCTTCTGGTTCCCCATCACTCTGACTTTTGCTTCCATCACCCCGTTGCCTTCCCTGACCCTGACCTCTTCAGTTCAGTTCAGTTGCTCAGCACGCCAGGCTTCCTGTCCATCATCAACTCCCAGAGTTTACTCAAACTCAAACCCATTGAGTTGGTGATGCCACCCAACAATCTCATCCTCTGTCATCCCCTTCTCCACCTGCCTTAAATCTTTCCCAGCATCAGGATATTTTCCAATGAGTCAGTTCTTCACATCAGGTGGCCAAAGTATTAGAGTTTCAGCTTCACTATCAGTCCTTCTGATGAATATTCAGAACTGATTTCCTTTAGGATTGACTGGTTGGATCTTTTTGCAGTCCAAGGGACTCAAAGAATCTTCCCTCTTATAAGGGCTATTGTGATTGCCTGGAGCCTATCTATCTGAGTAATCTAGGCTAATCTCATCTCAAGATCCTTAACAAAATCACCTTTATAAAGTCCCTTTGGGACTTTGGTCCAGTGGTTAGGATTTCATCCTCCAATGCAGGGGGTGTGGGTTTGATGTCTGGTTGGGGAGCTAGGATCCCACATGCCTTGGGACCAAAAAAACAATAAAACCCATAAAAATAAAAGCAATATTGTTATAAATTCAATAAAGACTTCAAAATGAGTCCACAACAAAAAAATCTTGGAAAAAAAAAATTCCCTTTGCCTTGTAAGGCATATTCACAAATTCCCAAGAATTATGACATGGACATCTTTGGTGTCTGAGGCATCATCAGTCGGTACAAATTCTAACACATATCTGTTTTCAGTTGTTTACTGAATAAGATGGTGTGTAGTTATCAATGATTAAAACATTATCATTGTTAAGATTTCTCATTGATAGCAGACTTATCACTATCAATCACTTCCAATGATAGGATGATTTCTGCAATAGTGAATTTGATGTTAATGTAGTATCATGAAGTTCTGCATAAGAGCAAGTGATGGCTGATAAGTTGGTGATTTTAGGATGCCTTAGTCCTTAGGGTCTCCATGCCAAGACAAGGATTGAGTCTTGAGTGAACATTGTACTGGGTGAAGACAGTGCTTGAAAGGTGGACTGAAAAATTCTTTTCAAAAAATGTGAAGTTCATGTATTTTACACTAATGCTGGTATTAGAAGTATAGGTTCCTCAGATACACTATATGATTAGGGAGTAATTTTGTACATTTATCGTATCCAATCATTTTGTTCAGTGCTATATTTTACAGGGCATTTTACCAAGTGGAGGGACATTCAGGGACGAGGGTGGCATAAAAATGAAGCAATCAAGTCATGTGAATAATCAGAGAATATTTTCACATATAGGAAATTACCGACTATGTGAGTGATTGAGGAAGAGGTTTCTTTTCAAACGTTGAGGTTGACCATCAAGTTCATTTGGGTAACTTCATTTCAGTAACTTCTTATGGAAAAACATGAATGAACTTATTAGCCAACACAATATTTGAAAAATTGAAGTTAAAGGGGGAAGACAGACAGCTAAATTGGTCAAAGTTAAGATGAGTAGATCTTGCCTTTATTAAACCCCAAACACGAAATCTCAAGATTTGTCTCAATTGATAAGAAATTTAAACTGAGACAGTTCAAAATATTTATTTGGAGTCCATCTTAAGTGAATAGGGGGATTCCCTAGTAGCTCAGCTGGTAAAGAATCTGCCTGCAATACAGGAGATCCCAGTTCAGTTCCTGAGTCTGGAAGACCCACTGGAGCAGGGATAGGCTACCTACTCCAGTGTTCTTGGGCTTACCTGGTGGCTCAGCTGGTGAAGAATCCACCTGCAGTGTGGGAGACCTGGGTTCAATACATGGGTTGGGACAATCCTCTGTAGAAGGGAATGGCTATCCACTCCAGTATTCTGGCCTGAACACTTCCATGAACTATACAGTCTATGGGGTTGCAAAGAGTTGAACACGACTGAATGACTTTCACTTTAAGTGAACAGATCACAGTATATTTGAGAAATAATCCAAAAAACTGATAGCTATACCAGCTGATCTAGATAACATCGATCGAGTTGAACACTTAACCCAAATATCTGAAAATATTTCTTTGAGATAAGCAGATAAATAATGTGTTAGAAATTTTCTTTTAAATCTTTTTTTTTAGTACATTCTAATGTGTGGAACTGATTTATTAGTGCTTCATGATGATTGAGGCCGACATTTAACAATTCATGCAAAATTACACTTGTGACTTCTAGGAGTCAGCATCTGAAAATAATGACATAAATGTTTATAATACTCTTAAAAGAAAGCAAATTGATATTGCCCATCAAATTTGTTAGCCATTTTTTTTTAATGCTGTTGATGGAGAAGGTAGCCCTTTGAATGCAATACGTCTAGTGGCCAGAGATTTTCTTTCCATGCCGTTTGTATATACCTCTGCTACTGCATATGTTGCAATGGAATGTGTTACAGTGACTTCTCTAGATTTCTAATATAGCCATTGTGCTATGAACTCTTTATCCAGGAAGGTGTTAGTCATTCAGTCATGTGCGAGTCTTTGAGACCCCCATGGACTGTAGCCCGCCAGGTTCCTCTGTCCATGGCAGGGGAGTGGCATCACCAGACATTCTGGGTTTGCAAGTGAAAATGGAAATTTGGACTTTTTAAAATATAAAAAGTGGCCAATATTTATAAATTGGAAATGTGTGGTCCATAAAAATACCCGTCTCTAAGTCATGTTTCACTTGCAGGCAGCCTGTCTTGTGTTAGGTCTTAAACCCTTTTCCTATGGGCAGGAAGGGAAATTTCCAGATGAGAAGCATAAACTGAGGCATAAAGTCTGTGCAGTGATTTCCCAAGTCCAGAGGACAGACACTTATTATTATTATTTTTTTTGGACTAGAGGGATCCTGTTGCAAAGTACTGGAGGTGAATATAGGGTGTAGTTGGTAGTCAGATTGGGGAAGGCTAGGTTAGACAAGTCATCAGGTTTAGAACTCATTTGCCTGAAAAGTGATCTGGAATTGAATGATTTAACACCCATGGAGGGTGGTCAAGCTGCTTGGCTTGACCAAGAAGAAAATGAGGACAATCAGAAAAGGAAAGAGGAATGCTAGCTTTCAATGGGAAAAAAATGACTGGCAGGAGATGGCTTTGAATATGTTGGGGGTCAGGAAGGGACAGTCAAGAGCTCAGATGGTCTCTCCATTGTTCACTGGGAACTCTGCTGTTAGACTCCAGGAAAGACCTGGGCAGGCCTGCAGCTAACCTGTGATATGTTATAAAATCTATGACAGTGGTAGAGGTGAATTCTAGGGCAGTTCTCCTCAGGAAAAGTGGCACCATCCGAGTAGTAATTCTGTATGAGGAAAGAAACCCGAGAGTCACTGCTGGAACTAGTATAAAGTACTAAAAAAAAATAGGGTCACAGGAAAATGTCAAAACCCTTTTACCAGAGAATCCACAAAAATGTATGGTGATGTACCAGCAGGAGGACTGAATGCCAGGTTGCTGACGACAGTCTGGGCTTCCCCCATCCTCCTAACCAGGAGCAGGATTGGCTGAGCCTGCAGGTCTGGTAAGGTCATTCCAGGAGTTTATACTGGATGGCTGCTCTGGGCTGGAAAATAAGCAGGCTAGTAAACACCCTCATCTAGGAAACACCAGAGGGCAACAGCCATGTATGTGCATGGATGGTGACAACTGTTTAGGCCGCCGTTCTCAGATCTCCAGCATGGTTTGGTATGACTGCTGGAGACACAGAACTTCACATTTGTGAGGCCAGTGGATGACTGTCAGTAGAGCTACAGGTTATTGAAATACCTTTGTTCACATAAACTAAAGTTGGGTCTCACGGTTAACAAATATGTTCATAGAATAGTATCTTTGATGAAACATTTGACAGTGGGGTACATTATTAAGTCTTCAATGTTGGCAACTGTATACCTATGTCACCTTGAGGACCCATAGAATACATTGATGGGAAAAATGATAAGCAAATTAATAAAGCATTAATTCACGAAGACGAGAGGCTGTTGCAGTGAGGACTCCACTGTATGAATGCTGCTGCTGTTCCCTTGTTGAGGCACTTTTCCTGTGAGAATTTCCATTTCCTGCCCACAACTAGTTAGCAATGTTGATGGCTCTTCACTGAGCTAATTAAGGAATAATCAGGAAAATGCATTTTCCCACAACTTTTTGCTCCTAATATGCTGAAAACCAAATTTTCCTGGAAATAACACACTATGTAATATTTACGTCATTAAGAAACAATAATCTTCCAACTCGTCCCACCTGCCCCTTCCCCCAGGTCTGCCTGTCTGTTCTCTATGTCTGTGTCTGTATTCTTGCCCTAGAAATAGGTTCTTCTGCTATAAAGCACAGAGAGCTCAGCTCAGGGCTCTGTGGTCACCTCAAGGGGTGGGAACGGGATGGGAGGGAGGGGATATATGTATACATGTTGTACAGCAGAAACGAACACAATACTACAAAAGCAACTACATTCCAATAAGTAAAAGCACCACATGAGTATATTTCTTCTTTAAGGTAGTGATGACCATGCTATACAGAAAGCAACAACTTGAGGGTGTAGAACAGTTTAAAAAAACTCAGAATGCTTGGAGAAACTTTGCATGTCCTGATCTTAAAATACAGGAAAAAATTGAACAGAGAAAACTGCACAGAACTCTTCTTGCATTCATAATCATTCTTTATTTATCAAATAGGAAATGCTTAGCTGAAGTATAGGGTAAATACTTAATGTAATACTTAAAAGCTAATTAAAAGGCAATTCCTAAGGTTGTGTAATAATAGAAAAAAAAATACGCTAATAAAGGACATAGATAG
Organism: Capra hircus; assembly: GCF_001704415.2. Lineage (NCBI taxonomy): Eukaryota > Metazoa > Chordata > Mammalia > Artiodactyla > Bovidae > Capra > Capra hircus. The sequence goes on along the minus strand of NC_030815.1, from coordinate 4,999,956 downwards.
GATAACCATTATGACTAAAGCCCTAGGGAGAGAGTGTACTCCAAAAGGCTATGAATGTTTATATCAGGGGAAGGTGAGAATGAATCCTTCCTTTTCTTTTGCTCTAAAAATAATGCTGATCACCTTTTGGATAATATGAAATGATTAAAAAACTACTGTAGAAACTTCAGAAATTATAGGAATTTGTAAAGAAAATCATTACCTGAAAGCCAGAGAAAACCATTTCTGTAATTTGATTCTCTTGTATGTTTCCATTCCATTTTTTAGTGCCCTACTATAGCATTTTTACATCACTAAATCCATTCAAATCCTGAGTGTTAATGAATATATAATTTCATCATAGAATGCCCTATATATCTGGATACTTAAAATATTCAAAACATTGACTTAGATTTATAGAAGTGAGTAAAGGATTCTGGTATGTTTCCTTATCATTGTGACTTTCAGAATTTTTCAGTTTTTTTTGAAAGATAAATTTGCTTCTCAAATGACCTTTGCTTTTCATATTCGGGTGCACATTTTATTTGCATGGTACAATAAGGAAAACAGATTCCACTGGAGTCCAAGGAGGGAGACTTGAAATGAATAGTACTTATTTTGCTTCACAAAAATATCACCTACACATGAGTTTTAGAAAAAGAACTTTCCTGAAATTTTACTTCGGTGAAATGATTGACTAGATACAATTTTTTCTTAGCAGAACCTTAGAACTGTATTGTTCATAAAAGAAAAGGTAGTTAAACCATGATGTTGGTCCTTAGAAAAACATAAGGACTGATATTAATATATATATATCACTGCTTGTATATATTAGTGTATTGCATATAATATATGTATTATGCATTCTGTGGATAGTAAAGTATTGACATTAGTGTATATGTGAAAAATTTGTCTTTTTAGATATCTTCAAAATATAAAAAAATTACTATACATTCAAACAGTCAAAACTCTTTCACAATCAGTACTTGTTATATGCTTAAAGAACTTTTATTTTCTGTTGGTTAACATTTCATTTACATGATAACTCTGTGCAAATATCAATTAAATTTTGCATACTGGTTTTATATATGTATTACCTCTCTGTATATTGCAACTAGTGCCTATTAGTTTTCCAAATAATTGTGTATTTTCTCTTGGTCAACTTTTTACATATTCTATTCAAATATTAATGGTATTTTCTATGTCATATATATACACAAATTTAGATAATCTTGTTTTGGTTTAATTAGATGAAGCCTTTCTTACTGAGATGGGGCTATATTTTCAAAGTAGAGCTATATTAAAGCATAAACATAAACTAAAAAAAAGAAAGGCAGTTGGATGACTATCTTAAATACAAATGGCCATGAAGATGATGTTTATTTCAGTGGCTCAGAGTCAGAACTGTTGTAAAACTGGGTTTCCCCCCCAGTTTCTGTGGCAGTGTGATTGGCAGACGTGTGCGTATAGCATCTGCTTGATGATGCTGCCCCAGAGCGACTGATGGATGTAATTATGATTTCTAGATGGAAAATGCTCTAGAGATTATCTGTTAGGGAAAGATAAAGTATGTATTTATATCCTTACCCAGTACAACCTTGGTTTGAATTTTAGATTTCTTAGATACGTTAAAATAAAATAAGATGGAAACAAGATTTCAAAATTCCCCAAGCAACTAAACCATTTAAGCAAAACCTAGCTCATTTCATGAATGTGAGTGAAACTTAGGTTATTTCTTGTAAATATCTCTGATAGTTGTTTTTTTTTTAAACTTATATTCCTAAAATAATCACTTATCAATCTCTACCATCTGAAAGTCTGACTGTAAAAATAAATCATTGTAAGGCTGGACAATTTCCTCATTTTCACATTATATGTCAGTCTGTGATGTCATACCTCTGAGCCTCATGCCAGTTTCAGGATGTCATCTTTCTGTTCATGAACAATTTATTTCTCGCAGGGCAAGCTATTCATATATGTGAAATTTTATTTTGTTATATTTTCACTGGAAATCTCCAATCTTACTTGGTTTGATTCTTTGGCCTCAAGTCCAAGACTTTTTAAAAAATTTATTTTGTTGAGTCCTTTTAGCTATTTAACTGTCAGACTTTCTCTGTTTAAATGTCTGCAAACCTACAGAAGACTGACAGTAAGTAAACTGAATTGAGAAAAAGGGAGGCTGTTTGCAGATTGACTAAAAAAAAGAAAAAGATAAACAGCTTCCTATTTGGGAGAAAATTTCAGTGGTAAAATACTATCAGTGATGTTTTGAACCCTTAATTCTCTAGCTAGCTGCAGAAAATCATGTGTGAAGATGAGATGGTCAGCAAAGGAGGTCTTTCAGCACATTGCTAAAAACAGTCCCAGAGGAGTATAATTTTAAACGATCTTCTAATGTGACAAGTACATTTTTAAATGATTTTCTCGTCCTGAATCCATAAAACTTAAGTCAGAGAGTGTCATAATAAATACAGGCTGAGCAAGAATTGATTTCCCAGGTGCACAGAGTTTTATTGAATAGAAAATGTTTTACATCAGTGTCAAAATCCCCACTGCTCCTGCTTCACTTATATCCGCATCCATGGGGAATAAAAACATTCTTTTCATTGATATGATCATCCATCAAAGCATTGATGGTCTATCAGCAGCAAAGATTTTAATGGTAGAAAGCCCCAAGTTTAATACTGATAACTGCTGAATTTTCCATGTTGGACTTTTTAATCACAGACCAAAATGTAATTAGAAGCTTTAATCAGATAAAAAAGTAGTAAACTTTGATTGCCTCACAGAAGCTACAGTCTCAAAATGTATTTTGCTGGAATGCTTTTTTAAAGAAAAAAAAGTGCTATAATTTCTTTACAATGTCATTAGTTACTGCTGTACAGTGAAGTGAATCAGTTATAGGTATACATACATCCCCTCCCTATGGACTCCCCTCCTACCCCCCAACCCCACCTATTAAGAGGATTAATAACCAATAACTTCATAATCTCATATCTCAATTCAATTCATATGCTCACATCAAACTCTGTGATTTTAGAGCCTCGAAACTAACAAAATTTATTCATGTTTGGTGATAAACAATATTTGCCCATAATTTCTAACTTTATTCTTTTAGGAATTTTAGAGATCCTTCAAATTATGACTTTTGTGGAAAATTAAATCAGTTTATTTTTTACCCGGTACTGAAAAACTTGCTTCTTACGGATCACTACAAGTTAACATAGAACAAAACAAAATGCACACTCCATTGCACACATAGCGATACTAACAGTGTTTCTGTACAGAAAGCAGTGATTTTGGAGAAGGGTATGTGTCTGTGTCTGTGTCTTGGGGAGGGATTGGGTAGATGAGAAGGGTCACATTTCCCTCGGTGGGTCTAAGAACTTGTGGCATAAAGAAGTGGAAGCAATCTAAATGTTTGTCAACAGAGGAATGGATAAAGAAGATATAGTCCATGTATACAGTGGAATGTAACTGAGTCATTAGAAGGATGAAATATGACATTGGTAGCAACACGGATGGACCTAGAGATTGTCATACTGCGTGAAATAAGAGTAAGAGAGATCCTATGTGGATTCTAAAAAGAAATGATACAAATGAACTTATTTACAACATAAATAGACTCACAGACTTAGAGAATGAACTTATAGTTGTCCGGGGTGGGGGGCGGGGGGAAGGATAGTTAGGGAGTTTGGGATGGACGTGAACACACTGCTATATTTTAAATGGATAACCAGCAACTACCTACTGTACAGTACAGGGAACTCTGCTCAATGTTATCTGACAGCATAGATGGGAGGGGAGTTTGTGGAAGAATGCATACATCTATATGTATAGCTGAGTTCCTTCCCTGCTCACATGAAATTTATCACATTGTTAATCGGCTATATGCCAATATAAAATAAAGTGTTAAAAAATCTTTGTGGTATATATTAAGGTAGGTGAAAAACACCTTCTGATGCTCTAGGTCAGTGACGTTAGAAAACTGAGCTAAATAAGGTGTTGTTTTTTTTTTTTTTTAATTTAAGGATTTTTAAAAACCATTTTGTCCCTAAGAACTGGCAAGAATGGTTTCTATTCTCTGCTTAGGACATTGACTTGGTTATGGAATCTGTTTTCTTAAAGATTGAAAAGCTTCCCGAAGCCTCACTCTGGAAGCACTGCCTACAACAGAGAATGGTACTAACCATGAAGCATGGAGACAGGTGTTCACACAGAGATGCTGACAGTATCCACGGTCAGGGCTGGACAGCATTTGCCTTGCCAGCAGCTGTGGAGACCATCAGTTCCCTCACAAAGAGTACCAGTTTGATTCAAGAAAGGTTCAGGGCAAAGAGTCAAGTTTTTGTGGTATGTTCTCGAACAGAAGAGATGGTTCACATACACTATGCAGAACAGAGGAGGCACCCAAACTCAGTAACTCTAAATTATTTCCCTAAAGAGGTTAGAGTGTTTTCAAATTTCCCTTTAAATGGTCAGCCGTCTGAAGATAGTCTCTGGGTCTTGCTCACAACGTCGTGTTTGTGATAGTCTAGTTAGCGTGCTTTCTGACTTGGAGCAGGTCCTGCACGATCATGTTGGAACGAATACATGTGCAGTCCACAGCAATGTTAAAATTCATATGGGAAATGAAGGCTTGGCTCTTGACCTGAGGCATTGCTGACAAGTCAGCATCAATTCAAATGAGGCTTGATAATCCCCTACGTGAAATCCAGACCCTTCACAGTAAATCATAATGCATCTGCACTGGAAAACACAAGTATACACTCACTCACAGTGTAACTCCCTCAGTTTGCTTTATTGCTACCCCTGGTGGCTCAGCGGTAAGGAATACACTTGCTATGCAGCAGACACAGGAGACACGGATTCGTTCCCTGGGTTGGAAAGATCCCCTGGAGAAGGAAGTGACCATCCACTCCAATATTCTTGCCTGGAGAATCCCATGGACAGAGGTGCCTGGTGGTCTATAGTCCGTGGGGTCACAAAGAGTGGGACATGGCTGAGGTGACTTAGCAACACTTGCAGCATGATTTCATAGGTATTTACAGACAGACTCAGTATTATTGGATGCAGACAGAGGATGTCGGTGATGAATTAGAATATGTTAAAAATACTATCATGTGATGTAATTGCTTTCATTTGCAGTGTAGTAGACATGTACCTGTGTCCTTGATGAAGGCCTTCCCTCCCTGAGAAAGAAATGACTCTTCATCTTCAACGAATCGACTCTAGAGCCAATGCTTATACTATGTGGGTTTCAGACCTGGTCAGGTGCTCTTTTAGGATTTGAAATTGGGATCCCCAGAAGTAATAAGCCTATACAGATTCCCCATCCACAGAGTGTTCAAGAACCGGAGGAAAACATCTTTTGCCAGGTGGCTGGAAAGCAGAGAAAGCTGTTCTAAGCCAAGAAAACAAAGTGATTATGCCACAAGAGACAGAAATGCAGAATCAGGAGACGAGAAAAACAGAGGGTGCCTTTCCTTACAGCCTCTGTGTAAAATTCCTCTACATTTGATCATGCATCTCCCTTGGCCCACTCAAGAAAAATTTCTGATAGTCTGTCCCTCTGTCCATCTGTCTACATCTGTGCTTATGCTGCTTCCCAGGTGGCGCTGGTGGCAAAGAACCCAGCTGCCAGTGTAGGAGACATGAGACTGGAGTTCGATCCCTGGGTTGGGAAGACCCCCTGGAGTAGGAAATGGCAGCCCGCTTCAGTGTTCTTGTCTGGAGAATCCCGTGGGCAAAGGAGCCTGGTCGGCTATAGTCCATGGGGTCACAAAGAGTTAGACACGACTGACCACATAGGCGTGCTTAAGCTAAAAGACTACATCCTTGTAAGCAAAGGGTGCTGGTTAACAAATGACACATGCAGATTCTTAAAATAGGAATCATATTTCTGATGATATTGGCTAATTTCCATAAAGTATGGATTCCCCTGCAGGACTACCTAGGAAACTTTGGAAACCGTAGTTTAAATTTATAGAGTCCGTGATGAACTCTAATTATCTACAGTTATTTTGCTATAGATAGATGAAATAAAATACATGTGAAAATGTAATTGCTGAGTAAAATATCTCATGAATAAGATTTGAGAAATAATGGTAAGGTCAGAATCACCTGGAGGATGGACAGTATTAAAGACTGGCTTAAACTGGACCTAGGTCCAATCTGAAATAATGGAAAAATGTGCCTTCCAGACTTATATCCAGTTTGCACAGAATGCTAGAAACATTGAAAGGCTTTATGTGAGTGGACACCCCTGGAAGACACACTGTCTTCCAATTTGGTCAGTGGAAGCCAGTTAGATTATTGTGAGAAAGTTGAAAAGTTGCTTAGGTTTTCCTATAGAAAAAGAAGAGAATTGAAGAGCTGAACACAATCATACCAAACAGACAGATTACAAAGTATGACCTTAAGTTTGTTCTTTTTAATAATGACATTACTTTGCACATTGTTGGATACCTTGAACATTAACATTCAAGTCATTTAATCAAAACATAGCCATCCTAGCCTCCAGATGGCTTCCATTTTCTCTTATCTCTTCATCTTGCTTTTCCTCCTTCCCTTCTTCCCTCCCTTTATTTCTTCTTTCTCTCAATCTAAGTTTTAATTTTTATTAAAATCATATACGTGCAGTTATACTCTATGTACAGGTGTGCTGCAGTCCCTGAGATTGCAAAGAGTTGGATACGACTTAGCGACTGAACAACAACAGGTAGCTTAAAGAGGAAATAGTGAGGCTTCCCCAGTGGCTCAATGGGTAAACAACCCACCTGCCAATGCAGGAGACACAAGCGATTCGGATTTGATCCCTGGGTCGGGAAGATCCCCTGGAGGAGGAAATGGCAACCCACTCCAGTGTTCTTGCCTGGAGAATTCCATGGACGGAGAAGCCTGATAAGCTACAGTCCGTAGGCTCGCAAAAAGTCAGACACAGCTAAGTGACTAAACCTTCAAGCATGGGGGAAAAAATATCAGAGTCTTTCTGAACTGATTCAGAAGAAAAAGCCAGTTCAGAGCCTTTCCATCCTCTTTCCCCTGAAGCAATGCTTTTCAGCTCTTCTGGTTGAAAATTGTGTATTTTATCTCCATAGCTCAATAAAACTACTTGACTATTCTTGATTTTTTCAGTTCTGTGTGTCAGTTTCAGACTGTAAAAGATAAGTATTTAGCTTTCATCCTTCTTGTCTCTCTTCCCCACCACACACATGTCTCATCCCATTGATTTTCATAAAGTTGTAGCATCATTTTATTTAGAGCCCTTTGTGTTTACATCATCATCATGTTGTAAATAAAGTCTTGGAGTAAACTAGTGTTCTCTTCTCTAGAGCTTTTCAAAAGTAATTTTTGTTCACATAAGAGCATAAGTGGGTTTCCCTGGTGGCTCACACAGTAAAGAATGTACCCTCATTTCAGGAGACCAAGGTTCGATCCCTGGTTCTGGAAGATCCCTTGGAGAAGGGAATGGCAACCCACTCCAATATTCTTGCCTGGAGAATTCCATGGACAGAGGATGCTGACAGGCTATGGTCCATGGGTTTATGAAGAGTCAGGCACAACTGAGGGACTAACACTTTATTCAAGAGCATAAGAATATTTTATTGTTCAGCCTAAAAATCTTTGTCAGTTGTCTACATCTTCTCCCCATCAAACTGATCTTGAAGAAACCTCTTACAGAGTCTGCAGACATGCACCACGTGAGCTGGTTCCTTTGATACTCATTGCACCCTGTCCTCTGGGCATCTCCTTTCACTCTCACCCTGGGGATTTCATTTGACTGCTTCCTCAGTGCAGTCTCCTGTTCAGAGAGCTCATGCATTCCATTTTTCTGACTTATCTTCCTAGTTTCAGAGGGGCGCATTATCCAGCAACTTTCTGGAACATTGTTTGTGAAAAATAGCTGAGAATTTGTGTGTCTGAAAATGTCTTTATCTTACCCTTAGAGCTGACAGGTAATTGGCATAGAATTTTAAGTGGGAGATGACTCTTCTTTATTTCTTTATTTATTTTTTAAATTAACAGGGTTTTATTTTGGAATGTAGTATTTTTAGAAGATTATAGACAACTTTGCTCAAGAAAAATAAAACAAAAAATAATCTTGTATTTTCTCCATCCCTATATATCTTATGGGTAAACCAATGAATGTTTAGAATGATCTTGTAGTTCACAATGTTGTTCTTGACAAATCTGGAAGTCTCTCCGACTCCTTCATATGTGATCCATTTACTTCCTTCAATGAAACCTGATATAATTTTCTCTTTGCCTCTTCTGATATGTTAAGATGATGTACCTTGGAGTGAGTCTGTGTCCATTTACTGTCTTGGGCGTTTGGTGGGTTCTTTTATTTGGAAAGTTTAGCTGTGATTACTATGTACGCAACTGTTTTCACCGTCTCCTCTTTCTTGAGTTCCTATTATTGGAATGTTTGGAAATTTGGACTATACTCATTATGTTTTGTCCCCTTATTTTCTTTTTTCCTTCTTGCTCTAATTTTTTGGGATATTTAATCTTTTTTCCCTAAAATTTCCATTGAGTTTCCCATTTTAGATATTATTTTTAAAATTTCTAGGATATTCTTTTTATTCTCTGGACATTTTTTTAATTGCCTTCACAGCCTCCCTTGATTTTTTTTTTCTTGTTGTAAAGTTTTGATTGGAGGATATTGTGTTGGCTTCTGCCATACAATGATGTGAATCAGCCACAAGTACATGCATGTCCCCCCTCTCCTGGAACTCCCACAAACCCCTCCCCGACCCATCCCACCCCTCTAGGTTGTCTTAGAGCTGAACTCCCTGTGCTCTACAGCAACTTCTCATTAGCTGCCTATTTTACACATTCTAGTATGTATAGGTCACTGCTGCTCTCTCAGTTCATTCCACCCTCTCTTTCCCCCACTCTGTCCTAAGTTTGTTCTCTATGTCTTTGCTTCTATTCCTGCCCTGAATGTAGCTTCATCTGTACAGGTTTTCTAGATTCCATATATATGTGTAATATACAAAACTTGCTTTTCTCTTTTTCACTTACTTCACTCTGTATAACAGGTTCTAGGTTCTGCCACCTTATCAGAACTGACTGAAATGTGTTCCTTTATATGGGTGAGTAATATTCCATTGTGTGTGTCTGTAATATATATACCACAAGTTCTTTTTCCATCTGCTGATGGACATCTAAAACTAACCAGTCTAATCACATGGACCACAATCTTGTCTAACTCAATGAAACTATAAGCCATGCCGTGTAGGGCCACCCAAGATGGACGGGTCATGGTGGAGAATTCTGACAAAATGTGGTCCATGGAGAAGGGAATGGCAAACCACTTCAGTATTCTTGCCTTGAGAACCCCATTAACAGTATGAAAAGACAAAAAGATAGGACACTAAAAGATGAACTCCCCAGGTTGGCCCAGTAGTCTACGGGATATCAGTGGAGAAATAACTCCAGAAAGAATGAAGAGATGGAGCCAAAGCAAAACAAAACAAAACAAAACAAAAAACAACAACAAAAAAACAAAACAGAAAACACCCAGTTGTTTATGTGAATGGTGATGGAAGCAAGGTCTGATTCTGTAAAGAGCAATATTGCATAGGAACCTGGAATGTTAGGTCCGTGAATCAAGGTAAATTGGAAGCGGTCAAACAGGAGATGGCAAGAGTGAACATGAACATTTTAGGAATCAGCAAACTAAAATGCAATGGAATGGGTGACTTTAACTCAGATGGCCATTATATCTACTACTGTGGGCAAGAATCCCTGAGAAGAAACAGAGTAGCCATCATAGTCAACAGAAGAGTCTGAAATGCAGTACTTGGATGCAATCTCGAAAACCGACAGAATGATCTCTGTTCGTTTCCAAGGCAAACCATTCAACATCACAGGAATCCAAGTTTATGCCCCAACCAGTAATGCTGAAGAAGCTGAAGTTGAACAGTTCTCTGAAGACCTACAAGACCTTTTAGAACTAACACCCAAAAAAGATGTCCTTTTCTTTATAGGGGACTGGAATGCAAAAGTAGGATGTCAAGAAACACCTGGAGTAACAGGCAAATTTGGTTTTGTAGTACAGAATGGAGCAGGGCAAAGGCTAACAGAGTTTTGCCAAGAGAATGCCCTGGTCATAGCAAACACCCTCTTCCAACAACACAAAAGAAGAATCTACACATGAACATCACCAGAGGGCCAACACGGAAATCAGATTGATTATATATTTTTTAATTATATTGATTCAATTGATTATAATGATTCTATTGATTATATTCTGCAGCCAAAAATGGAGAAGCTTTATCCAGTCAGCAAAAACAAGACTGGGAACTGACTGTGGCTCAGATCATGGACTCCTTATTGCCAAATTCAGACTTAAATTGAAGAAAGTAGGGAAAACCACTAGAATATTCAGGTATTACCTAAATCAAATCCCTTATGATTATACAGTGGAAGTAAGAAATAGATTTAAGGGACTCAATGTGATAGAGTGCCTGATGAACTATGGACGGAGGGTCATGACACTGTACAGGAGACAGGGATCAAGACCATCCCCAAGAAAAAGAAATGCAAAAAAGCAAAATGGCTGTCTGAGGAGGCCTTACAAATAGCTGTGAAAAGAAGAGAAGTGAAAAGCAAAGGAGAAGGAAAGATATGCCCATTTGAATTCAGAGTTCCAAAGAAGAGCAAGGAGAGATAAGAAAGCCTTCTTCAGTGATCAGTGCAAAGAAATAGAGGAAAAGAATACAATGGGAAAGACCAGAGATCTCTTCAAGAAAATCAGGGATACCAAGGGAATATTTCATGCAAAAATGGGCACAATAAAGGACAGAAATGGTATAGACCTAACAGAAGCAGAAGGTATTAAGAAGAGGTTGCAAGAATACACAGAAGAACTGTATAAATAAGATCTTCATGACCCAGATAATCATGATGGTGTGATCACACCATCATGAGAGACATGATGGACATCCTGGAATGGGAACGCAAGTGGGCCTTAGGAAGCATCACTACGAACATAGCTAATGGAGGTGATGGAATTTCAGTTGAGCTCTTTCAAATCCTAAAAGATGATGCTGTGAAAGTGCTACACTCAATATGCCAGCAAATTTGGGAAACTCAACAGTGGCCAGAGGACTGGAAAAGGTCACTTTTCATTCCAATCCCAAAGAAAGGCAATGCCAAAGAATACTCAAACTACTGCACAGTTGTACTCATCTCACACACTAGTAAAGGAATCAAAATTATCCAAGCCAGGCTTCAGCAGTACATGAACTGTGAACTAACAAATGTTCAAACTGGTTTTAGAAAAGGCAGAGGAACCAGAGATCAAATTGCCAACACCCATTGGATCATTGAAAAAACAAGAGAGTTCCAGAAAAACATCTTTATTGACTGCTTTATTGACTATGGCAAAGCCTTTGACTGTGTGGATCACAATAAACTGTGGAAAATTCTGAAATAGATGGGAATACCAGACCACCTGACCTGCCTCTTGAGAAATCTGTATGCAGGTCAGGAAGCAACAGTTAGAACTGGACATGGAATAACAGACTGGTTCCAAATAGGAAAAGGAGTACGTCAAGGCTGTATATTGTCACCCTGCTTATTTAACTTCTATGCAGAGTACATCATGAGAAACACTGGGCTGGATGAAGCTCAAGCTGATATCAAGATTGCCAAGAGGAAAATCAATAACCTCAGATATGTAGATGACACCACTTCTATGGCAGAAAGTGAAGAAAAACTAAAGAGCCTCTTGATGAAAGTGAAAGAGGAGAGTGAAAAAGATGGCTTAAAGCTCAACATTCAGAAAACTAAGAACGTGGCATCCAGTCCCATCCCTTCATGGCAAATACATGGGGAAACAGTGGAAACAGTGGCAGACTTTATTTTTTGGGGGCTCCAAAATCGCAGCAGATGGTGACTGCAGCCATGAAATTAAAAGATGCTTGCTCTTTGGAAGGAAAGTTATGACCAACCTAGACAGCATATTAAAAAGCAGAGACATTACTTTGCCAGCAAAGGTCTGTCTAGTCAGTGCTATGGTTTTTCCAGTGGTCATGTATGGATGTGAGAGTTGGACCATAAAGAAAGCTGAGCACCAAAGAATTGATGCTTTTGAACTGTGGTATTGGAGAAGACTCTTGAGAGTCCCTTGGATTGCAAAGTGATCCAACCAGTCCATACTAAAGGAAATTCATCCTGAATATTTATTGGAAAGACTGATGTTGAAGCTGGAACTCTAATACTTTGGCCACCTGATGCAAAGAGCTGACTCATTTGAAAAGTCCCTGATGCTAGGAAAGATTGAAGGTGGGAGGAGAAGGGGACGACAGAGAATGTGATGGTTGAATGGCATCATCGTCTCAATGGACATGAGTTTTAGTAAACTCCAGGAGTTGGTGATGAATAGGAAGGCCTGGCATACTGCAGCCCATGGGGTCACAAAGAGCTGGACACAACTGAGCAATTGAACTGACTGACTGATGTACATCTAGGTTGCTTTCGTGTCCTAGCTATTGTAAATAGTACTGCTATGAACATTTGGGTACATGTGTGTTTTTCAATTATGGTTTTCTCAGTGTAGATGCCCAATAGTGGGATTGCTGGGTTATATGGTAGTTTTATTCCTAGTTTTTTTTTTTTTTAAGTAATCTGCCTTCTGTTCTCCATAATGGCTGTATTAATTTATATTCCCACCAACAGTGCCAGAATGTTCTGTTTTCTCCACATCCTCTGCAGCATGTATTGTTTGTAGATTTTTTGATGATGATCATTCTGACTGGTGTGAGGTGATACCTCATTGTAGTTTTGATTTGCATTTCTCCTATAACGAATGAGGTTGAAGGTCTTTTCCTGTGTTTCTTGACTATGTTATGTCTTTGGAGAACTGTCTGTTTAGGTCTTCCACTCCTTGATTGGGTTGTTTGTTTTTCTGGTATTGAGTTTGAAGGGCATAAAGTGCTTGTATATTTTGGAGATTAATCCTTTGTCACTTGTTTCATTTGCAATTAATTTCTCCCATTGTGAGGGTTGTCTTTTCATCTTGTTTATAGTTTCCTTTGCTGCGCAAAAGCTTTTAAGTTTAATTAGGTCCCGCTTGTTTATTTTTCTTTTAATTTCCATTACTCTGGGAGGTGGGTGAGAGAGGATCTTGCTGTTACTTATGTCAAGGATTGTTTTGCCTATATTTTCCTCTAAGAGTTTTGTAGTTTCTGGCCTTACATTTAGGTCTTTAATCAATTTTGAGTTTATCTTTGTGTGTGGTGTTAGGAAGTGTTCTAATTTCATTCTTTATAGGTTGACATCTTTTTTATGGCATGTGTTCTTGTTTATGCAATATCTTTTCTCACCTCTTCTTTGAAGATATGAGATTGTTTTTATTTTTTTTATTTTTTTTTTAAAATTTTTTTATTATTTTTTTTAATTTTAAAATCTTTAATTCTTACATTGTTTTTAGTTTTTTTGTCTAAATTCAATCAATTCAGTCACTCGGTCGTGTCCTACTCTTTGCAACCCCATGGACTGAAGGATGCCAGGCCTCCCTGTCCATCACTAACTCCCAGAGTTTGCTTAAACTCATGTCCATCGAGTAAGTGATGTCATCCACCCATCTCATCCTCTGCCGTCCCCTTCTTCTCCTGCCTTCGATCTTTCCCACCATCAGAGTCTTTTCCAATGAGTCAGTTCTTCACATCAGGCGGCCAAAGTATTGGAGCTTCAGCATCAGTCCTTCCAGGGAATATTCAGGACTGATTTCCTTTAGGATGGATTGGTTGGATCTCCTTGCTGTCCAAAGGACTCTCAAGAGTCTTCTCCAACACCACAGTTCAAAAGCATCAATTCTTCGGCACTTAGATTTCTTTAGAAAATATATCGTTTTAGTTTTCCTTTGATCTCTACCTTTCATGCTAGAGACATCCTGTGAATTTATGCCATTCTTACATGTCTGCTAATGTTTAACAGAGGGTGAATGAAAGCTCTGAGCAAGTGGGTGGGGCTTTTCAACTTTAAGCTTCACTATAAAGGATCTGTCTCACTTGTTTATGGGGTGAGATAGTGACATGAATGTTTTTAAGTCCCTTCCTGGATGTGCTGGGTTTTCCAGAGATGAGTCATACTTCTTTTGTCAGAAGGACAATGCGCTGATGATCCGAGTTCTGGGAACCTCACAGATAGGCCAGCTGAGGTTCTCAGCCTCCAGTGGGTACACCTTTATCTTACGTTTCTGTCTTCAGTACATTTCCCTACCTTGAACTCTGCCTGATGCCCACCAATCCATAGATCTTCTGTGATACTGTTGTCAGGGAAAATAATATTTAGCCACAGTTACAGTTGAGAGCAGTAGAATGGAATGCAGGAGGGGCTCCAGGGGACTCATTTTATTGTTGTTGTTCAGTCACTAAGTCATGTCCAACTCTTTGCAACCCCATGGACTGCAGCTCACCAGGCTTTGTTGTCCTTGACTATCTCTCGGGAGTTTGCTCAAGTTCATGTCCATTGAGTGGGTGATGCCATCCTCATTTTATATTCTGCCTTATTTCGATCTCTGTCTCCTTTACCATCATCTTCAAAGAGAACTCCAAGTTTCCGATTTCTGAGACTTTTGAGCATTCTGTAGTAACATACCAGATTGCTTCTTGGCTTTCCCAACTTCTAGTTTACAATTTACTTTCCAGGGTCCCTGGTGGTTCAGATGGTAAAGAATCCACCTGCAGTGCAAGAGACCTGGCCTCGATCTCTGGGTTGGGAAGACCACCTGGAGAAGGGAATGGCTACTCACTCCAGTGTTCTTGCCTGAAGAATTCCATGGACAGAGGAGCCCAGAAGGGTACGGTCCATGGGGTCACAAACAACTGAGCGACTAACACTTCCCTTTTCTGGGGTCCAGATTCTGTTACCACTAATTTATCTGTTCCCAGATTCCACACTTTGGTTGTTATTGTTGTTTCATAAGACTTTGTCAGCTCATGGCTAAAATATTTCTGTGTAGAGTTTATGTGAGGTGTATGGACAACCAAGAAAAATGCACTGCCTGTATTCAATTCGTCATATCTCCTTTTACTCCTCACTTCTTAAATCTTAAATATTTTTTGACACACGAGACATATCTGGGTTTTGTGTTTTAACACAATCTGATGGTCTCTCTTCTTGATAAGAATATCCAACCATTTACATTTAGTGTAATGATGGAATCTATGTCCAGTACTTATTTTCATAGTTTTGTTTGCTGGTTTAAATAGTTTACTGTTTATCCCACTTGTCTTTTTGTTAATAGTTGTGTGATGCTGGGAAAGATTGAAGGCAGGAGCAGAAGGGCACGACAGAGGATAAGATGGTTGGATGGCATCACCAACTCAATGGACTTGAGTTTGAGCAAGCTCTGGGAGTTGGTGATGGACAGGGAAGTCATCACCTCTAAGGGCCTCATTTTATTGTTGTTGTTCAGTGGCTAAGTCATGTCCAACTCTTTGTGACCCCACAGACTGCAGCACACCAGGCTTTGTTGTCCTCTACTCTCTCTTGGGAGTTTGCTCAAATTAATGTCCATTGTGTGCTGCAGTCCATGGGGTTGCAAAGAGTCAGACACGACTGAGCAACTGAACTGAACTATACTTTTTGATTACATTATCTCCTGATTATCTTTCCCTTCCCTACTCTATTAAGCAGAATAATCTGTTGTCTGTGAGGGAGTTAACTGTTTGCCCCTGGTGGCTCAGATGGTAAAGAATTCACCTGCAATACATGAGACCTGGGTTTCATCCGTGGGTTGGGAAGATCCCACAGAGAAGGGAACAGCTACCCACTCCAGTATTCTTGCTTGGAGAATTCCATGGATAGAGGAGCCTGGTGAGCTATAGTCCATAGGGTCACAAAGAGTTGGACATGACTGAAGCCCCTGAGCACACACATTCTCTTTTTAGATAAAATTTGTGAATGTGAATGATACGGGCTTCCCTGGTAGCTAGGACAGTGAATAATCTTCCTGCAATACAGGAGACCTGGGTTCGATCCTTGGGTTAGGAGGATCTCCTTGAGGAGGAAATGGCAACCCACTCCAGTATTCTTGCCTGGAGAATCCCATGGACAGAGGAACCTGGTAGGTTACAGTCCATGGGATCGCACAGATTCAGACATGTCTGAAGTGACTTCACACACATGCATGTGAATGGTATACTTTCTGATGTATCTTGGTTATTCCAAATCGCCTTTCATTTGTTTTCACAGATGACATTTATCTTGGTTTCAGTATAGGAATCCCTGGTTTTAGATTCTGATATTATTTTTTCTTTATATCTTTTTTTAGAAGTTTAAAATATTCTACCTTTATTTTTAGAATTCAAGAATATTACTTAGATTTGCTTGGATTTGTTTCTTCTCTTGCCAATCTAATGGGAAACTCAGAAAAAACAGAGTTTACTTATTTTGTCCAAAGCCCAGTGGTGCTGATGGTAGAGAATCCACCTGCCAGTGCAGTATATGCAGAAGTGTGCTGGGAGCCAGCCCGGGAGATCCCACCCATGACAAGGTTATGTGGAGAGGCCTGATGGGCAAGGTGAGTCAGGCTTCAGGGGTTCCCCCTGGGTTTTCCTGAATATCTACCCTCCAAAACCAGAGCCTGCCTACCTTATTGTACTGTGCTTTCCACTCTTCTGCCTCTAAAAGGAATTAACTTAGGGCTCCAGTTTATATGCTCCTGCATATAAAAAGAATGTCTCTGCTTAAACCCCTTTGATAGCTTTCTAACTTATCTGACTGGTCTGCCCAGACTTTACGACTTGTGGATTGTTTACAGCCCCCAACCGTGAGAGGCATGAAGCTCAAAACATCTTAAAGATATAGAGCCTTTTAGAGTTAAGAATTAGTTTGGTGAAGAGTTTGTTGAGTTAATGTTTGCTGCCAGGCCTCCATATCCTTTATCTTTTAGGCACCAGGGAGGATATTAATCAATGTAATAGGGATGGAGAAATAGGAATATAGTAGTTTTGATGTTAGCAATACCAGACTTTTGAGTTAATTAATTTTCTCTTTGTTATAAATCACTGTACTCTACTTTCTTGTTATAAATTGTTGTATCCTCGCTATCTATGTAAGAATGTAACTTTATTTAGTACTCTCTGAGAGTGGCACCAGACTTTGGGAAGAACAACACTATTACCCTTATCAGAAAAGGGCTGTAAAATGTTAATTGGCCTTCTGGCCAGAAGATGATGTAAATCACCTAAGACTTATGTATAGAACTAGGTATGCAGAGAGGAAGCCTGGTCTCGATAAGAGTCAGGGCGGTTGACACTGCATAATTTTGTATTATCCATTGATCTCTGTGTAAAATCAAAAGTATATAAGGCCTTTGCAGACAATAGAGGATGGGCAAGTCACTGGACTGGTTTCCCCCATGTCTTTTCTTACTCCATTTTTTGGCTGAATTCCAATCTGGGGCATGGAGGCTCGCCATGTCTACTTACTTGCCCTGGCTTTTAAGATCCACAAGAGAGGGAGCCCAAGGTGGGGCACCCTCCGCTATTCAAACAGGTGCCAGTGGCCTAACATAGATGGTGCAAATCTCTTGTCCTGAGATTTTATTGGTTTTCCATGTAAACCAAGTTATTCAGCCTCTCTTCTCCACTAAATTTTCCTACTATACTATTTCTTCCTAATCTCTCTTTATATTTTTAAATAAATAAGTTTTCCTCGCCATGCCGTCCCCACTTCCAATTACCCTGGATCCACCAGGGCTGGACCCCGGCAGAAGTGTGTTCAATCCCTGGGTCAGGAAGATGCCCTGGAGGAGGACATGACAACCTAGTCCAGTATTCTTGCCTGGACAATCCCATGGACAGAGAAGCCTGGCGGGCTACAGTCCATGGGGTCACACAAAATCAGGCACATTTGTTCCCCTACCACTTTCACACTTTTACTCCAAAATATCTCCCCTGAATATACAGCTGCCATCTCAAACTCCGAATTTCAAAGAACTAGTAGGCTGATTTACTCTCTGATTAAAAAGTACTTATTTCTATTTGAGACTAGTATTCGTTCTTTGGCTTTTCCCTATTTCCTTTTCCTCATCTCTAATCAGACCCCTGGGGCCATCTTGACATTCTTCCTCTCCTGCCTATTTCCTCTCATCCTTCTTCCTCCCTCCTTCCCTTTTCTTCCATTTTACTTCAGTCACACTAGCTACAACCTTCAATATTTCTTGCCTGAAATAGAGCTTTATACCAATATCCTTGTTTTCATTTTTCCTTATTCTATTCTTCCCTATTATATCTAATTGCCATATTTCACCATTCATTTTAGCACACTCAGTTCAGTTCACTTGCTCAGTCATGTCCGACTCTTTGAGACCCCGTGAATCGCAGCACCCCAGGCCTCCCTGTCCATCACCAACTCCCGGAGTTCACTCAGACTCATGTCCATCGAGTCAGTGATGCCATCCAGCCATCTCATCCTCTGTCATCCCCTTCTCCTCCTGCCCCCAATCCCTCCCAGCATCAGAGTCTTTTCCAATGAGTCAACTCTTCGCATCAGGTGGCCAAAGTACTGGAGCTTCCACTTCAGAATCATTCCCTCCAAAGAAATCCCAGGGCTGATCTCCTTCAGAATGGACTGGTTGGATCTCCTTGCAGTCCAAGGGACTCTCAAGAGTCTTCTCCAACACCACAGTTCAAAAGCATCAATTCTTTGGCACTCAGCCTTCTTCACAGTCCAACTCTCACATGACCACTGGGAAAACCATAGCCTCGACTAGACGGACCTTAAGAAAATCTAATTGCCATATTTCACCATTCATTTTAGCACATTGAATAACTCATTATTGCCTACGGAGTTACACTAAATGTCATTGGTATAACCGTGTATCTTCAGCTACAGTTTCACAGCAATGCCTTCCCAAGTCTTGTCTTTCATTTCTCCATTCCTCGGGCTCTGTTCTCCAGCCAAGTGGGATCTTTCATTCTACTCCATACATGCCAAGGAGTCACCAACTTTAGCTTGTCACCTCTGTACACAAATCTTAACTTTCAAAGGCCAGTTGTCTCTATTTATGTTTTGTAAATGACATTGTCTATACCAGTAATTTTTCAGATTCCCCATATATGGATTAATATATGGTGTTTGTTTTTCTCTTTCTGACTTCACTCTGTATGACAGCTTCTAGGTCCATCCACATCTGTACCCAATTTTGTTCCTTTTTATGGCTAGGTAATACTGGATTGTGGGAACAAATGTCTGGATACCAAGGTAGGAAGGCAGGGAGATGGGCTGAGAGATTGGGACTGACTTACATACACTGCTATATACAAAACAGATAACTGATGAGAACCTACTGTATAGCACAGGGAACTCAGTGCTCTGTGTTGTGACCAAACACAATTTTTGGTCACAGTTCTATGGTGACCACAGTTTTGTGGTGACCACAGTTTTGTGGTGACCAAAATTGGAAGGAAATACAGAAAAGAGGGGACGTATATATGCTTGTAGCTGATTCACTTTTCTGCACAGTGGAAACTAGCACAACATTGTAAAGAAACTGTACTCTGATAAAAAATTTTTTTTTAAATGTATAATAATTTTATTGTAAAAGAAAAAATCAATTTCAGATGTTTAGATTACAAAGTTTCACAGGTAGCAAGTTAACACTATTGCATAAACTCTTCATATCATGTCTTTGTTTTTTTTTTTTAATTTTAATTTTTTATTTTTTTTTAAAATTTAAAATCTTTAATTCTTACATGCGTTCCCAAACATGAACCCCCCTCCCACCTCCCTCCCCACAACATCTCTCTGGGTCATCCCCATGCACCAGCCCCAAGCAAGCTGCACCCCACGTCAGACATGGACTGGCGATTCAATTCTTACATGACAGTATACATGTTATAATTCCCATTCTCCCAAATCATCCCACCCTCTCCCTCTCCCTCTGAGTCCAAAAGTCTGGTATATACATCTGTGGCTTTTTTCCTGTCTTGCATACAGGGTCGTCATTGCCATCTTCCTAAATTCCATATATATGTGTTAGTATACTGTATTGGTGTTTTTCTTTCTGGCTTACTTCACTCTGTATAATTGGCTCCAGTTTCACCCATCTCATCAGAACTGATTCAAATGAATTCTTTTTAACGGCTGAGTAATACTCCATTGTGTATATGTACCACAGCTTTCTTATCCATTCATCTGCTGATGGACATCTAGGTTGTTTCCATGTCCTGGCTATTGTAAACAGTGCTGCGATGAACATTGGGGTACATGTGTCTCTTTCAATTCTGGTTTCCTCGGTGTGTATGCCCAGAAGTGGGATTGCTGGGTCATAAGGTAGTAAAAAAAGGCCAGTTGGCTCTCTTCTATGTTCTCCCAAGTTTGCAGCATAACTTGGATTCTTAAGACAATTTTTAAAAGGGGATTTTGCCTTACAGCAGAGAAATAAATGTATCTATTTATATGTATCATCACAACTGATACACTGTATATTTGTCCAGTGTATTGTCATTTATTTTTTACCTCTGCTTAGTGAAACATGTCAGAGCTCTGTACACAGTAGGTAATCAATGAACACTTGGAAACAGGAAAGTGTTCAGTGTCATGTGGGAGAGAGGATTTTAAGTTAAATAAAGTTGGGACTTTGATTTCTCAACTTTCTCGAGCTGTAAAGAACAGGGAGCCTGAGGTTTGTAGCTTTTTCTTTTTATTCTCTCCTCTAAGGAGACAGAAAAGATTGTTTTCTCTCAGAAACTATAATACAGTCAAAAGTTCAGGGAACATTGCTGCAAAAGCAGTTACCCTCATGTATTTACAGCCATTTCTTATTGTTTCATGACGCCTAGAATCTGATGTGTTGGTTGGAGGCCAGAAGAAGTTTACCCAGTTACCAGTGTACATGAGGCTGCAGTGTGAAACTTGTCACCACTCAGAGCAGGTTTCAGATTCCCCAGAAGCATCCATGGTTAGATCAAGTAGTGCATGCCGGATAGATAATAGGTTATGAGTAGACACCTGAGGTCCTAGGAAACATCCTTATAAACTAGACCAAGCTGTTGTACCCATTGGTGCCTCAGTTTCCTCACCTCTGAAATATAATAGGAGCAAGTAACATAACTCCAAGTATTACTATTAGAGTTAAATCAGAAAACATACACAAAAAGAGGATGGGTAGCATGATGGTCAACAACACTGATCTGGCAATCAGAATTAGGTTAGAATCTTTAATTTGTTAATAACAGTGTAATTAGGAACACAGTTTCACCACCTTTCTGACTACCATTAGTCATACTGAACACTCATGGCATTTTGTATCTTATTCATAGCATCGATCAAATTCTAATTTCTTTTATATTTATTTGCACATTTATATCCCCAATCAATTGTAATCTTTCCCTCCTTGAAGCTTTCTTTCAACACTTGGAGTGTTATTTGTGACATTTATTACATTCTAGTTTCTTTTTCAGTTTTTTTTTTTTTTTAACTACACATTCATCTGCCTGGGTGGCTGGAATCTTGAAAGCAGGCTTTAAAAAACTTCATCTTTTATTCAGTACCTAATACAGTGTCTTCCAAATAGTCACTACCCAGAGAAGGATGGATAAATCAGGTCAAATCGTAATGAAGTGAACTTGGCAAAGTTAAGACCAGATGGACGCATGCTCTGGACAAGGCTTTGAGAGACCCAGGGGTCACTCTCCTCTTGTGTGTTACTGGGGGATGGAGGTGTCTTGGTGCCCATCTGCTCCTGATCTAGGGGGCTGACTAAACGAGTAGAAGAGAAGCACTCGAGAGAGAAAAGAGGTAACAAACTCAAAAGTGAAAGTGGACCAAGGCTGGATGAAGGAGCCTGTATATTTATTTTCTACCTATTCCATGTTAAGCATAGAGAACTCAGAGTATTTTTTAAAATTTTATCTTATATTGGGGCATTTGTTGTTGTTCAGTTGCTAAGTCATGTCAGACTCTTTGTGACCCCATGAACTTCACCACCAGACTCCTCTGCCCATGGAATTCTCCAGGCAGGAATATTGCAGTGGGTTGTTATTCCATTCTCCAGGGGATTTTCCCAATCCAGGGACTGAACCTGGGTCTCCTTCATTGCAGGTGGATTTTTTTACCACCGAGCCACCAGGGAAGCCCATATTGAGGTATAGTGGATTAATAAAGTTATGATTGGGATATAGTTGATTAATAAAGTCATGATGGGTTCAGGTGTACAGCAGACTGATTCAGTTATATATATATATATATGTGTGTGTGTGTGTGTATACATACTCTTTTTCAAATTTTTTCCCACTTAAGTTATTACAGAGTACTAAGCAGAGTTACCTGTGCTACACAGTCATTCTTTGTTGGATATCCCATTTTAAATACCTCTATGTATACATGTCCATCCCAGACTCTTAATTTATCCCTCCCCCACCCTTTCCCTGGTAACCATAAATTTGTTCTCTGTGACTCTGTTTCTGTTTTGTAAGTAGGTTCATTTGTATTGTTTTATCACATACAAATGATACGATATTTGCCTTTCTCTGTCTGATTTACTTAGTGTGATAATTTCTAGTTGCATCCATGTTCCTACAAATGGCATTATTGTATTCTTTTTAATGGATGATTAATATCCCATTCTGTATATGTACCATGTCTTCACCCATTCATCTGTCAATGGACATTTAGGTCACTTCAGTATCTTGGCTATTCTGAATAGCGCTGCTATGAACGTTGAGATGTGTGTATCTTTTTGAATTATGGTTTTCTCCAGATATATGCCTAGGAGTAGGATCACTGTATCACATGGTAGCTCTGATTTTAGCTTTTTAAGGTCCCTCCATACTGTTCAAACAGATATTCTCACTGTCTTTGTTTTAGATGTTCCATTGTCTTATGTGAACAAAATTTTTAATAACAAAGAAAACAGTCAAATTGACAGATCACTTGAGGTTTCTCCGAAGTTGCCCAAATTGCAAAACTATTTAAAGAATTTATTATTTGGAAGTAAAGCAAAGTGAAATCCTGCTTTTCTCCCCTTCCTAAGTCTTCTCCATCTCTTTCTGATGACATTTTCTGTTCAAGAGCTTGTTCAACAAAAAGAATCGCATCCCTTGGTTCAGGAGCACCCTCCCCTGACAAGGGCTGTGATGACAAGTGACGTCAGTAGAGGGTTGTGCAATTGAAGTTATGTCTCCGCTGATAATAGACATGGAGCTGGATGCTGAGAAAGTCTTACAGAAAGTCTGCAAGGTCATCTGTTTTACATATGGTAATATACATGCTCCAGTGCTATTCTCTCAAATCATCCCACCCTTGCCTTCCCTCACTGAGTCCAAAAGTCTGTTCTTTACATCTGTGTCTCCTTTGCTGCCTTGCATGTAGGATTGTCATTACCATCTTTCTAAATTTCATATGTGTGTGTTAATATACAGTATTTGTCTTTTTCTGACTTACTTCACTCTGTATAACAGGCTCCAGTTTCATCCACCTCATTAGGACTGACTCAATGTGTTCCTTTTAATAGCTGAGTAATATTCCATTCTGTATATGTACCACAACTTCCTTATCCATTCAGTATTGATGTATGGCAAAAACCATCACAATATTGTAATTATCCTCCAATTAGAATAAATTAATTTTCAAAAAGTCTACAAGGGGCCAGAGTTTGACTCAGGAACCTGAAGTAGAAGCCTGAGTCTTCATCAAGGGAATAATGTCTGTGGCCATGTCCTAGAACAGGTTCTGATATTTGCAGAGACTTCAGAGTTCACTCAATAAACAGGAAGAGTGTGGAATTCTCATTTAAAGGCCAGGAATAGGGAAAACTCTCATTCAACAAAATCTTCAATTTGGTCCCATTATATAACTACCGGAGAAAAGTTAGGTGGAGAGAGAAATTTTTTTAGCTTCTATAACAATCTTTAATGTGATGTTAGGGTCTTCCTGGTGGCCCAGGATTTAGACTTCACCTTCCAATGTAGCGGTGCAGGTTTGATCCCCAGTCTGGGAACTAAGATCCCACATGCCTCGGGGCCAAAAAACCAAAATATAAA
This sequence comes from Capra hircus, assembly GCF_001704415.2. Lineage (NCBI taxonomy): Eukaryota > Metazoa > Chordata > Mammalia > Artiodactyla > Bovidae > Capra > Capra hircus. The sequence continues at coordinate 4,975,966 of NC_030815.1, read as the reverse complement.
AACCAAAAACAATACTGGAACAAATTCAATAAAGACTTTAAATTTGCTCCACAGCAAAAATAAATAAATATTGATATTAAAGTTTGTATGATGAAAAGTCACCAGTATAATTCTGTCTTCCTGTGCTCACATGATACGAACTTTTGCTCTGTTAGCATAAATAGTATTTCCAGATGTGTTACCTACTAAGTACAGCACTATAACCATAGAAGGTATAATCTGGGCTATCATAAGCTACACAGAATGAAAAAAACACAAACATTTAAAAACAGTTTTTGGAGTGCTGTACAGTGTGATTTATTTTAAAAATCACCATTTGAGGGCAGTCCTAAGATGGTGGAGGAATAGAACAGGGAGACCACTTTCTCCCTCACAAATTCCTCAAAAGAACATTTCAACGCTGAGCAAACTCCACAAAACAACTTCTGAATGCTGGTAGAGGACATCAGGCACCCAGAAAAGCAGATCATTGTCTTCAAAAACAGGTAGGAAAAAATATAAAAGACGAAAAAAGAGACAAAGGAGGTGGGGAGGGAGCTCCATCCTGGGAAGGGAAGCCTGTCCCTGGAAGGGAGTTTTAAGAAGAGAGGTTTCCAAACACCAGGAAACACTCTCCCTGCCGAGTCTGTGGCAAGCCTTGGAAGCACAGAGGGCAACATAACAGGCAGGAAAAATAAATAAATAATTAAAACCAAAGATTACAAGCCCAACAGTAACTCCCCCAGTGGAAAAGCAACACAGACACCTGCATCTGCCACTAACAAGTGGGGGCATGGCAGGGAGGCATGGGAGGTACAGGCTGCAGCGCTTTGTAATCGGCAGGAATGCCCCGCCCGTAACCAGAACGAACCAACTTGGGCTAGCAAACCAGACTGTGGGATAGCTACCACGCGAAAAGCTCGAACATAAGACACCGCCAGGACCGCGCACAGAACAAAGGATGGAACGGAAATAGCCGGCAGCAGACCATCTCCTGCTGGGGACAGGCAGCCAGAGCCATAAGGGCTGGAAAGGGGCAATCGCAGCCCCGGAGAGACTTTACCTACCAAACTGCAAGCAGGCTTCTTTGCTAAGACTTCTGGGGGTGCTGGACAGTCACCATCTGCCTCACGGGGGGCGCCAGCGGTCCACCCAGAAAGCTGAGCAGCAGCGGCAGGAAAGGCGACAAGTTGCAGCGACCGCGCTCGCCAAACACCTGGGATACTCGGACCTGGGAAGGGCACAAAACGCAGTCCCAACCGAATCTGCGCCTCTGAGGGCTGCCTGAGCGCTGAACCTGAGCAGCTTAGACTGGGGAGGTGCACGCAGCCTAGAGCCGGCCTCAGACGGTTCCCGGCTGAGCATCATAGAGCCGGAGCAGTTTGTGCGTCTCGAGAAGGGACAGGTCCAGCGGGGCTGAGACACTGTGTGCACACGACAGTGCTATTTGTTTGCAGCATCCCCCCTCCCCACAGCGCGACTGAACAAGTGAGCCTAAAAAAAAAAAAAAGTGCCCACCACCGCCCCGCCCCCCCCCCCCCCCCACCGTGTCAGGATGGAAATCAGACACTGAAGAGACCAGCAAACAGAAGTTAAACAGAGAGAACTGCCTTGGAAGTGACCCCACACTGCCCACAACACCAGAGAAAGGGCCAGATATATCTTTACTATTTTTACAATCATTCCTTTTTTTCCTCTTTTTTCCTTTTTTTTTTTTTTTTTGTTGATGCTGTTGTGGGGTTTTCTTCTTTTTTTTCTAACTTTTAAAAATTGTTCAGTCCTCTATTTCTCCTCTAATTTTTATTTCTATAACCTACTATTACTTTTCAAAAAAAAGACTTTTTTAAAGCAAACACCATATATAGTCTTTGTGTGGTTGTTGGTGTTTCTTAATAATTCTTGTGGCTTTTTTTTTTCTTTTTCCCTTCTTCTTCTTTTCTTTAATATTGTATTTTTGAAAATCCAACCTCTACTCTAGATTTTTAATCTTTCCTTTTTGGTTTTTGTTGTCAATTTTGTACATTTAAAAACCCAAACTTCACTACCCAAGTTTACCTGAGAGCAAGATTACTGGCTTGACCACTCTCTCCTCCTCTGGACTCTCCTTTTTCTCCACCAGGTGTCCTCTGTCTCTTTTCTCCCCCATCTCTTCTCTATCCAACTCTGTGAGTCTCTGTGTGTTCCAGATGGCGGAGAACACCTAAGGAACTGGTTACTGGCAGGATTTGTCTCTCTCCTTCTCATTCCTCTCTCTTATCCTTCTGGCCACCTCTGTCTACTTCCTCCCTCTCCTCTTCCCTGTATAACTCCGTAAATACCTCTGAGCGGTCCAGACTATGGAACGCACATAATGAAGTGACTGCTGGCTAGCTTGCTCGCTCCTCTTTTGATCTCACCGCATCTCATTCCAGTCACCTCTAACTACCCCCTCCCTCTTCTCTTCTCCATGTAACTCAGGGAACCTCTCTGGCTGTCCCTCAATGTGGAGAAACTTTTCATCTTTAACCTAGATGTTTTATCATTGGTGCTGTGTAGATGGAGAAGTCTAGAGGCTACTGTAAAAATAAAACTGAAAACCAGTAGCAGAAGGCTTAAGTCCAAAGCCTGAGAACATCAGAGAACTCCTGAATTCAGGGAACATTAAGCAATAGGAGCTCATCAAATGCCTCCATACCTACACTGAAACCAAGTTCCACCCAAAGGCCAACAAGTTCGGAGCAAGACATAGCACACAAATTCTCCAGCAACACAGGAACACACCCCAGAGCTTCAATATACACCAGCTCAAAGTTACTCCAAAACCATTGACGTCTCATAACCCATTACTGGTCACTCCATTGCACTCCAGAGAGAAGAAACCCAGCTCCACCCACCAGAACTCCAACACAAGCCTCCCTAACCAGGAAACCTTGACAAGCCGCTGATACAACCCCACCCACAGTGAGGAAGCTCCATAATAAAGAGAACACCACAAATTCCCAGAATATAGAAAGGCCACCCCAAACGCAGCAATATAACCAAGATGAAGACACAGAGGAATACTCAGCAGGTAAAGGAACAGGAGAAATGCCCACCAAACCAAACAAAAGAGGAAGAGATAGGAAATCTACCTGAGAAAGAATTCTGAATATTGGTAGTGAAAATGATCCAAAATCTTGAAATCAAAATGGAATCACAGATAAATAGCCTGGAGACAAGGATTGAGAAGATGCAAGAAAGGTTTAACAAGGACCTAGAAGAAATAAAAAAGAGTCAAAATATAATGAATAACGCAATAAATGAGATCAGAAACACTCTGGAGGCAACAAATAGTAGAATAATGGAGGCAGAAGATAGGATTAGTGAAATAGAAGATAGAAGGGTAAAAATAAATGAATCAGAGAGGAATAAAGAAAAATGAATTAAAAGAATGAGGACAATCTCAGAGACCTCCAGGACAATATGAAATGCTCCAACATTCGAATTATAGGAGTCCCAGAAGAAGAAGGCAAAAAGAAAGACCATGAGAAAATCCTTGAGGAGATAATAGTTGAAAACTTCCCTAAAATGGGGAAGGAAATAATCACCCAAGTCCAAGAAACCCATAGAGTTCCAAATAGGAAAAACCCAAGGTGAAACACCCCAAGACACATATTAATCAAATTAACAAAGGTCAAACACAAAGAACAAATATTAAAAGCAGCAAGGGGAAAACAACAAATAACACACAGGGGAATCCCATAAGGATAACAGCTGATCTTTCAGTAGAAACTCTTCAGGCCAGGAGGGAATGGCAAGACATACTTAAGGTGATAAAAGAAAATAACCTACAGCCCAGATTACTGTACCCAGCAAGGATCTCATTCAAATACGAAGGAGAAATCAAAAGCTTTCCAGACAAGCAAAAGCTGAGAGAATTCAGCACCACCAAACCAGCTCTCCAACAAATGCTAAAGGATATTCTCTAGGCAGGAAACACAAAAAGGGTGTATAAACCCGAACCCAAAACAATAAAGTAAATGGCAGTGGGATCATACTTACCTTAAATGTAAATGGGTTGAATGCCCCAACCAAAAGGCAAAGACTGGCTGAATGGATACAAAAACAAGACCCCTCTATATGCTGCTTACAAGAGACCCACCTCAAAACAAGGGACACATACAGACTGAAAGTGAAGGGCTGGAAAAAGATATTCCATGCAAATAGAGACCAAAAGAAAGCAGGAGTGGCAATACTCATATCTGATAAAATAGACTTTAAAACAAAGGCTGTGAAAAGAGACAAAGAAGGCCGCTACATAATGATCAAAGGATCAATCCAAGAAGAAGATATAACAATTATAAATATATATGCACCCAATATAGGAGCACCGCAATGTGTAAGACAAATGCTAACAAGTATGAAAGGGGAAATTAACGATAACACAATAATAGCGGGAGACTTTAATACCCCACTCCCACCTATGGACAGATCAACTAAACAGAAAATTAACAAAGAAACGCAAACTTTAAATGATACATTAGACCAGTTAGACCTAATTGATATCTATAGGACATTTCACCCCAAAACAATGAATTTCACCTTTTTCTCAAGTGCTCACGGAACCTTCTCCAGGATAGATTACATCCTGGGCCATAAATCTAACCTTGGTAAATTAAAAAAAATCAAAGTCATTCCAACAATCTTTTCTGACCATAATGCATTAAGATTAGATCTCAATTACAGGAGAAAAACTATTAAAAATTCCAACATATGGAGTCAGAACAACACACTTCTGAATAACCAACAAATCAAAAAAGAAATCAAAATATGCCTAGAAATGAATGCAAATGAAAACACAACAACCCAAAACCTGTGGGACACTATAAAAGCAGTGCTAAGAGGAAAGTTCATAGCAATACAGGCATACCTCAAGAAACAAGAAAAAAGTCAAATAAATAACCTAACTCTACAACTAAAGCAACTAGAAAAGGAAGAAATGGAGAAACCCAGAGTGAGTAGAAGGAAAGAAATCTTAAAAATTAGGGCAGAAATAAATGCAAAAGAAACAAAGGAGATCATAGCAAAAATCAACAAAGCCAAAAGCTGGTTCTTTGAAAGGATAAATAAAATTGACAAACCATTAGCCAGACTCATCAAGAAACAAAGAGAGAAAAATCAAATCAATAAAATTAGAAATGAAAATGGAGAGATCACAACAGACAACACAGAAATACAAAGGATCATAAGAGACTACTATCAGCAATTATATGCCAATAAAATGGACAATGTGGAAGAAATGGACAAATTCTTAGAAAAGTACAACTTTCCAAAAGTGAACCAGGAAGAAACAGAAAATCTTAACAGAACCATCACAAGCATGGAAACTGAAACTGTAATCAGAAATCTTCCAGCAAACAAAAGCCCAGGTCCAGACGGCTTCACAGCTGAATTCTACCAAAAACTTCGAGAAGAGCTAACACCTATCCTACTCAAACTCTTCCAGAAAATTGCAGAGGAAGGTAAACTTCCAATCTCATTCTATGAGGCCACCATCACCCTAATACCAAAATCTGACAAAGATGCCACAAAAAAAAGAAAACTACAGGCCAATATCACTGATAAACATAGATGCAAAAATCCTCAACAAAATTCTAGCAATCAGAATCCAGCAACACATTAAAAAGATCATACACCATGACCAAGTCGGCTTTATCCCAGGGATGCAAGGATTCTTCAATATCCGCAAATCAATCAGTGTAATTCACCACATTAACAAATTGAAAAATAAAAGCCATATGATTATCTCAATAGATGCAGAGAAGGCCTTTGACAAAATTCAACATCCATTTATGATAAAAACTCTCCAGAAAGCAGGAATAGAAGGAACATACCTCAACATAATAAAAGCTATATATGACCAACCCACAGCAAACATTATCCTCAATGGTGAAAAATTGAAAGCATTTCCCCTAAAGTCAGGAACAAGACAAGGGTGCCCACTTTCACCACTACTATTCAACATAGTTCTGGAAGTTTTGGCCACAGCAATCAGAGAAGAAAAAGAAATAAAAGGAATCCAAATTGGAAAAGAAGTAGTAAAACTCTCACTGTTTGCAGATGACATGATCCTCTACATAGAAAACCCTAAAGACTCCACCAGAAAATTACTAGAGCTAATCAATGAATATAGTAAAGTTGCAGGATATAAAATCAACACACAGAAATCCCTTGCATTCCTATACACTAATAATGGGAAAGTAGAAAAAGAAATTAAGGAAACAATTCCATTCACCATTGCAACAAAAAGAATAAAATACTTAGGAATATATCTACCTAAAGAAACTAAAGACCTATATATAGAAAACTATAAAACACTGATGAAAGAAATCAAAGAGGACACTAATAGATGGAGAAATATACCATGTTCATGGATTGGAAGAATCAATATAGTGAAAATGAGAATACTAGCCAAAGCAATCTATAGATTCAATGCAATCCCTATCAAGCTACTAGTGATATTTTTCACCAAACTAGAAAAAATAATTTTAAGATTTGTATGGATATACAAAAAAACCTCGAATAGCCAAAGCAACTCTTGAGAAAGAAGAATGGAACTGGAGGAATCAACTTGCCTGACTTCAGGCTCTACTACAAAGCCACAGTCATCAAGACAGTATGGTATTGGCACAAAGACAGAAATATGGATCAATGGAACAAAATAGAAAGCCCAGAGATAAATCCACACACATATGGACACCTTATCTTTGACAAAGGAGGCAAGAATATACAATGGAGTAAAGACAATCTCTTTAACAAGTGGTGCTTGGAAAACTGGTCAACCACTTGTAAAAGAATGAAACTAGATCACTTTGTAACACCACACACAAAAATAAAGTCAAAATGGATTAAAGATCTAAATGTAAGACCAGAAACTATAAAACTCCTAGAGGAGAACATAAGCAAAACACTCTCTGACATAAATCACAGCAGGATCCTCTATGATCCATCCCCAAGAATTCTGGAAATAAAAGCAAAAATAAACAAATGGGATCTAATTAAAATTAAAAGCTTCTGCACAACAAAGGAAAATATAAGCAAGGTGAAAAGACAGCCTTCTGAATGGGAGAAAATAATAGCAAATGAAGCAACTGACAAACAACTAATGTCAAAAATATACAGGCAACTTATGCAGCTCAATTCCAGAAAAATAAACGACCCAATCAAAAAATGGGCCAAAGAACCATATAGACATTTCTCCAAAGAAGACATATGGATGGCTAACAAACACATGAAAAGATGCTCAACATCACTCATTATTAGAGAAATGCAAATCAAAACCACAATGAGGTACCATTTCACACCAGTCAGAATGTCTGCGATCCAAAAGTCTACAAGCAATAAATGTTGGAGACGGTGTGGAGAAAAGGGAACCCTCCTACACTGTTGGTGGGAATGCAAACTAGTACAGCCACTATTGAGAACAGTGTGGAGATTCCTCAAAAAATTGCAAATAGAACTGCCTTATGACCCAGCAATCCCACTTCTGGGCATACACACCGAGGAAACCAGAACTGAAAGAGACACTTGTACCCCAATGTTTATCGCAGCACTGTTTATAATAGCCAGGACATGGAAACAACCTAGATGTCCATCAGCAGATGAATGGATAAGAAAGCTGTGGTACATATACACAATGGAGTATTCCTCAGCCATTAAAAAGAATACATTTGAATCAGTTCTAATGAGATGGATGAAACTGGAGCCTATTATACAGATTGAAGTAAGCCAGAAAGAAAAACACCAATACAGTATACTAACACATATATGTAGAATTTAGAAAGATGGCAATGATGACCCTGTATGCAAGACAGCAAAAGAGACACAGATGTATAGAGTGGACTTTTGGACTCAGAGGGAGAGGGAGAGGGTGGGATAATTTGGGAGAATGGCACTGAAACATGTATACTATCATGTAAGAAACGGATCGCCAGTCTATGTTTGATACAGGATACAGGATGCTTGGGGCTGGTGCACAGGGATGACCCAGAGAGATGTTATGGGAAGGGAGGTGGGAGCGGGGTTCATGTTTGGGAATGCATGTACACCCGTGGTGGATTCATGTCAATGTATGGCCAAACCAATACAGTATTGTAAAGTAAAATAAAGTAAAAATAAAAATTAAAAAGAAAATCACCATTTGAAAATCTACTGTAGGTCTCTCCAAGTGTTTCAATAGATTAGGCAAGATTTTTCATGTTAATGAATCAGTCACTCTTGTTTATTGTCATTGTCATCAAGTTCTGTCGGACTCTTTTTAACCCCATAGATTGTAGCCCACCAATGGGTTTTCCTCTGTCCATGGGTTTTCCCAGGTAAGAATACTGAACTGGATTGCCATTTCCTTCTTCAGAGGATCTTTCTGACCCAAGGATTGAAACTGAGTTTCCCACATTCGCACACTGGTTCTTTATCACTGAGCCACCTGAGAAGCTCAATGAATCATCCCCCATGGTTAAAAATAACACAAAATAAATCCTTTTCATACTAGAAGTTTTCTCCCTCCCTTCCTTTTCTTTAATCCTCTCTGTTTCTTGCGCATGAATTATTATATAGTTTTAGGTAATTTTAGCAAAATTTATATAAACCATGAACAATCCCAGTATTTTCTTTTCAGTAAATGTGGACTAGAACATGAAGGATATCATAGTGCCTTTGAAAAATATATACCCAGGGTAATGACATGTTATTATGAAAGGAAAAGGTGACTTTGAAGAGGCCAGTGACACGTTTACAACTGCAGCCCAGAGGTGTCTCCTGGAAAGCAGGAATAATTGCCTACACACAGGATAGAGTTTTCTTTGCTCTTTCAGTGGCATCGTCATTTGATGAAAAGATTTCCTTTGACATGTGCACCTCATACTTTGGATGACTAAGAAAAAGATGAAGCTCACACAGGAATTTGTATCCAAAGTATATGTGTGTGTATAGACATTCCAGGACATGGTTATGTTATCTGACAGTCATTCAAACTTGCAACTTCACTTCAGAGCTCAAACAACCAGACAGTAGAAAACAAAGCTGATAGAAGATATCCAGTGCAGCCTCAAGAGTGTCAGACCTCAATAACCACAAAAATGAGATGAGGTTTTTTGAGGTATGATAGTGTTGCATTAGCCTTAGACCTGAAACTTCACACACTTGAAAGCCCATGACAAAATTCCCAGTCAGTGGTTCTTTCTAAAGAGATGAACGTACTGTTGGGGGGAAAACGCTCACCTTGCTATTTTAGAAAGAATGATGGGACTGACCGAAATGAAAAGACATTTATTTGTGCAAATAAATGCCCAGGATGAATAGCAAAGTAGGGCTTCCTAGGTGGTGCAGTGGTAAAGAATCTGCATGCAATGCAGGAGATGTGGCTTTGATCCCTGGGTCGATAAGATCCCCTGGAGGAGGAAATGGCAACCCACTCCAGTACTCTTGCCTGGAGAATCCCATGGACAGTGGAGCCCGGCTGGCTACAGTCCATGGGGTCACAAAAGAGTCAGACATGACTTAAATAAACAACAGCAGTTCTAGGACAGCATGTAGGACAGAGTACTGCTTTCCTGTGGACTGGACCACTGAAGGGGAACTGCTGTTATAATTCAGCCCCAGTTTGCATTCATCTGTAAACCTCTTTGTAATCTCTAGCATCTTTAAACAATGTCATTTCTCTGTCTTGCTTTTCCTGACTTCTTACTTATAGCCCGAAGAGAGAGTTAAGATTTACTAAGCCATTTAAAAATGAATCCATTGGTAATTTGGATATTATTCAACAACAGATCAAAATGAACATTTTTTTTTTAGGTGTAGAGCATGGGGAAAACCAATGAAATATACATGCAAATGATAGCAGTTATGAGGATCTTATATATAATTGTTTAAATCATACTCAGGTGTTCAGGAGGGCTTGTTTGCTGTGACTTTCACTGTCCTGTAGAGGAAATTCAGAGGGGTTTCTTCTTTGCTATATGTATTATCAAAGAAATCACTGAACGGTTCCAGGGCATTCACTAGACCATGTCACTGGGCACTGGAACATGATTGAAAATAGGATAAATAGTTGTGATGACGGCAAACTGTGTCTGGTCAGTGGAACATGACTAAAAACAGACAGTTGTCATGAAAGCAAAATGTGCCTTGATTCCTTGCATGTTTTCTTTAGAATCTCCTTTTTAAAGAAAATGTTTATTTACTTCACTTACTTGGCGGCACCTGGTCTTGGTGGAAGCATGCAGGCTTGTTGATCTTTGCTGCGGCAGGCAGCATCGTTAGTTATCATGAGAATTCTCTGGGGTGGCATGTGGGATCTGGTTCCCTGACCAGGGACTGAATCTGGGCTCCTTGCATTGGGAGCAAGGAGTCTTAGACACTGGACCACCAGGGAAGTTCCTCCTCAGAATCTCTTTTCATCATCATCAAATATGTAGCAGCCCCACACTTTCCCTACCATCGCATTCATGGTCAATCATGTTTAACCCTTTGTGACCCCATGGACCATAGCCCGCCAGGCTCCTCTGTTCATGGGATTCTCCAAACAAGAATAGTGAAGTGAGGTGACATTTTCTTCCTCCAGGGGATCTTCCTGACCCACGGATTGAGCCTGGGTCCTTGCATAGGCAGGCAGACTCTTTATCACTGAGCCACCTGGTAATCCCTTCCCTACCATATCATAGCAGAAAATGAGATGCCCAGGCAGTCAGCATTTATAGAGAAGTCTGCTGTTGGCTCCATGTGAGACACCGCCTGTTCCAAACCCATCCTTTTGGCTACGAGGGCCAATAGGATTCATTATATTAGTTTTACTTATATATTTGTGACACTTGTAACTCCACCAGGGTGCCTGAAGGGTACAGAAAGCCTGCCAATTGAATTCACTCAAAGGATATATTAAGATTGGATGCAAATACCTCATAATAATAAAGGGTTTTGTTTATCCATTTATTATTCTGTTTACCCATTTGCCTGGTTTCATTCTCTGTGTATACGCCTGACTTGGGGATCTTTGGAGAAAGAAGGGCAGATGTAAGACTTGGTTCCAGATGGAAAGATGAATAATTGATCTAGAGGTGCATGTGGGAACAACTTGTTCAGGCCATGTGCATCCCAGCCTTATGGTAGCAGTAGAGGGGTTGTTAGGCAAAAATGGAATTACTGACTTATGGTATATTGTACTTACTTGATCTCTTGTTTGCTGTTAAAAGATGTCTTCATATCTGTTTGATCACCTGAAGGTTATACCCACTTTGGGGGTTATATTTCAATTCAAGTTAAAACATATTTTTTCTTCTTCATATCTATTATGTCTGGGAGTCCAGACAGGATCTAGGGAAAGTCAGGATGAGTAAATCAGTCACCTTTAAAGCTTGCTATATAGTAGCCTCATTATCTGAGTTCTTTCATTCTTGAGATGCTGTTATAAATGTTATTATAAAAGACCTTATTGTTAAAAATACATGCCAATTCTCTTTTTCCTGTCTCTTCATCAAGTACAGAATTCATACACACACAATCTACACCCAAACAATATAATCACACACACACACACACACACACACACACACACACATCTATCAGTTATTCCCATCATCCATGTGGTGGCTTCCCTGGTGGCTCAGACAGTAAATAATCCACCTACAATGCAGGAGACCTGGATTCAATCCCTGGGTCAGGAAGAGCCCCCGGAGAAGGGGATGGCAACCCACTCCAGTATTGCCTGGAGAATTCCATGGACAGAGGAGACTGGTGGGTTACAGCCCATGGGGTCACATAGAGTCGGACTTGACTGAGCAGCTAACACATCATCCTTGTAACTCCATATAACTGTGTAACTCTGTGTATCTGTCTATCATCTATGTGCCTACTTGCTGATTCAGGACAACCCAATCCAGCAGATAGCTATGTCTCAGTCTCACCAAAAGGAGGTGAGACTCACCTTCCCTTCTACTAAACAGCCAGGAACTTGGAGACTTGGAGGCCTCGGTTATTGTTTCCTGAGAGTAAATATTAAGAGGTCTCATCGCGGAGCACTGAGCTGAGCTTCCTGTGCTTCATAGCAGGTTCTAGATGGGTGGGATGGAGGGGATGGGAGGGAGCCCCATGAGGGAGGGGACGTCTGTGCACATATAGCTGATCAATTCATTGTACAGCAGGGACTAACAACACGGTAAAGCAATTATATATATATATAAAAGATGTCTCCTGATTGAAACACTAGAGTCTTGGAGAACAACTCCTCTTTCTTGCTGAGGAAAAAAAAAGGATGTTATGGAAGGGTGGGGGTTCCCTGAAAAACTGGATCCTGTTCATGAAAAGAAACTTGCAAAGATCCAGGCTCCTGAGGCATGTGGTGTCTGGTTGGGATGGACTCTGAGACCGTCCATCTGGGATGCCCTGGGAGCATCCTTGGTGACCAAGACTGGGTCAGAGGACATGGAAGTCACGATCGAGGGCTGCCCACCTTCAACTGAAACACTGGGATTTGTCAAGAACAAGTAAGGATGAGAAACGTGTTGTCCTGGAGACTGGATGTTTCCTGATCTTTCCAGTCTTTGTGCTTCTCCAGATCTTCTCATAGAACTCCAGGAGTGGTAGGGGAAGGGAGTTTTGCAAAAAGAGACTAGATTTTCTGCCAGTTTTGCTGCTTGGGAATGGAACCAAATACAATTTTATTTGGGAAAATAAATGTGATTTTTCTCAGATCAAAGTCTCATGAAACAAACGTGTACCAATTAGGCAAGCATAGTTTCATATGTGATAGAAAGCTCTACATAGAATATCAGTGAAACTTTGATAAATAGGCAGGAACAAATAAAAGTAAGAACAAATGGGTGTTATTAAAAAAAGAAAAGAAAAGCTTGGTTACAACAGAAAGAAGGATTGAGTGACAGATTAAATAAGGAACATTTTCTCAACTACCTGTAATTAACTGAAATTTCTTGTCCTCTAATGTAAGAGGCTCATGTCCGAATTTCCAAATCTTTATAAAAGGCCAAATAGCGATGTTACCAGTTATGAGCAGAGGATGGTAGCAGAGAGCTCTTCTTAAAGTCTGATCCAGGCACTGGATCAAAATTCAGGCACTCTATATTTTTAAGCTGTTTCTGATACATAAACTCATTTTTTCATGACATATTTTAGGTCTTCATTTAAAGAAATGAAGGTGAGTCTCCAGTGTCAGCCAGTGGTATCTGTTTTTATTTTTTGCTACTTGTGTTGTTTTATTTTATTGAAGTATAGCTGGCTTACAATGTTGTTAATTTCTGTTGTACAGCAAAGTGACCCAGTTTTACACATACACACACACACACACACACACACACACACACACACACACTTTTTAATATTCTTTTCCATTATGGTTCATCACAGGATATTGAACATTGTTTCCCATGCTCTGCAATAGGACCTCATTGTTTATTCATCCTATATATAATAGGCAGTGATATTGTATGGCTGTATTAAAGGATCAGACATTGTCTGATTTTACTAAATGCTCAGGCTTACTTTTGGGAAACTGATTATTTTAGATCCTCATATCTAGTTAAAAAACCTGTGACATGAATCTGAGTAGGGGGGGCGTTAAACAGTTCCGCAGCGGAGGTTACAAGTCAGACTGACTTGTTATATAGCATATTTTCAGTCCTCCTCAAGGGATTAATAACTGTCAGTAGCCATGGGAGAGTTGCAAATTGGATTTATAGCATTAGCATTCTTGCCATCCATCATAAAACTAATTGTAAAGAGCAGGGTAATAAATAGAATGAAGCTCTCTGCTTTCATTTGGAGGAGAACTTAATAGAAAGAGCATCTTCAGTTTATAAAATTAGCTTCATTGATACGGATAATACACTTAGGGGAGTAAGTGGGCAGTGGTTTAAAAAGATGCCACCTTCTCATATTGGCAACTAAAACACATCGTTTTCTCAGTGTTGTCTCAGCTTTTTCTAGGTGGAAGCGAGGGGAGGGGAGCTGTTTATAGAAAAGAGCAGAACTGTGTTACAGAAAAGAGCAAAAGAGGTTTTTTTTTTTTTTTTATGGAAAGAGCTAAACACGAGAAGGTGTGTCATGTAAAAAGAACAGAGGTGTGTCTCACCTCCTCTCTTGTGAGGGAAGAATTTGGGTCACTGTGAGAAGTGAGCCAAGCTTTGTAGTTATCCGATTTCACAGGTGATCTTGTTTCCTAGCAGTGTGCTGAGGGGTCCTAGCTTGGCCCAGACTTGGCCAGTCCTGGCAGCTGAGCTGACACCTGGCCCAGCGGTCCTGGCCCAGTGACTGAAAGGCTTCCCGGGCCCCCCAGGCAGAATGCACTGTGGCATGGCATGGGCCAGAATGCTTCTGAGAAACTAACTGCTTCTCATGGTAGGTTTGAAACCACATATTCCCTCCGGAATACCTTTTTAAAACTAAAATTCTGCTCATGGTTGACCTCACCTGTTTTTGTTGAACCGAACCCATTAATCAAATATATCCCAGAGGTGGCTAATGATCTTTCAGAATTCTAATAGAAGCAGAAAGTCAAGGACGGTACAAATTGATCTACATCATCTGCCTTGTTAGGTTGACAATGCAGGCAGCACTTCCCGCATCTTCTAAGAATAAGAGCCTACCTGATTAGCAGAGGTCTGATGTCTCAACAACCAGGGTTTTATGTACCTGTCTATGGTTCAATAAAATCAGTGCTGTATTTCATAGAAAGTACTACGTGGCACATCTTTTCTGAATGTTATCAAATTTTCCTCTCTAATATTTGAAAATGCTTCCCTGGTGGCTCAGATGGTAAAGAATCTGCCTGCAATTTGGGAGACCTAGGGTCTCAATCTCTGGGTTGGAAAGATCTCCTGAAGAAGGGAATGGCTACTCACTCCACTATTCTTGTCTGGGGAATCCCATGGACAGAGGAGCCTGGTGGGCTACAGTCCATGGGGTTGCAAACAGTTGGACATGACTGAGCAGCTAACACACACCTACATGCATGTCAAACTATACAGTACAACCTATTTATGTCATTGTGAAAAATACATTGTTCTGCTAGACCTCACAGAGAAGGCAATGGCACCCCACTCCAGTACTCTTGCCTTGAAAATCCCATGGGTGGAGGAGCCTGGTGGGCTGCAGTCCATGGGGTTGCTGAGGGTTGGACACGACTGAGCGACTTCACTTTCACTTTTCACTTTCATGCATTGGAGAAGGAAATGGCAACCCACTCCAGTGTTCTTGCCTGGAGAATCCCAGGGATGGGGGAGCCTGGTGGGCTGCCGTCTATGGGGTCGCACAGAGTCGGACATGACTGAAGTGACTTAGCAGCAGTAGCCAGACTTCAGTGATTAAGAATTCGTGTCTCTTTACTGTATTGAACTTTTAATATGGTAGCTATTAGCTGAAACACAGGAATAATAAGTGATGGTTAATGATCTGAACAGCTGTGATGAACCACAGCCTCAGTTCAAGCTTCATCCCTGGGTATTTGGAGCCTTAGAATTTAGCTTTTCAATAGATCCAAGAAAGATGAATATACTAAAATAGGTGGAGAAATTTTCTTCTACAGAAAGTTGGATTCAGATCCTCTGTGGTCTACCTATCATTGCTTTAAATAGTTAAAAAAGAATGCAAGGGGTGGGGAGAGGAGGGAGGGGAGAGAGATAGGGAGAATGAGATTCAAGACTCTTACAAGGTGGGATATCTAGGTTTTTACTGAGCATGGGAAATTTGTTTACAGTTCAGACTTAACCAAAGGGAAGCACTAGGGAGAAATCATATGTTCTTGGCAGTTGTAATGAAATTCCTTTAGAGAGAGTCCAGCTTAGTTGAGAATAAACTCTGATAAAGGTGCTGCTTGGGATGAACTGGTGTTGGGAGGGATCCTAGTTTTCCAGCAGAAAGAGAAAAAAGTTACCCTGAGGAGGGCAGGAGAAGAGCAGTGGGGCCAAAGTGAACCTTGTTTCTGTTCAGGGCTTCGGGGCACTGTTTTTGGCGTCACGTTTAAGTATTCTGAAAACGTGATGCCCCCAACCTCAAGAATGGCGTAATAATTACAAAACCTATATTTTGTCAATAGTAATAGACTTTGGTACTATGAGTAAGATCTCACTTCTGTGATCTGTTTTTTTTAATTAATTTTTGGCTGTGCTGGGTGTTCATCGTCATGCAGGCCTTTTCTCTGGCACAGGGGCTACTTTGCAGGTGCAGTGTGAGGGCTTCTCATTGTGCTGGCTTCTCTTGTTGCAGACCACAGGCTCAGTAGTTGTGGTGCCTGGGGCTTAGCTGCTCTGCGGCATGGGGGTTCTTCCTAGACTAAGGATCGAACCCATGTCCTCTGCATTGACAGGCGGATTCTTTACCACTGAGCCACCAGAGGAACTCTCACTTTTATGATCTTTTTAAAGTATAAACCAAATCATGACTTAGGCTTCCTTCAAAATTCTCTCCCAGGTTCTTCCATGACACCTAGAATAAAATCTGTCTCTTATGGTTTTCAAGGCCCTGGAGGACCTAGCTCTTGCCTGTCTCTTAAACACATCCAGTCATCCCTGCTTTTTGCTGTTCCCACTGGATAAAACCCCCCTCTCTGCATGAGGCTTCCCTGGTGGCTCAGATGGTAAAGAAAATGCCTGCAATGCAGGAGATCCATGTTTGATCCATGGGTCAGGAAAATCCCCTGGAGAAGCAAGTGGCAACCCTTTCAGTATTCTTGCATGGAAAATTCTGTGGACAAAGGAGCCCAGTGGGCTAGAGTCCACACTAAACACTACATCCCCATGCCCCCCTCCCCAGCCCTCTACCCCCAGGCCCTGGCATCTACTACTATACTTTCTGACTCTGTGAGTTTGACTATTCTAGGAACCTCACATAAGTGGAATCAGTATTTGCACTAATGTATATTGGAATGCATTTTTAAGGTTAATGCATGTCCTACAGACAGACTTTACCTTCTTTTTTTCCCCTTGTGCTATACAGTAGGTTCTCATTAGTTATCTGTTTCATACATAGTAGTGTGTATATCGGAGAAGGCAATGGCACTGGACTCTAGTACTCTTGCCTGGAAAATCCCATGGATGGAAGAGCCTGGTAGGCTGCAGTCCATGAGGTCGCTAAGAGTCAGACACGACTGAGAAACTTCACTTTGACTTTTCACTTTCATGCACTGGAGAAGGAAATGACAACCCACTCCCGTATTCTTGCCTGGAGAATCCCAGGGACAGGGGAGCCTGGTGGGCTGCCGTCTATGGGGTTGCACAGTTGGACACGACTGAAGCGACTTAGCAGCAGCAGCAGTGTGTATATGTCAGTCTCAGTCACACAATTTACCCCCACCCCATTCATTTTTCATTTTATTGTCTTTCCCCTCATACTGCCTGTCTCTTGTCCTAGGAAATAAGCCTTATATACACAGGGGGCTTCCCCTGCCATCTATGTGGATTTCAGTTGCCTGGCATAGCATCTGGTACCCATGGAAGATGGATACTGTTGACTAGCTCTACAAAGGCTCTATTGCATCCAGGAAGCACCAGAAGTGGGACTATAGCATTTCAGTGGCTGTGGGGAGGGGACGGTGCTGGGCACTGGAAGGCCAGGGACTGTGTGTCTTAATGGGGGTCTGGATTGCCATCCTTCTTCTAGAGAAGCTCTGCCTGTTGTCATTTTCCATATTAGCCTTCCTGATAATATTTCAACCAAGCAAAGTATAGTGAAGCTTAAAAAATGCTTAAAAGTTGCTGAGAATAGATGAAGAATTCCCTTTCACTGATGCAGCCACTGTGGAGAACAGTATGAGTCTTCTTTAAAAAGGAGGAATAAACGACCTTGTGACCCAGCAATCCCAATACCCCGAGGAAATAATAACTCAAAAAGACACATGTACCCCGTTGTCCATGTGGCACTATTTACAATAGCCAAGACATGGAAGCAACCTAGATGTCCATTAACAAATGAATGGATAAAGAAAATGAGGTACACATACACAGTGGAATATTACTTAGCCATAAAGAGGAGGAATGCATTCAAGTCAGTTCTAGTGAGGTGGATGAACCTAGAGCCTGTTATAGACAGTGAAGTAAGTCAGAAAGAGAAAACCAAGTATCCTATATTAACACATATTATATATGGAATCTAAGAAAATAGTACTGATGAACCTATTTACAGGGCAGGAATAGACACTCAGACATGGAGAACAGACTTATGAGCACAGCAGGGGCAGGAGATGGTGGGACAAATTGAGAGAGTAACACTGAAATAAAGACATTGAGATGTGTAAAACATATAGCTAATGAGAAGTTGCTATATGACAAACTAGAGGGGTGGGATGAGGTGGGAGGGAGGGGACATGTGTATACCTATGGCAGACTTATGTTGATTTATGATGGGAACCCATACAACATTGTAGAGCAACTAACCTCCAATGGAAAAAAAAAAAAAAGTACCTACCTCACTCACAAAAGAAATTCCTGTTTGCATTTGATATGGTTTTAGTGACAACTATCATTTTATTATGAGTGTATCCTTAACTGAGGGAAAAATGAGGAAAAGAACAGCTAAATTTTAACACTGGAAACCTCCTGTATAAAAAACTCCTTGTCAGTGGCCCAGTTTAACCCCAGCCAGTTGTTTCTCATGAGGCTGAGGAGTGAGGCCATCTCTTCTCAGGGTCCTGAGTGGGTAGGGATGCCCAACATGTTTTGCCAACATGCCTCAAGAGTAGCTTGCAGGAGGCATTTTGTGCAAGCTTCTGTTACCCTGCTTTAACTGACAGCGCTTCCTCTTGCCTTTTATGTTAGCCTAGTGCACTGGCTTTCCTGTGCTCAAACCATCCTTGCATTTTTGTTGTTGTTGTTGTAGACTTTATGTAAAATAAGTGAAGCTTTTCTTAAATCACTGTTAATTGGGTCCACTGCACCCTTATACAAATTCGCACATACACACAATCTCTATTTCCCTGAAACACTGTAAATTTGATAGCGTTTTTTCTGTTTACTGATAACCTGAAGCCTCAAGGAGTTGAGCGTTTGGCTCCCCAGGTAGTACTAGTGGTAAAGAACCCTCCTGCCAATGCAGCAGACATAAGGGATTTGGGTTTGATCCCTGGGCAGGGAAGATCCTATGGAGAAGGAAATGGCAACCCATTCCAGTATTCTTGACTGGAGAATCTCATGGACAGAGGAGCAGTCCATGAGGTTGCAAAGAGTTGGACATGAGTGAAGTGACTTAGCACACTCATGCCCTCCCTCAACTTTCTCCATCTCTCCTGCTCTCTCCCCCTGACATAAGCATCACTGTGCATGCTAGGTCGCTTCCATTGTGTCCAACTCTTTGCTGCCTCATGGACTGTAGCTTACCAGGTTCCTCTGTCCATAGGATTTCACTGGCAAGAATACTGGAGTGGGTTGCCGTACCCTCTTCCAGGGGATCTTCCTGACCCAGGGGTTGAAACTGTGTCTCTCTCTCAAGTCTCCTGCATTGGCAGGCAGGGTCTTTACCACACTGGTGAGAGCCTATTCTGTCCCAGGCATATTACACATTCTGGGGAAGGCAGAATCCTTATCCTCTCAAGTTTAAAAACATGAGGTTGAAAATTAGGGAGAAGATGTTACATTGTCTGTGGGCAACCAGAGGCTTCATCTCCACCTCAGGCATACCTGCCAATGTCTTGGGGAAACTGAAGATGATAAGGGACCTTAGGAGAGGTGAAGAGATGATAAAAGAATAGGTACATGGTTGGGACGTTATTACTTTGAAGTCGAGACTGAAGCCTTCCTGCTACTTCCAAGGAGCCTGAAAACCAAGATGCAGATAGTTTGGCTTTGAGCCATGTCTTACTTGGCATTGACTTGGTATTGATTCTGCTCTGACAGAAAACAATGGGCTGCCAAAGTGTGCCAAGCTGAGTTGCAGGAAGAGGTTAAAAATGTTTGTGCTGAAATGAGCTATGGACAATGAGCCTTTAGCTTGAAAAGAAAAGTAACTCCCCTGAGGAGTGGATACTTCCTGGCAATTTCGTATGGAGATGGAGGAGGGCAAATCTCAGTAGACATGATTTTGGAAGAGCTGTATCATCTATTCCCAAAGCCAGGATTAGATCATAATGTAGTCTCAAAATATAACAAAAAAGACAAACACCCCTTTCCCTCTTATTTTCTCCCTTTGTTCATTCATTCAGTCACTAAGTCATGTCTGACTCTGTGACCCCATGGACTGTAGCCCACCAGGCTCCTCTGTCCATGGGCTTCTCCAGGCAAGAATACTGGAGTGGGTTGCCATTTCTTCCTCCAGTAGATCTTGCTGTCCCGGGGATCAAACCCAGGCTTCCTGCATTGGCATTTGGATTCTTTATTGTCTGAGGCACAAGGGATGCCCTATATTTCTCCAGGTGATCACAAATGTGTCTGAGGCTTCAGTGTCATTTATAGGTTGGCGCTTCCCAAATCTGGGCCATGATTCCTTTTCTCAGCTATGACCCGTGTATGACATCCAGGTATGTCCACCAGGGGAGCCACTGCTTCCTCAAACTGAAAGTATGTACCGAATTGGTTCTCCCTCAGTGTTATCCTCCATGACAACCTGCTCCACTATTCTTGCCTGGGGAGTATCCGTGGACAGAGGAGCCTGGGTCTACAGTCCATAGGGTCGCAAAGAGTC
Organism: Capra hircus; assembly: GCF_001704415.2. Taxonomy (NCBI): domain Eukaryota; kingdom Metazoa; phylum Chordata; class Mammalia; order Artiodactyla; family Bovidae; genus Capra; species Capra hircus. The sequence goes on along the minus strand of NC_030815.1, from coordinate 4,955,353 downwards.
GGACATGATAACGCTTTATAGCACACATGCACAGAATGTGTCCCTCCACTGACATCTCCTAGAGGAATAAACAGCATCATGATCATGCTGATGTCCATGCTAACCTCCTCTTCCAAGCCCCCCAAAGTGACCAGTTCTATGGATGACAACCTTCTGATACTGAATTCCTCTGTCTAGTCAGCAGCACTGACAGTGAGCTAGACCCTGGCCATCTTTCACTTCCTTGACTGCTGCCATAGCCTCTCTCTCTCTTTTTTTTTTTAATTTTTATTTTTACTTTATTTTGTTTTACAATACTGTATTGCTTTTGCCATACATTGACATGAATCTTTTATTAATATAACTTCTTATTTTATGTTGGAGTATAGCCAAACAACAATGTTATGATAGTTTCAAGTGAACAGGGAAGGGACTCAGCCATACATATACATGTATCCACTCTCCCCCAACACCCCCCCCCCCAATCCCATCTGCTGCTGCTAAGTCATTTCAGTCCTGTCCGACTCTGTGCGACCCCATAGATGGCAGCCCACTAGGCTCCTCTGTCTCTGGGATTCTCCAGCCAAGAATACTGGAGTGGGTTGCCGTTTCCTTCTCCAATGCATGAAAATGAAAAGTGAAAGTGAAGTTGCTCAGTCATGCCCGACTCTTAGCGACCCCATGGACTGCAGCCTACCGGGCTCCTCCATCCATGGGATTTTCCAGGCAAGAGTACTAGAGTGGGGTGCCATTGCCTTCTCCGAGCTATTGTTCTGAAATTGCTAAAACTATCAGGCTATTAAACACACAGGCTTAAACACACAGGCTATTTCCCCATCCTTCATAGGTTCCTTTGTATACTCAAACTTTTATCATGGGTCACCAGGCTAGTCCCAGCCTGGCCTTTCCTGACTCACTCCCATGTCCTCTGTCCACTTCACAGCTGGTGTTCTAGCCACATCAAACTGTCAGCCTTATCCTGAACTCCGGCTCTCCCTTCGCCCTCTTCCTGCCCTTGCACATGCTGTTTCTTCTGCCAGGAATGTCCTGCCTTCTCCCTTCTATCTGGAGACCTCCTGGAAGTCCTCAACAGGAAGTTCAAGTTACTCCCCCAAGTCATTCAGATTTTATAGTGTACTGTTATCTTTTGTTACAGCATCTACCTCACTCCACTGTAAATACATAGATGTTCACCCATCCATCTTCCCCGTTACTCTGATTCCTTGTCAACGTAGCATCCTTTTCTTCATCATCTCCCAGAGAAGACTGTCATTATGTGTAGAAAAGACAGATAATCCATAAATGTTTGTTGAGTGTATAGATTGGTGTGGATAGATTTGGGTGAAGCATGTTTAGGGAGATACAAGAACATAAACCTTCTTCTTCTATCATCAATATTAAAATGGCTATACAAAAATACAAACAACAACAAAAAAGAAAACATAAGGTAAGCCTTCTTAAAGCTACACGGTAGTCATACTTTTCCAATAATTAAGTACCATATCATACAAATCTGTGTTCCCGTTCACCCCCTGTGGAAAGCGGAAAGGCCACTACCCAGGCTTGACCCGTAGATACTCCAGGTACCATCAGGGACTTTGGTACAATCCATCCTGCCTATAAAATGCTTTTATCCCTTTTTTTTTTTTTCAAATTTACTTCCTTTTTCAATGAAGTGCTTTTACGGTTACAAAGTGTCTGATTTCTCACTGTCTGAATTTCCTGAAGAGAATTATTTACAAACAAAAAGATGAAGGGCCAGGGGTTTGTAATCCTCCTACTGGGAGCACTTCAGAAACAGCAAAGGTGTTTGCTTCTCAGAATCATTATTGGAGATGAATGTGTGGGGTGTAGAGCAGAAATGCTCTTTTAACTTAAAAATATCTTAGAAACTGCAGCTATTCACTCACATGGGGACTGAAGCTCTTGAGGGTGGTGGTTTAGTTGCTAAGTTGTGTCTGACTCTTGTGACCCCGTGGACTGTAGGCTGCCAGGCTCTTTTGTCTGTGAGATTTTCTAGGCAAGAATACTGGAGTGGGCTGCCATTCCCTTCTTCAGGGGATCTTCTGACCCACGGATCCAACTTGTGTCTTCCTGTGTCGGAAGACAGATTCTTTATGAATCTGAGCCACCACAAAAGCCCAGTGAAGCTTCTCAGGACTCTCAAAATGTGAGTGTGTGTGCTAAGTCGATTCAGTTGTGTCTGACTCTTTGCGACCCCAGGCTTCTCTGTCCATGAGATTCTCCAGCAGGAATACTGGAGTGGGTTGCCATTCCTTTCTCCAGGGGATCTTCCTGACCCAGGAACTGAACTCATGTCCCTTATGTCTGCATTGCAGGCAGGCAGGTTCTTTACCACTAGCGCCAGCTGGGAAGCCCTAAAGATGAGGGAAAGAGACCAGATTGTTAAGCTAGAGTTTACAGAAGATCAAGTCTTCACCAGAAAATGATGAACTTGTCTGGAAAATTGTTCATATTTCAAAGGTTAAAGCTATGTAGCTGGTATTCAATCATATCTTAATTTTGTTCCCTTTAAATTTAAAATCAGCATATTACCATGCAATAAAGAAATTCCAATTTCAAAAGCCCTAAAGATCATTTTTACACAGAATATAATTTTCTTTAAATATCTTTGGCAAATGAATGTATTTCTGCTTAAATTCTTCTGAGACAATGTCTTTTTTTTTTTTTTTTTTTTTTCCTTTTTCCATTGACCCAAGTCTGTTTCATTCTTGGGCAGCTCTAGTTAGTATTTTTAGTATTTAACTGTGTTAATATTGAGCCTAAATATTCCTGTTTATTGGAGCTTTCCATGTGGCACAGTGTGTATTCTTTAATATATATTATAAATTTTTAATATATATTTAGTGTAGTAGATAGCATACATATATCAATATATATGGGGCTTCCCCGGTGGCTAAGTGGTAAAGAGTTCACCTGCAATGCAGAAGACAAAGGTTCAATCCTTGGGTCAGGAAGATTCCCTGGAGAAGGAACTGGCAACCCACTCCAGTGTTCTTGCCTAAGAAATCCCATGGACTGAGGAGCTTGGCAGGCTACAGTTCATGGGATGGTAGAAGAATTGGACATAACTGAGCCAACTAAACAACAACAACAAAAATCAATATATATATATAAATATATACACTGAAGCAACTTAAAGCTAGTCTGCTCTTTTTGCTTTAGCCCTCAGAATTTGGAAAGAAAGTTATCCTGGTTCCCATTCATCTTCTGTTCTCCAGTTTACACACCTTTCATCCTATAGCAGCATGAAGAATGATAGAAATCTTATTATGGTAATCTTTTTGACAGAGCATGATGTTGCTAATTCACCACACAGCAGGACAAAAATCTGGCCTTTACATGTAGTGCTAATGAGGCACTTATCTTGACCATCTACAAGGTTCGATTAGTCCTTCAAAGGGGGGCCTATATTTATAAGATTTTCAGGGACTGGGTGATGCTTTCTGTGGTTACAGAACAGAAAAAGCAGTAAGTGCAAACGAAGTCTGCATCTCACTTTCCTTCATGCTCCTGGTGAGTTCTGTAGGCAATCCAAGTCGTCACAGTGTGTTAATTAGAAAAAGGTGATGACTGAGAGAAATGCCATCAGGAGCCAAGCTATAGAAATCAGGCAAAGGGCAAAAGTATATCTTCATAGTAAGCTGACAGATAAGGTTTGGTGTGACTATGGTGTAGGAGGATAAAATCCTATAAATTCCATCTTCTTCTTTAATATTGTTGCTGTTCAATCACTAAGTCATCTCTGACTCTTTTTGACTCCATGGACTATATATAGCATGCCAGACTCCTCAGTTATATTATAAATTATATCATTATATTATGATGTAGTTAATATTATTTGTCACTCTTGGTGTTAAGGTAAAATTTCCCTTCTGATAGTTTAAAATTTGTTTACATTGTTGTTTATTTTTATTTTCCAGAGCTCTTTTCTTACTTCTTATAAAATATAGTTGATTTATAATCTTGTGTTAGTTTCAGTGAAGTGATTCAATAATACATTTGTTTTTTGTATAAACATACATATTCTTCTTTATATTCTCTCCCATTGTAGGTTATTAGAAGATATTGAGTTCCCTGTGCTGTACAGTAGGTCCTTGTTGGTTATCTGTTTTAAATACCCTGCTGCTGCTAAGTCGCTTCAGTCGTGTCTGACTCTGTGCGACCCCATAGACGGCAGCCCACCAGGCTCCCCCGTCCCTGGGATTCTCCAGGCAAGAACACTGGAGTGGGGTGCCATTTCCTTCTCCAATGCACGAAAATATACTAGTGTGTATATTTTAATCCTAAACTTCTAATTTATCTCTCTCCTCTCCTCCCCTTTGGTAACCATGGTGTTTTCTATCTCTGTGAGTCTATTTCTGTTTTGTAAATAAGCACATTTGTAGTTTCTTTTTTTTTTTTTTCACACATTAGAAATATATTTCTCTTTGTCTTACTTACTTTATTTAGTATGATCATCTCTAGGTCCATAAATGTTGCTGCAAATGGCAATATATTCCATTCTTTTATATGGCTGAGTAGTATTCCATTGTGTGTATTCCGTATGTACACACACACCACATCTCCTTAATCCATTCATCTGTCAGTTGACATTTAGGTTGCTTCTGTGTCTTGGCTATTGTAAACAGTGCTGTTATGAATACTGGAGTGCATGTACCTTTTTGACTTAGGTTTTCTCTGTATATATGTCCAGGAGTGGGGTTGCTGAATTATATGGTAACTCTAGTTTTTCAAGGACCCTGCACACTGTTTTCCACAGTGGCTGTTACCAATTTACATTTTCATCAGCAGTGTAGGAGGATTCTCTTCTCTCCATACCCTTTCCAGCATTTATTGTTTGTAGACTTTCAGAGAATTTCTTAACACTGGCAAATTGTCCAAAAGAAAATGATTTGCTTTAACAGGGATTATTGCTGGTTTGGGCAATGTCTTTGTTAACAGCCTTAAGTATGATTGGCCCACCTCTGGGTAGTTGTTCAGTTACCCTGTAGAGTGCAGCATGCCAGGCTTCCCTGTCCTTCATCATCTCCTGGAGACTGCTCAAACTCATGTTCATTGAGTCAGTGATGCTATCCAACCATCTCATTGTCTGTCATCTTCTTCTCTTCCTCCCTTCAATCTTTCCCAGCATTAAGGCCTTTTCCAATGAGTTGGCTCTTAGCATCAGGTGGTCAAAGTAGTGCAGCTTCAGCATCAGTCCTTCCAATGAATATTTAGTGTTGATTTCCTTTAGGAATGACTGCCTTAATCTCCTTGCAGTCCAAGGGACTGTCAAGCATCTTCTCCAACACCATAGTTCAAAAGCATCAATTCTTTGGCTCTCAGCCTCCTTTCTGGTCCACCTCTCACATCCATACATGACCACTGGAAAAATCGTAATTTTGACTAGATGGACTTTTGTTGGCAAATTAATGTCTCTGCTTTTTAATATGCTATCTGGGTTGGTCATAGCTTTTCTTCCAAGGAGTAAGTGTGTTTTAATTTCATGGCTGCAGTCACCATCTGCAGTGATTTTGGAGCCCCCAAAAATAAACTCTGTCACTGTTTCCATTGTTTCCCCATCTATTTGTCGTGAAGTGATAGAACCAGATGCCATGATCTTAGTTGTTTGAATGTTGAGTTTTAAACCAGGTTTTTCACTCTCCTCTTTCACCTTCAGCAACCTCTGGCAGGCAGCATCTTAAATGGGATGTGCTGCTTCCATTAGCTGACTTAATATACAACATTTGGACTTGTATAAGTTAGCAGATTTTACTTTTATTTGTTAACAAGTGAGAGCCCAGTGTGTGTGTGTGTTTATTTATATATGTGTATATACATACATATAATTTTAAGTCAATTTTACTGAAGACTAACATATACAGTAAATTATCCCCCACTTGAAATGTAGGCTTGTATAACCACCATGGTTATACAGTCAAATGAAGACTGTAAAACACTTTCATCACTCTAACAAGATGCCTGTTGTCATGACAATCAACATCCTGGTCCTTGGCTCAACAGTTACAGCCCTACAAAAAGTCTACAAAAGTCACAGCCCCTCACTACCATTATCTAATTTCTGACACTATATATTAGGTCTATTTATCTAGAGTTTTTTAAAAATGGACTCAAACAATGTGTCTGATTTCCTTCAGTTCAGTTCAGTAGCCCAGTCATGTGTGACTCTTTGCGACCCCATGAATCGCAGCACGCCAGGCTTCCCTGTCCATCACCAACTCCCGGAGTTCACTCAGACTCACATCCATCGAGTCGGTGATGCCATCTAGCCATCTCATCCTCTGTCATCCTCTTCTCCTCCTGCCCCCAATCCATCATTTGTAACTATTAATTGGTGTCAAAGTTTTTGAGCACACTTTTTGTTCCTATTAAGAGCCTCTGATGGGTTTATCCTTTTTTTGGGGGAGGTGTTTATCTTATTTTAAAAAATAGAATTATAAATTATACCTATTGATTTTTGGATAGAACACCTTTATATTACTAAGATAAAGCACATCTGGTTATGATATATACCCTTTTAATATTTTAGGAGGTTTGATTTGATAACATGTTATGGATATTTGCATCTATTTGGTTGGCCAAAAAGTTTGCCAGCTGAACAAAATTTTTGGCCAACACAATATATTCATGAGGAAATCTTGGAGTGTTACTTACTTATAATGTTTTTGCCTAGTTTTAGAATCAAGGATAATGCTGGTCTTCTAAAATGAGTGGGAAGCAGTAAAATGTATAACAAGTATTGTAAAATGGGAGGGGCCTGATTATAGGTATACTGATACAAGACACTACTTCCAAATGAACTGTGATAAATCAAAGATATGTATTTAAACTTTAAAACTATAAGAGTAAACAAAATTGAAGAGTTCATAAATCAATAGAGAAGACAATATGAAAACACTCAATCTGCAAGAAGTTAGGGAAAGAGAAGGGAATAAAGAACAACTGGATCAAACAGAAAAGAGGGTAGATTTAAACTAAACCAGACTGAATTTTATATTAAATGCAAATTATCTAAATACTACCATTAAAAGAGATTATCTGATTGGACAGAAAAAAAAAAGCAATAAACCATATATTGTCTATACTATTGTTACTTTAATGTAACATATGCAAAAAGATTCAACATACAAAAAACCAAATCCTAAGAAAGCTAGAGTATTTATATTAATATCAAGCACATCGGACTTTAGAATGAAAAATATCAGTGGAGATAATTAGGAATATTTCAAAATGATGAAAGGTCAATTAATCAAGGAGACATAAGAATTCTAAATGTGTGTGTGCATAATAACACAGCTTCAATACACGTGAGAAAAAAACAGAAGCAAAAGAAAAAACTGGTAAATACACAGTTATAATTGAAGATGACAATCCTCTTGTATCAGTACTTAATAGAGAAATAGGCAAAAGAATTAATGATAGGGAATAGTTGAATAATAGCATCAATCTTCTTGATCTGTCTTAAAGTTCTTTTTTGCCAGTTTCATCTTACAGTCATTTCTGATTTTAATCCTATTAACTAATTTTCTTCTTGACTATAAACCACAATTTACTGTATCTTCACATTTCTTTTTTTCTCTTTATTTTTTAATATAAATTTATTTTAATTGGAGGCTAATTACTTTACAATATTGTATTGGTTTTGCCATATATCAACATGAATCCACCACAGGTATACACGTGTTCCCCATCCTGAACCCCCCCTCTCACCTCCCTCCCCATACCATCCCTCTGGGTCATCCCAGTGAACCAGCCCAAATGTATCTTCACATTTCTAATTATTTTTAATTGGATGGATATTATTCATTTTACATTGTCAAGTATCTTGATTTTTGTTGTCTTCCTTTACCAAGGAGCAGGTTTTGTTCTGGCAGATATTTAAGTCACTGGGGGACCATCTTGACATTTTCGAGGCTGATTTTTAAGCTTTAATATAGTCAGTTTGGAGTTGCCTTTGCTATGGACCTTGACATGCCTGTCCTGAATACCTGCATCTTTAATGAGGTTTTATTCACTTCAGTTGGCCAAGAGTGAGTATCTCTTATGCCTCTGCCATCTTGGCAGTTGTTCACCTGACGGAACCACCTGACTAAACAGAAGTTGCTGTTTGCTTAGAAGTAAGTTGTTTTTCAGTTGTATATTGGAGTGTAGTTCATTGACAGTGTTGTGATAGTTTCAGGTATACACCAAAGTGATCCAGTTCTACATACACATGTGTCTATTCTTTTTCAAAATTTCCCATTTAGGTTACTACAAAGCATTGAGCAGAATTCCTGTGCTATGTAGTAGGTTCTTCTCAATTATCTGTTTTAAATATAGCAGTGTGTACATGTCAATTCCAAGCTTCCATTCTATCCCTTCCCCCTACCTTCCCCCCTGGTGACCAGAAGTCCTTTCTCTAAGTCAGTGAGTCTGTTTCTGTTCTGTAAATAATTCATTTGTATCATTGTTTAAGATCCACCACATAAGTGATGTCATATGGTATTTGTCTTTCCCCGTCTGACTTAGTATGATAATCTCCAAGTCCCTCTGTGTTGCTGCAAATGGCAGTCTTTTTTATGACTGAGTAATAGTCCATTGTATGTATATTCCAAAGTTTCTCTATGCACTCATGTCCATGGTTATTTAGGTTGCTTCCTCGTCTTGGCTATTGTAAACAGTGCTGCCATGAACATTGGGGTGCATGTATTGTTTTGAATCACAATTTTCTCTGGATAAATGCCAGGATTGGGATTGTAGCGTCATATGTTAGTTTTTTAATACATGTATATCAGCTGAATATTTGGCAAAATACTCACAAGGACCTCTGTGCAGATTGGGGGGCTTTTCTTTGCACAGTTGTTTCTTTTTCTCCATTATGCTACTCCTTAGATATCAGTCACTTTGATCTCCTTTAACCCTGATCCATCTTCCTTCAGTTCAGCAAACCTTCTATACTCTATCAGGATCTCCCTTTCCTTCATTGTGGTTCTAAATGGGCTTCTAGGCAGAAAACAACGAGCTCACCCCATTACTCCCTTTTTCAGGATCACACCTCTGGGCTGCCTGTTTCCACTTATTGAAACTCCTTCAAGTATTTGTGCAGTTCTCTAGGTTTTATTTTTAAATGGCAGAAAGATAAAGCTAGTATTAGTTACTCTATCATGGCTATAAACTGAATGCATTTCAATAGGAAAACAACTTTTTAATAATATTTCCCATCATATACCACTTTTTAATTTTACTGAAAAAAATAGGGTGGTCAAATTTTTAAAACATCTCTGCTAAGGCATTAGAGCCAGGAAAGAATTTAGAAATTTATCTCTTAACCATAAAAAAATTTTAGACACTATATGTTAGAGCTGTTTTAAATAGGTTAACAGCATAATTAACAGGAATATAGGTAGTTTTTCAATAGATCCAAACCTGCACACATGCATAGCCTCTTCCATTATCAACCTCCCTGCCAGATGGTATATTTCTTAGAACTGATCAACCTACATTGACACACCATACTCTCCTGAAGTCTACAGTTTGCTTTAGGGTTGACTCCTGGTGTTGGATATTGCATGGATTTAGGTGAGTGTACAATGCCAGGGATCCATCATTATAGTATCATACAATATATTTTTTGTTGCCCTGTAAGTCCTCTGTGCTCTGCCTATTCAACCCTTTTCTCACTGCTGGTAGCCACCTGATCTTTTTATTGTCTGCAGAATTTTGCCCTTCCCTAGGATGTCATATACTTGGAATCCTACATTATTTAGTATTTTCAGAGCTTTCACTCAGAAATATGTGGAAATGTTTGTTTCCTCCATGTGTTTTCATGGCTTGACAGTCTAATTCTTTTTAGCCCTAATGGGAATAGTCCATTATCTGGATGTAATGTTCCCTGGTGGCTCAGCAGTGAAGAATCCACCTGCAATGCAGGAGCCGCAGGAGATGCGGGTTTGATCCTTGGGTCAGAAGGACCCCCTGGAGAAGAAAATGGCAACCCACTCCAGTATTCTTGCCTGGGAAAACCCATGGACAGAGGAGCCTGGTGGGCTACAGTTCATGGGGTCGCAGAGAGTCCGACACAACTTAGCAAGTAAACAACAACAACAATCTGGATGTAACACACTTTATCTATTTGTTCACATACTGCAGGCCATTGTAGTTGCCTCCAGGTTTTGACCATTATGAAGAAAGCTGCTATAAACATAGATCTTTGTGTGGACATAAGTTTTCAACTCGTTTGAGTAAATACCAGGGAGTAGGATTGCTGGGTAGTGCGGTAAGAGTGCGTTTAGTTTTTCTAAGCAACCACCAAACCGTCTTCCCAAGTGACTGCTCCCGTTTGTAGCCCCACCAGCAGTGAATGAGACTTCCTGTTGCTCCCACAGGTTTGCCAGCATTTGGTGTAGTCAGCATTCTCAGAACTGTTCATTCTGATTGCAGTAGAGTGGTGTCTTATTATGTTTTATTTTGCGTTTCCCTGATGACATATGACTGGAGCATCTTTTCATGTGCTTATTTGTATAAGCATACCATATGTATATGGTATATGGTATAAGATATACCATATGTATATCTTCTTTGGTTAAGTGTCCGTTAAGGGTGTTGCCTTTTTTTTTTTTTTACCCAGGTAGTTTGTTTTCTTACTATCGACTTTGAGTTCTTTGTATATTTCGCCTAACAGTCTTTTATCCAATGTGTCTTTTGCCCTGTTGATTTTGTTGTTTTCAAATTTTGTCTTGTATTGTCCCAAAATTTTAATAGAAAATTCTTTCAGAAAAAGAGATTTCTTTTTAGAGACACTTTAATTAGCTGCTAAACTGGGTGAGAACGAACACATCCATTATAGGCAGTGTGACTAAATGGGGAAATAACATTTTCTAGCTTAGTGATGCCATGCTCAGATAAACCACACCTGCGCTTCTGAGAGGAGCAGAGTTAATGATCCTCCTTGCGGGCACCAGACACACTTGCCAGATGGTAGGGCTACAGTGAGCTTTACAGAAGAGAAATAGTGAAAATGCTAAGAAAGGAAAAACGTTCTCAAGAAGTCATAGCCGTATCTTAAAATTTTTAAAGATCAATATATGATTAGATTGGGCTTCCCCTTGTGGCTCAGCTGGTAAAGAATCTGCCTGCAATATGGGAGACCTCAATTCGATCCCTGGGTTGGGAAGATACCCTGGAGAAGGGAAAGGCTACCTACTCCAGTATACTGGCCTGGAGAATTCCAGGGACTAAATAGTTCATAGGGTTGCAAAGAGTCACAGCTTTCACTTTCATACGATTGGACTAATATTTAGATGATTAGTGGAGATAAATTGTTGTTTGTTAATGATAGAATATGGCACAACAAGAGTTTTATTCTTAACTCAGCTGTACTCCAAATTTCTTTACCAAGTTAGGCCATCCAAACCATCTTGTCTAATTTTTCTTTTGTACATGAGAGTCCTTTTTTTTAAGAACCCCCATGTGTTGAGAGTTTTACATTTTGTAAGGATGATTTATTGTTGCTCAGTTGCTAATTCGTGTCCAACTCTTTGCGATCCCATGGACTGCAGAATGCCAGGCTTCCCTGTCCTTCCTTCTCTCCCAGAGCTTGCTCAAACTCATGTCCATTGGGTTGGTGATGCCATCCAACCATCTCATCCTCTGTCACCCTCTTCTCCTTCTTCCCTCAATCTTTCCCAGCATCAGGGTCTTTTCTAATGAATCAGTTATTTGCATCAGGGGCCAAAGTATTGGAGCTTCAGCTTCAGCATTGGTCCTTCTTGTGAATGTTCAGAGTTGATTTCCTTTAGGATTGACTGGTTTGATGTTCTTGTGATGCACCAATGATGTAACATGATACATGATGCCAAAATAAGGTTTCCAAATGGATTTTCATTGTATTAATTACGTAAATCTGCATTTATAAAGGAGCAGCACATAATTTGTTTGGTCTCGTAGCACAGAAACCACAGATCCGTTGGAATGAACTGGCTTGCCAGAGCTGGTGTGTTCATGAGCCCCATGTACTAAGGTTAATTGGGCCCATGGTTTTAAGAGAATTTCCAGGACTTCAAATTCAACACATACTTATTTTCTAAAATCACCCATTTAGGATGCACAGCAGTTGTTAGATGGCTCCCTTTCACAAATGTCATTCTGCATTACAAAAGAAAGGCATGGTTTTTACTCCTCTGTGTGGTTGTTATTCCTCCTTACCATGCGTGCTAAGTCACTTCAGTCATGTCTGACTCTTTGCAACCCATGGACTGTAGCCTGCCAGACTCCTCTGTCCATGGGGATTATCCAGGCAAGAATTCTAGAGTGGGTTTCCTTGCTCTCCTCCAGGGGATCTTCCCAACCCAGGGATCAAACTTATGTCTCTTATGTCTCCTGCATTAGCAGGTGGGTTCAGCTAAGCCTTAAAGAATCCATCTGCCAGTGTAGGAGACATGGGTTCGATCCCTGGGTGGTGAAGATCCCCTGGAGGGGGAAATGGCAATCCACTCCAGTATTCTAGAATGAAAAATCCATGGATAACTCAGTTCAACACAATGTTGGTTGAAAAACTTGAGTCTTACTGTGATACATCATTAAAAAAGCATCAGTTTGAAATGTTGATAAAGTGAATAATGTTAATGACTGAGTAATATATTTTTGTTGCAGGTAGTAGGATAAACAATAGGCTTATAAGCAAAAAAATTATAAGAATATTGGAATCAAAAGCATAAGTAAGGAGGAAGAGAAAACTGTGAAATTTATGATTGACTTAAAAAAAGAATTTGTTCAAGTATTTATTTAATAGGATGGTAGGTATCCAATTATTTAAAACTATCGAAACCCCTCCATGAAACTTAGAAATACTGCTGGCTCAGATGGTAAAGAATCTGCCTGCCATGCAGGAGACCCAGGCTTGATCCCTGGGTCAGGAAGATCCCCCAGAGAAGGAAATGCCAACCCACTCCAGTATGCTTCCCTGGGAGATCCCATGGACGGAGGAGCCTGGTGGGCCATAGTCCATGGTGTTGCAGAAGAGTTGGAGACGACTGAGTGACTAAAACTTGACATAAATGCCGAGTGCTGCAGGAGACAGTTTGTTTAGCTGTTGATTGTTCACCCTGTTGCTCTTGTAAGTGAAAGGGCCAAACTGGCCTTGGGCTCTGCATGATGGGTTTCTGGCTACTTAGCGCGGTAATCAAGAGCCTGGCATGCACGGTGCAGTCCACAGCCTATTTCTCATGGCAGCTATCTTCCAAATCCTCATTCTACTTTGCGGTTGGATGTGAGCCACTTGGAATTTGGAAAGCAAGAAATAATTATGAGTGTTATAGAGAGGTCACTTGTTTCAAACTTCTAAGGAAAAAAAGAAGGGTATGTCATTTGATTTTCCTCCCCACCCTGGGGTCGAACCTAGGTCTCCCACATTGCAAGCAGATTCTTTACCATCTAAGTCACCAGGGAAACCCAAGAAAGTGTTAGTTGTTCAGTTGTATCTGACTCTCTGCAATTCCATTGACCGTAGCCTGCCAGGCTCCTCTGTCGATGGGATTTTCCAGGCAAGAATACTGGAGTGAGTAGCCATCCCTTCTTGAGGGGATCTTTCTGACCCAGGGATCAAACCCTGGTCTTATGCACAGCAAGCAGATTCTTTACCATCTGAGCCACCAGGGAAGCCCCAAGAAAAGTATGGAGATGTCACTTGTTTCCAGTTTCTAAGGAAAAAAACAGGTGTCTCAGTTGATGTTTCAAGGGAAAAAAATAGCCACAGTCAGTATGTCTGGACCGCACAGTTTAGAATTTTGCTGTTTTCAAATCTGCTCTTTAGCTTAGCCAAAGCAGATGGTCTATTTGTTTCAAAGAAGAAGATGCTTTTCTATTGTTTAAATTATATATTGTGCGGCCAGAGATCATTTTTTCATGCAATCAGGCCAGGGAATTTGCCTTCTATTCCTGAATACCAAAGGTGGTGATGTCATGACAGGTGCGATCATTTGACAATGGAAGAAAATGCTATGGAGACAGAACATTCGAAGCAGCAAAATTTTCTCCAACATTCACAACTGAAATGTGACCCACATATCCTTAAAATAAAATAAAGGCAGCAGCATTCAAACTAGGACTCTGATTGCCTGGGGCTTTCGTAAGTTTTGTGGAGGAAGGGGACATGTTAATAGAATGGTAAAGAATGATCAGATGCTTTTTGTGGGGCTTAATTAGCGTCTCTGCACTGAAGCAGCCTTATTGATAGTCTAGTGTTCTCTGAATGTGTGCTGGAAGGCTTCAAAGCCCTGTCTCCATGCTATATTTTTAACAAATTAAACTTGACTGAATGTGGATATTCCCTTGTTGTGAGGTCTCAGTGACTCAAATTGCAGGCACTGGTTTATTTAGATTATCAAACCCTTCCTGACCAGAATTTTACTTCATAGAAAACTTGAACTCTAGCCTGCACTGTAATTGCTACATAGTTTTCCCCCAAAGCAAGATAATGTAAGCTCTCTTCTACCTCTAGCAAAGCACAAATAACTATTATTGAATGGCATGGAAGATGCTGAGCCTGAAGTGTTTCCTAATGTATGTCTCCCGGGTTGGTAAGAAACAATAAGAACAACTATATTAACTCCAGTATAGAGATAACAAGGATTTTAATTAGTAACAGACTTCACTACAGTAACTTGGTATAATGTAATTTATAGAATCGGATGACAAGCAATCGTGTTACAATAAAGAAAACTGGATAGGAGTGTTCAGAGGATGGAGGCAGTGTCTGTCACACCCCAGCAGTGGCCCTGGTGACAAATTCATTACTTTGGAGATTCCTGCCCATGTGGATGGATGCTAATGGGGCAACAGAACGTGAATAAAATCAGGCAATATTTGAGTAGCTAATAATCTCATTCATTTTGCTAAATGGTAAGCATTGACTTAAGCAATTAATTTTTGGAGTTTTCACACAAGGTTAAAAGAGGATAATTTTTACAAATTATACATTTGCTCCAATTGCTGTTTTTCATTTTATGAAAGAGCAATGTCAGTACTAAAAAAATAAAACCCAATTCAGTGATAATTATGTAAATTTTCCCTCAAATAAAATTACTCAACTGAAAAATAATTCTGTAGAAATTTGAATAACAATATGTTCTATATATGTTTACTTGTTATTCCCCAAACCTACACACACACAGTGAGGTAGGTAGGTAGCTAGGTAGAAAGATGGATGGATGGCATTTTGATGGGACATGGGAAAACTAATTTGCAGTTGATTCATCACTAAAGACATTTATGAACTCTGCTGTTACCTTCCTTTCATGCGCTTTATTAGCCTAAATATATACTTTAACTATGGGCTTCCCTGGTGTCTCAGAATCCACCTGCGATGCAGGAGGTGTGGGTTTGATCCCTGGGTTGGGAAGATCCCTGGAGGGAGAAATGGCAACCTGCTCTAGTATTCCTGCCTGGAGAACTCAGGGACAAAGAAGCCTGGTGGGCTATAGTCCATGGGGTTGCAAAGAATCAGACATGGCTGAGCAACTAGACAGCAACAGCATGCTCTATATTTCTCTCTTAGCTAGGTTTTCTCTCTGTTGGTCTGGACCAGAGGAATGTCTAGATAGGGAGTATGTATGCAGGGGTTTTTGAATGTGGTCTTTCACCAGACTGAATCATTGATTCCTATTCCCAGGCCTTAGTATAAGTCAGTGGTATGAGGCCAGGGCCCCAAGGACTTCAGGTAGAAGTAGGTACGCATAGTTTATAATGACTCATGTTAAAAGTCTCACTTAAAAGGTATGAAAATGGGCATTTCTAACACTGTCCTGTGATTTCTCCATGGAATATTGTTTACCCCAAACCCACAAATAGTCACAAAATGGTATTTCCCCAGTGATATGAAATATATATGTCTACTTTGATTTATAATATAAATAAACTGGACTTATATCTGATTTTTAAAATCTGGATAATGTTAAAACATAATATGGGTTTCCCAGGTATAATCCCTGGGTCAGGAAGATCCCCTGGAGGAGGAAATGGCAACCCACTCCAGTATTCTTGCCTGGAGAATCCCATGGACAGAGGAGCCTGGCCAGCTACTGTCTATGGGGTCACAAAGAGCTGGACGTGACTTAGCAAGTAAACAACAACAACAACAACAAAACCCACAAGAGGCTGTTTTTAAAAGTAATCATGTTTTGAGATCCTTTGACAAATAAAATTATTCTTTAATATATAAGAAGATAAATTGAGTAGGACTGTGGAAAAGAAAATTGAAATCTATAAAATACTGAAATTTACATAGATGGTAAACATTTAGTATGAAAGTAGAACTAGGATTTAACACTTTACACTTGAAAAACTAGTTTTGAGCAAAAGTATTATAGAAAAGAGTTTCTCAGACATTATGGAGGTCTTGCCATAAAAGTGATAAAGATGATGTACAAATATGTCATAGAAGAGTTACCATCAGTGGAGATAAAGAAATAGTCATTGATATAAATTAAAATGTCTGATTCCTAACATTAAACACTTAAAGGTGTTTTTTTTTTTCTTTTAATGGAGTAAAATCTCACTTTACCAAACACTTTCTGCTGCCATAGTAGGCAGGATATTCATCTACCTTAGAGTGGTGTCCCTTCAGTTTCTCTTAAGAGCTGTTTCAAGGATGGTGAAATAAAGCATGGGATGCTTAGGGATCAGTGCGTCTGCCATTTGGTAGAAGGTGTAAGTTGTTATCTACCAAGAATCTCACATCATATTAACATTCACGTACATTATCTGATGTGTTGCTTAGTTGTTCAGTCATGTCCGACTCTGCAGCCCCATGGACTATAGCCCACCAGGCTCCTCTGTCCATGGGATTCTCCAGGCACGAATACTGGAATGGGTAGCCATTCCCTTCTCCAGGGGATCTCCCCGACCTGGGGATTGAACCTGTGCCTCCTGCATTGGCAGGTGGGTTCTTGACCACTAGTGCCACCTGGGAAGCCCAGATTGTAATGCAGGCGAGACCACAATTGAAGGAGTGCCCTCCCTCCCAGAGAACGAAGGATTGTCTTGCAAAGGGTCCTGCTTCTCCTTCAGGGTGCAGGGTTTCCTAGGAATCTTTTGTCTAGCAGACTCCATTCCCAGCCCCCTTGCACCTATGGGACTACTATTCAGCTGCAAAATAAGAGCGAAGTGTCCTGAATCATTTCCAAGTCAAAGAGTTGAGAAGTGGTACACGATGGAGGTGATGGAGTCATGAGACGGAAGAGGCATTGGTTGACAAGCAAGTAACTTGCCACTGGGAAATGAAATTTTTGTCAATGAGGAAAACTGGTTTGGGACTTTATATGAATGAGAAATAAATGTCTATCAGATTGGCCATTATATACTTGGAGATTTAAGACAGTGGTGAATATCACTGTCATGGTAAGTATCATATCATTTTTCAAGAACCAAAAGGGGATTATTTAAACAAAGGGTATTCAGATTTGATGGTATTACTCTACCGTTTTTATTGTATTAGTTACTCAGTCGTGTTCAGCTCTTTGCGACCCCATGGACCATAGCTGGCCAGGCTCCTCTGTTCATGGAATTCTCCAGACAAGAATACTGGAGTGGTAGGCATTCCCTTCTCCAGGGGATCTTCCAGACCCAGGGATTGAACCCACGTCTCCTGCGTTGTAGGCACATTGTTTACTGTCTGAGCCACCAGGGAAGCCCCTTGCTCTATTAGGTAGTGAAATAACAATGCTTAAGGGTTTCTGAGAAAAGCTACCAATGGGGGTGTATCTGGCTGAGTTTTAATGCTAGTAACTTTTACTGAAGGCATAGCAGATTATCTGAAAATTTCATCGTAACATTTATTTACAGACCTAGCAATTTTTAACTTTTGTATATTAATGTGTGTGCTAAGTTGCTTCCGTTGTGTCTGGTTCTGTGTGACCCTATGGACTGCAGCCCGCCAGGCTGTCCGTGGGATTCTCCAGGCAAGAACACTGGAATGGGTTGCTATGCCTTCCAGGGGACTGCCCAACCCAAGGATCAAACCTGTGTTTCTTATATCTCCTGCACTGGCAGGTGGGTTCTTTACCACCGGGGCATACTTTTTAAAAACTATATTACCGTGATTCTTTATGAAATCATGTACTGAGAACAGTGACTTCCTAAAAGTCAACTTTGATTTCTCAACGTTAAGAAACAATAACAAAGAATGAGGCTAAATCCTGGTTAAATCTATTACAGCAGAGGTGTACCTTCATAGTGGTACTCCATGAGTAGCAATAGAAATTACACTGGCTTTTCTGAAACACTGACTGACTGTTTAGCTGTTTCAATAAGCCAAGACATCCCGGAATTGTTTCAGCTGTCAGTTTTCAAAATGCCTTGCTAATGTGAATCTCCTCTCTTTCCACACATTCGTGAAGCATTTCATGACGCAGTCATAACAAACAAGAGACCACAGATTTCCCCATACACATATCATGCACTATTGGATCAAACATCATTTGTAATATTATTGGATTCCACAGGAGCTATTATGACTCCCTTTTGTCAGGAAGGCATTGAGTTTTCCCAAGCAGAAATAAGTCTTGCAGCTCTTCATTTGCATTTCAGAAGCCTCATTTCCTAGCATTTACTCTTTGTAAGTAAACAGATGGATTTTAAATATTAAAAACCCATTTGGTATGACTGCAAACTTAACCGCCTACATTCCCCCCATTACAGAATCTTTGGGTGTGAAATTGAAAAGTAAATTATACTGTGTTCAGTCTGAACAGAGTTCATTGAGAGCTTTGTCTTTGTTAAATTGAGGGGGAGATTTATTTATGGACAGAGACCCCAAAAGGACCACCTTGCAGGCTGGATACTGACTCCACATCACCAAGTGGTAACTGAAATTGATTTCAAAGGATGTAATTTGGGGAGATCTGAGAATGCCTTTTTCCATGGGTCTGCTACAGGCATGGAAATGATAAATGAGTGGCAAAAGCCATGTGGTTTCCCTCTTGTGAGGGTCCCCAAATGGGCATGTGCCTCCACAGTCCATCTGCTAAGGTTTCTCCCTGCTGCCATTCCAGCAAAAGTTTGTTGAGAAGTTTTTGATGGGAAGTCAGCCAATTCTGATGGTTTATTGCCTTTTTAAAAAGCTGCACATGGGCAACTGGGTCATAATATTTTCCCAATTAACCAACTGTTAGGTCAGAAAACAGAGATGAGTGATTGGAGGTGGAAGAGAGTGAGCAACCAGAGTTGAGACAGGTTTTGGGCAAAACACCTGTTTTGTGCAAAGATGCATTAATAAGTAGCAAGAAGGACAGGTGCCATGGGCCTCCAGGTTCCCTTCCTCCACTGCTGTTTGGCTTAGAAGGGCAGATCTGATGGCACTATTAGATGACAGACATTTCATCTAGAGTTACACAGGGTAAAAAACTTGCCCATTATACACATTCTCAGAAGCAGTAAATTTTGCAAAAGAGACAGTACAATTAGAGAAAGAGAGACTGTGGGCACTGATGCACAGAAAGGCATTCAGAGTTAATAAAATGGGACAGGAAACAATGTCGCACTAAGACATTCATTTAAACTAATCTGCAAATTATCTGGAAACATAGTAAAGAGATATAGGAAAATATTCTGTTGCATACCACCAGAATTGAGTGGCAAGCATTTAATTTTTCAGTCTGCAGAGTTTAGATTCATGAATAAACTGCTGTGTTTTTCAGTGAGAGCCAAGTTTCTCTTTCTGGGAGGTAAACACACAGACCATGATTACAGATTCATTGGTGGCTGGCTCAGTTATTTAACCTCTCTGAGCCTCACCATCCTGGGTCTCAAATGTTGCCTCTTTTCCCCTAAAAAAGATTGTGAGACTGTTGTAAATTATCTAAGAGGTTGATTGGAAACTCAATCAATGCCCAATTTACTTTTCCCTGTGAAGTGATCATATACCAATAAAATAGCCTTAAATTAAAAATAAAGCAGAAGCATTAAGTTCAAGTCCTTTAGTTTTTAAGAATTGGTAAAATTTGTATACACACAGGTGAAAAAAATTTAAGGTGTATCTACTTTTGGGAGCTTAGAACTCAACTAGTGTTGGTTTGACTAGCCTTGACAATTAGAAAGAAATGAGGAATTTTACACCCCTCAGTTTAGTAAGACTTGACTATTACTCACTGGGTGCCTAAATGTAAGACAAACACAGGTGATTAAAGTTCCATAAAGATTTTTAAATAGGCCAGAAAGAAGGTATAACTTTCTAAATTAGATAAAATAGCCAAATGTCTAGATGGAATCTTTAACTCTTTTATTTACAAATTTTGCATATTTCAAATCATGCACATATTATATGCAGTTAGAAATAATGCTTTTTCTAATACATCTGCATTTCAACACAAACTCCTCTCTACTTTCTAGATCACTCTCATTGCTGTGATGAGAACTATTTATAGAGTTACAGTTTTCTAGAGCTGATCATCAAAGCTGTCTCAGTAGCTAGAGATACAGAACTTTTAGGTTCCCTGTATGCCAGGGCTGCCCTGATGGCTCGTACGGTAAAGAATCCGCCTGCCAATGCAGTAGACCTGACTTTGATCCCTGGGTCAGCAAGATCCCCTAGAGAAGGAAATGACAACCCACTCCAGTATTCTTGCCTGGAGAATTTCAGGGACAGGGGAGCCTGGTGGGCTACAGTCCATGGGGTCACAAAGAGTCAGAAATGACTTAGTGACATCCCTGAAAGTGTACTCCCACATATTCGGAGAGAAGTCTTTGCTGAACTTTTTGGTAGCATTTACTCATGACTTACACATTGTAGCCACTTACTATATTGCTGTCTAGAGTGATCTCTGCAGAGAAGGCAATGGCACCCCACTCCAGTATTCTTGCCTAGAAAATCCCATGGATGGAGGAGTCTGGTAGACTGCAGTCCATGGGGTCGCTAAGAGTCGGACAGGACTGAGTGACTTCACATTCACTCTTCACTTTCATGCATTGGAGAAGGAAATGGCAACCCACTCCAGTGTTCTTGCCTGGAGAATCCTAGGGACGGGGGAGCCTGGTGGGCTGCCGTCTATGGGGTCGCACAGAGTCGGACAAGACTGAAGTGACTTAGCAGCAGCAGCAGCAGCAGAGTGATCTCTGAGATCATTATAAAGACACCAACATGAAGGCAACCTTATAGTTTTCACTGACACTTTCTGGGACGGGGGGCTTCTCTTAGGTGTCCACAGCCAGCCACAATGGTGGGGTGTTTGTGATGAGTCTCTGCCACATGCTGTTTTATTTTTGAAATAAAAAAAATAATAGACAAAATGGGCTGTAACAGGACAATCTTGGTGAGAACTAGAATAAGTCTACTCTAGTCTACCTTTCGATAGCAGCAGGGGAGGGTACTGGTATTTTGCATTTGGACACAGAGGGCAGCAAGGAACTTAAAAAAAAAAAAACAACAAAAAAAACACCAATGTATCCTCCCCCCTACACAAGCATTTTCACTATGCTAGGTTGCTTGACCTGCCAAAGTCTATTAGTATCAACCCAATCTTTGGTTTCCTTGTCAATCAGTTATTTACTCAAATATTCAGTAAATACCTTTTGAGGACGTACTATGTGGACCAACAAAACCTCAAGTAGTTCATGGTCTACAAGGATAATGAGAATTGGGTAATTATAACTTTTTGGATGAATGCCATAGTCAAGCATGGGCTTAGTGATCGGTCTATGTGTGTGTGCATGTTCAGTCACGTCCAACTCTCTGTGACCCCATGAACTGTTGCCTGCCAGGCTCCTCTCTCCATAGGATTCTTCAGGCAAGAATACTGGAGTGGATTGCCATTTCCTTCTCCAGGGAATCTTTCTGATCCAGGGATCCAACTCGAGTCTCTTACATCTCTTTCACTGGCAAGCAGATTCTTTACCAACTGCACCACCTGGGACTGATGGTGATAGGTAATAAAATGCAGTTTTGTGTGTGTGGACTTCATGCATGTGCACACGCATGCACACGTTCATACTCTTGCACACACATGAGAGTGGGTGGTGAGAGCAGTCATGTTTCACAGAAAGCTTCTTGGAGGAGGCATTGCTTGAACTATGCCTGGGAGGATAAAGGGGAAACCATGAGCTGGAACAGAGTGAGTGTGGAAGGTCTGAGTAGGGTACACGGGCTGTTGAGAGATGCCAGCTCCTGTTACCATTGAGCGTAGGGTGTGTTTGGGTGGTGATGACATCAGGTGGGAAAAGTTGGTGGGAGACTGCATGAAGAGCGCTTATGAGTCACAGGAATTCTGACTCTCCTACACACGGAGCCATCACTGATGGAATGTGGCGAGATCCGATCAGATCTATGTTTAACAGAGATCGCTCAGCTATGTTGTGAAGGAAGGGCAGGAAGGGGATAGAACTGAGATGAGGAGATCATGTCACAAGTCAGGGATGTATGTGCTGTGTCTTTGTTGTCTCTATAGCAACCTCAAAGCCAGCGGTCCTTAAACGTTCATCTCCTATGTAGCATCTGCACGGCTTAGGGCAAGGTCCAGAGGTTGGAGCCTCCGTCATCTCTGTTAGTCTTCTTATGAGAACATGAGACTGCATAGGTTTCTTTCTGATTTTTCATGGAACACAGATATTTCTGCACCTGTGCACATTCTTATTTTTTTTAAAATTTTCTAAGCCTATAGATGTTACACTAATTTTTCACTTGAGAGAGATAACCTTGGAGCTTATTAAAGTAAATTGCTCCACTATACGTTACATTACACTATATATATGTTACAATCCATGTTGCATGACAAACCTAGAGAGCCTGTTAAGAAACAGATACATCACTTTGCTGACAAGGGTCTGTATAGTGATAGCATGATAGTTTTTCCAGTTGTTATGTACAGACGTTAAGAGTTGTACTCTAAAGAAGGCTGAGCTCCAAAGAATTGATGCTTTTGAATTTTGGTACTGGAGAAAACTCTTCAGAGTCCCTTGGACAGCAAGGAGAGCAAATCAATCAATCCTAAAGGGAATCAACCCTGAATATTCATTGGAAGGATCAATACTTTGGTCCTTTGGAAGGACCAATTGGAAGCTCCAATACTTTGGCCACCTGATGTGAAGAGCCAACTCATGGAAAAGACCCTGATGCTTGGAAATACTGAGGGCAGAAGGAGAAGAGGATGAGTTGTTTGGATGGCATCACCAATCCAATGGACATGAGTTTGAGCAAACTCCAGGAGATGATGAGGGACAGGGAAGCCTGGCACACTGTAGTCCATGGGGTTGCAAAGAGTCAGACAGGACTCAGCAACTAAACAACAACAACAAAAGTATCTTATATTGTAAAATGACCTTGTTAATTTCCATACAAAGTGTTGTGAGGTCTGCCTTCCAAATGAAGGTCAAATTTGCAGCAAGGAATCGAGATGTTTTTAGGCTGACATTTGATCTCCCCAGAGTGGACATCCATTCACAGGATAGGAGAGCAACTTAGCCTCCATGCTCAAGTACTGCCTGCTGTTAAGTTCATATAACATCTCTGCACAATAGCAAGTGCTTAAACACTCTTTCAAACAATCACTGTCTTAATAGTGCATTTTTTTCTGATCTAAACAAGGATGTAGAATGAATTAAGAAGTTTGAAGTTTCTTTTGGACTAATCTCATTGGTTTAGTCACCATTCCTGACAGCTAAACTGTGTTCATGCCTTACTCCCCACCACCCTGAATGTCTTCCTAGAGAGTCTCCAAATCACCCTGCAACAATTTCAGCCTGAGCTCTTTCAATAAATATTCAGAGTTGATTTCCTTTAGGATTGACTGGTTTGATCTCCTTGCTGTCCAAGGGACTCTCAAGAGTTTTCTCTAGCCCCGCAGTTTGAAAGCTCAATTAGCATCTCAGTGATAATTCCCACACTTATATTCCCAGCTCAGAATTACCTTCTGAGCTCCTGAAACATAAATCCAGCTACAGATTCACTTGGATGATTTTCTGTTCCTCAATCTTAACTCATTCAAAAAGGAATTCATTATTTCTCCTCCCAAACCAGTGCCAGTTCAGTGTTCCCTATTTTCATAAATAGCTCCCCTTCAATCTATTGCTAAAAACCTGAAATCAGGTAGTCTCTCTTGACAACTCTGTCCATTTAATCACAGTAAATTAATCTCTTAATATTCCTTATATCTGTCCCTTCTCTTCAAATGGAGTCATCACCCTGTAGGAACACTTTTTAATTAGGCAGTTTCTGTGTAATATTTTCCCACCTTTGTCTGTTTGGAATGAAAAATATTGCAGTCATAGCAGTAGACAAAGGATCATGTAGCCGTCAAGTCTCTACATTGCTCCCCACCCCCAAATGCACCCTGAGGAGACTCAGGATGAACAGGATGCTGTCCCAGAGAGCTGAGGTGTACTTCAAAGGAATGATTTCAGTCAACCTGACTCTTATGTCTTCCGATTAGTCAAAAATCACTAAATTTCTTGAGATGTCTGGTTTTCTTTAATTAATGGCAATCTGTTGATGTTCTAATTACTTGATCTTTGTTACAAAAACTCTTACATATCCTGGCTCCTCCCTCACCCATTGGGAGCAGCACCTCAGACCTCTCTGAGATACTGTGTCTCAGGCTTAGTCACTCCAGTTGTGTCCAATTCTTTGTGACCCCATGGATTGTAGCCTGCCAGGCCCCTCTGTCCATGAGATTCTCCAGACAGCAATACTGGAGTGGGTATCCATTTCCTTCTCCACGGGACATTCCCAACCCATGGATCAAACCCAGGTCTCTGCATCTCCTGCATTGGCAGGTAGATTCTTTAACACTGTGTCCCCTGGCTAGCCTGGAACCTTGGAGAAATCCTCGCTAAATCTCCTCAACAAGCTAACGTTTTCTAGTATTTCCACAGACCCTTCATATCACTCTATTATTCATATTTTATTGCAATTATTTGTCTCGGTTCTCCTTTCACTCTATGTTTTAGCTTATCTCTCATTTCCTCCTATATCCTAGGTCCTGACACAGACTCAGATCTTCAGCAAACATTTGCTAAACATGAATAAACAAATGTTATTAGTCATTAAAATTTTCTACAGTTGTTACAATAGAGCATATAAGGAGAACAGTTTCTGTTAGAGACAATGGAAGTTTTCCAGAAAGAATGGATCTTCAAAACAGATGAAAATGTAATGTAATGCTTCAACACAATCTAAAAGGAATTAAGAAAATGGTAGTATGGAAGAACAGCATAAATCACAATAATAAAGACCCGCAGCTGAGATCATCAGGCAAGAGGTAGATGTGGGAAGAGAGGTGGCAGAAAGGATTAGACTTGGAAAATCTCATTTCAGAAACAAACACTAAATTTGAAAGAAAACAGATGGATGAAAAACTGGAAAGTTTGCTTTAAAATTTTCTGTGCTTCCATGCTGGGTAATTTCTTCCACTCTCTCTTGTTCTTGGCTTGTTGATGAGGTTACCAGTCAAGGGTCCTAGAATTGAGCATCAGTTCAGTTCAGTCACTCAGTCATGTCTGACTCTTTGCAACCCCATGAACCGCAGCACGCCAGGCCTCCAAGTGCATCACCAACTCCCAGAGTCCACCCAAACCCATGTCCATTGAGTCGGTGATGCCATCTAACCATCTCATCCTCTGTCATCCCCTTCTCCTCCTGCCCTCAATCTTTCCCAGCATCAGGGTCTTTTCCAATGAGTCAGCTCTTCACATGAGCTCTTCACATCCATACATGACTACTGGAAAAACCATAGCCTTGACTAGATGGACCTTTGTTGGCAAGTAATATCTCTGCTTTTAAATATGCTGTCTAGAATTGAGCATAACTATCTCCAAACTTGTACCTACCAGGACCCTAGCTCTTTGGCTATTCCATGAGTTGTGAAGAGCCAAGCTCTAGGTCAGAAATTCCCAGCTAAGAGTGCTGTTTACATGTCTGGGAAGATTTGGAATCAAATGAAGTCATTTCTGATGGTTTAATGACTAAGGGGGTTGCTGTTGTTCAGTTGCAAAGTCATGTCTGACTCTTTGTGACCCCAGCGGCATGCCAATCTTCACTGTCTTTCACTATCACCTGGAGTTTACTCAAACTCATGTCCACTGAGTCAGTGATGCCATCCAATCTTCTCATCCTCTGTAGCTCTCTTCCCCTCCTGCCCTCAATGTTTCCCAGCATCAGGGTCTTTTCCAGTGAGTCGGCTCTTCGCATCATGTGGCCAAAGTATTGCAGTTTCAGCTTCAGCACCAGTCCTTCCAATGAATATTCAGGACTGATCTCCTTTAGGATGGACTGGTTGGAACTCCTTGCTGTCCAAGGGACTCTCAAGAGTCTTCTCCAACACCACAGTTCAAAAGCATCCATTCTTCAGGGCTCAGCCTTCTATATGGTCCAACTCTCACATCCATACATGACTACTGGAAAAACCATAGCTCTGTATATGGACCTTTGTAGGCAAAGAGATGTCTCTGCTTTTTAATATGCTGTCTAGTCTTGTCATAGCTTTTCTTCTAAGGAGCAAGTGTCTTTTAATTTCATGGCTGCAGCCACCATTTGCAGTGATTTTGGAGCCCAAGAAAATAAAGTCTGTCACAGTTTTCATTGTTTCTCTGAATATTTAGTTTGTTATATCATCAGAAATGTGGATAAAATCTTCAAGTTGAACCAAGTTTGAGTATATACTGAGGCTACATTATGTAAAATAACCTGGTGTGAAGTTCACACTCAACCTGCTTTATTTGCCTCTAAAAAGTAAATAGCAGCAAAACTTCTTGATATCAGTGGACAAACAGATTTCTGTCTCTACTGAGGAGTACATAATGTTTACATAATGCATACACAATTGCATTCATCTCACATGCTAGTAAAGTAATGCTCGACATTCTCCAAGCCAGGCTTCAGCAATACGTGAACCGTGAACTTCCAGATGTTCAAGCTGGTTTTAGAAAAGGCAGAAGAACCAGAGATCAAATTGCCAACATCTGCTGGATCATGGAAAAAGCAAGAGAGTTCTAGAAAAACATCTATTTCTGCTTTATTGACTATGCCAAAGCCTTTCACTGTGTGGGTCACAATAAACTGTGGAAAATTCTGAAAGAGATGAGAATACCACACCACCTGACCTGTCTCTTGAGAAATTTGTATGCAGGTCAGGAAGCAACAGTTAGAACTGGACATGGAACAACAGACTGGTTCCAAATAGGAAATGGAGTACATCAAGGCTGTATATTGTCACCCTGCTTATTTAACTTATATGCAGAGTGCATCATGAGAAAAGCTGGACTGGAAGAAGCACAAGCTGGAATCAAGATTGCTGGGAGAAGTATCAATAACCTCAGATATGCAGATGATACCACCCTTATGGCAGAAAGTGAAGAGGAACTAAAAAGCCTCTTGATGAAAGTGAAAGAGGAAAGTGAAAAAGTTGGCTTAAAGCTCCACATTCAGAAAATGAAGATCACAGCATCTGGTCCCGTCACTTCATGGGAAATAGATGGGGAAACAGTGGAAACAGTGTCAGACTTTATTTTGGGGGGCTCCAGAATCACTGCAGTTGGTGATTGCAGCCATGAAATTAAAAGATGCTTAGTCCTTGGAAGGAAAGTTATGATCAACCTAGATAGCATATTAAAAAGCAGAGACATTACTTTGTCAAGAAAGGTCTGTCTAGTCAAGGCTATGGATTTTCCAGTGGTCATGTATGGATGTGAGATTTAGACTGTGAAGAAGGCTGAGTGCTGAAGAATTGATGCTTTTGAACTGTGGTGTTGTAGAAGACTCTTGAGAGTCCCTTGGACTGCAAGAAGGTCCAACCGGTCCATCCTAAAGGAGATCAGTCCTGGGTGTACATTGGAAGTACTGATGCTAAAGCTGAAACTCCAATACTTTGGCCACCTCATGGGAAGAGTTGACTTGTTGGAAAAGACCCTGATGCTGGGAGGGATTGGGGGCAGGAGAAGAAGGGGATGACAGAGGATAGATGGCTGGATGTCATTACTAACTCGATGGACATGAGTTTGAGTGAACTCTAGGAGTTGGTGATGGACAGGGAGGCCTGGCATGCTGTGCGATTCATAGGGTCTCACAGAGTCGGACACGACTGAGTAACTGAATTGAACTGAACATAATGTGAATGTGCTAAAGTTAAAATTTTCCTCACCAAGAAAAAGTTCACGTTCTAATCAGCATCTCTGTGAAAATGCTAGTTGTTAAGTTTTACAAAATCATATCCTCGCATTCAAGTCAGTTGATTTTCTATAACTGGGTGTAAAATCAAGTCATCAGCAATTTTCTGAAGAATGCTAAGGAGCATGTGTATCACTTCCTTGTCATTCAAGAAGATACCTTTGATTACAGTGTTTCAAAACCTCAGTCATCATTTGCCTGAATTAAAACAGGCTCATGGAAGTTTGCATTTCTTTGTCACTAATATATAATCACTATATCCATAGAGAGAATCAGAGGGACTAACCCAATATACATACTGGTGAGAATGTAAAAATGTGCTGGTTTATAATAAAATTTATTTAATATTTTGGTGGAAAAAAATGATTCTTTAAGATTTTGTGAAGTCATGGAGTGTCAGAAGAAATCTAGCCATCAGATCACTCAATAAGTGAGCTCTTGGTCAAAGTAAATGATTAAACACATAGACATATTTCTTGTTTAAAAAGCACCCAAGTTACCCTTG
This sequence comes from Capra hircus, assembly GCF_001704415.2. Classification (NCBI taxonomy): domain Eukaryota; kingdom Metazoa; phylum Chordata; class Mammalia; order Artiodactyla; family Bovidae; genus Capra; species Capra hircus. The sequence goes on along the minus strand of NC_030815.1, from coordinate 4,926,722 downwards.
CTATGGCAAACATGAAGGGATAAATTTGAGGCAGTATCGAGAGACATTTCTATTCTTTGGGCATGGTGGTGCTAGTGTTAAAGAACCTGCCTGCCAAAGCAGGAGACTTAGGAGGTGTGGGTTTGATCACTGTATATAGAAGATCCTCTGGAGGAGGGCATGGCAACGCATTTCAGTATGTTTGCCTGGAGAATCCCCATGGACAGAGTCAGACAGAACTGAAGGGACTTTGCATGCATGCATGCAAAGAACAGAAACATAGTAGCAGTATTTAAACATATATTGGTGGTTCTAATACTATATCATAAGCTGCTTTTGAGACCAGAAGCCTGGGCTGAAAAACACATATCTTGTGTTTTATTCTTATGTTATTTCATAGATGCCATGTCCAGAGCAGCCTGGTAAATCTGAAATCAAGTGTGGTGAAAATACCCTATTATTTCAATAACTGATAATTTAGCAACTGCACAAAAGGTTTTAGTTTTATAAGTGAACAGGCATTAGCAATAAAATCATGTTTAGCTCTTGTGAAAAATCATCCTTTTTTTCCTTATAAAAGACACAATCAGCCATTCTATGACATCAGAATTTTAACTACGTATTGTATTGAGTGTGTGTGTGTATGTGTGTGTGTGTGGTCAGTCACTCAGTTGTGTCTGGTTCTTTACAACCCCATGGACTTGTAACCCAGCAGGCTCCTCTGTCCATGGGATTCTCCAGGCAAGAATACTGGAGTGGGTTGCCTTTTCCCTATGCAGGGGATCTTCCTGACCCAGGGATGAAACCTGAGTCTCCTGTGTCTCCTGCATTGCAGGAGGACTCTTCACTGCTGAGCCATGGAGGAAGCCCCATGATATGGAATGAGGGCGGACAGTTTTTTACAGTAGCATCACCTGTGTCAGTTTCAGTCTCTTCAGAAAAAATTGTGTTCAAAGGGATATTATCTAGGAGGATATATCTAGGATATGTATCTAGGATAATATTATATCTAGGATAATATTGCTGCTGCTGCTAAGTCGCGTCAGTCGTGTCTGACTCTGTGCAACCCCATAGATAGCAGCCCAACAGGCTCCTGTCCCTGGGATTCTCCAGGCAAGAACACTGGAGTGGGTTGCCATTTCCTTCTCCAGTGCATGAAAGTGAAAAGTGAAAGTGAAGTCGCTCAGTCGTGTCTGACTCTTAGCGACCCCATGGACTGCAGCCCACCAGGCTCTTCCATCCATGGGATTTTCCAGGCAAGAGTACTGGAGTGGGGTGCCATTGCCTTCTCCAAGGATAATATTACTTATTATCTATCTTCTTTCTGTAGAAAGAAGAAAGCTCCATAAAATTAGAGGGCAATGCTTCTATCTTTGCCACGCTCTCGCTACTGCTTTCTTCCCCAGGAACTAAAGGAGCAGCATATTGTTTGTAACGTGGCAGACTCCTGTATCTTTTGTCAGTGGCTGTGATTACTTTGGGAGGAGGGGAGGGGTTTATATGGATTGATTGGTCTTGATTGACACTTTCTAATACCTGTGACTTTCTAGTAGTCCTTAGGATCTGAGCTCATGAGAGGAGACTGACTCCTGGTGCCTGGCACGGCTCAGCTCACAGGTTCATCTCATGAACTGAGACCACACGAAGGCAGAGGCAGCCTGCCTTTGCTTGGGTCACGTGGCAAGCAGAAGTCTCCATTGTGAAATGCCCCTGGTCGTTCAGTCACTAAGTTGTGTACCTGAGACCCCATAGACTGCAGTTAAATAAGCAGGGTGACAGTATACAGCCCTGACATACTCCTTTCCCAATTTTAGGGATGCATGTAAACAGCCACCAGGAGAAACCACCAATGGAAGATAAACTTAACCACAGACCACCACCAACCAAAAGAAAACCATGGTCCACATACTGGAAAACCAGAGAAAGACATTTGAGATTAGAAAATGAAACTCAAAAAGGATGAGGTCTTTGGGGACCTCTTCATTCTGGGGGCTTACCTCGTGGCTCAGACAGTAAAGAATTTGCCTGCAATGCAGGAGACCCAGGTTTGATTCCTGGTTCGGGAAGATCCCCTGGAGAAGGGAATGGCTTCCCACTCCAGGACTCTTGCCTGGAGAATTCCATGGACAGAGGAGCCTGGCGGGCTGCAGTCCATGAGATCACAAAGAGGTAGATATGACTGTGTGATTAACATTCACTTTTCACTTTCATTCAAAGAGAACAGTTGTATATTTTGCAGTCATTGTGTGCAGATCAATTTTCTGAAAACAGAAGCAGATTAGTGTAAGTTGGGATGCTATTTTGAACACAGGAGAGGAAACATACAAAGGGATCACCAAAATGCATAATTTGATGTCTTTTGGATTTTGAATCCCTGGCACTAAATTTTCTGATCTCTTAATTTATTCTCAGAAACCTAGATTTTAGAGTTGATAGTGGTGAAAGCCCACACAAAATGACTTTTTTCTATGGAAATGGTTGTCTATTTCCTTGGGAAGAGAGATTAAAATATTCATGCAACAGTTGTTTTAGATGACCCAAGAAAATTAGTCTTGTCCAAATGGTCTAGCTGTTAGGAATGGCCTTTCTGGAGCCTGGGGAAATAGCCCTTCCTGCTGGCCTTCTCTGGTCCTGGCACTGTCTCCAGCCACTGACTGGACATACAGGCTGATTGACAGGCCATCGCCAGTGACAAGACTGTGATGCACACTGTTCTCTGCTTTGCTCAGGTGTGCTCTCCAGCCCCACCCTTTACCTGTGTGTCCCTGAGGCAAGGGTGCTCTGACCTGCCACTGACAACCAGCCACTTTAAAATTCCATGTAAGAAACTTCTATTCTGTCATTGCATCAGTGGTTATCCTGAACTTTTCCTTAATCTCCTTGGACAACAATTTCTTCATGAAGCCTTTTTGTAGTAATACAATTTATAATAGAAACCATTTTAAAAATTGTATTGATATATACTTGATTTACCGGAGAAGACATGGCACCCCACTCCAGTACTCTTGCCTGGAAAATCCCATGGATGGAGGAGCCTGGAAGGCTGCAGTCCAAGGGGTCACTGAGGGTTGGACACGAATGAGTGACTTCACTTTCACTTTTCACTTTCATGCATTGGAGAAGGAAATGGCAACCCACTCCAATGTTCTTGCCTGGAGAATCCCAGGGACGGGGGAGCCTGGTGGGCTGCCGTCTACGGGGTCGCACAGCGTCAGACACGACTGAGGCGACTTAGCAGCAACAGCAGCAGCATACTTGATTTACAGTGTTATGTTGATTTCTAACCTATAGCAAAATGATTCAGTTATACATATGGTTTCCCTTATGGTTTATCAAAAGATTTTTTTAAAATTTTTTATTTTTACTTTATTTTACAATACTATATTGGTTTTGCCATACATTGACGTGAATCTGCCACAGGTGTACATGAGTTCCCAAACATGAACCCCCCTCCCACCCCATATCATCTCTCTGGATCATCCCCGTGCACCAGCCCCAAGCATCCTGTATCCTGCATCGAACATAGACTGGCGATTCATTTCTTACATGATAGTATACAGGTTTCAATGCCATTCTCCCAAATCATCCCACCCTCTCCTTCTCCCTCAGAGTCCAAATGTCCATTCTATACATCTGTGTCTCTTTTGCTGTCTCGCATACAGGGTTATCATTACCATCTTTCTAAATCCCATATATATGTGTTAGTATACTGTATTGGTGTTTTTCTTTCTGGCTTACTTCACTCTGTATAATCGGCACCAGTTTCATCCATCTCGTTAGAACTGATTCAAATGTATTCTTTTTAATGGCTGAGGAATACTCCATTGTGTATATGTACCACAGCTTTCTTATCCATTCATCTGCTGATGGACATCTAGGTTGTTTCCATGTCCTGGCTATTATAAACAGTGCTGCAATGAACATTGGGGTACACGTGTCTCTTTCAATTCTGGTTTCCTCGATGTGTATGCCCAGAAATGGGATTGCTGGGTCATATGGCAGTTCTATTTGCAATTTTTTAAGGAATCTCCACACTGTTCTCCATAGTAGCTGTACTAGTTTGCATTCCCACCAACAGTGTAAGAGGGTTCCCTTTTCTCCACACCATCTCCAGCATTTATTGCTTGCAGATTTTTGGATCGCAGCCATTCTGACTGGTGTGAAATGTTACTTCATTGTGGTCTTGATTTGCATTTCTCTGATAATGAGTGATGTTGAGCATCTTTTCATGTGTTTGTTAGTCATCCATATGTCTTCTTTGGAGAAATGTCTATTTAGTTCTTTGGCCCATTTTTTGATTGGGTCATTTATTTTTCTGGAATTGAGCTGCATAAGTTGCTTGTATATTTTTGAGATTAGTTGTTTGTCAGTTGCTTCATTTGCTATTATTTTCTCCCATTCAGAGGGCTGCCTTTTCACCTTGATTATAGTTTCCTTTGTTGTGCAGAAGCTTTTAATTTTAATTAGATCCCATTTGTTTATTTTTGCTTTTATTTCCAGTATTCTGGGAGGTGGATCATAGAGGATCCTGCTGTGATTTATGTCGGAGAGTGTTTTGCCTATGTTCTCCCCTAAGAGTTTTATAGTTTCTGGTCTTATGTTTAGATCTTTAATCCATTTTGACTTTATTTTTGTGTATGGTGTTAGAAAGTGATCTAGTTTCATTCTTTTACAAGTGGTTGACCAGTTTTCCCAGCACCACTTGTTAAAGAGATTGTCTTTACTCCATTGTATACTCTTGCCTCCTTTGTCAAAGATAAGGTGTCCATATGTGTGTGGAATTATCTCTGGGCTTTCTATTTTGTTCCATTGATCCATATTTCTGTCTTTGTGCCAGTACCATACTGTCTTGATGACTGTGGCTTTGTAGTAGAGCCTGAAGTCAGGCAAGTTGATCCCTCCAGTTCCATTCTTCTTTCTCAAGATTGCTTTGGCTATTCGAGGATTTTTGTATTTCCATACAAATCTTGAAATTATTTGTTCTAGTTTTGTGAAAAATATCACTGGTAGCTTGACAGGGATTGCATTGAATCTGTAGATTGCTTTGGGTAATACACTCATTTTCACTATATTGATTCTTCCGATCCATGAACATGGTATATTTCTCCATCTATTAGTGTCCTCTTTGATTTCTTTCATCAGTTTTTTATAGTTTTCTATATATAGGTCTTTAGTTTCTTTAGGTAGATATATTCCTAAGTATTTTATTCTTTTCGTTGCAATGGTGAATGGAATTGTTTCCTTAATTTCTTTTTCTACTTTCTCATTATTAGTGTATAGGAATACAAGGGATTTCTGTGTGTTGATTTTATATCCTGCAACTTTACTATATTCATTGATTAGCTCTAGTAATTTTCTGGTGGAGTCTTTAGGGTTTTCCATGTAGAGGATCATGTCATCTGCAAACAGTGAGAGTTTTACTTCTTTTCCAATTTGGATTCCTTTTATTTCTTTTTCTGCTCTGATTGCTGTGGCCAAAACTTCCAGAACTATGTTGAATAGTAGTGGTGAAAGTGGGCACCCTTGTCTTGTTCCTGACTTTAGGGGAAATGCTTTCAATTTTTCATCATTGAGGATAATGTTTGCTGTGGGTTGGTCATATATAGCTTTTATTATGTTGAGGTATGTTCCTCCTATTCCTGCTTTCTGGAGAGTTTTTATCATAAATGGATGTTGAATTTTGTCAAAGGCCTTCTCTGCATCTATTGAGATAATCATATGGCTTTTATTTTTCAATTTGTTAATGTGGTGAATTACATTGATTGATTTGCAGATATTGAAGAATTCTTGCATCCCTTGGATAAAGCCCACTTGGTCATGGTGTATGATCTTCTAAATGTGTTGTTGGATTCCGATTGCTAGAATTTTGTTGAGGATTTTTGCATCTATGTTCATCAGTATCACCAGATTTTAAATATAGTTCCCCTGTATATATGTGTATAAACAACAGTAGGACCTTGTTTTTTGTCCATCCTATATATAATAGCTTGCCTTTGCTAATCCCAAACTCCCAGTCCTTCCCTTTCACACCATCCTTGTCTCCCTTGGCACTACAAGTCTCTTTTATATCTGTGAGTCTGTTTCTGTTTGTTAGAAAATTCATTTGTCATATTTTAGATTCCACATATAAGTGATATCATATGATATTTATCTTTCTCTGACTTCACTCAGTGTGATAATCTCTAGGTGTATCCATGTTGCTGCAAATGGCATTATTTCATTTTTTTTCCTATGGCTGAGTAATATTTCATTGTATATATGTACCACATCTTTGTCCAATCATCTGTCAATGGACATTTAGTTTTTTCCATGTCTTGGCTATTTGAACAGTGCACTATTGAACATTGGGGTGCATGTATCTTTCTTTTCTAATTAGAGTTTTGTCTGGATGTATGCACAGGAGAGGGATTGCTGGATTAGACACCAACTCTATTTTAGTGTTTTGAGGACACTTCATACAGTTTAGACTCTATTTCTTGAGTCTAGAATGTATCGTGTACTTCATTCACTGCTTCATGTGTATTATTTCACCCCCTCAATGATGTGAGGAAGCTGATGTTTTTACTCATATCTTGCAGACAAGGTTAAAACTCAGAGAAGCTCGGTCACCTATGTGTAATCATCATATGTGCTCAGTTCAGTCATGTCTGACTCTGCGACCCCATGGACTGTAGTCTGCCAGGCTCCTCAGTTTATGGGATTCTCCAGGTAAGAATACTGGAGTGGGTTGCCATTTCCTCCTTCAGGGGATCTTCCTGACTCAGGAATTGAACCCAAGTCTCCTGCGTTGCAGGCAGATTCTTTACCGCTGAGCCAAAAGCATTACAGTAAGGTTCCAACAGTTTTAAGATAATAGGAAATGTCACAGAGGTCAACACAAATGACACAGAATAAAACTTTGTAAAGGGCGAGGACAGTCTGAACCAGATGTGTAAGTCCTAAAAAGGAAACCCTCAGGAGGCAACCTGAGAATCTTCCACAAACATCACCCTCCCGCCTTAGCAACAGCAACAGAAGGGAACACATTTGTTCAGCTTGTCAGGAGGGGTGACAATAAAGCAATAGCAATAAACTGAACGTGTCATGGGAGACTTTCTCCAAAACATTCTATGGACAAATAAAGTAACTGGAATAACCTCCCCCACTCCCCATCACCCAGTACTAGGAGCAAATTGTTAACCCAGGCCGTAAACTATAAGATAAAGGTGAGTGCAAGTATGTGTTGGATGTCACTGAAGAAATTTGTCTGTTAAAGTCCCGTTTGTTTCCATGTTCATTTGGCTAGTGTATATCTTTTTGATTTCTGAAATGTTAATGGCAAACTGAGTTTAAGTTGCTAAACCAAAAAGCCAAGAGATACTCTGAAAAGACTACAGCTACGTATTCATAGAAATTCATAGAATTGGAATCTGGCAAGAGAGCATGTTGTAATTTTAAAAACCTAGTGAGTATATATCTTAAAGTATTAGTTGTTTTTTTTTTAAAAAATAATGTAGGATCACGGAAAACTCAGCAGTGGCCACAGGACTGGAAAAGGTCAGTTTTCATTCCAATCCCGAAGAAAGGCAATGCCAAAGAATGCTCAAACTACTGCACAATTGTACTCATCTCACATGCTAGTAAAGTGATGCTTAAAATTCTCCAAGCCAGGCTTCAGCAATACATGAACCGTGAACTTCCTGATGTTCAAGCCGGTTTTAGAAAAGGGAGAAGAACCAAAGATCAAATTGCCAAAATTCACTGGATCATGGAAAAAGCAAGAGAGTTCCAGAAAAACATCTATTTCTGGTTTATTGACTATGCCAAAGCCTTTGACTGTGTGGATCACAATAAACTGTGGAAAATTCTGAAAGAGATGGGAATACCAGACCACCTGACCTGCCTCTTGAGAAATCTGTATTCAGGTCAGGAAGCAACAGTTAGAACTGGACATGGAACAACAGACTGGTTCCAAATAGGAAAAGGAGTACATCAAGGCTGTATATTGTCACCCTGCTTATTTAACTTATATGCAGAGTGCATCATGAGAAACACTGGGCTGGAGGAAGCACAAGCTGGAATTAAGATTGCCGGGAGAAATATCAATAACCTCAGATATGCAGATGACACCACCCTCATGGCAGAAAGAACTAAAGAGCCTCTTGATGAAAGTGAAAGAGGAGAGTGAAAAAGCTAGCTTATAACTCAACGTTCAGAAAACTAAGATCATGGCATCTGGTCCCATCACCTCATACCAAATGGATGGGGAAGCAGTGGAAACAGTGAGAAAGTTTTTTTGGGGGGCTCCAAAATCACTGCAGATGGTGCTTGCAGCCATGAAATTAAAAGATGCTTACTCCTTGGAAGGAAAGTTATGACCAACACAGACAGCATATTAAAAAGCAGAGACATTACTCTGCCAACAAAGGTCCATCTAGTCAAGGCTATGGTTTTTCCAGTGGTCAGTGTGGATGTGAGAGTTGGACTATAAAGAAAGCTGAGTCCTGAAGAATTGATGCTTTTGAACTGTGATGCTGGAGAAGACCCTTGAGAGTCCCTTAGACTGCAAGGAGATCCAACCAGTCCATCCTAAAGGAATTCAGTCCTAGGTGTTCATTGGAAGGACTGGTGATGAAGTTGAAGCTCCAATACTTTGGCCACCTGATGCAAAGAGCTGACTCATTGGAAAAGACCCTGATGCTGGGAAAGATTGAGGACAGGAGGAGAAGGGGACGACAGAGGATGAGATGGGTGGATGGCATCACCAACTCAATGGACATGGGTTTGGGTGGACTCCAGGAGTTGATGATGGACAGGGAGGCCTGGCGTGCTGCAGTTCATGGGGTTGCAAAGAGTCGGACATGACTGAGTTACTGAACTGAACTGAACTGAGGATCATAAGAGCATACAGCTATCATTACAAAAGGGAGAAAAATTAACAAAAAGTCTGACTAGTACTTCTTTTCAAATCTTCTAAAACAGGACTACTTACTTAAGTAAATATGTTGTTGTTCAGTTGCTCAGTCACATTCCACTCTTTGGAATCCCATGGACTGCAGCACACCAGGCTCGTTTATCCTTCACTATCTCCCAGAGTCTCAAAGTCATGTCCATTGAGTCGGTGATGCCATCCAGCCATCCCATCCTCTGTCGTCCCCTTCTCCTCCTGCCCCCAGTCCCTCCCAGCATCGGGGTCTTTTCCAGTGAGGCAGCTCCTTGCATCTGGGGCCAGAGTAAATATATTAGCCTTGACTAGAACTACCAGTAGTGACCTTCTCTGGTGGCTCAGTGGGAAAGAATCTGCCTGCCAAAGCAGGAGACTCGGTTCAATCCCTGGGTCGGGAAGATCCCCTGGAGGAGAAAGTGGCAACCCACTCCAGTATTCTTGCCTCTGAAATCCATGGACAAAGGAACCTGCAGTCCATGGGGGTCACTGAAGAGTCAGACATGATGGAGCATGCACACGTGCACCAGTAATGGAAACTATATTTGCTGATTCTCTGTGAGTATGCGTGTCTATTTAATTTCATCATTTTAAACCAGGCAGTCTAGTTGTACACTGTAGATTAATTGAACACTAATCAGAATAGACAAGCACTCTTTAACAAGAGTCTACAGAACTAGAAAGCTCTGTGTTTCCATAGATTAAGTCACAATGTCATTGATAATGATGTGTACTGTGAAGGAACCACTGAGTGGTTAAAAACCATTGTAAAAGTAGGTCAGCCTACAAAAGAACACCTTTCCTTCTGCCCAAGACCTTGCTTTAAGTGGGGTAACACACACCTGGTGCCGCAAAATTCAGTTCTGATGGTCACACTTCATGTCAGGGTTCTGTGAATCTAGGTGTGTGTTAGAAAAAAAACTCCTTCCCAACAGAAAGTGGCACTGAGAATGGAGACCACAGATGCCAGTTTCAGGTTTGTGGAACCTGCCAGCAGCAATGCTGCATCACCCTGAAACTCATTTTTGTAGCTATGATGAATTAAGTGACATAAAATGACATCCAAGCACTCATGGGAATAAATTGACAAAATCTGAAATGCTCAGCCCTTGTTTTGAGAAGCAGTTTCTAAATGAGGTAGTGTCTTTAAGAGGTAGTGTGGTTAAAACAGGTGTCTACTTTAAAAGTTATAATAGAGGCACAGCTGGAAATTCATGTCAGGAAACTATGTAATCAAAATCACCGATCGTAATTTGGCAACGGGGACAGTTCTTTGTTGTTGTTGTTGTTTAGTTGCTAAGTCGTTTCTGGCTCTTGAGACCCCATGGGCTGTAACCCACCAGGTTCCTCTGTCCATGGGATTCTCTAGGCAAGAATACTGGTGTGAGTAGCCATTTCCTTCTCCAGGGTATCTTCCCAACCCAGGAATCGAACCCCAGTCTCCTGTCTTGGAAGGCAGATTCTTTGCCACTGAGCTACCAGGGCAATGCTACAGCCAACATATTAGAAAAAGGAATAATAAGCTGAGAAAGTGTTAGTTGCTCATGTCTGACTGTTTGTGACCCACAGACTGTAGCCAGCCACGCTTCTCTGTCCATGGAATTCTCCAGGCAAGAATATTGGAGTGGGTTACCATTTCCTTCTCCAAGGGATCTTCCCAACCCACAGATTGAACCTGAATCTTCTGCACTGACAGGCAGATTCTTTACCACTGAGCCACTTGGGAAGCCCCAGTAAGCTGAGGTTTTACTAACATTTTGAAACAGATCCAGATGTCATGGCAGTTTGGGAGCCTCTCATAGCAGCAAGGAGGCAGCAGGAATTTGTGGAAAGCTCAGTTTGTAGGTTTGGAGTCTGATCTCTTTGCAGATATCTCTGTCTTTGCTGGTCAAGTGAACAGGACAGTCTTCTTGGCTGTCTGGTTCCTTATCTATACAAGTAGGGCTATATCACAGAACCAGAAGTGACTGGTGATGGTGGATGTGAATTAGCTACATGAAAGTACATAGCCCTCAAATTCCCTAGAATTTGACGGGCGTTTCACTATGATTGTGAAATACCTGACCTACAACAGAACAATAAAAATGAGGTGTTACTGCTAATACAACATTGGTTGCCAGAAGCAAAAGTCATTAAAAGTGGATAAGCATGAATCTAAAAATGAGTAAAGGTGATGCTATTCAAAAATATTTCTGGAGTTAATTAATAATAGTGTATGCCACACACTTAATAAATATTTCATGAATGAAGACTTGAATTGGAAAGGCTAGGAATCCACTAAGGAGTTTTTCTTCCCCACACCTGAGTCTGCACTTGTTATGAGTGACGCATGGGTGCACACAGTGGCAATGGCCCCCTGCCCTCAGTATCGTGTCTTCTCCATAGTACAAGTCATTAGAAAAAACAGTCTTTCTGTGCAATGTGTATATGGTTGCACACGTGTATACCTCTTCAGTAATCTTCAGTACTGAAAACAAAAGTCTACACAAAAATCTGTACACTCACACTGCTATATTTTAAGTGGAGAACCAGCAAGGACCACTGCAGAGCACAGGGACCTCTGTGGCAGCCTGGATGGGAATGGGGTTGAGCAGAGAATAGATGCATATGTATGGCTGAGTCCCTTTGCTGTTCACATGAAACTATCACAACATTGTTCTTTGGCTGTACTCTAGTATAAAATGGGTTTCCCTGACAGCTCAGTTAGTAAAGAATCCACCTGCAATGCAGGAGACCCTGGTTTGATTCCTGGTTCGGGAAGATTCCCTGGAGAAAGGATAGGCTACCCACTCCTGTACTCTTGGGCTTCCCTTGTGGCTCAGCTGGTAATGAATCTGCCTGCAATGTGGGAGACCTGAGTTTGATCCCTGGTTTGGAAAGATCCCCTGGAGAAGGGAAAGGCTACCCACTCCAGTATTCTGGCCTGGAGAATTCCATGAACTGTATAGTCCATATGGTCACAAAGAGTGGAACATGACTGAGTGACTTTCACTTTCAGTATAAAATAAAAAGTTTTTTAAAATTTGTAAACTGAATTTTAAAAAATTTGTAAATACTGAAAGCAGCATTATTCATAATAGCCCCAAAGTGAAAACAACCATAATGTCTATCAACTGATGAGTGGATAAAGATAAATAATGTGTGGTACATCCACACAATGGAATATTATTCAGCAATATAAAGAAATGGAGTATTGACCTACACTACAACATGGATGAGCCTGAAAACATTATCTTAAGTGAAAGAAGCCAGTCACAAAAGACAACGTATTGTATAGTTTCATTTCTATGAAATTCTGGAATAGGCCAATTGACAGAGATGAGAAGCAGGTTAGTGATTACTTAGGGATGGGGGAGAGAGGGGAGTGGAGTGATTGCTAACATGTATAGGTTTATTTTTCCCCCTTTGGGGGATGATGAAAATGTTTAAAAATTGTAGTGATTGTTAAATAATTCTGTGAATACAGTTTTAAAATTTAATTGTATCTTTGAAAGGATAAATTATATTTCATGTGAATTAAATCTCAATGAAGCTCTTATGTTTAAAAGAAAAAATATAGTATTTTTAATGTAAACACAAGGTAGTAGAAACAGAAATAGGAGATGCATAGTTCCATATATTTTAGAAAAAATGCAAAGAAGGTAGATGGATTCAGCTATTCTTTTCCCTGCTGTTCAATTATAATTTATATCTGTTGGATCTAACCCCAGCACTGAAATGGGAGTCTGTGTATGCGTTAAGCTACTTAGTTTCTTTTCGTTGAAAGCTGTTTCAGTTTTTTTTAAAATTTTTATTGAAGTATATAGTTGATTTACAGTGTTGTATTAGTTTCAAGTATGAAGCAAAGTGATTCAGTTCCACACATATATGCATATATACATACATATATATTATTTTTATTTATTTCTTATTTTTTTAGGCCACACTGTGTGGCATACAGGATCTCAGTTTCCTGACCAGGGATTGAACCCATGCCCTCTGCAGTAGAAGCACAGAGTCTTAACCACTAGACCTCCAGGGAAGTCAACATAATAAAAGCTATATATGACAAACCCACAGCAAACATTATCTTCAATGGTGAAAAATTGAAAGCATTTCCCCTGAAGTCAGAAACAAGGGTGCCCACTTTCACCACTACTATTCAACATAGTTCTGGAAGTTTTGGCCACAGCAATCAGAGCAGAAAAAGAAATGGAATCCAAATTGGAAAAGAAGAAGTAAAACTCTCACTGTTTGCAGATGACATGATCCTCTACATGGAAAACCCTAAAGACTCCACCAGAAAATTACTAGAGCTAATCAATGAATATAGTAAAGTTGCAGGATATAAAATCAACACGCAGAAATCCCTTGCATTCCTATACACTAATAATGAGAAAATAGAAAAAGAAATGAAGGAAACAATTCCATTCACCATTGCAATGAAAAGAATAAAATACTTAGGAATATATCTACCTAAAGAAACTAAAGACCTATATATAGAAAACTATAAAACACTGATAAAAGAAATCAAAGAGGACACTAATAGATGGAGAAATATACCATGTTCATGGATCAGAAGAATCAATGTAGTGAAAATGAGTATACGACCCAAAGCAATCTACAGATTCAATGCAATCCCTGTCAAGCTACCAGTGATATTTTTCACAAAACTAGAACAAATAATTTTAAGATTTGTATGGAAATACAAAAAACCTCGAATAGCCAAAGCAATCTTGAGAAAGAAGAATGGAACTGGAGGAATCAACTTGCCTGACTTCAGGCTCTACTACAAAGCCACAGTCATCAAGACAGTATGGTACTGGCACAAAGACAGAAATATAGATCAATGGAACAAAATAGGAAGCCCAGAGATAAACCCACACACCTATGGACACCTTATCTTTGTCAAAGGAGGCAAGAATATACAATAGATTAAAGACAATCTCTTTAACAAGTGGTGCTGTGAAAACTAGTCAACCAGTTGTAAAAGAATGAAACTAGATCACTTTCTAACACCATACAAAGATAAACTGTTTCAGTTTTGATGTTGATATTTATTAGTTTTATTTCTCTTTTATAGCCATCACTCTCTCTTAATTTTATTTTTGCATATTGTTTATTTATTAAAGGATTTTCCTTTTGTCTGTTATAAATTTTCTAATAACTATCACAGCATTGTTGATTGGCTATATTCTAATATAAATTTTTAAAAAATATTGAAAGAGGGAACAATTACAATATGTTAAAAGTAAACATTTTTTTCCCCCCAGAGTTACTTCTGGTTAGAAATGTGAAATTGTACTGTGAGTGTGAGAGGTGGTATGATGGTGGAAAACATGGAAAGCCTACATTTCCATAAAGGAGAAGCTGTGTCCTCTGCTCCGGTAGCTCAATTTCAGGACCATCCTTGGAATATGAATATTCCTTAAACTAATCATGCTGGCTTACTTTCATAAGGTATTATTGGCTGCAATCCTGAAACTGAGGTTGTTTCAATAGTTCTGAATTATGCACCGAATAAAACATTTTACATTCTTGAAAATGTGATGTGTATTGTCCCAGTCCCCAGGCATTCTTGAGGACTATGTCTTATCCACATGTGAGTTTCCATCCCGAGAATAGCATGGAAACATATGCACTACCGCGTGTAAAACAGATAGTCAGAGAACTTTCTGCAAAGGTTCTACACATACCTTTATCTGAGACTGAGTCTCAGATAGGCCAACACTCAGAAGAGGACTCGATCGAGGCGAAGCATAGAGGGAAGCTTAGCTAATGTTTCCTACAGATTACCATACCACTTAAGTGTTATAATAATTTAGTGAAATAATTCTTTTTTAAAGACTGTTTTTGATGGGGAATTTTTTTTAAGTCTCTGTTGAATTTGTTACAACATTGCTTCTATCGTTTATGCTGGGTTTTTTTGGCCACAAGTCATACGGCATCTTTGCTCCCCAACTGGGGATCGAACTCCCCTGTCCTGCTTTGGAAGACAGTCTTAATCATCGGACTGCCAGGGAGGTGCCACAGTGGCTTCAAGCCCTTAGGTATGAGACATTTAGCAATAGTTTTCTCCATAGTTGATAGAAATATGAATCTATGTCTTCAAAAGCCTAATTGAATGTTTATGAGAATCACTCACACTACGTTGATAAGTAGGGAATCCAAACTTTTCTTACATTCTAATGACCTTTACAAACTTTTGTGAGGAAAAAAGAATTTTGGCCAGTAGCAACCCAATCCAAACATGGTTATTTTTGTTTGTTTCACTGTGTCAACAGTAAAGCATAGTAGTTTGATGAGTGTGCATTCATGCAGAAGAGGGAAAAGGCCACATTTGCATGGAAATTCAATTTATAATTGTTTTTATTTTTCATCAATGCTTAGTGAATTGCATCTAAACAGAGACTTTTTTCCTTTTAAGGAGAATCAAATTTGACAAATAACCTATCTGGGTAAACACTTCCAGTGATTTTAATGGTAATTACACTCTGCTCTATTGAGTGATATAATGGGGTAAGAAGAAAACATCAGCTTCAACTTGAGTAGTTCTGAGATATTAGTAAGGAGAGGTAGAGAGACTTGTGTCATGGGACCTGGTTTACTACTTAACCCAAGTTAAGACGAAACCCAATTAGAAAGATTAAATTCAAGAAACTGAAGACTTAGTAATCAGGGAAAGAGCAACCAGTCCAACATACCTTGACTTTAGCAATGTTTTGATAAAACTTAGACTAATACCTATGAATAAAGTGTGGTAACTTTTCTGTAACACCTTATGGAAAAACCTGAGTGAACTTTTTGGCCAATCCAATAAAACAGCTCATGAGTTTTTCAGACAAAAGATTTGGAAAACCTGGAACCGCAGCATGTATCACAGACCAGAAACAAGGAAATGAAGATAATTTGGAAAAGAGTAATTGGTTTGCCATGTTGCACCTTGGATTATGCAGAGACAGAGGAGTTTAAGGGGTGACAGGGAAGGCTTTGAGAGTCACATGGAAGAGACTTTCTCAGACATTTTTACCTAGAAAGCTATGATGATCTTCAATAGTGAGAGGAAGAATACACAGCAGAGACTCAGTCTTCAGGGTCTGAGGTCAGACTTGAATCTCAGGTACATGCGCTTAATTATTAATACGGTGTGTCCCTGGTTAAGTTACAGAACTACTCTGAGTCCTGGTTCCTTATCTATAGAAGGGGATTGATAATCATTCTTTCCTGATTGTGTTTTAGAGTTAAGTACAGCAATCCACATAAAGCCCTTAGCATTCTGGCTGTGTAGAATGCTCGCCATCATTGTTGGCAATATTACCTTTTAGAAGCATCACATGGAGGGGATGTGGAGACTAGATGCCAGGAAGGCTATACTGTGGACAGAAATTGTGTCTGTGAGTCCATATTGAACAGAGAGCACAGACTGGCTGGGAGATGAGCCTGCAGAGAACAGAGGTAACGGACTTGGTGGCATCTAATGACTGGTTGCTGGGCTTCTCTGGTGGCTCAGATGATAAAGAATCTGCCTGCTAGTGCAGCAGATGTGGGTTTGATTCCCAGATGAGAAAGATCCTCTGGAGGAGGAAATGGCAACCCACTCCAGTCTCCTTGCCTAGGACATTCCACAGACAGAGGAGCCTGGCAGGATACAGTCCATGGGGTCACAGAGAGTTGGACACAGCTTAGCGACTGAGCAGCAACAACATGATGACTGGTCAGCAGGGTACACACAGTGATTGCCACGGCCATCCTTCAGTCCAGGGAGATATAAGCGCAGGCCAATCCAGAGATGCAGCCAGTGTTTTGTGGAACAGGGCGAGAATCCACAGGAATTTTGACAGTCAGAGAGAAGAGCCAGTTCATGGGGGTGGAGATGGGATGCTGAGGGATGAGCCATGTAGAGCAGAGAAAGGCCATGAGAGAGCCAGGGACTGCAAACATGCCTGAGAAACTAATGCTGTCTGTGGGTGAATAAAAGGCCTGGCATGCTGCTTCCGAGAAACAGATGATGACAGTATTTTATTAGAGGCCATAAAAAGCTGTCCCATAATTTTTTTCACGTGGTCCTGAATTATTTAAAGAAGACCTCCATAATATATCAAAGAAACGTGATGGACGTTTTGTCTTCAGTCCAACAATAATAGTGGTTCTACCTTTCCCCCAGTTATTTTGAGTTTCTTTTTAAAAAAACATTTTACTGGAGTGTAGTTGTTTTACAGTGTTGTGCTAGTTTCTGTTGCACATATATATACATATGTTGTTGTTGTTCAGTCATGTCTGACTCTTTACGACTTGTGGACTGTAGCATGCCAGGCCTCCCTCTCCCTCACCATCTCTAAGAGTTTGCCCAAGTTCATGTTCATTGCATCAGTGATGGCATCCAGCCACCTCATCCTCTGAAGCCCTCTTTTCCTTCTTCCCTCAGTGTTTCCCAGCATTAGGAGCTTTTCCCATGAGTCAGCTGTTCGCATCAGATGACCAAACTACTGGAGCTTCAGCTTCAGCACCAGTCCTTCCAGTGAATATTCAGGGTTGATCTCCCTTAAGATTGACTGGTTTGATCTCCTTGCAGTCCAAGGGACTTTCAGGAGTTTTCTCCAGCACCACAGTTCAAAGGCATCAATTCTTAGGTGCTCTGCCTTCTTTACACTCCACGTGAGACCACAGGGAAGACCATAGCCTTGACTATACAGACATTTGTTGGCAGAATAACGTCTCTGCTTTTCAACACACTGTCTCAGTTTGTCATCACTTTCCTGCCAAGAAGCAATCATCTTCTGATTTCATGGCTGCAGTCACCATCCACAGTGATTTTGGAGCCCAAGAAGAGGAAATTTGTCATTACTTCCACCTTTTCCCCTTCTATTTGCCATGCAGTAATGGGGCTGGATGCCATGATCTTAGGTTTTTTGTTTTTTTTTTTAGTATTTAGTCTTAAGCTGGCTCTTTCACTCTCCTCCTTCACGCTCATCAAGAGGCTCTTTTTTGCACTTTCTGCCATTAGAGTGGTATCATCTGCATATCTGAGGTTGTTGACATTTCCTGCCTATCTTGATTCCAGCTTGTAACTCATCCAGGCTGGCATTTCTTATGATGTGCTCAGCATATAGTTTAAATAGACAGGGTGACAGCAGACAGCCCTGTCGTACTCCTTTCTCAATCTTGAACCAATCAGTCGTTCCCTACAGGGTTCTAACTGTTGCTTCTTGACCTACATACAGGTTTCTCAGGAGACAGGTAAGATGGTCTGGTAAACTCACTTCTCTAAGAGCTTTCCACAGTTTGTGATGATCCACACAGTCAAAGGCTTTAGCATAGTCAGTGAAACAGAGATTGATGTTTTTCTGAAATTCCCTTGCTTTCTCTATAAATCCAGCAAATGTTGGCAAATATATACATATACATATATCCCCTCTTTTGGAATTCACCTGGGCTTCCCTGGTGGCTCAGTGGTAAAGAATCGGTCTATCAATGCAGGAAATGCAGGAGACATGGGTTTGGTCCCTGGGTTGGGAAGATCTCCTGGAGGAGGAAATGGCACCCCACTCCAGTATTCTTGCCTGGAGAATCGCATGGACAGAGGAGCCTGGCGGACTACAGTCCATGGGGTCACAAAGAGTCAGACACGACCGAGTCCCATTTGGGTCACCACGGAGCACTAAATAGTGTTCCCTGTGCTGTATGGTGGGTTCTCATTAGCTATCTGTTTTATATGAAATTGGGATTGACATATGCTGAATTTCTTGAATTGAGTGGAAGCCTTTTAAGCCCAAGGGATTGAAATCCTAAGAAAATACTGCTCTTCTTGGCTCATTCCCCCCATCCTGCTTAACCCTGACTCTTCCTTCCACTGGGGGAATTTTTAAGACCGGGGCTGGCAACATCTGGAGGTTTTGGATCACCTACTTCCTTTTGGGAATCACAACAGTCTCTTATTCTTTCAAATTGTGTGGCATCAGTTGTCATACCTCCTCTTTCATTTCTAATTTTTAAAATATGTATTCATTTTTAATTGATTGCTCTACAATATTGATTTGATTTCTGTCATATATCAACATGAATTAACCATGCCCCCTCCCTCTTGAATTTTCCTCCCATCTCCCAGCCATTCCCAACCCTCTCTGTTGTTACAGAGCCCCAGTCATTTCTAACTTTATGTGAGTCTTCTTTCTTTTTTCCTTACAGTAGATAAATGTTCGTCCATTTTGTCGATCACTTTAGAAGACAAACTCCTAGTTTTATTGGCTTTTTCTGTCCTTTTTCCTAGTCTCTATTTCATATTTCTGCTCTGATCTTTATTATTTCCATCTTTATGCTAAATTCCAGTTTGATGTGTTCCTTTCTAGTTCCTTGAGGTGAAACATTAACTTATGTGTCTGAAAAGTTTTTTCTTTGTTACTGTATTTATTACTACAAATTTCCCCTCTTAGTAGTGCTTTTGCTATGTCTCATAAGTTTTGTTATGTTGTGTTTTTGTTTTCAACGAATAAATTTTCTAATTTCCTCTTTTGAGAATGTTTTTTTTGCATATTGGTTGTTCAGGTATGGATTGTTTAGTTTCCACATATTTGTGAATTTTTCAGTTTTTCTTCTTTTGTTGATTTAGTTTCATTCTGTTGTGATTAGAAAAGTCAGTTGGTATGATTTCAATATTCTTAAATTTGTTGAAACTTGTGATTTATCCTGAAGAATGTCCTGTATGTGCTGAAGAATGTATTCTGTTACCTTTGCATGGGATGTTCAGTAGATGTCTGTCAAGTACATTTTGTCTGTGATAATGAAAGTGAAAGTGTTAGTCACTTTATCATGTCTGACTCTTTGTGACCCCATGGACTGTAGCCCACCAGGCTTCTCTGTCCATGGGTTTGTGCAGGAAAGAACACTGGAGTAGGTTACCGTGACTCCTCCAGGAGAGCTTTCCAACCCAGGGATTGAACCCTTGCTTCCTGCATTGCCAGGCAGATTCTTTACCATCTGAGCCACCAGGGAGACCCACATTTTGTCTACAGCATTGTTCAAAATAAATAAATAAACTGCATGGGGCAGCAGGATTCTTCTGGAGGTGATGGATATGTTAATTATCTTGGCTATGGTGATAGTTGCACAGATGATTACATATGCCCACACTCATCAAATTGTATACTTTAAATGTGTGCAGTTTCTTGCACATCCACTATATCTCAGTAGAGCTGTTTCATAGAAAAAGGAGGAGGAATTGGCAAGGATGAAAGTACCCCACAACAGCTGATGTGAGGGGACCAGAATAATTACAGAGCTGCAGGCGATGGCCGCTTGCCACCATTCATGTGTAGGACTTCCTAGCAGGTGAGGCCAGGAAGAAATATGCAGAAAACATTTTCTTTGACGGGGGGAGTGTGCCAAGGAATAGCAACTTTATTTGTAAATCCAGCAGACTGAAAAGCTGTGGGCTAGTATCCCAGAGAACTATTTTTTAAAAAAACTTTTTAGTCTGTATTGTGGTATCGTTGATTAATAACTTTGTGATAGTTTCAGGTGAACAGCAAAGGGACTCAGCCACACATATACATGGATCCATTCTCTCCCAGACTCCCCTCCCCTCCAGGCTGCCACATAACATTGAGCAGAGTTCCCTGTGTTGTACAGTTGGTCCTTGTTGGTTATCCATTTTAAATGTAGCAGTGTGTACATGTCCATCGCTAACTATCCCTTCCCACCATCCTTCCACCTAGCAACCATAAGTTCATTCTCTAAGTCTGTGAACCTATTTCTGTTGTCCCTTGTGATTCAGCTGGTAAAGAATCCGCCTGCAGTGTGGGAGACCTGGGTTTGATCCCTGGGTTGGGAAGATGCCCTGGAGAAGAGAAAGGCTACCCACTCCAGTAGTCTGCCCTGGAGAATTCCATGGACTGGGGTCGCAAAAGAGTCAGACACAACTGAGAGGCTTTCACTTTCAAGTCGATTAAGTAAAAATTGTGGGGGAGAAGATGACCAATAGTATAGATATAAGTGCGGCTGGGGGTGTGAAGAGGGCAGAGCAGGTTCTTAGCTGAACCAAAAAATAAGGATGAGGGAGGAAAAATGAGCTGAGGGTCCTTCCTCTTGGCCATACCTCCTTATGTTGCCAGGTTGCTGGGTTTAAGACCATAATTTATTAGGTCATCAGTATTTTCCTCCACATATTTGACTATGTTATGAATAGAAACTGTAATCAATGTTATTTCAGTTTTATTGTGGGACCTTCCCACCAACCTCTAGTCTGTTATTTTAAGCAGTTCCCTTTAGGATGAAAAAAACTTCCTGAAACTTGTCTTTTCATCTACACAGATGACTTTCAAGGACGTTCTCAAACCCACCAAAGAAACTCTTGTCTGATTTAATTCAGAGAACCTTTGTTCTACACAATTGGCTTATTTTGTTCTTTTGGTTACTGAGAATGATGGGATTGACTTGGTTTACTGTTTCAAGTCTTTACTGAATTTGTTACAATACTGCTTCTGTTTTAAGTTCTGGTGTTTTTTTTTTTTTTTTTTTTTTTTTTTTTTTTGCTACAAGGCACTGGGGATTCTTAGCTCCCCAACCAGAGATCTATCTAACCCTCTGCCACTGCATTGGAAGGTGAAGTATTAACCACTGGACCTCTGGGGAAGTCCCTGACTTTTTATTCTTTACAGTGCTGTCAAACATCAAACTTACCAGAAGCAAGAACAAAGGTTGTCATGAGAGTATACTTGCCTCCTCTTGGCCTAAATTTATTTTCATTCAACTTTTAATTTATACTAACCTGCTTATTAGCTCCTGAGAAATTGGTATACAGCTCAAGAAGCAACAGTTAGAACTGGACATGGAACAACAGACTGTTTCCAAATTGGGAAAGGAGTACGTCAAGGTTGTATATTGTCACCCTGATTATTTAACTAACATGCAGAGTATATCATGAGAAATGCCAGGCTGGATGAAGGAGAAACTGGAATCAAGATTGCCAGGAGAACTATCAATAACCTCAGATATGCAGATGACACCACCCTTACGGCAGAAAGCAAAGAACTAAAGAGCCTCTTGATGAAAGTGAAAGAGGAGAGTGAAAACGTCGTCTTAAAACTCAACATTCAGAAAACTAAGATCATGGCATCCAGTCCCATGACTTCATGGCAGATAGATGGGGAAAAAATGGAAACAGTGACAGACTTTATTTTGGGGGGCTTCAAAATCACTGCAGATGGTGACTGCAGTCATGAAATTAAAAACACTTGCTCCTTGGAAGAAAAGCTATGACCAACCTAGACAGCATGTTAAAAAGCAGAGACATTACTTTGGCAAAAAAGGTCTGTCTAGTCAAAGCTATGGTTTTTCAGTAGTCATGCATGGATGTGAGAGCTGGACTGTGAAGAAAGCTGAGTGCTGAAGAATTGATGCTTTTGAGCTGTGGTGTTGGAGAAGACTCTTGAGAGTCCCTTGGACTGCAAGGAGATCAAACCAGTCCATCGTAAAGGAAATCAGTAGCTGAAGCTCCAGTCCTTTGGCCACCTGATGTGGAGAACTGACTCATTGGAAAAGACCTTGATACTGGGAAAGATTGAGGGAAGGAAGAGAAGGTGGCAACAGGGGTTGAGGTGGTTGGATGGCATCACCGACTCAGTGGACATGAGTTTGAGCAAGTTCTGAGAGTTGGTGATGGATGCTGTAGTCCATGGGGTCACAGAGTCGGACACGACTGAACAACTGAACTGAAGTGAACTGAACGTGCTTGTTTTGAACATGTTTCTAGTTTGCCCTAATATCCATCTGGAAAATAGTGGGAGTAAAACAGTAAAACTTTCTTCCAGCTTTTTATTTTTTAATTTATGTCCTGATTGGAAGATAGTTGGTTTAAAATGTTGTGTTGGTTTCTGCCATACAGCAATGGGAATCTCTCATAGTTACACATATATCAGTTCCCTCTCTGTTGAGCTTCCCTCTCCCCCACTCGTCCCTTCCCTCTCAGTCATCACAGAGCACCACGCCGGGCTCCCTGTGCTGAAGAGCAGCTTCCCACTAGCCATCAGTTTCACCCGTGGTAGTGTGTATATGTCCGTGACTCTCTCAATTTGTCCCACCCTCTCCTTCCCCCACTGTGTCCCCGTGTCCACTTTCGATGTCTGCGTCTCCATTCCTTCCCTGCAGATAGAGTCACCAACACCATTTTTCTAGATTCCATATATATGTGTTAATGTACAATATTTGTTTTTCTGACATTATTCTCAATGGTGAAAAACTGAAAGCATTTGCTCTAAGATCAGGAACAAGTCAAGGGTGCCTACTCTCACCAAGGTTATTCAGTATAGTTTTGCAAGTCCTGGGCACAGCAATCTGAGGGAAACTTTAGGTAATAAATTCACTTAGTGTTCAGTTACTGTATTTCTTTCTTCCTCAGTGGTCACATATATGAAACCTTTTTCCCACTGGATAAGACTTTATAGATAAATCAGAAAGATGTACTATGTTAGCTACTTCTCTCTCCTTTTTCCCTTCCACACTGTCACTGAACCATGTATGGGTTAACAACAATTGCTCAGAAATATAATAGCATGTTTCCTTTTGGAATATGAAATTAATTCTCTAATTTAGTATTAATTACTTGTCTGTATTACCAACAGAAAGCAGAACTCTCCATAAAGGAAAGAACCGTGAGATTTTCTTAAAGAATGAAAATATAATGACTCTTTTAAAACACAGGGTGATAGACCATGTGGCCTAACAATAGAAAATAAAACTTAATGAGGCAGAGTTAACCACAAGGGAATCTAACTATCATCAGAGAAAAACAAATAGATTATAGTATTAAGAACAAGATTATAATCACGAGACAAACACATTTGCAAATACTGAGGAAGTCCAAAATGAAGTGGATGTGTAGAGACTTTGTTCCTCTCTCATCATTTGAAATATATAAATGCTTTCAACTTTCAAGGCAGCAAATGGTTAGGGACTGAGGTAAATTCAATCACAGAAGCATATTCAAAGGGATGAGCCTTTGTAATTATCTTCAATTTTATTCTGCTATCCTCATTTGTCGATGGCATAGCTAGAATTCTAAGTCATCAATTTAGAATTATATTTTCCTCAAAGCATGAAGAACAGAAGTCCGACTGTTGTAGTAGTGATTGTTGACAACACACAGCCGTGCCTTGAGGTGAAAACTAATGCTTATTTCACTTTCTTTTGAAAATTTAATTTAATTTACTCTCTTTTTTTGTTTGTTTTGTTTCTGCATTGCTCCTTGCACTAACTCTGTCCCAGCCTTTTCGCGTTTCCTATAATATATTAGCGAACTTCCACCCTTGGGACACTTCCCTCTTCCTGGAAGGCTCTTCACCCCACCCCATCTCCTTGGCTTCTTCTCTTTCTTCTTTCAAGTCTTTGCTCAGGTGACACTTTCCTGGTGAGACCTTTCCTGATGTGTCTTCTTCTAAAAATTAATTTATTTTTAATTGGAGGATAATTGCTTTACGATATTGTGTTGGTTTCTGCCATACATCAACCTGGATCAGCCATAGGCATACGTACACCCCCCCTTCCCCCTGAATGCCCCTCTCACCCCTCTCAGCTATCACAGAGCACAGGGTCAGTTCCCTGAGTCATACAGAGAATGCCCACTGGCTCTCTCTTTCACATGTGGTGGTGCATATGTTTCGGTGCTACTCTCTCGGTTCATCCCCCCATCTCCTTCCCCACTGTGTCCACAAGCCTGCTTTCTATGTCTGCATCTCCATTGCTGCTGCTAAGTCGCTTCCGTCGTGTCCGACTCTATGCGACCCCGCAGACGGCAGCCCACCAGGCTCTCCCGTCCCTGGGACTCTCCAGGCAAGAACACTGGAGTGGGTTGCCATTTCCTTCTCCAATGCTGCCCTGCAAATAGGTTCATCAGTAACATCTTTCTAGATTCTAAATACATAGTTTCAAAACTTTCTGGTGCATAAGATGCATTGAACACTATCATATTTAAGTGTAGAAACTAAGAATGATAGTAACAAATGATGATAAATAGTAGTAAAAAGAAATTTTAAAGACTTAATAAATAGCCAAAATATCTTACAGGCTATGTTAACTGTAATATTCTTCAAAAAGGAAGAATCATAAATTACAGTTAAATTAAAAACCCAAGGTTTTCTAAAGACATATTTACCTTCTGACACTTTAACATGAATGATAATTAAGCCTTAAAACTTCTGTGGTAGACCAAGTCATCCCATATATATCTTGGTGACTTTTTGTTAGTCTGAAGAGTTTGATGTTCATCTTTTAGGCAGTAGCAGTGATACATTAAATTTTCATTTCAGAAGGATCATGCTAGAGTTATTTCTCTGTTATCGTCATCATTTGGTAAGTGAAGACATTTTGTGAATTCACTCATCATGTTTGGTAGCCAGCCCCTCCTCTTTATCCACCAGCAGCTGAGGTTAGATGCTAGTCATCACTTCTGGGTGATGGTGAGAATGTCCAGTAAGTATTACAGCATCCAATCCTGCAGCATGAGAGTCTGTCTCCAGCTAAACCCCAGGATGACCTTTCTAAAATGAAAACACAGGACTTCCCTGATGACTCAGTGGTAAAGAATCTGCCTGTCAATGCAGGAGACACAGGTGTGATTCCTGGTCCTTGAAGATCCCACATGCCACAGAGCAACTAATCCTGTAAGTTTTAGAGCCCCTGAGTCACAACTCCAGAAGTCCATGCAGCCTGGAGCCCATGCTCCACAATGAGAGAAGCCCCCAGAATGAGAAGCCCGAGCCCTGCAACTGGAGAAAGCTTGCACACAGCAGTGAAGACCCAGCATAGCCAAAAATAAATCATTAAAAAAAAATAAGATGAAAACAAAATCTAGAACTGGCATTACCTAGAGGTAGAGCAGAGATAATGGTAAGCCCACTCACTACCTGTAACCCACCCTAACGTCCTTCTCTGCATAGTATAGTGGCTGAAGAGTTAAAACTCTGCATTAGTCAGACTGTTTCAGCTATAGAGTAGCATGCTTAGCGTAGATTTCTCCAATTAGATGTTCATAGTCAAGACTTTGATTTGCGACTGAATTTGATGTGAAGAACAAAATCTGTGCCTTTTTGTAAGATAAAGACGGGGATGATCTATCCAGATTAGCATGATGATGGAGTAGGGACACGCACTGGTGAATTCCTGAATTGGCAGAGTATTTCTTGAGGAAGCAGAATTCTTGATAAAGGCAGACAGAATACTTTTCCAGAGTTGGTAGTTGTGGTGGGAAATTCTTGAGTCCAGCTTTCTGATCACGACAGAGGCTTGAATTCTCTTAAATTGGGAAATTATTCCTGGAATGTAACATCTAGCATGTTTCTTCATACTAACCTATAATCTAAATAAATCTTTTTGAGCTTAAACTAGCTAGAATGAATTATTCTGTCTTCAATAGAAACCACAGACTTTGATGGACATCATCACAGTCTGAGATTGGGCAATGCATCTGGAAAAAAAAATGTCTGAGATGAAGTATGTAACCTGGTTATGTTTCAGAGCAGCAAGTTTCATTATCTTTAGAAGTTGGGGCACTGGTATTCCATGTCTCACAGGACTAAATATTTACTAAGTTTTTTAACCTGACATTATCTGTAATGAAATATGTATTGAAGTCTTGGCCAGAAAGCATGGCTATCAACATAAACAGGATATAGGGCATAAGGTAGAGACATAAGAGACACAACGCTGGCGAATGGCAACTGCATTGGAGAATGTAAAGGAAAAAGGTGACAGAATCCAAATGCCATACAAACTCATCCAGAGAAACATGGGTTTTCATGTCTACCCAGATGGAGTAGCATATTATTTGTTCTAGCATAAGGATAGTGTAGTTAAAAATTAAAAGTGGAATCTCAATGTATCTTTATTAAAATGTGGTGCCAGTTGAATGCACAGTCGTAATGTGTTTCTTATGTGAAAGTTAAAGTGTAGATTAGGAGAGCATATGGCCCTTGGTTTTGAAGTGGCGATGATTACACAGATGACAGCCGACTGAAGGCTGTCTCTGAAACTCCAAGAGACTGTCTCCAAGTGACAAAACTTTGAGCAGTGCATCTGATTATGCTCTCTGTGTGTCTGAAGACACAGATGTGCACTGATCCATACGTGGCAGCTAAATATTTGGTTGGTAGGTCATGGTCTTGCAGGCAGCAAAAGGGGATTTGGGGAAATGTTCCTCTTTTTAGAATAGGCCAAGGGTACAAGGTTGTTAGGAGCCTGAGTGCTTAGCAAAAGATTCTCTTTTACAAAAGATTTTAATAATCAGAAGCATCAAATGATGCCCTCTGTGGATGCCACTTCTTTCTGAAGTCACCTCTGTGCTTGCTCAATGGCACACCAACAAGTTGACTGGCGTGGTGGGAATGGAAATATAGAAAGACATAAGGGTGTGAAATGCCCTCCTCCTTGTGTTAGGGTATTTCTGGCTGCGGCTCTCCTGCCATTCCTCTGTTGAGTGCCCGAGCTGCACACACAGAAGCCTAGGCCAAACCCAAGTAGGATTCCATTCTTTGGTGGGAGGAAAAGCTCCCAGCTTAATGGGCACAGGACAATGCCATTCGACTTGGTGGAGTCTGAAAGGGGCAGTGACTTGTCCTCACTGGCACAGGCACATATTTGAGGTGGGCTGGCCTTCCAGCTCGCCACGCTTCTTCAGCTTCCTACTCATGCCTGTGATAGCCGCATACTATAGGAAGCTTACCCAAAACAGAAAGACATAGTTGTGTATATATGTCCATCCCAATCCCCCGAATAATGAGACCCTGCTGTGTAGCACGGGGGACTCTACTCAGTGCCCTGTGGTGACCTAAGGGGAAGGAACAGATACATGATACCTCTTCTCTAAGGACGAAGATACATGGGACAGGGAGTTAGGGGGTTAGAGTAGGACTAACACTTCTCACTGTGACTGAGAATCATTATAGATGGGTAGTTAATTCCACACTTTTGAATGAAATCTGCTATAAAATTGTCTGAGAATCACAGACTGACCAACTAATAGCTGTGTGACTGTGCAAGTTACTTAACATCTGTGGGTCTTGGTATCTAACGGGATCATAATAGTACTGTGGGTTAAGTAAATCAGCATGTGTCAGTCACTTTGGAGACTACCCAACTCTACCTGAACATTGCTGTTGTTCCGTTGCTAAGTTATGTCCAACTCTGCAAACCCATGGACTGCAGCACACCAGGCTCCTCCACTGTCTCTCAGAGTTTGTTTAACCTCATGTCCATTGAGTTGATGATGCTATCTAGTCATCTCATCCTCTATCTCCCACTTTCCCTCCTGCCCTCGATCTTTCCCAGCATCAGGATCTTTTCCAATGAGGCAGGGGGAGGGGCAGGAAGGGAAATGTACAAGGGAGCTCTTATGGGTCATGCATGACAGCTTCCCAGGAAAACTCAAGAGATCAGGGGATCAAGCTAATGGGTACTTTAGCACAATTAACATCAGCCAGTGCCTTAGTTGAAGGTTGGGAGAGCAGAATATTTTGGCTTCATGTTAGTTTTCTTATTCTTATTAAAATTCAGAGAGGATAATTATCCTATTCCCTTTACAGATAAGGAAACTGAGGTTCATAACGTGATTTTCTTAGAGTTACCAAGCTGTGAAATAGTCCACTGGAAATCAGAATCACAGTTTGCTTGACATCACTGCTAGGGAATGTTACCAATTCAGATAATTTAACACTTATATTTTGCATTAATATTCATGCTGGTAATGGAGCATTTGGGGCTATTCTACAGAGTTTGCTAATTAAAATAATCCTCTAACACAGTGGCTCCCAAAGTTTGCCTCAGACTGAATTTTCTGGGTAGCTATAAAAAATAGTAATGCCTGGGTGTCACCCCAAGAGATTGTTTTTTTAAATTTTGGTGTGGTGTGCAGCCTGAATGGGCTTCCCAGGTGGCTCAGTGATAAAGAACACACCTGCCAATGCAGGAGATGCAGGTTTGATCCCTGGGTTGGGAAGATCCTCTTGAGAAGGGAATGGCAACCCACTCCAGTGTTCTTGCCTGGAGAATCCCATGGACAGAAGAGCCTGGTTGGCTACAGTCCATGAGGTTTTAGAGTTGGACACGACTTGGTGACTAAGTACACAGACACGCAGCCTGAATACTGGAACTTTAAAAGTTTTTCCAGGTGATTCTAAAATGTGACAAGTTTTGAGATCCGGTGAAATAGTGTGCTGATGGAGGGAATGGAATAGCTTTTCTTTTCAAACCACTTTTCTGACTGAGCATTATGGCCAGCCTGCCTGGAGACATGGTCTATACTGGCTAGAAGAATGATGGGGGCAGGGGGGAGTCTAATTGAAATGACTACTCAATAATTGGTAAATGACTGGAAGAAATAATACTCAACACATGGTAGGCACTGCATAAGACATGTTGGTTGAGCAAATTAGTCAATGGTGCTAGAAGTCTTCAACTTGCCTACCTTAATAGATAACAATGAATCCAGTTAAAGAACAGAGGGTAGGAATTAGGACCCCAGATTTAGGACCCAGATTGCCTAGGTTCAGACCTGTCTCCTTCCACTTCTTAGCTCTGTGAGCTTGGCATGTGTTTTCACCTCATCTGTAAAATAAAGGTAATACTGGTATTATCACCTGATGAAGCAATCAAACATATTTACTTCATAAAGTTTTTGTGAAAATAAAAAGAGGTAAAGACTTGGAGATTGGGGAGGCAGCATACAGGAGCGCTTATTTCAATTGTTTACGTGAGAAAATCGTGGCATCTTTCCCCCTATAAGGACTTAAAATCTGTAAAAAATTTTAAATTTCCCATTTTATTTTTACTAGTCATTTTATCATCACTTGATTCTATCATGTGTATAATCCCATCCTTTAAAAAATCTTGCTAAGTACATATGCATTTAGTAAACTTTTTGTCTACATTACCCACCCTGAAATCTGAAATACTTAATGACAAATTTTATTATCCTGAAATATCAACAGATAAACTTCTGAACATAGTTTTCCTACCTCATGGTCTAAATTATAACCCATCTTGCTTCCCACTGATGAAGTAACAAGAAATGGTCATGCATTTATTTAAGCCAAAAGTGTGAAAGTGCAAACACATGCCAAAATCGCTGTTACGGGCAAAAAATATAAAAAAGTTTTGAAGAAAAAAAGCTGAAAGTTTCTATATTTTCTTTTATTACAGTAATTTTAATTGAGAAAAAGCAAAACCAAAAATGAAAAACCAAAGAGAATAATTAAAAATTAACTCATACTGCAGTTATCAAGGGATAGTCTGAGAGATTCTGTGAGAGAATTCTATATAAATATACAGGATGGCTCAATGTTGATTTAAGTTTATTTGCACTGGTTTCCCTCTTCAATTCACAGCTACCTGCAGATGCTGGCAATCAAAACTTTGGTTCTTTTAAACAAAGTGTTAGTGTCAGAAAGGAGTCTTGAGGATGTCACAGATGTACTGAACTGAGTTTGAAATTTTGATGGCTGCATTTCTGTACGATTGCAGCCATGAAATTAAAAGACGCTTACTCCTTGGAAGGAAAGTTATGACCAACCTAGACAGCATATTCAAAAGAAGAGACATTACTTTGCCAACAAAGGTCCATCTAGTCAAGGCTATGGTTTTTTCAGTTCAGGTATGGATGTGACAGTTGGACTGTGAAGAAGGCTGAGTGCTGAAGAATTTGATGCTTTTGAACTGTGGTATTGGAGAAGACTCTTGAGAATCCCATGGACAGCAAGGAGATCCAACCAGTCCATTCTGAAGGAGATCAGCCCTGGGTATTCTCTGGAAGGAATGATGCCAAAGCTGAAACTCCAGTACTTGGGCCACCTCATGCAAAGAGCTGACTCATTGGAAAAGACTCTGATGCTGGGAGGGATTGGGGGCAGGAGGAGAAGGGGACGACAGAGGATGAGATGGCTGGATGGCATCACCGACTCAATGGACATAGGTTTGGGTGGACTCCAGGAGTTGGTGATGGACAAGGAGGCCTGGCGTGCTGCAATTCATGGGGTCACAAAGAGTCAGACATGACTGAGTGACTGAACTGAACTGAACTGAAGCATCCTAATAAAGCTTCTCTAAATCAGGATGTGAGTTGAATGTTAAATGCAAGTTGGAAAATATACATTTACTGATTCTAGATGAGTATGGTATTCATAATCTTATCCTTTACTGTATTTGAATATCGAAATTTACTTCTATGAAGCAGAATGTACTTCTGAGTAATAAACTGGCATCAAGTACATGGGGCCATTTTAGGAGCAGGTGACGAAAGAAAGAAATGGCTACCATTGTCATGACTGTATATTCCTTAAAAATTCAGTGTGATTAGGTTTGGGTAGAATTTTAAAAATATGATCACTTATAACAATTATTTTTATCCATTTTAAGAAAAATATCAAGCTTAGATATCTGAAAGCATTTCAGTTAATTGGTACTGCTAGATTTAGTGACAAGAGTAAAGACCTATAACTTCCTAGAAAATGGAAAAATATTATTACTATTTTAAATCATATTTCCCTGGGCTCCAAACTCACTGCAGATGGTGATTGCTGCCATGAAATTAGAAGACGCTTGCTCCTTGGGAAGAAAGCTATGACAAACCTAGACAGCACATTAAAAAGCAGAGGCATCACTATGCTGACAAAGGTCTGTAGAGTATAAAAGCTATGGTTTTTCTAGTAGTCATGTGTAGATGTGGGAGTTGGACTATGAAGAAAGCTGAGCGCAGAAGAATTGATGCTTTCAAACTGTGGTGCTGGAAAAGACTTTTGAGAGTCCCTTGGGCAGCGAGGAGGTCAGTCCTGAATATTCACTGGAAGGACTGTTGCTGAAGCTGAAACTCCAATACTTTGGTCAACTGATGAGAAGAACTGACTCATTGGAAAAGGTCCTGATGCTGGGAAAGATTGAGGGCAGGAGGAGAAGGGGATGACACAGGGCAAGATGGTTGGATGGCATCACCAACTCAATGGACATGAGTTTGAGCAAATCCTGAGAGATAGTAAAGGATAGGGGAGCTTGGCGTGCTGCAGTCCACGGGGTCACAAAGAGTCGGACATGACTTAGGGACTGAACAACAACAACAACAAAGATTCTAAAGAACATTATTCATATTCACAGATTATGAGAATTTATGGTAATATTATAGAAATCATAATCCAGATTGTGATGTCCTCATGAGAAGAATGACAAAGTCAGCACCCTAACTTTGAAAGATGTTGAATTTTGGTACAGCAAGAGTTTATCTGCTCATGCATCCATTTGGAAATTTAGCCCAGTCAACTGCATAAAAGTAAAAGGTCTCCACAGAACTACATAATTTCATCACCTGTGCCCTCAAACTGCTTTAAATTCACCACCATCTTCATCACCTTAATTATAATCTAAGGGAATTTATGTAATTTGTTTAGCTCTACAATCTCACTCGGCAGGTGATGAATCTGCCTGAAATGCAGGAGACACAGGAGATATTGGTTCAGTCCTTGGGTTGGGAAAATCCCCTGGAGGAGAAAATGACAATCCAGTATTCCTGCCTGGAAAATCCAATGAACAGAGGTGCCTGATGGGCTACAGTCCATGGGGTCACAAAGAGTCAGACATGACTGAGCAACTGAGCAAGCACGATCTCAAGCCATTTAGGATTTCTCCATTGTAAAAGCATTGACCAGAGAAATAGTGTAAAAGGGTAGGTAGAATTGAGAAACATTTCCAAATCCCTCCCCAACTCTAAATATTATTATAGGAAACACAAATGTGTGTCATAGTTTTAATCAAATTCTCTTCTTGGCAACTGAGAGATGACATTACAACCTCTTTTCCATTTATTTTCATATTGAACTCTAATTTGCATGCAGTGAAATCCCTGATTTTATTAATATGTAGAGAGATTAATGAGTTCTGACAAATATGTACCATCATTTAATATAAGATTTTCTTTCAAAAATTGTTTCCTTGACCTTTGGAGTCATGCAGAACATTTACATGACAAAAAGGCAAAGATTGCTTGGTTTCCATCATAGTTTAGTCCTTGCCTGTTGCAGAACTCCATGTGAATGAGGTTTTGTTTAGCACAGTATTTGTAAGATCCATCCATGTTATGTTGTGTTTCAGTCCTTTGATATCGTCTAGGTAGCATTGCGTTATGCAAACATACCATGATTTCTTTATCCATTCTTGGATACTTAGGTTGTGTCTAGTTTAGGGTTTTTTATGATTAAAGCTGCTAAAAGAACATTCTAGTGCAAATTTTTCTTTTTTTCCCCCCATGGATATCTATCTTCATTTTGATAAATATCTAGAATTGGATTTTCAGGGTCATAGGGTAGATACATGCTTAATACTTTTTAAAAAACCTGCTAGGTTGGTTTTATTTTTTTCTTCAATGTAATTATATCATTTTATACTCCCACTGGGGGCTTCCCTGGTGGCTCAGAGGTTAAAGCATCTGCCTGGAATGCGGGAGACCCGGGTTCTATCCCTGGGTTGGGAAGATCCCCTGGAGAAGGAAATGGCAGCCAACTCCAGTACTCTTGCCTGGAGAATTCCATGGAGGGAGGAGCCTGGTAGGCTACAGTCCATGGGGTCGCAAAGAGTCGGACACGACTGAGCGACTTCACACACACACACACACATATTACCACTGATAAAAAGTGTGGAGTTCAGTTGCTTCAATCATTGTCAGCAATTAACACTGTAAGTTTTTGTAATTTTGACTGTTCTGGTGTGTGTGTGGTGGTATCTCATTATGGTTTTAATCTGCAATTTCATGATGACTAGTGGTATTACATAAATTTTGTTTTTAGACCCTCTATATACCTTTTTTGTGAAGTTTCTACTTGAGTCTTTAGTCCATTGTTCTGATTATTTGGTCCAAGTCTTTTATATTTTTATTACTGAGTTTACAGAATTCTTTATATATTCAGGATAACAATCTTTCTTTTTTTTCTCATTCTTTATTATTTATTTTTTTTCTGTTTCCTTTTTTTTTTTACTTTACAATATTGTATTGGTTTTGCCATACATCAACATGTATAGGGATACTACAAACATTTTTCTCCCGGTCTGTGCTGTGCATTTCCATTTTGTTAATGGCACCTCTGGATGGACAGGCATTTTTAAAATTGGGATATACTTGCTTTACAATGTTGCATTAGTGTCTGTCTGTTGTGCAATAGAGTGAATCAGCTATATGTATACATATATCCCCTCCTCCTTGGACCTCCCTCCCATCCCACCATTGGAGATCACCTCAGAGCACTCTTTTTCTCAAGAGTCTTCTCCAGCACTACATTTTGAAAGGGTCTTCTCTCAAAAGTCTTCTCCAGCACCACAAGCTATCAGGTTTTACGAATGCTAAAAAATGTTGATTTATTGATGTTCATTTATTGAGTAAGTACAAAACAGAAGACGTTTTAGGAAAGCTGTGGCAGTGGTGGACACGAGGTGCCAGTTCTCTTCTCCTGAGCTCTTGTGGAGGGTAGAGCTCCCGATAAACATGCAGAATGGCCAGTTACATTTGAATTGCAGATATGCAAGTAGATTTTTTTTAGTATGTTTCATGAAATATTGGGAATGTACTTATAATAAAAATTTGGCAAATTTGGCCTTGGAGTACAAATGAAGCAGGGCAAAGACTAATAGAGTTTTGCCAAGAGAATGCACTGGTTAAAGCAAACACCCTCTTCCAATAACACAAGAGAAGACTCTACACATGGACATCATCAGATAGCCAACACCGAAGTCAGATTGATTATATTATTTGCAGCCAAAGATGGAGAAGCTCTACACAGTCAGCAAAAACAAGACCAGGAGCTGACTGTGGCTCTGATCATGAACTCCTTATTGCCAAATTCAGACTTAAATTGAAGAAGGTGGGGAAAAACACTAGAACATTCAGATATGACATAAGTAAAATCCCTTATGATTATACAGTGGAAGTGAGAAATAGATTTAAGGGACTAGATCTGATAGAGTGCCTGAAGAACTATGGATGGAGGTTCATGACACTGCACAGGAGACAGGGATCAAGACCATCCCCATGGAAAAGAAATGTAAAAAAGCAAAATGGCTCTCTGGGGAGGCCTTACAAATAGCTGTGAAAAGAAGAGATGCAAAAAGCAAAGGAGAAAAGGAAAGATATAGCCATTTGAATGCAGAGTTCCAAAGAATAGCAAGGAGAAATAAGAAAGCCTTCCACAGAGATCAGTGCAAAGAAATAGAGGAAAATAATAGAACAGGAAAGATTAGAGATTTCTTCAAGAAAATTAGAGATACCAAAGGAACATTTCATGCAAAGATGGGCTCGATAAAGGACAGAAATGGTATGGACCTAACAGAAGCAGAAGATATTAAGAAGAAGTAGCAAGAATACACAGAAGAACTGTACAAAAAAGATCTTCATGACCCAGGTAATCATGATGGTGTGATCACTCACCTAGAGCCAGACATCCTGGAATGTGAAGTCAAGTGGGCCTTAGGAAGCATCACTATAAACAAAGGAAGTGGAGGTGATGGAATTCCAGTGGAGCTATTTCAAATCCTGAAAGTTGATGCTGTGAAAGTGCTGCACTCAATATGCCAGCAAATTTGGAAAACTCAGCAGTGGCCATGGGACTGGAAAATGCCAGTTTTCATTGCAATCCCAAAGAAAGGCAATGAACTACCACACAACTGCACTCATCTCACATGCTAGCAAAGTAATTTTTAAAATTCTCCAAGGCAGGCTTCAGCAATGCATGAGCTGTGAACTTTCAAATGTTCAACATAGATTTAGAAAAGGCAGAGGAACCAGAAATCAAATTGCCAACTTCTGCTGGATCATCAAAAAAGCAAAAGAGTTCAAGAAAAGCATCAATTTCTGCTTTATTCACTATGCCAAAACCTTTGACTGTGTGGATCACAATAAACTGTGGAAACTTCTTCAAGAGATGGGAATACCAGATCACCTGACCTGCATCTTGAGAAATCTGTATGCAGGTCAGGAAGCAACAGTTAGAACTGGACATGGAACAACAGACTGGTTCCAAATAGAAAAAGGAGTATGTCAAGGCTGTATATTGTCCCCCTGCTTATATTTAACTTACATGCAGAGTGCATCATGAGAAACGCTGGGCTGGAAGAAGCACAGGCTGGAATCAAGATTGCTGGAAGAAATATCAATAACCTCAGATATGCAGATGACACCACCCTTATGGCAGAAAGTGAGGAACTAAAGAGCCTCTTGATGAAAGTGAAAGAGGAGAGTGAAAAAGTTGACTTACAGCTTAACATTTAGAAAACTAAGATCATGGCATCTGGTCCCATCACTTCATGGGAAATAGATGGGGAAACAGTGGAAACAGTGACTGACTTTATTTTTGGGGCCCCAAAATCACTGCAGATGGTGATTGCAGCCATGAAATTAAAAGACGCTTACTCCTCGAAAGGAAAGTTATGACCAACCTAGTCAGTATATTAAAAAGCAGAGCCATTACTTTTCCAAAAAGGTCCATCTAGTCAAGGCTATGGTTTTCCCAGTAGTTATGCATGTATGTGAGAATTGGGCTATAAAAAAAGCTGAGTGTGGAAGAATTGATACTTTTGAGCTGTGGTGTTGGAGAAGACTTTGAGAGTCCCTTGGACTGCAAGGAGATCCAACCAGTCCATCTTAAAGGAAATCACTACTGAATGTTCATTGGAAGGACTGATGCTGAAGCTAAACGTCCAATACTTTGGCCACCTGATGTGAAGAGCTGACGCATCTGGCAAGAGTCTAATGCTGGGAAAGATTTAGGGCAGGAGAAGGGGACGACAGAGGGTGAGAAGGTTGAATGGCATCACCTATTCAATGATCATGATCTTGTGTAGACTCTGGGAGTTGGTGATGGACAGGGAGGTCTTGCGTGCTGCAGTCCATGGGGTTGCAAAAAGTCGGACACAAATGAGAGGCTGATCTGACTGACTGACATATAATAAAAAAATTTTACTCTGAATTTCCAGTTTAACAGGGTGTCTTATATGTTTACTTGTCGAACTGGGCAACCTTAGTTAAAGGGATAGGTGTGTGTCTAGTACATGGGGAGAGAGCTTTTACTCTTTGACTTAAGACATCTGTGTCTTTAGGGTGATCCTATCTCCCCTCTGCTGAAAGGTGATCCTACCAAGGAGAATAACATTGTGTTCCTAACAATGTTTAAAGATGTTCTAAGGTTATTTTGCACTCAAGTCTCCTTGGAATGGTGAAGTGCCTTATTATACTACATTACTATTGTAAGCATCAAGAAGGGATAGAGTGCAAGATGAAAATAATGCAGTCATCTATATTAAAGCACATTTAAGTTTAAAATCATGGGATGAAACTTAATTAAGTGCCAGAAGGTATACTAACATAAATGTTGAGTTCGCAAACTTAAATACACAAAAGTGAAAATGTCTAGACACTAAAAGTTCCCTGGCAACATTAACTCACCCACATCATGCACTGTGCATAATAAAATTAACATTTAGCAGCCAGAAATGTCGTTTAGAGCACAAAATATGTGCAACTCAAGATCATTAACATTTTCCATATTTTCATACTTATTTCAAAGGTTCACTATTCTCATTAAACTAATGTAGAAAAAATTACTCAGTCTCAGAGTTAAAAATCATTTTAAAATATATTTGTTTATTTCACAGTCTTTCATTAGAGTCCTAATCAAGTTGGATTGCATTTTGTTATAGCAACACAAGATAAAATCATTTTACATCTAGAAAATGTTAAGTATAGTATAAGTCTTCAGTGTACACTTCCTTAAATTATTGCAAACTTGCTCTCACTATAGATGTTATTCTAAAAATATATCTGTATATATTATTCCAGTATAATTCCAGGTATTTTAATAAAATCTGGGGATTGTTTATAGCATGGTAAACCTGCCAACTTATTTCATCTCCCTGTACCTCAAATTATTCATCTGTAGAGCGAATTTAATAATAGTACTTGGTTCATAGTTGTGCCATGACAATTAAATCAGTTAATATCTGTAAAATGATGACAGTGAAGAATGGCACGTGGTTATTATTGTTGTTTAGTTGCTAAGCAGTGTTGGACTCTTTGGGGACCACGTGATAACTACAGCCTGCCAGGCTCCTCTGTTCATGGGATTTCCCAGGCAGTAATACTGGAGAGGGTTGCCATATCCTTCTCCATGGGATCTTCCTGACCTAGGGATCAAACCTGTGTCTCCTGCATTGACAGGTGAATTCTTTATAAAAAGCTAAAACATCGTACTGTTTACAAATAACAAGATTCCAGATAAATAGGTACAAGGAGATTTTATATCACCATTCTTAGACTTCTACAGTAAAAATACTAAGACAACTGAAAGAATGTAGTGAGTCTACAATATTTCAACATTTAAAGGCATCTTTTAACCTTCAGTTTTTTAAAAAATTCTCTAATGAATGTTCTTGACTAGTAACATATGAAAAAGCTATTCGAATTTATTAGTAATCATTGGGAGAAAAGCCATGAAAATTAGTTGTTTTTGCAGGTGTATGATAGAATATAAACTGAATCAGACTAGCGATACCAAGTGCTGGGAAGAGTCTGCAGCCAAAGGAATCATCAAAGGTTGCTGTTATGAATGTCAATTGCTACAGCCATTTGGAACAACTGTTTGGCAACTGTTGCCTCCTAAATTTGACACAGCTACATCCTATAATTTTGCAATTTCAGGCATGCATGTGCTTGTGCACCCAAAGAAATTACAGGGTGATCCCAGTAGCAGTACTCAGCATAGCTAAGAACTGGAAGCCACCCAAATTTCTATCCGCAGTAGGACTAATTGGACAAATTGTGGAATAGTCATACAATGAATTCCTGTAGAGAAATGAGAATTAAGGTGTTACAGCAGTGCTCACAACATGGATGATCCTCACAATGTTTAGCAAACTATAACAAAACAGCATCCATAGTATGATTTCCATAATAAGAAGATTAATATGGGGAGATTTAGTGTAGTGTGTTTTAAATGAAAATATTTCTTTTCCTGGATGTTGGTTACTACATGATGATTCATTGAGATGAAATCTTATAATTTGACCACTCTTCTATACATATTACACTTCAGTTAAAATAATTTTTTAATTCAGGAAAGGATTTTAATTTGAGATGCAAAAAAGTATTGTGACCTCTATTGTTAATATTTCTAGTTCCCTATGTTGTTGCCGTTTAGTCGTTAAGTCATGTCTGACTCTTTGCAACCCCAAGAACTGCAGAACGCCAGGCTTCCCTGTACACCGCTATCTCCCAGAGTTTGCTCAAACTCATGTCCAAAGAGTCAGGGATGCTATCTAACCATCTTACCCTTATTGCCCTGCTCCCCAGTCCTAGCCTCAATCTTTCCCAGCATCAGGCTCATTTCCACGGTGTTGGCTCTTCTCATCAGGTGGCCAAGTTGATTTCCTTTAGGACTGACTGGTTTAATCTCCTCTCCAAGGGAGTCTCAAGAGTCTTCTCCAGCACCATAGTTCAAAAGCATCAGTTCTTCAGTGCTCAACCTTCTTAATGATCTAATCCTCACATCTGTACACAACTATTGGAAAAAGTATAGCTTTGACTCTATAGACCTTTGTCAGCAAAGTGATGTCTCTGCTTTTTAATATGCTGTCGAGGTTTATAATAGCTTTCCTTCCAAGGAGGAAGCATCATTTAATTTCATGGCTGCTGTCACCAGTCACAGTGATTTTGGAGCCCAAGAAAATAAAATCTGTCACAGTTTCCACTTTTCCCCCTTCTATTTACCATGATATGATGGGACTGGATGCCATGATCTTAGTTTTTGAACGTTGTTTTAAGCTACATTTTCCACTCTCCTCTTTCACTAGACCCCTATAGGATGCTTAAAAACAACAACAACAACATCATCCATTTAGGAAAGAACAAAATGATCCTAATTGACATCTTTGCCACACCAATTTGTCAAAATAATTCATTAGAATTGGAAGAAAGATATGTAGTGCATTGATGAGCCACCAGGGTCTTCTCTGGTGGCTCAGAATCTGCCTGCAATGCAGGAGACCTGGATTTGATCCCTGGGTTGGGAAGATTCCCTGGAGAAGGGAACGGCTACCCACTCCAGTATTCTTGCCTGTAGAATTCCATGGACAGACCATGGGTTTGCAATGAGTTGGACATGACACAGCAACTACTACTGAGATAAGTCTAATTTTTAAATACTTTCAGTTTTAGAATGATCCAAAGGTGAATCAGAATGGAGACTTGAAAACTGCAATTAGAAAGAGAGAAACTTGGGAATGGACCATTAGAGGTAATGACATTTAGAACAAGGGCAGGGCAGACATAAGAAGCTGAGCTCAAGCTGGCCCTCTGGGAAACTAAGGCAACAGCAAAGCTTCTAAGGATATCTCAGAGCTGTGCTGCAATGCCTTCCATTCTAAGTGTGTTTCTTTTCATATTACATTGTGTAGTCAGGAAAATATTGTTAATAGAAGCACTTAACTTGTATTAGTGATACATTTCGGCTTCTCAAGTGGCACTATTGGTAAAGAACCTGCCTGCCAGTGTAGAAGACATGGGTTAGATCTCTGGGTCAGGGAGACCTGGAGGAGAGCATGACAACCCACTCCAGTATTCTTGCCTGGACAGAGGAGCCTGGTGGACTATAGTCCACGGGAGTTGCAAAGAGCTGGACATGACCTGGTGACTGACCATGCAGATCTTGATATATGCACAACTGTTCAATAATTGTTAATGATAGAAAATGATGGAAAATACATGCTGACCTCAGCGAGGGCAGTCTACTCTTTTGAGAAATGCACCGACAACACCTGGTTTGCACACTAAAACTTTACACTTGTTTCATACGCTTTATTGCTGTTGCATATTTAATCAAAGATAATAAAACCTTAAGGAAGAAAGTTTGTTAATGATGGAAGGGAGTTTGTTAATGATGCAATGTCACCCAGAAGTTACAGCCATATTTGTGTTATCACTCATGTGATTGAGGGGAAAAGGATAGAGTTTTTTTTGTTTGTTTGTTTTGTTTTTTACTTTAAAAATTGAGTTTTTAGATTAACTTGGACACCTAAGTTTTTCAGAAAGGGGTGCCTGATACATTTAGAAATACATCTCATGCAATACCTAATACAGAAGAGAAGTTGATATACTTTGATCTTACAAACTTATTTTGTCATTCAATATTGATATTAAACAAAACAATTATGAAATATGGGCTTCATTATTTCTAGTAAATAAAAACATCAATGTCTTCTAGAATAAAGACAGTGTGATATAAAACCTTCAATATTAACTTCTCTTTTCTTGAATATTTAAAGGGCAATATTTCCTTGTTGTTCAGTTGCTAAGTCCTGTCCAACTCTTTGTAACCACATGAACTACAGCATGCCAGGCTTCTCTGTCCTTCACTATCTCCCAGAATTTGCTCAATTTGCTCTTGTCCATTGCGTTGGTGATGCCATCCAACCATCTCATCCTCTGTCATCCCCTTCTCCTTCTGCCTTCAATCTTTCTCAGTGTCAGGGTCTTTTCCAATGAGTCGGCTCTTTGCATTAGGTGACCAATGTACAGGAGCTTCCACTTGAACATCAGTCCTTCCAATGAAAATTCAGGGTTGATTTCCTTTAGGATGGACTGTTTCGATCTCTTTGCAGTCCAAGAGACTCTTAAAAGGCTTCTCCAGCACCACAGTTTAAAAGCATCAATTTTTGGTGCTCAGCCTTCTTTAGAGTCCAACTCTCATATCTGTACGTGAGTACTGAAAAAATCTTGGCTTTGACTCAATGGACTTTTGTTGGTAAAGTGATATCTCTGCTTTTTAATACACTGTCTAGGTTGGTCATAGCTTTTCCTCCAAGGAGCAAGCAATATTTCTAGGTTAGCAGAAAAAAATACTTTTGCTTTGTTAACCCTAAAAGCTATTGTCCTTTGAACAACAAGAATCTTGGGCTATAGATCTTAATTACTTAGCTCCAGAAATTCTAAACAAAACAGTTTCAGATACCAAAGGAAACTGTTTGAATCTCCAGCTCAAGAAATTGCATTTTGTTAAAAATACATGAAATATGGAGCTGAGCCTTGGTGACCAATTTCTTTAAATGTGCTGTGAACTGTACCGGAAAAAAAGACGCATATTTATTGAGTTCCCAAGGGCTAGATTATTCAATGGAGATTTATTCCTGCTAGAATATCATAATGGAAAATAGCCAGGCTAAATTAGGAAAATTCATGCTGCTGCACAACTCATTTATTCAATAATCATTTATCTCTTTAGAAAAAAGTATTTACATAGTGAGATAATTTTACTTAGGCTATAAGACTTCCTTCTTTCCATTTTCCTTTTTATTTATACACCTGATATACCAGCTTCTGTTATTTAAACTCTTATATAATTGAATTTCTCCTATCATCCCTGCATTAAACATTAGGTACAAAGCAATTCCACTGTTTACCCTATACATATCAGCCTCATTAACATCCTAGTAGAATCACTTGAAAATCCTCAAGTGATTGTAGCTTATTTGTGCATTATGGTACACATAAAGGGCTGGAAGGAAGACCTGGTACCCTGAGTTCAGCAGAAGATGGTTCCTGTTAATGCTGTTCTCCGAAACAGCATTCCCACCACTGAATTACTGCTCCCAAATGAGCCTGTCACTGTACCCTCTGGTGTCACCAAACATTGATTTACTATGGAAGCTCAGACTTATGATCATATCCTCCATGCTTGTTTTTTTTTTTTTTTAAATTTGGCATTGAATTTTAAATCATATTTAAGTGAGGAAAATAAACACATTTGAAATATAAAGAGCACACAATACTGAAAAAAATAATGGTCTTAAAACTTTAATTTCAGGATATAGTTTCCTTCCCAAAACAAAATAAAAATTTAAATTCTGTATTATTTAAATAATCAAAAATTACACT
The DNA here is from genome assembly GCF_001704415.2 of Capra hircus. NCBI lineage: Eukaryota > Metazoa > Chordata > Mammalia > Artiodactyla > Bovidae > Capra > Capra hircus. The sequence goes on along the minus strand of NC_030815.1, from coordinate 4,883,907 downwards.
TTTTTCAAGTCTGAGTTTTCTGGAGACTTAAAAAAAACAAGAATATATTATATTGAATTGTATCAACCCACTAAATGAGGTGGGTCCAATTTGATTCTGATGAAAAACAAATAGAAATTAGGTCTCTATTGTTAAAAAAATGAAAATCCAGGTGGATTTATGATCTCTAAAAAATTACAAAGAGTATTAGAAAAAATACAGGATAAAATAAAGTTTTATAATTTTGAGCAGAGAAAGTCTTCTTAAGCAAGAACCAAAATCCAGACACCGCACATCCTTGCTACTCACTGTATAGACTGTAGACCTGTGGTGTGCACATCTCCTGGTAGCTTATTAGAAATATAGTCTCAGGCTTCACCCCAGGACCTGTGCTTCAACCAAGCCCCCAAGTGATCTGTGTGCACAGTACGCACTGCTTGTCAGCTCTGTTTGTTTATTGGCATCACCTGGGGGAGTGTGCTCCACTGTCACCCCAAACAAGCGAACTTGAACCTGTGCTTGGGGGGTAAGGGGCAGGCTGCAGTCTCTTTATGAAGGCTCCACCATGATCATAATCTGTAGTATGAATTGAGAATCCCTGCTCTTAAGAAAAACATGAATAATGGACTCACTGATGCTTGAATAAACTTAAAAGGAGGAAGGAAGACGGTGACAAAATATTTGTAACGTATGTATAACAGAGCACTGACTTTCATAAAACGCAAAGGAATTCTTTAAATGAATGATGCAAAGGCTCATAGCCCAGTCAGCATAACTAGTCGCTGATCAGGTTCTGAGCCTTCACAGAGAAGTAAACACAAGTCCCTAACAAACTTCTAATGGATGTCAGCCTCCTTAGTGATGAGGAAGCTCTGACTTCATGTAATAGTGATATCCTGTATTCTCCCAAACTGATGGGCTAAAGTTGAAAGAATTGATGGCACCCTTTATTGCTTTCCAGGTGGCACTAGTGGTAAAGAATCCAATGCAGGAGACATGGGTTCAATTCCTGGGTCGGGAAGATCCCTTGGAGAAGGAAATGGCAACCTCCAGTATGCTTGCCTGGGAAATTCCATGGACAGAGGATCCTGCCAGAGAACAGTCCATGGGGTCGCAAAGACTTGGACACAACTGAGCACAGAGCACACACACCCTTTGTTGGGAAGGGGCTAAGAAAGTGGAAACTCTCATAGTACGGCTGGGAAGAGAGCCAGTATCTCCCTTTCAGAAGGCAAATGGACAAGACCTTCCCATATTTTATGTGTTCAGATAATGTGTAACAACAATTTACCTCTTGGGATCCTTATGATTCCAAATATTCATACAGTTGTATAATGTGTATCTGGGATGCAGAAAATAATTGAGGCAAACCCACATGTTCATCACTAATGTTAACTGTGGCAAAACTGTACTATGGCCATCTGGATGTCTTCCTTGGAGGAATGTCTGTTTAGGTCTTCCACCAATTTTTAAATTGGGTTGTTTGCTTTTTTGATATTGAACTGCATGAACTGTTTGTATATTTTGGAGATTAATCTGTCAGTTGCTTTGTTTTCAAATATTTTCTCCCACTCTGAGGGTTGTCTTTTCATCTTGTTTACAGTCTCCTTTGCTGTGCAAAGGGGCTTCCCTGGTGTCTCAGATGGTAAAGCGTCTGCCTACAACGCAGAAGACCAGGGTTCGATCCCTGGGTTGGGAAGATCCCCTGGAGAAGGAAATGGCAACCCACTCCAGTATTCTTGCCTGGAAAATTCCATGGACTGAGGAGCCTGGTAGGCTACAGTTCATGGGGTTGCAAAGAGTCGGACACAACTGAGCAACTTCACTTCACTTCACTTTACTTGCTGTGCAAAAGCTTTTAAGTTTCACTAGGTCCCATTTCTTTATTTTTGTTTTCATTACTCTAGGAAGTGAGTCATGGAAGATAACTAGAGCCTACTATATAGCACAGGGAACTCTACTCCATGCTCTGTGGTGACCTACATGGGAGGGAAATCCAGAGGGGAGGGGATATATGCATATATATGGCTGATTCACTTCACCATCCAGCAGAAACGAGCACAGAATTGTGAAACAACAATACCCCAAGGGCTGGGCGGTGGGGGGGACTGTACTGTGGGAAACTCTTCCGTAATTAAGGGAATGTATAAGTCTAATGTTACTGACACAGAAAGATATTTATGACAAATCATTGAATTAAAAGAGCAGTTTATAAATTTCACATTTTCTCTTTTTCTTTCTGCATTCTGTTTGTTTACACATGGTATCTGTAGATGAAAAGTCTGGCAGATACTTATCAAACTGTTATTATCCATGACTTCTGCAGTGGAAGGTGAAATGGTGGACCAGGTACCCTCACTCCCAGCATTTGCCCCAGGGTCTGTCTGTCTGCTAGCCTGACTTCCGTACTTCTGTACTTAAAGACACATCTATATCATTGCTTAGGTAGTTGATTACTCAGAATTAGCTTGTACACATGGCTGGAGAAGGAGATGCAGGAGACTGGGGTTTGATCCCTGGGTTGGGAAGATCTGAGCGGCATGTCTAAGGTCAAATTAGTGACATTAAACCACAAAAAATACGTAAGGCAGCAGATATTCTCATGGAGAGGCTGAAGCCAGGAAGTTTAAGATGCATCACAGCACAGTGAAACGGGTTAGAGTGCTGGGGAGAGATAGGTGTGCAAAACTCATGTGAGTTACCTCCTACAGAGTACTCATCAGCCTTGAAACTAGTCGTAACGCCCACTTTAATAATAGTATGAATTTTTAAGAATTATTCGGGGATCATATATATTTTATTTTTTCCAATAATTTTTTTTTTTTTTTGACCACACCATGAGGCTTGTGGGATCTTAGTTTCCTCACCAGGGATTGAACCCATGCCCCTCACCACACTGGAAGCCTGGAGTCTTAAACACTGGACCTTCAGGGAAGTCTAATAGAATGAATTTTAAAACATTAGTGGTTTCCAGGGTGTGGGGTTGGGAGAAGGATCTAACCACAAAGAGGCATGAAGAAAATTCTTTCCATGATAAGAATATTCTATATCTCAGTTTTGAGGGGGATGGTGGTTATATGACTAAGCATTTGTCAAAATTCCTAGAGCTATACTATTTACAAACAGGAAATTAAAATCAATGTACTTGACTTTAGAAATAAAATACCACATTTATCACAAACAAAACATCTACCTCATAATTCAATATCTACTTAGTAAGTTGATACAACCTGAAATGATTGAATGTTAATACTTTATACTATAAAACTTATTTTAAAAACAGTATGCCTAAATTCAGGCTTCCCTGATAGCTCAGTTGGTAAAGAGTTGGCCTGTAATGCAGGAGACCCTGGTTTGATTCCTGAGTCAGGAAGATCCCCTGGAGAAAGGCTCATTATTACATTATTAGGGAAATTCCCCAGTGATTAGGATTCTGTGCTTCCACTGGAGGGGGCATGGGTTTGATCTCTGGTTGGGAAACTAAGATCCTGCAAGCCATGTGGTGTGGCAAAAAAACACAAACAAATGTAATAACATTATTGGGAAAAAACCAAAAATATATGTACATGAAGATCCAGAGGTCTTTGGATTTTCTCGTTATTGACAGATGTAACAGCTTTTTTGATACTAGTTCCTGGAAACACTAGGCAGACTAAGTCTCAATACAAACAGGAATATGAATAATATATATTGTATTTTTAAAATTTGTTCTTCTGTATTAGCAAGGCAGTGTGGACTTAGGAAAGGATGTTATAAATAGAAAGGCAGTCATTGAATTTTTACTTTGTTTAAATTTATAGAGACTGAAATTGCATTTTCCTGGATAATGGTGTCTCAGGGATCACTAAAATGTAATTTAAACTTCAGATGACACAAAAATTAAACCAGGTACCAGGTACTCTGGCTTAAAATCATTTGTGAACACTGACAGTGGGCATTCTTGTAAAAATCTTGTTACTATCACTGTCCTGACTTTTATTCTCTTAAATAAATAAACAGTTAATTTGCCCACCAATAGCCCATTTTATTATGTAAATGTGCAGTGATTTCCATCAATAGACACATGTCACCTGAAGTGCTGGAGGTCTTGTACTTGCAGGTGTTATGTTTATCTTTTATGAAATTTATTACTAAACTCTAAGAGCTTTGGAAAAATCAAAATATTTCCCCAGGGAAGGTCTAAGGTCGAGGCATAATTCTGTTGCGCCTTTCTGGATGACGATGCATTCAAAACCCAAACCACCAAAAGCTGCTTTTGGAGCTTCCAAAAGAATGATTCTTCAGGAGTGATTTGACTTGGGTCCTCACATCCTCAGTGGCTGAATACAGCAGCCATTTCCCCTGTGCTATCTAGGGCAGGCAAACAGAGTCATTATTTCCAAGACAGCAGAACAAGCCCCATCTCAAGTGACTGTTAATCCCCTGTAACCTGCACTACACAGGGGCTCTTTACTGCTAGAGCATCAAACCAACTTCAGGAGCAAGGGCACTTGGAAATGACAGATGAGCTTCTGGGAAGGCTGACTTAGCACAGTGGGGAGCTGGCTTAAACACTAAGAGGCAGCGCAGAAATATAGATTTCCCCAGATGAAAAGTGCTTCTTCTGTCTTCATTGTGAAGGAAAGAAAGAGCTATAGGGTCACAGCCATTAGCACTTGAAATTTTTATAGCTCGGTTGAATAAAAAATGTCATAGAGAGATCAGATCACATCATTAGTTCTGGAGAAAGAAAAAAAGACAGGGAAAGTATAAGTGAGACTGCCTTCAGGATGAAATAAGAAATGATACAAAGAGAGCTGAGTTATTCCTAAACTTTTCATGTGATGGTCCAGGAATAAAAATAGAAACCAATGAATCAGTGGGTATATATCAGTGTATACATACACATACGTATGTATGTATGTGTGTGTGTGTGTGTGTGTGTGTATAATCCTACTGACAGAAATTATAATTGAAAGGTACTCCTCAGATCTTTATTCTTTGATGAAGTACTTTTTATTGTTGTTGTTCCGTCACTAAGTCATATCCGACTCTTTGTGACCCCATGGACTGCAGCATGCCAGGCTTCCCTGTCCCTCACATCTCCCAGAGCTTGCTCAAACTCATGTCCATATCACTCATATCTCTGAGTTGGTGATACCATCCAACCATCTCATCCTCTGTTGCCCCCTTCTTCTGCCCTCAATCTTTCCCAGCATCCTGGTCGTTTCTGATGAGTTGGCTCTTCATATCAGGTGGCTAAAGAATTGGAGCTTCAGCATCAGTCCTTCCAAAGAGCAGTCAGGGTTGATTTCCTTTAGGATGGACTGGTTTGATTTGCTTGCTGTCCAGGGCACTCTCAAGAGTCTTCTTCAGCACCACAGTTTGAAAGCATCAATTTTTTTTGTGCTCAAGTCATCTTTACAGACTGACTCTCACATCCATACATGAGACTTATAGAGAAGAGCATGAGGACTTGTATTTTGAAAAGCAAGCTGAGTTTGTCTGAGAGAAGTTTACTCATAATAAATGAACAACCACTGGGAGGCATCTTTAGTCTGGCATAATGAAGAGAGAGCTGGCTCAGACAGCAGCTTCTGACAGGTCTGAACTGGAGTCCTGGTCTCAGTTCTGTCAATACTGGTACCAAGTCAGGGTTTGACTTGGGGGCTGTCATGAGGGTATGGTGGCCAGGGACCCATCCACAAAGCTAGCATCTGAGCTGCCGCTTACACTCCCACTTATGGGAGGCAACTGAATCCAAACACATGTGTGGGAAACACATGACCAAGTTGGCAAGAGCTAAACACCCCATCGATGTTCCCTAATGGATGGCTTTCCTATGGAAGTTGCCTTGGTTCCTAGATAAGTCAAGTTCACACAGACAAGAAGCAGATTGGGGTGGCCAGGAGTCGGGGGTGGGGGACAGGGAGTTAGCATTGAATGTGGACAGAGGTTCAGTTTTGAAAGATGAAAAATATTTCCAGATGCGGTAATGGTTGCACAGCAGTGTGAGTGTATTTAACCCTAATGAATGGTATGTTTAAAAATGGTTAAGATGGTAAATTTTATGTTATGTGTATTTTACCACAATTTGAAAAAAACTGCAGAAGTTGAGTTGAAAAGTCTATAAAGCCCTGTGATTTAAATGAAGACTCTTACTTTTTAAAAAATTTATAGAAGTATATTTGATGTTGAAGCTGAAACTCCAATACTTTGGCCACCTGATGTGAAGAGCTGACTCATTTGAAAAGACTCTGATGCTGGGAAACATTGAGGGCAGGAGGAGAAGGGGACAACAGAAGATGAGATGGTTGGATGGCATCACCGACTCACTGGACATGGGTTTGGGTGGACTGCGGGAAGCTGGTGAGGGACAGGGAGGCCTGGTTTGCTAAGATTCATGGGGTCACAAAGAGTTGGACATGACTGAGCGACTGAACTGAAATGAACTTAATGATTAAAAAAAAAAAAAAAGCCATGCCATGTGGGGCCACCCAAGACGGATGAGTCATGGTGGAGAGGTCTGACAGAATGTGGTCCACTGGAGAAGGGGATGAAAAACCACTTCACTATTCTTGTCTTGAGAACCCCATTAACAGTATGAAAAGGCAAAATGATAGCATACTGAAAGAGGAACTCCCCAGGTCACTAGGTGCCCAATATGCTATAGGAGATCAGTGGAGAAATAACTCCAGAAAGAAAAAAGGGATGGAGCCAAAGCAAAATCAATACCCAGTTGTGGATGTGACTGGTGATAGAAGCAAGGTCTGATTCTGTGAAGAGCAATATTGCATAGGAACCTGGAATGTTAGGTCCATGAATCAAGGCAAATTGGAAGTGGTCCAACAGGAAATGGCAAGAGTGAATGTCGACATTCTAGGAATCAGCAAACTGAAATGGACTGGAATGGGTGAATTTAACTCAGATGGCCATCATATCTACTACTGTGGGCAGGAATCCTTTAGAAGAAATGGAGTAGCCATCATAGTCAACAAAAGAGTCTGAAATGCAGTACTTGGATGCAATCTCAAAAATGACAGAATGATCTCTGTTCGTTTCCAAGGCAAACCATTCAATATCATGGTGATCCAAGCCTATGTCCCAACCAGTAACACTGAAGAAGCTGAAGTTGAACATTTCTATAAAGACCTACAAGACCTTTTAGAACTAACACCCAAAAAAGATGTCTGTTTCATTATAGGGGACTGGAATGCAAAAGTAGGAAGTCAAGAAACAGCTGGAGTAACAGGCAAATTTGGCCTTGGAATATGGAATAAAGTAGGGCAAAGGCTAATAGAGTTTTGCCAGGAGAACGCACTGGTCATAGCAAGCACCCTCTTCCAACAACACAAGAGAAGACTCTACACATGGACATTACCAGATGGTCAAAACCAAAATCAGACTGATTATATTCTTTGCAGCCAAAGATGGAGAAGCTCTATACAGTCAACAAAAACAAGACCAGGAGCTGACTGTGGCTCAGATCATGAACTCTGTATTGCCAAATTCAGACTTAAATTAAAGAAAGTAGGGGAAACCACTAGACCATTCAGGTATGACCTAAATCAAATCCCTTATACAGTGGAAGTGAGAAATAGATTTAAGGGACTAGATCTGATAGAGTGCCTGATGAACTATGGACGGAGCTTCGTGACATTGTACAGGAGACAGGGATCAAGACCATCTCCATGGAAAAGAAATGCAAAAAAGCAAAATGGCTGTCTGAGAAGGCCTTACAAATAGCTGTGAAAAGAAGAGAGGCGAAAAACAAAGAAGAAAAGGAAAGATATAGCCATTTGAATGCAGAGTTCCAAAGAATAGCAAGGAGAGATAATAAAGCCTTCCTCGGCGATCAATGCAAAGAAATAGAGGAAAACAACAGAATGGGAAAGACTAGAGATCTCTTCAAGAAAATTAGAGATACCAAAGGAACATTTCATGCAAAGATGGGCTCGATAAAGGACAGAAATTGTATGGACCTAACAGAAGCAGAAGATATTAAGAGGTGGCAAGAATACACAGAAGAACTATACAAAAAATATCTTCACAACCAAGATAATCACGATGGTGTGGTCAGACATCCTGGAATGTGAAGTCAAGTGGGCCTTAGAAAGCATCACTATGAACAAAGCTAGTGGAGGTGACGGAATTCCAGTTGAGCTATTTCAAATCCTGAAAGATAACCCTATGAAAGTGATGCACTCAATATGCCAGCAAATTTGGAAAACTCAGCAGTGGCCACAGGCCTGGGAAAGGTCAGTTTTCATTCCAACCCCAAAGAAAGGCAACGCCAAAGAATGCTCAAGCTACTACACAATTGCACTCATCTCACACGCTAGTAAAGTAATGCTCAAAGTTCTCCAAGCCAGGCTTCAGCAATACCTGAACCATGAAGTTCCAGATGTTCAAGCTGGTTTTAGAAAAGGCAGAGGAACCAGAGTTAAAATTGCCGACATTCACTGGATCATTGAAAAAGCAAGAAAATTCCAGAAAATATCTATTTCTGCTTCATTGACTATGCCAAAGCCTTGACTGTCTGGATCACAATAAACTGTGGAAAATTCAGAAAGAGATGGGAATACCAGACCACCTGACCTGCCTCTTGAGATATCTGTATACAGGTGAGGAAACATCAGTTAGAACTGGACATGGAACAACAGACTGGTTGCAAATAGGAAAAGGAGTACCGCAAGGCTGCATATTGTCACCCTGCTTATTTTACTTATATGTAGAGTGCATCATGAGAAACGCTGGGCTGGAAGAAGCACAAGCTGGAATCAAAATTGCTGGGAGAAATATCAGTAACCTCATATATGCAGATGACACCACCCTTATGGCAGAAAGTGAAATGGAGCTAAAGCAACTCTTAGTGAAAGTGAAAGAGGAGAGTGAAAAAGTTGGCTTAAAGCTCAACATTCAGAAAACAAAGATCATGGCATGTGGTCCCATCACTTCATGGGAAATAGATGGGGAAACAGTGGAAACAGTGTCAGACTTTATCTCTGGGGGCTCCAAAATTCCGGCAGATGGTGACTGCAGCCATGAAATTAAAAGACGTTTGCTCCTTAGAAGAAAAGTTATGACCAACCTAGATAGTATGTTAAAAGCAGAGATATTATGTTGCCAACAAAGGTCCATCTAGTCAAGGCTATGATTTTTCCAGTAGTCATGTATGGATGTAAGAGTTTGTCTGTGAAGAAAGCTGAGAGTTGAAGAATTGATGCTTTTGAACTGTGGTGCTGGAGAAGACTCTTGAGGTCCCTTGGACTGCAAGGAGATCCTGGGTGTTCATTGGAAGGACTGATGCTGAAGCTGAAACTCCAATCTTTTGGCCACCTCATGCAAAGAGTTGACTCATTGGGAAAGATTCTGGTGCTGGGAGGGATTGGGGGCAGGAGGAGAAGTGGACGACAGAGGATGAGATGGCTGGATGGCATCACCGACTCGATAGACGTGAGTTTGGGCGATCTCCTGGAGTTGTTGATGGACAGGGAGGCCTGGCATGCTGTGATTCATGGGATTGCAAAGACTGAGAGACTGAACTGAACTGAGTGATAAAAAAGGAAGAAGTAAAAATGTCACAATTTGCAGATGACATCATACTATACATAGAAAATCCTAAAAGTGCTACCAGAAAGAGCTCATGAGTGACTTCAGTAAAATCTCAGGAGACAAAATTAATATACAGAAATCTGTTGCATTTCTATACATTAACAGCAAACTGTCTGAAAGAGAAATTAACACATTTTTTACTGGAGACATATTACAGCTAGTCATTACTTCCTGCAAAAATCCCCTGTTCAATACTGTGTTAAGGAAATAATCCCATTTTCCATTCCATCAAAAATAATAAAATGTGTGAATAAACCTACCTGAGGTAAAAGACCAGTATTCAGTAAACTATAAGATGCTGATGAAAGAAATTGATGATGACAGAAACAGATGGAAAGATACACCATGTTATGGATAGGAAGAATTAATATTGTTAAAATGACCATATTATCCTAGGCAATTTATCGATTCAGTATACTCCCTAGAAAATTTCACAAAATTGAAACCTCCTTCTTTTATTTTCTTTTTATATCAATTTTTATTTGTTGCTATACAATGTTTTTAGTTTCTACTGTACCGAAAATGAATCAGCCATACATATCCATATATATCCCCTCATTGTTGGACTTCCTTCCCATTCAGGTCACCACAGTGCATTAAGAAGGGGTTCCTGTGCAATATAGTAGACTCTCATTAGTTACCTGTTTTATACATAGTATCGATGGTGTATGTATGTCAATCCCAGTCTTCCAATTCGTCCCAACCCCTGCTCCCTCTTGCTATCCCTATATTTGTTCTCTACATCTGTGTTTCTATTTATGCTTTGCAAATATGGTCACTTACACCATTTTTCTAGATTCCATACACATATTAATATGCAATATGTTTTTCTCTTCTGACTTACTTCACTCAGTATGACATTTTCTAAATCCATCCATGTTTCTATAAATGGCATTATTTCATTCTTTTTAATGGATGAGCACTATTCCATTATATAAACGTACCACTTCATCCATTCCTCTGTTGATGGACGCTTGGATTGGTTCCATGTCTTGGCTATTGTAGATAGTGCTTCTGTGAACATTGGGGTGCATGTATCTTTTTGAATTATGGTTTTCTCAGGTGGTGCTAGTGGTAAAGAACCCAGGAGACATAAGAGATACGGGTTCAATCCCTGGGTAGTGAAGATCCCCTGGAAAAGGGAATGGCAACCCACTCCAGTATTCTTGCCTGGAAAATCCCATGGACAGAGGAGCCTGGTGGGTTATAATCCATAGTGTCACAAAGAGTCGGACACAACTGAAGTGACTTAGTATGTGTGCTGGGTATATACCCAGGAGAGGGATTGCTGGATCATATGAAGCCTCCTACTTTTAACACACTTGAATCTAAGGGATTCATTTGTTCAAAGCAAATCTTGGTGGACTTCACAAAATAAGTGTGAAGAAAACAGGAAAGAAAGAGATCTGGCCGGGAGCTGCCCCCAGAAAGCAGTTCTCACCCAGGTTGATGTATTAGATGGATGCTGGAGGTCAGAGGGCTCTGCAGTCATCTTTCAGGAGGAAGAAATCCTGTTGTTTTATCAACATTGTTTCCTTCCATCTAGCATAGATGTTGGAACATGGTCGGGTCTCAATAAAATTTTGCTATATAAATGAGTAGATTTTTGCTCTGGTGGAACATAGCTCTGTTAAGAGCCTGCAGTTTTACTAATCTGATCACATTAGAAAGGTCCTCTGTCCTGTGGAGATGGGGGACTAAATCTCTCGGTTTCTGTGAGCCTCGTTTCATCATCCACAGAGTGTACACCCTCCATGACCACCCTCAAGGTTGTCACATTATATGTGTGTGTATGTGGGTCTCTGTGTTTCTGGGCACATATAAAGATGCATTTAAGACATCTAGAAGACCCAGAAAACCTCTCCACAAAGGTGATAGTGCTGGTGGTGTAGTCACTAAGTTGTGTCCGACTCTTTGTGACCCCATGGACTGTAGCCCACCAGGCTCCTCTGTCCGTGGGATTCTCCAGACAAGAATACTGGAGTGGGTTGCCATTTCCTCCTCCAGGGAATCTTCCCAACCCGGGGATCAAACCCACGTCTCAAACCCAAGTCTTTTTGATTTTAGGCAGATTCTTTACAGCTGAGCCTCCAGGTAACTCCTGGTTCCGTGTCCTTATGAATATACATGTGAAATAGATACTTTAAATAATGTATTATAAGTACATTATGCCTCCTTAGGGGCTTCCCTGGTGGTTCAGATAGTAACGAATCTGCCTGCAATGCAGGAGACCTGGCTTCCATCCCTGGGCCTCAATAGACATACACCTCACTTCACACATTATAAGTACTGAATACATAGTGAGTACTATTACTTCTTCCTGTTGCTATTGTAACAAGCTTCTTTTAAACCAGTATGATATAGATCTTGTCTCATTCTTTTTGTTTACTGGAGTATTTTTATTTTTTACAGTTTTGTGTTAGTTTCTGCTGTGCCGTGAAGTGAACCAGCTATATGTATACCTATATACTGTCCCTCTTGGACCTCCGTTCCCCACCCCCCAACCATTCCACCCGTCACAGAAACCAAGCTGAGCTCCTTGTGCTATACAGCAGGTTCCCAGTAGCTATTTCACAAGTGGTAGTCTATATATGTCGATGCTCCACTCCCAATTTACCCCAGCCTCTCCTTTCCCCTCCTTTGTCCACAGGGCTGCTCTCTACCTCTGCATGTCTATTCCTGCCCTGCAAATAGGCTCATCTGTACAGTTTGCTTAGCTTGTTATGAAAAGGCTTGGTCCTTCTGCCACTCTTATGCAGTCTGCAGGTTTATCCCTGATCTACAAACAGTTTAGGGTCACAGCTCTAATGATAAACCTACAGCGTGAATACAGGTCAACATGTACACCAATTCATTGATGTCTCCGCTCGTCCACCTACAACCTTTCTACCAAAGGCCCACTGTGTGCTGGCCTCCACTCTGTGATCTAAGTGGTCCTGCTCTCCAGGTGTTTAACCTGAGGAAAGAAACACAAAGGGAGGGGATTGTGGTTAGAAGTTCAGGCTTTCATCTCTGGAATAAGGGAAAGGTCAGAGTTGTGGATTCCTTCCATTCCAGGGTTGTCTGGGAGCTCACTGCACAGGCTGCAGAGATCCATACAGGCTTCTTCAGCTGGCATATAGCAGAACTATGGGGGTTAACTGGGCAGATTTCTTTCCAAATGGAGAGCAGAGAGGCTGGGAGATTATAACTTCTATCTTCTGGCACAAAGTTAGTAGCACTGTGGTTCACTTGCTTTCTCTCCTCCCACACATCATCCTGCTTCTCCTTCACAGCTCCCATGAGTAGTATGATAAATTACACGGTGATGTACAGAAGGGAACTTGGTAGCCTCAGGCACTGTGAACTGCCATAGCCTTGTCGTATTCCCTAACTGGGTCCTCATCACTTCCCCAGTTGTATACTTAGTAATGGCTGTGCTATCCATGTAACACTTATTTTTTCAAACTAAAATGATTATAAATCACATTATCAATATGGAAGCATTTTAAAAATTACGTACTGTAGGAGGAAAGAATTCAAGATGGAAATGCAGGTTCAGCAAAGATATATCATACATACGTAAGTGGCAGACCATGCAGGCACGCATAAATCTTGTCTCCCTCTGTGACTATGCATTTACTGATAGAAGTGTTGGGGATAAATCTGGAGGACTTTTGCGTGAGTATAATTCATGATTCAATGAACAAAAATCAAAATCTCAGGAATGCAAAAGTTCAAGAATCCCTTGAGTAGTATGTAACAGATTTCTAGCTAGATTTCACAGGCCTCTGATTGTATGTGTTGGGTTTTTATTGCTTCACAGTACGATTCCACAGTTACGGCTTACCTCCTCACTGCACATTTGGTAGAGCCAAGATGCTTGAAGAATCATTAAGATCTATGCATGTCAGAAAAGCAAAAATAACCTGATTTTATTGAAAGTAGGGCACATTTTAAAAATAACAAAAGGATCTTCTGGGGGAAATATTTGCATTTTCCATAAATCCTCTTCTCCTTAGATGAAGAGGGAGATAAAACATATGTATGGTAGGAGAAGGAGAGAATGTAAGGTGAAAGTGTCAGCCACTCAGTCATGTCTGACTCTTTGCCATTGCATGGACTATAGCCCACCAGGCTCCTCTGTCCATGGGATTCTCCAGGCAAGAAGACTGGAGTGGGTTGCCATTTCCTCCTCCAGGGGATCTCTCAACCCAAAGATCAAACCCAGGTCTCCCACATTGCAGGCAAATTGTTTACCATTTGAGCCACCAGGCAAGTCCCAGAGAATGAAAACTACTCCTGTAAACGGTATCCTGCTCACCCATCCAACTGTCCTCCCCTGAGGCACAGTCCCAGCTGTGTGGGATGACAAGTGAGTCTGAATGCAGACTGTGGTAGGTGGTATGGACTGTGTGGGGATATGAGGTGGGGAGTTTGCACTGAGGGAGTCAGAGAGGAAGAGAACACTGAAGAACCCAGACTGTGTGTGCTTAGTTGTGTCTGACTTTGCTAGGCTCCTCTGTCCATGGGGATTCTCCAGGCAAGAATACTGGAGTGAGTTGCCATTTCCTTCTCCAGGGGATCTTCCCAACCCAGGGATCAAACTGGCATCTCCTGCATGGCAGGCAGACTCTTTACCACTAGCACCACCTGGGAAGCCCCAAAACAGAGATGGACACACTGTGCGAAACACACAGGGAGCCACTGTGTGGAAACTTACCATAGTGATGATATTAATAACCTTGCGTTAGGATTGAGATTGGACCAGGAAAACCAGAGAGGGCAAGAGGCAAGGAGAGAGAATGGATCTCAATCCAGTTCCAGAAAACCTTCCTCCTGAGTCCTGTGGAGGAAGAAACCAGCCTTGACTGTCAGGAGCCACATGAAACAGCAGCTTCCAAGAGCTGTTGGAGGGGATGGCAACATGGACACAGTTCCCTGGAGCTAAGAATGCCGTCTCCTGGAGGGGCACGCCTGGCTGCACCCCTAGGTGGAGATTCATGCCTGCTTGTATGTAGTTCCACTTACGTGCGTGTGACAGATCCCTAATGAACTTGCATTTCCATCTTGAATTCTTTCTTCTTCCAGTGTATACTTTTAAAAATGCTTCCATATTGGTTATGTGACTTATAATAATTTTAGTTTTAAAAAATAAGTGTTAAGGGGACAGCACAGTCATTACCCTTACTCACCTGAATCTGTTTTTGCATAAAAATAGGAATAGAAAATAACAAAAGGAAGGTGGTTTTATCATTTTCACAGGGCGGTGAGAATCCAAAAAAATGTATACATGCTAGCACTTTGGAACATGCAAAATTCTTTACAAGTGCAAAGTAATAGTATCATCTGGGTAATGCATTACCCGCACCTGCAGCCTCTCCCTTAATATCTTTCTGACAGAATGGGGAAGCAGGCGGCACACTTCTGTACAGCTTCTCTGTTTCCAGTGTTGGTGGTGTAGACAGGGTCAAGGCAAATAGAAAAATAAGAGGGTTAGTTCTGCCTGTGGGAGATGAGGAAGGAGACCCTTGCCAACCCATCTCTCTGTCCCCTGCCTTTCCTTAGAGCATCTTCTCTTTCTCTTTGAAATGTGTACAAATCTTTCCCAAAACTAAATAAGCTTCTTGTCAGCTTCAAGACCCAGGAATGTCTTTATCAGGGATCTGAAAAATAGCTCTTGAAAATGCAATCATGGGAAGAATAAGGCCCCCAACATTCCAGATTCCTTGAAGGCAGAAACCTAGCCTTGAAGAACAGCTAGCTCTGTAACTGCCTCCTGTAATAAAGAGGTGGAAAGGTGACTTTTCCTTTCTATAAAGTCAAGTTGCTAGAACCAGTGGTCACCCCATCTACCAAGCAGATTTAGGATGAACTGTGTGTATGCCAAATAGTGCTGTCATATCTTGAACGCTCATTACTGTCCATCCTGAGAACATGTATATAATGGATCATACCTGTTGACCACATTGCTCTTCCTTGATGGAGTTACATTCCAATAAATCCATAATAAATTGAATATCATAAATTAATATCAATTCAAAAATGCACTGAGTACACCTAACACAGAACATCACAGCTTAGCCCAGCCTACCTTAAATGTGTTCAGAACATTTATGTTAGCCTCTAGCCAGGCAAAATTAACTACCACAAAGCCTATTTTATCATGAAGTATTGAATATCATATGTTATTTATTGAATTTTGTACTGGAAGTGAGAAATAGAATGGTGGTAGGTGATTCAGCTGCTGACCCTCATGATTGTCAGGCTGCGGGAGCTGCCCAACATCACAAGAGTATTATACCCTGGATCACCAGCTGAGGAAAAGGGCAAAATCTAGAATTCATAGTATGGTTTCTAGTAAATGTGCAGTACTTTTACATGATAAAGTCAAAAAACTGTAAGTGAAACCACTGAGTCCTGTACTGCCCGTGTAATAAAAGCGTGGGATTTCTGTTTTTGAATCTCCTTTGAGACTTGCCTTGGTGCACGTCACATTCTGATTTAATAGTTATCCAAGAGAAAAACTGTTTCGTTCTTTCCTGCCTTTATGGAGGGGGGTTCCCTGGTGCCTCAGGGATAAAGAATCCACCTGAAATCCAGGAGACATGGATTCGAGGCACTAATCCCTGGGTCGGGAAGATCCCCTGGAGAAGGAAATGGCAACCCACTCCAGTCTTCTTGCCTGGAGAATCCCATGGACAGAGGAGCCTTTGGGCTACAGTCCATGGGGTCGCACAGAGTCAGACACGACTTAGTGACTAAACCTCCACTATCTTTGTGGAGAGGTTTTCTGAGTTTAAAGGAGATTTTGGTTTTAATTCTCTTTGCCCAGCAATAGCATAGTGTCTAATGTCATGGAGTAGTACTGGGCTGCCTGGGTTGAGGGGCCCAGTGTTTTTTTTTTCCCCCCTCCAACTTCACAGTGCAGCATGTGGGATCTTAGTTCCCTGACCGGGGATCAACCCCATACCCTCTGCATTGGGAGTACAGTCTTAACTGTTGGATCACCAGGGAAGTCCCATATACTGGGTGGGTCTAAGTCATAGCTCTTCCCATGACTAGCTATATGACCATTGCCAAGTCACCTAACAGCTCTCCACCTAAGGTTGTGGATTTCTAGAATGAAGATACTGCCATCCAGCTCACAGTGATAGCATAAGAATTATTAATAAATGGGATAATAGCTATCAACATATTAAACAGTACTTGGGACCATGGATAGAACATATGGCTTAGTTATCAGTGTATCTCCAACTATGGCACATGGTTTATTTAGTTCTGACTGTGGTAGGCTAATTCAACCGTTTATGAAATTTCAGAATTTGAAAGGACATTAGGAATTGTCAGATCTAACTTCTTTCCTAATAGTGAAATTATTGGAAGAAGCTTGTGCAGTTGGGCTGAGCTAGGAATGATGCATCGTCTCCTGACACCAACCCAGGCCTGCCACCCTCCTTTTCTCCAGTGTTTGTTGCAAGCTGACATATGGTTGAAAACACTGAAGTAGAGAGGCTGATCTTTCCCTTCCACATGTGCTCAGTTGCTAAGTTGTGTCTGACTCTGTGTGACCCAATTGACTGTAGCCTGCCAGGCTCCTCTGTCCATGGCCTTTCCCAGGCAAGAATACTGGAGTGGGTTACCATTTCCTCCTCCAGAGGATCTTCCCCACCTGGAGATCGCACCTATGTCTCTTGCCTCTCTTGTATTGGCAGGCAGATTCTTTAGCAGTAGTGCCAATATTTTTCCAGAATAGCAGAATTATGCTGAGTGAAGAGAAAGAGAATGTTGAAACATAAACAAACAAAAAAATCCATCCCACTCACCCTTGCTTTTTTCCATGTCAACAGCAGTTGATGGAAATTTAGTAGCAGATCTATATGAATCAATTGATTGCTAATAATAATAATCATATATATTGATAAGGGTGGTGGTGCAGTTGATGGGGATAAGTTGCAGCGGTTAGAAAGTACTCCTGGAAGGAAAGACAAAGAATCATTTATGTACATTTTTCCTAGTTTGGGTACCTTTACCAATATCCATTACAGATTATCTTTCTGACTCTGATGATATAGTTCTGGTGAATCTAAGGATCTCTGAATGAAGTCATTTAGGTAATATTTCCCCTCTCCTTTGAGATTTTTCAGGTACTAAAAAAAATCTTCCCTGGATTACACCTTTAATTCTTTTTTTAAAAGTTGAACTAGAAGTTACTTTAAAAAATTGTTTTAGTTTCTGCTGTACAACAATATGAATCAGCTGTGTGTATACATATATATATATATATATCCCCTGCCTCTTGTGTCTCCTTCCCCCCCACCACCATCCCACCCCTCTGTGTCATCACAGAACACCAAGCTGAACTCGTGTGCTGTTCAGCAGGTTCGCACTAGCTATCTGTTGTACACAGTTAGTGTATATGTGTTGATGCTACTGTCTTTGTCTCACTCTCTCCTTTCTACGTGGTGTCCACGAATCTGTCCTCTACATCTGCGTCTCTATTCCTACCCTACTAACAGGCTCATATGTACCATCTTTCTAGATTTCACATATATGCATTAATATATGATATTTTTCTCTTTCTGACTTACTTCTCTCTGTGTGACAGACTCTAGGTCCATCCACGTCTATACAAGTAACCCAACTTCATCCCTTTTTGTGGTTGAGTAATACTCCATTGTGTATATGTAGTACATCTTCTTTATCCATTCACCTGTAGATGGACATTTAGGTTGCTTCCACTGTCTTGGCTATTATAGATACTGCTGCTATGAAAATTAGGACGCACGTGTCTGTTTGAATTATGGTTTTCTCAGGGTATATGCCTGTGTAATTCTGTTCCATCTTTGGGGCCTCTAAGACAGCTTTCATTGATTCCTTTTCACATAACAATACTTCTGGGTGTCTTTAACTTCTATGGCTACCATTGTAATTTATACAGACATCTTTTTCCAGTGGTCATGTATGGATGAGTTGGACTGTGAAGAAAGCTGAGTGCTGAAGAATTGATGCTTTTGAACTGTGGTGTTGGAGAAGACTCTTGAGAGTCCCTTGGACTGCAAGGAGATCCAACCAGTCCATCCTAAAGGCGATCAGCCCTGGGTGTTCATAGGAAGGAATGATGCTGAAGTTGAAACTGCCATACTTTGGCCACCTCATGAGAAGAGTTGACTCATTGGAAAAGATCCTGATGCTGGGAGGGATTAGGGGCAAGAGGAGAAGGGGACGACAGAGGATGAGATGGTTGGATGGCATCACCAACTCAATGGACACGAGTTTGGGTGAACTCTGGGAGTTGGTGATGGACAGGGAGGTCTGGTGTGCTGCGATTCATGGGGTCGCAAAGAGTCAAACACAACCGAGTGACTGAACTGAACTGAACATCCTTATATGGTACCCTACATCCCAGATTTCATAGTCCAGCTTGTGGAATGATTATTCTGACCTTCACGCTTAGAAGTGAAGTATACTTCCACCTATACTTTGAGTTCTGGACCTTACTCTGACTCTTTGAAATTTAATATGATATCTATATCCATTTCCATATTTATCTATATTACTCTCAGTAGAAACCGATGGCATTGAATATCTGTTCCTTAAAATATTCCACTGACACTTCAGAACCACCTTGAGGAGATGCTATTCTCCATCTGGGCATCGTCTGCTCACCAAGGTTTGAAGTCTTGCTGTTCATTCTCTTTCATTTTTCTTAGGTATCTAAATGTAGCCAGTGATATAATGTTAATCCTTTTTCCTTGAAGGTCTGTGTCTTGCATGTTTGTTACTTTTTCCATCTCTACTGCTGCCCCTCGTTCTGATGGTCAGGAGCCTGCACCTCCTGCAGGAGTCTTCTCATTTATTTACCTGACTTGGTCCTCCCCAGCCCTAAACTGGTCCATGAACTGTTTATTGACCACTCGTTCAGTCCCTGGGTTGGGAAGATCCCCTGGAGAAGGAAATGGCAACCCACTCCAGTACTCTTGCCTGGAGAATCCCATGCAGAGGAGCCTGGTGGGCTAGAGTCCATGGGGTTGTAAAGTCAGACACAACCGAAGTTACTTAGCATAACACAGCACGTGTCAATGAGGCTTTCTAGAAAAAGTTGTATCAAATAATCAGTGGCCCCATTTGCTTATATAAGGCCACTTTGGGGTCCTTGTCAAGGTCTTCTACGATCTCGATTCCACTAGATTTGTATGATCTGATTTCCATTATTTTCTGAAACACAATAGCCTCAGTATATTCAGACTTTTATTGTTTTCTTTTTAGAACTCTCCAGTACAGATTGTTCATGACTAATCTCACATCCTGTATAACAACAGCAAAACTCACACAAACACATTATCTGTTCCTAGTATACTGAATTGTAACCCTGTTGATGAGTCAAAATCTCATAATTGTACAGGGTTCAACCTGAGTGCCACCTTTCCCATGAAGCCTTCTGTGAGTTTTCCACGAGTGTTGAAACTGTCCAAGAACATACTGTGAAGGAATTCGGGAGCTATTTCTTTCTTAAAACTTTCCAGAATATGGTCTTTGCTGATTGATTCATATACCATAACACATTTTAAAAACCAAAGTACTGAAATGTTGTATCAAATATGTATTGTCTTCTCTAAAATCATTCAGGAAACTATATAATGATATGGCTATTGTTCAAATGTTTCCCTGGTGCCTCACTGGTAAAGAACCCGCCTACCAATACAGGAAATGCAGGTTCAGTCCTTGGGTTGAGAAGATCCCGTGGAGAGGGAAATAGCAACCCACTCCAGTATTCTTGCTTGGGAAATCCCGTGGACAGAGGAGCCTGGCAAACTATAGTTCATGGAGTTACAAAAAAGTTGGACATGACTGAGTGACTAAACAACAAAAACAAACTGTTCAAACACATTTCATTTTAATATTGTGGGTGATAAAAATCATCTCGAGAATGGATAGGATTTTTGACCACAATGACAGTAATTTATAGTTACATCTGTGGAACATAGGTGATTGGCTTGGCTGACACATTTCTGCAGGGTAAAACAAAGTGTCAGGCTGAAGCAATGAGCTTATTTAGCTATTTTTTGCAGAAATTTTAGACCAGCTCCAAAGCTGAATTCTGAGTGGCAGAGTTGCTGGAACAGATAAACTATTTCTGTATGCTTAGTTAGAAGAGGGTTCTTCCTCATCCCCAGGGTTGGCAATACCCATGTGCACTGTGGGTCCCCCAGCAAGGCTGGAACTTTCAGATTCAGGTCCTGAGTAAAGCCTTTGACAGAGGTCAACATCCTGGGCACCATTCATCCACCGGCTTCTGGTGGGAGCCGAGGCAGGGAGAAGACTGGCTTGACTGGGTTGGACCAGCCAGCCACCATCCCCTGACAAGGGAGTCAGGTGGCAGGATGTGTCAGACTGTGGATGGCAAGCACCAGGTTGCAGGGGCAGGGTCCCCAGGGCCTGCAAAGGTCTGTACCTGTTTAGAAAGTGTGCTGAGGCATGAGGGATATAAATAGCCAGTAAAAAACTGCCATCACTGGTACCAGTGGAAGAAAGGAATATGTTTTATGTTTTAATTGAAAAAAGAATTTTAGGAATCCTTTTTTCCTGCCTTTTGATGAAAGAGTCTTATATTTTTGTTTTACACTGGGCAAGACAAGTAAAGTCACTGGTTCTGCTTCTAATCATTACTGTAAATCACTGCAGATGGTGCCTGCAGCCATGAAATTAAAAGACGCTTACTCCTTGGAAGAAAAGTTATGACCAACCTAGGTACCATATTCAAAAGCAGAGACATTACTTTGCTAACTAAGGTCCGTCCTGTCAAGGCTATGGTTTTTCCTGTGGTCATGTATGGACGTGAGAGTTGGACTGTGAAGAAGGCTGAGTGCTGAAGAACTGATGCTTTTGAACTGTGGTGTTGGAGAAGATTCTTGAGAGTCCCTTGGACTGCAAGGAGATCCAACCAGTCCATCCTAAAGGAGATCAGCCCTGGGATTTCTTTGGAAGGAATGATGCTGAAGCTGAAACTCCAGTACTTTGGCCACCTGATGCGAAGAGTTGACTCATGGGAAAAGACCCTGATGCTGGGAGAGATTGGGGGCAAGAAGAGAAGGGGACGACAGAGGATGAGATGGTTGGATGACATCACTGACTCAATGGACGTGAGTCTGTGAACTCTGGGAGATGGTGATGGACAGGGAGGCCTGGCGTGCTGTGATTCATGGGGTCACAAAGAGTTGGACATGACTGAGCAAATGAACTGAACTGAACTGAAGTGGCTTTCCAGGAATTCACTAGTTTTTTTTGGTAGATTTTTACCCATTTGGACTAATCTGGTTGCTATTATATTTGGCTCTCCGTTAAGTACCTGACGACTGATGGTAATTTATTTTTTTTTAAAGACAGGAAATAAAAAATACAGAAGCACACGAGAAACAAAACACAGCACCTAATGTGTGCGTTGGTTGCTCAGTCTTGTCTGACTCTTTGCAGCCCCATGGACTGTAGCCCCCCAGGCTCCTATGTCCATGGAATTCTCCAGGCAAGAAATGCTGGAGTGGGTTGCCATTCCCTTCTCCAGGGATCTTCCCAACCCAGGGATTGAACCTGGGTCTTCCACATTGCAGGCAGATTCTTTACTGTCTGGACTGTGAAGCAACTGATAGTATAGGGAAATATTTTGGATATTCTGAGTGCTTCAGGAGCAGTTGAAATGATCACTCTCAGAAAGTTTTGCTTAAACTGTGTTAGTTGTCAAGACTGTTTGAGGCTGACCTCTGAGAAAGCAACAAATAGATTGCTTAGGGGTCACAGACGTGTTTACATACACATTAGATAGAATGTTCCAATAGACAGAATAATCCTGAATTCTGAAAAAAAACTACATTGTAGAGATTCTAAGAATCCATTCATGCTAATAGTGTTAAAGAAGTCTATTATATTGACTAAGAAAGAAGCAAACAGATTCTCATAAGCTAAATTGCATACTAGCTGTCAAACTAAAGTAACATGTTAGCTCCAGTTTTCAAAGTTTGTTCTTTACTCATGGATAATTTTAGTGAATTAGGACAGGAATGTGATTTTTTTTCTTTTTAATTTTATTAATTTTTAATTGAAGAATCATTAATTTACAGTAATTGTATTGGTTTCTGCCAAACATCAACATGAATCAGCCATAGGTATACCAATGTCCTCTCCATCTTCAACCTCCCTCCCACCTTCCTCTTCATTCCACCCCCTAGGTTGTTCCAGAGCCCTAGTTTGAGTTCCCTGAGTCAGACAGCAAATTCCATTGGCTATCTATTTTATATATGGTAATGTATGTTTCCATGTTACTCTCTCCATACATCCCACCCTCTCCTCCCTCCCCTCCCCCATGTCCATAATAAGTCTTTTCTCTATGTCATTGTCTCCATTTCTGCCCTGCAAATAATTTCATCAGTGCCATCCTTCTGGATTTCATACACTTATGTTAGTATACAATTTTTGTTTTTCTCTTTCTGATGTACTGCACTCTCTATAATAGGCTCTAAGTTCATCCATGTCATTAGAAGTGAATCACAAGCCTTCCTTTTTATGGCTGAGTAATATTCATTTGGAAAGCTCAGCAGTGGCCACAGAACTGGAAAAGGTCAGTTTTCATTCCAATCCCAAAGAAAGGCAATGCAAAAGAATGCTCAAACTACCGCACAACTGCACTCATCTCACATGCTAATAAAGTAATGCTCAAAATTCTCCAAACCAGGCTTCAACAGTACATGAACCATGAACTTCCAGATGTTCCAGCAGGGTTTAGAAAAGGCAGAGGAACCAGAGATCAAATTGCAAACATCTGATGGATCATCAAAAAAGCAAGAGAGTTCCAGAAAAATATCTATTTCTGCTTTATTGAGTATGCCAAAGACTTTGACTGTGTGGATCACAATAAACTGTGGAAAATTCTGAAAGAGATGGGAATACTAACCACCTGACCTGCTTCCTGAAAAATCTGTATTCAGGTCAGGAAGCAACAGTTAAAACGACATGGGACAACAGACTGGTTCCAAATTGGGAAAGGAGTATGTCAAGGCTGTATATTGTCACGCAGCTTATTTAACTTATATGCAGAGTACATCATGCAATATCCTGAGTTGGATGAAGCACAAGATGGACTCAAGATTGCCAGGAGAAATAATAACCTCAGATATGCAGATGACACCACCCTTATGGCAGACAGTGAAGAAGAACTAAAGAGCCTCTTGATGAAAGTGAAAGAGGAGAGTGAAAAAGTTGGCTTAAAGCTCAACATTCAGAAAACGAAGATCATGGCATCTGGTTCCTTCACTTCATGTCAAATAGAGAGAAAAACGATGGAAACAGTGAGACTTTGTTGGGGGCTCCAAAATCACTGCAGATGGTGATTGCAGTCATGAAATTAAAAGACGCTTGCTCCTTGGAAGAAAAGTTATGACCAACCTAGGCAGCATGTTAAAAAGCACAGACATTACTTTACCAACAAAGGTCTGTCTGGTCAAAGTTATGGGTTTTCCAGTAGTCATATGTGGATGTCAGAGTTGGACAGTAAAGAAAGCTGAATGCCGAAGAATTGATGCTTTTGAACTGTGGTGTTGGAGAAGACTCTTGAGAGTCCCTTGGACAGCAAGACTATCTAACCAGTCCTGATTTTCTTTGGAAGGATTGATGCTGATGCTGAAGCTCCAGTAATTTGACCACCTTATGGGAAGAACTGACTCATTGGAAAAGACCCTGATGCTGGGAAATATTGAAAGTGGGAGGAGAAGGGGATGGCAGAGAATGAGATGATTGGATAGCATCACTGACTCAATGGACATGAGTTTAAGCAAGCTCTGGGAGTTGGTGATGGACAGGGAAGCCTGGCGTGCTGCAGTCCGTGGGGTTGCAAAGAGTTGGACATGACTTAGCGACTGAACTGAACCAAATATTCCATTTTTAAAATTTACCACAGTTTCTTTATCCATTCATCTGTCGATGGACATCTAGGTTGCTTCCATGTCCTAGCTATTGTAAATAGTGCTGCAATCAACACTGGGGTACATGTGTCTTTTTCAACTTTAATTTCCTCAGGGTATTTGCCTCATAGTGGGATTGCTGGGTCATATGATGGTTTGGGGCTTCCCTGGTGGCTCAGAGAGTAAAGAATCTGCCTGCAATGTGGAAGACTGGGTTTGATCCCTGGGTAGGGAAGACCCCCTGGAGAAGGGAATGGCAACCCACTCCAGTATAGGATTCTCTGAAAATGTGCAACCCTCTGGCCAGAATAGAAGGAAATCACATGGTCCTTTAAGTTGTACGGCAGCTAATGAAAGCTGAGAGAAGAGTCTGGTTTTTAATTCCATGCTGCACTTTTAAGAGCTGTGGAGAGAGCCCACACAGATGGCTATAAGCCTTTTCATTTACTCTTGCATGACCCATTTTTCTTTTTTTTCCCCCACCGGCTGCTACAGCTCCACTCTGCTCTGAAGAGTGCATTCTCCACAGACAATTGCAGTAAGTGGTGTTCCTGAGAAACAGTTGGAACTCTCACTGAAATATAGTGGAATTTCTAAAAGCCTGTCAAGGTCTCTCATACAATTTCTGGGCTCTTGTAGTGTTTAAAGTCTATTGATGACCATTGGTATTCATTTAAATACAGACTAACCACAAACCAAGGGCTTCCTGTATCTAAAATTGTGATTTTTTTTTTTTTTGGTCATTATCAGACTTACATTCTGTTCTTCCTCATTTGTGCCACACAGCAGGTGTGATTACAGGCACTTAGACTTTCTAGGAAAATTGTTTACATTCAGAAAACTTCTTTTGTAAGTTGGCTAACATTTTATCTTTCCTTAAAGCAAGATACTTTCATGACATTACAAAGCATATTTTCATAAAATTGTCAATATTATTTCTATTTGTATATAGTAAATCTATACATTTTTTCTTATGTTCCCACTGTTTCAGTTATACTTAAAGAAGGAAAAAATACCATAAATAATTGGGAAAAAATACCATAAATAATTGAGACACTGAGATTATTATCAACAAAAGGAAGCTATGTGTGTGCTCAGTCCTGTTCGACTCTTTGGGACCCCATGCATAGCCCACCAGGCTCTTCTGTCCATGGGATTTCCCAGGCAAGAATCCTCGAGTATGTTGCCATTTCCTTCTCCAACTGGAAGTAATGGATGCATTATAATAAAATAAGTTTAAGGCCATCTTAAGCATTGAATCTTCTGATATCCAGGAGGAAACACTAGCATTCTTATTTACAAAAAGCTGTGATTCAGAAAGATAAAGGCCATCTGTCACAGGACAGAGGGATAGGAAGTAGTAGGTAGAAGGTAACACTTTAGTTTGTCTTATTAAAAGCCAAGAATTGATGACTTATAAACGTAGTTATAGATTAGCAGCATTAATTACATAATAAAGGTAAGATGACATCTACATGCTAGAGGCCGAATCAAAATACAGAATGAAGTAAGTCAGAAAGAGAAAAAGAAGAAAACTGTACATGAATGTATGTGTGTGGAATCTAGGAACATGGCACAGAGGAGCCTATCTGCAGGGCAGCAGTAGAGACCCAGACGTAGAGAATGGACATGCGCACGCAGAGGGGAAGGGGAGCTGGAAGCCAGCTGGGGGAGTAGCATTGACAACAGACTGCCTAGCGTGTAAAGCAGCTGGCTCGCGGGAAGCTGCTGTGCAGCCCAGGAAGCGCAACTCAGTCCTGGGGGGAAGGGGTCTCAAGATGGAGGGGACATATGCATGCTGTTGGCTGGCGATTCAGTTGCTAAGTTGTGTCTGACTCTTATGACCCCATGGACTGTAGCCTGCCAGACTCCTCTGTCCATGGGATTTCCCAGGCAGGAATACTGGAGCGGCTTGCCATTTCCTTCTCCAGGGGATCTTCCTGACCCAGGGATGGAACCTGTGTCTCTTTCCTGCTTTGCAGGCGGTTTCATTTCCACTGAGCCACCTGGGAAGCCCAGATATATGTATCCATATGGCTGATTCACATATTATACAGCAGGAACTAACACAACAACACTGTAAAACAACTATACTTATAAAAAAAAAAATAAGAATTGTCTTGGACCAGAGAGGATAGGCAGATGAATTTTCCCTTAATACATAAGTGAATCTTTGCTCAAGATAGAGAAGCATTTTGTGTAGGTGACCTGCAAAGGGCTGAGGCTCTGAAGATTAATTCTGGGAGGAGGCTTATCTTGGACAGGGTGCCTTTGCCTGGGGGGTTGTTTTAATTCTGTGATATCAGTTAGGACAGGATGGGGGCGGTGGTAAGTGTGGGGTGAGCTCTGGGCTTATGGAATTGTTTTAGGTGGGAAATCCACACCTCGCTGCAGCGTCTCTAGTCCAGTGACCTGGCGTATGGAGGGAGTTAGGGTTTCCAGTCCTGTATGTGTCCTGCCTCTTTCTCTGGACACGCAGGACCAAAGACAAAGAAATCCTTCAATTTCTTGTGAGAGCAGTATATATTTTAGAAAGCTAATTATTAGAGGGTACATTTTGCAAGAAGAAACATTCATACATATCACACATACATACTCGTCTCTTTTATTTAAAAACTAACTGGTAAGCATCACACAGAATAAAAACAACGATGTCATCAACAGGTCTTACATGACTGATCATTATTTAACAGTGTCATGGTCTAAGTCGTGTGGAGAGTAACTTAATAGTTATCAAACAGTCAACAGAGAAAATGTTATTTAAAATGCCTAAACTAAACCACTCTAATGTACCACATATATTTTTGAAATTAATTTATTTTAATTGGGGAGGCTATCTACTTTACAATTTTGTGGTGGTTTTTGCCATACATTGACATGAATCAGCCACGGATAGACATGTGTCTCCCCATCCTGAACCCCTCCCACCTCCCTCCCTACCCCATCCCTCGGAGCTGTCCTAGAGCACCAGCTTTGAGTGCCCTGCTTCATGCAACCTAGATGTCCATCAGCAAATGAATGGATAAGGAAGTTGTGTACCACATTATTTTAATGAAATATACCAGGTATATTTAAAATTGTTCAATTTAGAAATGCTGTCATTTAGATTAGGAGCCTGGTGGTCTGCCATCTATGGGGTCACACAGAGTTGGACATGACTGAAGTGACTTAGCAGCAGCATGCTCAGCTGCTAAGCTGTGTCTGACTCTTTGTGACGCCATGCACTGTAGCCCACCAAGCTCCTCTCTCTATGGGATTTCCCAGACAAGAATACTAGAGTAGGTTGCCATTTCCTTCTCCATAGATTACTGATATCTCCAGCTAAATATGTATTTTTTCCCCATTTCTTCACTCAGTGTTGGGGATACAGTAGATGCTTAACCAGTGCTCAAGTCAACAGGTATTACTTATCTACATTAATATCTGAACGGCATACGAATGAAAGGCCATTAGACTTAAAATTTTAAATATGGGTTAAAATCCTGCCTCTGCTGTTTGTTAGATATGCACCTTTGGATAAACACTTAAAAATCTCTGAGGCGTGATTTCCTTACCTTCAACATGAGGATAAAAGAATATTTAGGGTGTAGGGTTCTTGTGATGATTAAATATTACTTTTCTTATGTATGTGAAGGTGCCCAGTATCATATAGGATTCAGAATAGGACTTCTGTACATCTTTATCAAGAACACAGTAAAACAGAAAACATAAAAGACTTAAATTTCAAAAACATTTTCAATTCTATACGCATACCACTTTCTAAAACATGACAGTTTTTCAGCAAATTCTTAAAAAGAAAAAAGTGGATTGGTCAGAATGTTTGTTTGGGTTTTTGCCCAGCCCCATGTGACATGGTAACCTTTTCTTTCTATATATTTTTGTATTGTATCACCTTTTGTCCTTCCTCACATGCTCTTACCAATGACTAAAAGCTGAATCCTGGAAATGATAGCAAACTTAAATTCAGCTTCCACAAAGTGTGGGTCTATGAGTCAAAAATCAGAAAATGGTTTTGTTCTTTTTGAGTTTTGAAATTAAAAGATTTCTAGTAAAGAAGGACCAGAGCTCTGAAGCTGATTGAAAACTTTGTACTTTCACAATTAGGTACTATCTGTAAATTATTTAAATGCTATGTGCCTGTTTGGTTTAAATGAACATTGATGATTAAAATCATATACAATTATATCAGAGAAATGTAAATTTAGTAACTCAATAGAAATTTGAGTTTTCTTTTAATTAACTAGAAACCTATGAACATTTAGTACCAGGCTAAAGTGCTGATGACAGAAATAGCAATCCCATTGCTAATAGGCTGATATATCCAATTTGTGGAAAATAATAAAGCTATTGTCTAAGGCTCCTTGAAAAAGCCTGAAATTTGTTCAAACACAATGGACATTTATAAGAGAAATAGGAGAAAGGTAGTAAACCTCTGTTTTGGATTTGCGCTAGAATTGTAACTTATTAAATCAGATACAGAAATGAATTGGTTTTAAATGCCCAAGATTAAAGTGTTGCAATGGCCTCTTAAAGGCAAGAAGGCTATAAAAGCAACTCACAATGTGATTGTATGGAAAGCAGTGTCCTGCATTGAGAGGAGAACATTGTACGGGCATCCCACGCCCTGAGAAGCTGTGCTTGTGTTGTGGTTGTTTAGTCACTAAGTTGTGTCTGACTCTGTGACCCTACAGACTGTAGCCCCCCAGGTCTCCTCTGTCCATGGACTTCCTAGGCAAGAATACTAGAGTGGGTTGCATTTCCATCTCTAGGGGATCTTCCTGGACCAGGGATCGAACCCACATCTCCAGCATTGGTAGCTGGATTCTTTACCAATGAGCTATCTGGGAAGCCTGAGAAGGTCTGCACAGGCTGCTTAATAGATGACACAGAATCACCATGGTCCTCGTTCACTTGGCTAACAAGTCTGCCATCATCTCCTAGGACATATCTACATATCTGTTATGGTCAACTGACTGTCTTTCAGCCTTTACCAGGTCAATTATGAAACATAATTTACAAGAATTGTAAGCAGATCAGTCAATAGGGCTAGTGGCAATCAACATATTCTCTCTCTTCCCACTAACCCAGGGTCAGTGCCCACAGTCAGTTCCCTCCCACCCTGGCCCTCTGCATCAGTAAAAGGAAAAGGTTCTCTGTAGGATCAGAATTCTAAATAAGATGTGTCTCCAGCAAAAAGTACTTTACATGCACAAGTATCCCCACTAAGATCTTATTATGATTCTTCCTTTTACCTTACATACAAAGAAATTACTTTAAAATTACCTAATTTGCCTTGCATGTCACTCTTACACTGCTATAACTCAGACTTGTGGTTATTTCTGTCTATAATTACACAGCAGCAAAAGGAAGGGTTAGACATCCATCAAAACCCTTGTGAAATCATGAACATGAGATAATGGAATCTTCCTGTAGTGACTGCGTGCATCCAGGCACCATCACTGACAAAATAATGCAGTGTTGGCTCTGGATTCTAGTGACGTTTTACTGTAAACTGAAGCCCAATCTCTCTCCTTGTCAGGCCATCTTACCAAAGCGCTAGCTTATGCATAGGATAAAGTAGGGGTGGAAGGATTCTGGTTGAGTGGAAGGATGGGGATGAGAAAGGAGAACGTGAGAAGTGGTGGGGACCTAACTTCCTTGAACATATGCTGTGCCGTGCTTAGTTGCTCAGTCACATCCTACTCTTTGCCAACCCATGGACTGTAGCCCAATAGGCTCCTCTATCTATGGGATTCTCCAGGCAAGAATACTGGAGTGGGTTGCTATGCCCTCCTCCAGGGGATCTTCTCAACCCAGGGATTGAACCCAAGTCTCCCACATTGCAGGCAGATTCTTTACATTTGAGCCACAAGGGAAGCCCATAATAAAGACAGATAAATACAGAGCAAAGCATCCAGTAACAAGATTCTGGATAAAACCCTTACAAGAAATTCTGCTTAACTTCTACACAGGCCACAGCCTTCTCTTCTCCACATGTTGGCATGGGGTTGGGTTAAAGTCTTCTCCTTTTAGATTCCTTTAAAACCTAGAAATAAAAATACCATGTGACCTAGCAATCCCACTACTGGGAATTTACCCTGAGAAATCCGTAATCGAAAAGGGTGCATGCACCCCAGTGTTCATTGCAGCACTATTTAAAATGGCCAGGACATGGACACAACCTAGATTCTATGACAGATGAGTGGATGAAGAAGATGTGGTGTATATATATGACATATATACACATATAAAATTAGCCATAAAAAAGGAAACAATTCTGAGTCAGTTGAACTCAGGTTGATGTACCTAGAGCCTGTTATATGAGTGAAGCAAGTCTGAAAAAGAAAATCAAATATCATATATTCATACATATGTATATATACATAGAATCTGGAAAAATGGTACTGATGAACCTATTTGCAGAGCAGGAATGGAGATGCAGACATGAAGAATGGACTTTTTGACACAGCAGCGGGGAAAGAGCGTGAGACAGATTGACAGAGTAACACTGGCATATATGCACAGTGGTGGTGGTGCTTTAGTAGCTAAGTTATGTCCGACTCTTGCGACCCCATGGACTATAAAGGCTGCCAGGCTCCTCTGTCCATGGGATTCTCCAAGCAAGAATACTGGAGTGGGTTGCCTTGCACTACCATGTGTAAAATAGCTAGCTAGTGGGAAGATGCTGGATAGCACAGGGAGCTCAGCTTGCTTCTCTGTGATGACCTAGAGGGGCGAGATGAACAGGGGGTGGTGGGAGGGTCGGGCTCAAGAGGGAGGTGATACATGTATGCATATGGCTGGATCACGTTGTTGTCTAGCAGAAACCAACACAATGTTGTAAAGCAACTGCTGCTGCTGCTGCTAAGTCGCTTTAGTTGTGTCCGACTCTGCAACCCCATAGACGGCAGCCCACCAGGCTCCTCTGTCCCTGGGATTCTCCAGGCAAGAACACTGGAGTGGGTTGCCATTTCCTTCTCCAATGCATGAAAGTGAAAAGTGAAAGTGAAGTCGCTCAGTCGTGTCCGACTATTCATGACCCCATGGACCGCAGCCTACCAGGCTCCTCCATCCATGGGATTTTCCAGGCAAGAGTACTGGAGTGGGGTGCCATTGCCTTCTCCTGTAAGGCAACTATCCTCCAATTAAAACTTTTAAAAAGAAAAAGTTACTGTTGAAAAACCAAAGACTTATTTAAAGCAAACCTTGCTAGCAGGTTCACATAGTACATTCATGTGAATGCACACAGTATGTGTGTGTATTAGTCCCTCAGTATGTCTGACTCTTTGTGACCCAGTGGACTATAGCCTGCCAGGTTCCTCTCTCCAAGGAATTCTCCAGGTAAGAATACTGTGGTTAACTATTCCGTTCTCCAGGGGATATTCCTGACCCAGTGATCGAACTCAGGTCTCCTGCATTGCAGGCAGATTCTTCACCATCTGAGCCACCAGAGAAACCTGTAAATGTGTAGATGGTCTTATCTAAATAGATGTGGAGGACTTAAGCC
Organism: Capra hircus; assembly: GCF_001704415.2. Lineage (NCBI taxonomy): Eukaryota > Metazoa > Chordata > Mammalia > Artiodactyla > Bovidae > Capra > Capra hircus. The sequence continues at coordinate 4,851,897 of NC_030815.1, read as the reverse complement.
ATCACAGTTAAAAGGGAGGAGCCAGGGTTGACTGTCAGAGCTTGTCCCAGCTCCACCACTTATGTCTGTGACCTTCAGGATATTCTTAAAATTGTCTGACTCTCAATTTCCATTGTTGGCCTTCAGTTATGAGATGGGACTATTAAAACATCTTTGCTTATAGAGTTACAGTGAAGAGGTACAAGAAGCCCCAATAATGAGTAATATTGAACCTTTCAATGACTGTGCTGAGTTCAGCAGGATTTTACTTAGAAAAAAGTAATAAATAAATAAAAACTAAATATGATATATCTTACAACACAAATTTTTACATACATAAAAAGATATAAATGTGCATTTGGTATTTATTGAAGATAAAATTACAACTTTCTGGTAAAAACAATGAGTTATTGATGAGTTAGTTTCTGTCAAGCAGAGAACTCTTACTAAACTGCTCACAACATACCATCAAGGTAATAATCCTTTTGTTCAGTAGTGCAACAAATTTAAGAAAAAGAAATGCATAAGAACATGAAAGGAACAACTAAGACACTATTTTCAAAATTGATAGATGGCTTGCTATGTAATCAGAAAATCCTAAACAATCCAAACCTAAACTATTATAATTCTTAGAAGTAAAATGCTGGATGCAAGCTCCATATATAAAAATCAATTGTCTGTATTCCAGAGACTAATAATTTAAAAATTTTACGCATGTAAGAATTAAAGATTTTAAAATTTAAAAAATAAAAAAATAAATAAAATTAAAAAAAAATAATAAAATAAAATAAAAAGTTTCCAAGCCTACTATCTACATAGCATCAAGTCTAGCAAAATTTTACAAATAAAGAAGAGATAAACAAAATGAACACTGTGCTTACAGATAGGGAGATTTAATACTATAAAGATGTCAAGTCTCTCCAAACAGGTTTTGGGGCTTGAAAAGGTAATCTTAAAAAATTTGTGTGGACACATAAATGGTCATTCCTCAGTGAGCAATGCAAAGAAACAGAGGAAAACAATAGAATGGGAAAGACTAGAGATCTTGTCAAGAAAATCAGAGATACCAAGGGAACATTTCATGCAAAGATGGGATCAATAAAGGACAGAAAGGGTATGGACCTAAGAGAAACAGAAGATACTAAGATGAGGTGGCAAGAATACACCAAAGAACTGTATAAAAAATATTTTAATGACCCAGATAGCCATGATGGTGTATTTCTCACTTAGAGCCAGACATCCAGGAATGGGAAGTCAAGTGGGCCTAAGGAAGCATCACTATGAACAAAGATAGTGGAGGTGATGGAATCCAGTTGAGCTATTTCAAATCCTAAAAGATGATGCTGTGAAAGTGCTGTATTCAATATGCCAGCAAATTTGGAAAACTCAGCAGTGGCCACAGGACTGGAAAAGGTCAGTTTTCATTCCAACTCCAAAGAAAGGCAGTGACAAAGAATACTCAAACTACCACACAATTGCACTCATCTCACATGCTAGCAAAGTAATGCTCAAAATCCTCCAAGCCAGGCTTCAACAGTACATGAACCAAGAACTTCCAGATGATCAAGCTGGATTTATAAAAGGCAGAGGAACCAGAGATCAAATTGCTAACATCCATTGGAACATAGAGAAAGCAAGAGAGTTCCAGAAAACCATCTAATTTTGCATCACTGACTATACTAAAGCCTTTGACTGTGTGGATCGCAACAAACTGTGGAATATTCTCAGTTACAGGAATACCAGGCCACCTTACCTAATTGTGTCCTGAGAAATCTGCATGCAGGTCAAGAAACAAGAGTTAGAACCGGACATGGAATAACAGACTGGCTTCAAATTGGGAAAGGAGTATATCAAGGCTGTATATTGTCACCCTGCTTATTTAACTTATATGCAGAGTACATCATGGGAAATGCTGGTCTGGATGAAGCACAAGCTGGAATCAAGATTGCTGGGAGAAATATTAATAACCTCAGATACGCAGATGACACCACCCTTATGGCAGAATGTGAAGAAGAACTAAAGATCCTCTTGATGAAAGTGAAAGAGAAGAGTGAAAAAGTTGGCTTAAAACTCAACATTCAGAAAACAAAGATCATGGCATCTGGTCCCATCACTTCATGGCAAATAGATGGATTAACAATGGAAACAGTGACAGAGTTTATTTTTTGGATCTCCGAAATCACTGCCGATGGTGACTGCAGCCATGAAATTAAAAAAAGCTTGCTCTTTGGAAGGAAAGCTATAATCAACCTAGACAGCATATTAAAAAGCAGAGACATTACTTTGCCAACAAAGGTCCATCTAGTCAAGGCTATGGTTTTTCCAGTGGTCATGTATGGATGTGAGAGTTGGACTATAAAGAAAGCTGAGCACTGAAGAACTGATGCTTTTGAACTGTGGTGCTGGAGACGACTCTTGAGAGTCCCTTGGACTTAGAGGAGATCAACCAGTCCATCCTAAAGGAGATCAGTCCTGGGTGTTCATTGGAAGGACTGATGATGAAGCTGAAGCTCCAATGCTTTGTCCACCTGATGTGAAGAACTGACTCACTGCAAATAGTATAGTACAGTGACTGGACTGTACAGTCCATGGAATTCTCTAGGCCAGAATACTAGAGTGGGTAGCCTTTCCCTTCTCCAGGGGATCTTCCCAATCCAGGGATCAAACCCAGGTCTCCACAATGCAGGCAGATTCTTTACCAGCTGAGCCACAAGGGAAGCCCCAAAATACTGGAGTGGGTAGCCTATCCCTTCTCCAGCAGATCTTCCCTACCCAGAATAGAACCAGAGTCTCCTGCATTGCAGGCAGATTCTTTACCAACTGAGCTATCAGGGAAAGTGTGTGTTCATAGCAGCACTATGTACAATATTCCCAAACTGGGAAATCTAATAATCTCTATAAATAGAAGGAAGAACCAATGCATTGTACAATATTCATTCAATGAAATGCTACCCAGTAATAAATGAGTAAAATACAGCTATCCACAAGTAATATGTTAAACAAAACTTTTCCAATAGGGTAGTACAGTTACTATGTAACTTCATTTATATAAAGTCTTAAAAAAAGGCAAAACTAAATGATAGATTCAAGGCATGTTCACTTATGTGGTAAAAGGATAAATAAAACTAAGGATTTACTTGCCATAGGGCTCAGATTGCTTTGAGCAGAGTGAGTGGCAGTGACTTGTCTGGTCAGGATTAGGTGCCCAAGGTGGCGCCCTGGTGCTGCTTCTTGCTCTGGGTGATGGTTCCCCTGAGTTCTTTTCATGCTAAGTTATGGAATGGAATACTTTGGCCACCTGATGTGAAGAGCTGACTCAATGGAAAAGACCATGAAGATCAGAAAGGTAGAGGGCAGGAGGAGAAAGAGGCAACAGAGGATGAGATGGTTGGATGGCATCATGGACTCAATGGACATGAGCCTGGGCAAACTCCAAGAAATAGTGGAGGACACAGGAGCCTGGCGTGCTGCAGTCCCTGGAGTGGCAAAGAGTCAGGCAGGACTTTGTGACTAAACAACAACAATTTTTTTTTTTTTGCACATCATTCTGAGTGTATATATATATATATATATATATATATATATATATATAAATTTTTATTGGAATATAGTTGATTACAATCTTAGCTTCAGATGTAGACCAAAGTGGATCAGCTATACATATACATATATCTACTCTTTTTTTAGTTTATTTTCGTATATAGGTCATGAATGCATATTATATTTTGCAGTACTAAGAATCTTAAAGAAAACAATGTAAAAATGAGTTGGAGAATGCACTGAGATACCAAGAAAGGGCTGTGCTTGGGCATGACTGTGTCCTTCCTGGATTTATACATTGACATCCTAACTTCCTAATCCCTAATGTCAGGGTATTTGCAGATGGAGACTTTGGGAGGTAATTAGGTTTAGATAGGGTCCTGAGAGTGGGGACCTCGTGGCAGGATTATTGCCTTCATGAGAAGAGACACCAGAGGGTTTGGTGCTGCCCCTCTTTGCCATCTGAGGACACGGGGAGGAATCACCATCTCTAAGCCAGGAAAAGAGGAACCCCAGAGACTGAGCCCTCCCAGAACCCTGACCTCGGACTGTCCCGTCTCTGGACTGTGAGAAACCAAGGTCTGTCGTTTGAACCACCCGCACTGTGTTATGACAGTCCCAGCTGCCTAGTACAGACTGAGAAGATAACTGCAATACTAATGCCATATGACAGCCTCAGTCTAGAAGAGACAAAGAATGTTTACAAAACCAGTAAGGAAAAGATGAACAATGCCGCCAAATGAGGGAGTGAAGGCGCTTCACAAAAGGGATTATATCCACGGCCAATGAAAATGTAAAGTAGTACTTAAACTGATTAGTAGTAATCTGGAAATATAAATTTAAACACACTGCCTAGTGGGAAATAAATAGCTAGTGGGAAGCTGCTTTGTAGCGCAGGGAGCCCAGCTCAGTGCTCTGTGATGATCTAGGGGGTGGCATGGGGGTGGCCGAGAGGGAGGCTCAAGAGGGAGGGGATACATGTATGCTGGTGGTGGTGTCGTCCCTAAGTCGTGTCCAACTCTGGCGACCCTATGGACTGTAGCCCGCCAGGCTCCTCTGTCCCAGGGATTTCCCAGGCAAGAATATTGGAATGGGTTGCCATGTCCTTCTCCAGGGGAACTTCCCAACCCAGGGATTGAACCCATGTCTCCTGCGTTGAAGGAGGGTTCTTTACCTCTGAGCCACCAGGGAAGCCTGGATATATGTATACATAGAGCCTCTTCACGTCAGTCTACAGCAGAAACTAACACAGCATTGTACAGCAATGATACTCCAATAAAAAATGCCACGTTATAGCTCTGTACTTCTGTTAGGAGGCCTGACTAAAAAGTGCTTGCAAGGACTGGAAGCGATAGGACACTAATAAACGATGAGTGTGCTTGTAAATTGTTTCAAACATTTAAAAAATTGATTTAACATTATGTTCCTATCTTATTTTCTATGCTATGGCCCAGCAATTCCAATGTTAGATAGGTATTCAACAAACATGTATTAACCTATGAACAAGAGACAGGCACAAGGTTATTTTCCACAACATTATTTACAATAATCTCCAAGCAGGAACCACATACACACGCATCACTAGTCATAGTCCCGACCCATACCATGTATGGGGTCCAGGGCCAGAGTACAAGCAAAGACGTGATGCACTCCATGTCTAAGAAGTTAAAAGCTAAAAATTGTAAAAGCTACAATCAAGATACCAAGTGGTGTTAGTTTTTATTGCTGTGGAACAAATTACCACAAAATTAGTGGCTTAAACATTAGTTCAAAGTGTTGCAATCAGAAGTCTGGGTTGATATGGATGGACTCTGAGTCTCACTGGCCTGATATCAACTGTTGCTAGGGTCCTCTTTCTTTTAAGGGAATCAGGCCTGTGTAAACTCACTGGTCATTAGCATAATTTGTTTCCTTGAGGCTGTAGGACTGAGGTCCTGTGTCCTGCTGATTGTCAGTCTTGGCTGACAGCCCCCAGGGGTGGTCACCACGTGTCCTGCCCCACTTCAACCTGCGTCATGTTTCAGGTCCTTCTTGTATTCTGAATCTCTGACCTCTTTTTCTGCAACCAGCCAGAGAAATCTCTCTGCTTATGTGATGGGCAGGCCTACCTCATTAACCTCCTCATCATAAGGTGAACTGTGTGCCGTGTAACAAAAATGAGTTTCGGCAGTAAAATCCACATCGACAGCCCCAGGGTTACACAGCGTGTGTAAGCCAGAGGCGAGGGAAGTATCGGGAATCTGATTCTGCACACGACAGTCTGCCCTTCGGCCCCCAAAGATTCATGTACCTTCCAAATGTAAAACGTAATCATCACCTCCCCAGAATCCCAAAATTTTCATCAAATTGCAGTATCCATTTGAATCCAAAATCTCATCAGTGTAATAGTCTGAAATCTCATTATCTAAATCATCTAAACCAGGTATGGATGAAGCTCCTGGGTATAGTCTGTTGAATTAAGAATCACTCCTGGGATACAATTACTCTTCCTCTTTGGACCATAAAGCTAAATAGATAACCTACATTCCTCCCGTACTCAGCATGCAATGAGATAGGAGTTGTTAAAATGGAGGAAATGAAAAAGCAAACGGTAAAAGGAATTCATTGGTCCAAGGCATTTTGTTTGGAAGACTTACTTAATTGCTTTGACTGTGCTGGGCCTTCACTGCTGCGCGGGGCGCCTCTCTAGCTGAGGTGTGAAGGCCTCTCCTTGCAGGGGCCTCTCTTGTTGCGGGGCACAGACTGTAGCTGCATGAGCCTCAGTAGTTCCAGCAGGTGGGCTACAGAGCACGTTGCTTGGTGTCATGCAGGATCTTCCAGACCAGGCATTGAACCAGTGTCCCCTGAATTTCCAGGTGGCTTCTTCACCCCTGTACCACCAGGAAAGCTCCCCAAGGCTGTTGTCAAATGCAGCCTGCTCACCTCTAGCCCTTGTCCCTTGATTATGTGTCAAGGTCTGCTAATTCTGTGTCTCTCAGCTCTGCCCTCTCGTTCTTGGCTCCTGATGCTTCCATCTGAGTAGTCCTTCTGTTTCCATAACACTCAGCACATGTTTGCTGCTGAGCAGTTCACTTCACCTGCTAGTATTATCTGTATCCTTTTCAGCCCAAGTCTGTCAGTATTTATGTTGACATAATATTCTCCAGAACTGCATGAACCTTGCATGGATTTCTCTGGTTTTCATTCTGTTAAGCAAAGATATCTCCACAGCTATTTTAGAGATAATTCATTCTCTATCTTTGCTTCTGCTGAGATGTCTGAAGAGCAAAGCCCTTGTTTCCTAAGAAGTAGCTCTCTAGGTTCTGTGTCTCCAGTTCTGTGAGACACACCCTTAACTCTAGAGACAACAGTACATAGGACTGAATACTCTGATCTTTGATTTTTCTCAAGTTTTACCAGAAGGTCATATAGTCATGGAGAATTCTATGGACTCTATCCATGGGGTTGTGAAGAGTTAGACATGACTGAGTGACTTTCACTTTCACTTTCGTACAGTCATAGTCTTGGCTTTTTCTCTGTGCATGCTCTCTGAATCAATCTCATAGTTTCTGTCTGTTTTCCTTTTGAATAGTATATATTCCCTCACATCACCAACTATACCTATGCAGTTAACTGTACATGCATCCTCAGTCACTTAGTTGTGTCTGCCCCTTTGGGATCCCATGGACTGTAGCCCACCAGGTTCCTCTGTCCATGGGATTCTCCAGGTAAGAATACTGGAGTGGGTTGCGATTTCCTCCTCCAGGGGATCTTCCTGACCCAGGGATCAAACCCACATCTACTAAACTGGCAGGTGGATTTTTTATCATTGCACAACCTGGGAAGCCTACAGTTAACTGTGCTCAGTTCAGTTCAGTTCAGTCACTTAGTTGAGTCTGACTCTTTGCGACACCATGAATCACAGCAGGCCAGGCCTCCCTGTCCATCACCAACTCCCGGAGTTCACTCAGACTCACGTCCATCGAGTCAGTGATGCCATCCAGCCATCTCATCCTCTGTCGTCCCCTTCTCCTCCTGCCCCCAATCCCTCCCAGCATCAGAGTCTTTTCCAGTGAGTCAGCTCTTCGCATGAGGTGGCCAAAGTACTGCAGTTTCAGCTTTAGCATCATTCCTTGCAAAGAAATCTCAGGGCTAATCTCCTTCAGAATGGACTGGTTGGATCTCCTTGCAGTTCAAGGGACTCTCAAGAGTCTTCTCCAACACCACAGTTCAAAAGCATCAATTCCTCAGCGCTCAGCCTTCTTCACAGTCCAACTCTCACATTCATCATGACTACTGGAGAAACCATAGCCTTGACTAGATGGACCTTAGTCAGCAAAGTAATATCTGTGCTTCTGAATATGCTATCTATGTTGTTCATAACTTTTCTTCCAAGGAGTAAGCGTCTTTTAATTTCATGGCTGCAGTCACCATCTGCAGTGATTTTGGAGCCCCAAAAATAAAGTCTGACACTGTTTCCACTGTTTCCCCATCTATTTCCCATAAAATGATGGGAGTGGATGCCATGATCTTCTTTTTCTGAATGTTGAGCTTTAAGCCAACTTTTTCACTCTCCACTTTCACTTTCATCAAGAGGCTTTTTAGTTCCTCTTCACTTTCTGCCATAAGGGTGGTATCATCTGCATATCTTTCTCCCAGCAATCTTGATTCCAGTTTGTGTTTCTTCCAGTCCAGCGTTTCTCATGATGTACTCTGCATATATGTTAAATAAGCAGGGTGACAATATACAGCCTTGACGTACTCCTTTTCCTATTTGGGACCAGCCTGTTGTTCCATGTCCAGTTCTAACTGTTGCTTCCTGACCTGCATACAGATTTCTCAGGAGGCAGGTTAGTTGGTCTGGTATTCCCATCTCTCTCGGAATTTTCCACAGTTTAGTGTGATCCACACAGTCAAAGGCTTTGGCATGGTCAATAGAGCAGAAATAGATGTTTTTCTGGAACTCTCTTGCTTTTTCCATGATCCAGTGGATGTTGGCAATTTAATCTCTGGTTCCTCTGCCTTTTCTAAAACCAGCTTGAACATCAGGAATTTCACGGTTCATATATTGCTGAAGCCTGGCTTGTAGAATTTTGAGCATTACTTTACTAGCATGTGAGATGAGTGCAATTGTGCGGTACTTTGAGCATTCTTTTGCATTGCCTTTCTTTGGGATTGGAATAAAAACTGACCTTTTCCAGTCCTGTGGCCACTGCTGAGTTTTCCAAATTTGCTGGCATACTGAGTGCAGTACTTTCACAGCATCATCTTTCAGGATTTGAAATAGCTCAACTGGAATTCCATCACCTCCACTAGCTTTGTTCATAGTGATGCTTTCTAAGGCCCACTTGACTTCACATTCCAGGATGTCTGGCTCTAGATGAGTGACCACACCATCGTGATTATCTAAGGTTGTGAAGATCTTTTTTGTATAGTTCTTGAGTGTATTCTTGCCACCTCTTCTTAATATCTTCTGCTTCTCTTAGGTCCATACCATTTCTGTCCTTTATAGAGCTCATCTTTGAATGACATGTTCCCTTGGTATTTCTAATTTTCTTGAAGAGATCTCTAGTCTTTCCCATTCTGTTCTTTGCCTCTATTTCTTTGTATTGATCACTGAAGAAGGCTTTCTTATCTCTTCTTGCTATTCTTTGGAACTCTGCATTCAGATGCTTATATCTTTCCATTTCTCCTTTGCTTTTCACTTCTCTTCTATTCACAGCTATTAGTAAGGCCTCCTCAGACAGCCATTTTGCTTTTTTGCATTTCTTTTCCATGGAGATGGTCTTGATCCCTGTCTCCTGTACAATGTCACGAACCTCATTCCATAGTTCATCAGGCACTCTATCTATCAGATCTAGGCCCTTAAATCTATGTCTCACTTCCACTGTACAATCATAAGGGATTTGATTTAGGTCATACCTGAATGGTCTAGCGGTTTTCCCTACTTTCTTTGATTGAAGTCTGAATTTGGTAAGAAGGAGTTCATGATCTGAGCCACAGTCAGCTCCTGGTCTTGGTTTTGCTGACTGTATAGAGCTTCTCCATCTTTGGCTGCAAAGAATATAATCATTCTGATTTTGGTGTTGACCATCTGGTGATGCCCATGTGTAGAGTATTGTCTTGTGTTTTTGGAAGAGGGTGTTTGCTATGACAAGTGCATTTTGGAGCAGCTGTGAAGAGATACCCCACGCCCAAGGTAAGAGAAACCCAAGTAAGATGGTAGGTGTTGCAAGAGGGCATCAGAGGGCAGACACACTGAAACCATACTCACAGAAAACTGGTCAATCTAATCACACTAGGACCACAGCCTTGTCTAACTCAATGAAACTAAGCCATGCCCGCGGGGCAACCCAAGACGAGTGGGTCATGGTGGAGAGGTCTGACAGAATGTGGTCCACTGGAGAAGGGAATGAAAAACCACTTCACTATTCTTGTCTTGAGAACCCCATTAACAGTATGAAAAGGCAAAATGATAGCATACTGAAAGAGGAACTCCCCAGGTCAGTAGGTGCCCAATATGCTACTGGAGATCAGTGGAGAACTAACTCCAGAAAGAATGAAGGGATGGAGCCAAAGCAAAAACAATACCCAGCTGTGGATGTGACTGGTGATAGAAGCAAGGTCCGATGCTGTAAACAGCAATATTGCATAGGAACCTGGAATGTCAGGTCCATGAATCAAGGCAAATTGGAAGTGGTCAAACAAGAGATGGCAAGAATGAACGTCGACATTCTAGGAATCAGCAAACTAAAATGGACTGGAATGGGTGAATTTAACTCAGATGACCATTATATCTACTACTGTGGGCAGGAATCCTTCAGAAAAAATGGAGTAGCCATCATGGTCAACAAAAGAGTCCAAAATGCAGTACTTGGATGCAGTCTCAAAAATGACAGAATGATCTCTGTTCGTTTCCAAGGAAAACGATTCAATATCAGGGTAATCCAAGTCTATGCCTCAACCAGTAACGCTGAAGAAGCTGAAGTTGAACGGTTCTATGAAGACCTACAAGGCCTTTTAGAACTAACACCCAAAAAAGATGTCCTTTTCATTATAGGGGACTGGAATGCAAAAGTAGGAAGTCAAGAAACACCTGGAGTAACAGGCAAATTTGGCCTTGGAATGCGGAATGAAGCAGGGCAAAGACTAATAGAGTTTTGCCAAGAAAATGCACTGGTTAACTGTGCTACCCTATGATAAAACCTGATTATGGGAGAAAATCCATCACATCCTTGAGGATTGTACCAGGCAAGGACACTTTGGAGTTCTGCCTCCCAGGTATAGTGTTGAGAAACAGGTCGCATCCTCTACTGCTGCCCTCCAGTCTCTGAAGCCTCAGGAGGGTCTGAGCACGTGCCATTCCTGCTCAGGAGTGGGGAGTGCTCCTGGGCAGTAGATGCAAAAACACACCGTGTACACTCAGTAAAATACTGTTTAGCTTCCCTAATGACTCAGATGGAAAAGAATCTGCCTGCAATGCAAGAGACCCTGGGCCCGATTCCCTGGAGGAGGGCATCACAACTTACTCCAGTACTCTTGCCTGGAGAATCCCATGGACAGAGGAGCCTGGTGGGCCTCAGTCCATAGCTTCGCAGGGTGTCAGCATTAATTCTGAGCATTAATTCCAATTGAGCATTAATTCTGATTCTGATGTCTGCATGTGTGCTAAGCTGCTTCAGTCATGTCCGACTCTTTGTGATCCTGTGGATTGTAACCCACCAGTCAGGCCCCGGTGGTCTCCCAGTAGGTGGTGATCTAATATCTAAGTGATAAAATTGCAAATAAAAGCAAGAATTTATTATCATAAATTCCAGATAGCAGTTACCTGATGAAATGGGTAGAGAAATGTTCCTTATTAGAAGCAGTCAAGAGAGGGATTGAGAATGTTGTTCTTTGTTTTCTATTCTAAAAAATTGTGTTTCTCCTAGGTTATGAACTTACAGAGAGCGGAGAGAGTGAGAGGGAGGGAGAGGGAGAGAGAGAGAGTGTGTATATGTGTGTGTTATATGTGTATCTGTGTGTGTATGTCCACACGCACGTGATTTTTTTTCCTATTTTTTTTGGTTGCACCATGAGGCTGTGTGAATTTAGTTTCCTGTCCAGGGACTAAACCTGGGCCCTCAGCACTGAGTGCTCTGAGTGCTTACTACTGGACAACTAGGGAAGTCCCTTTAATGTTTAACTTCTTGACCTAGGCAGTAGTTACACAAGCATTAGGTATACAATATGTTATTTAGCTGGACACAAACCAAAACTTCTATACTGTTCTGTTCCCATGTGTCATAATAAGAAAGGTTAAGTCATATAATTGGAGAAGGAAATGGTAACCCCCTCCAGTATGCTTGTTTGGAGAATCCCATGGATGGAGGAGCCTGGCAGGCCATGCTCCATAGCAATGCAGAAGAGTAGGACACGACTTAATGACTAAAAAAATCATATGATGAATTAAGAAAATACATTGCAAATGACAAATGATTTGGTAATGAATCACACTGAATTAAAACTCTCATTCTCATAATTAGGTTGATTATAGTCAAACAAACTATACCTGCAACTGGAGGAAAAAGATAAACCTCTAAAGAGAATAATAAGTTACAAATTAAGAGAATGCAAGTTTTAAGGTATTCTGATAAAATTATGTTTGTGTCTTTTAAAATTTACTTTTTTATGAAAAAGTAATTCAAATGTAATTTCTTAGTGTTTCTGTAAAGATCTTTCTCTGTAGAAGTATATTTGTTACGGTTTTAATCATCTTTTTTTGATACAATAATCAACATTTCACTTGTGACACAGAGAACTGTTCTTTTTTTCCCCCCTGAAAAGTCTGTTTATTTTAAAAAGAAGAATTCCCTGTGTTGGGTCTACCTGCATATTTGAATTATCTGATTTAATGTAACATGTACAGCTGAGTCTCAGGGACACTTCATTCGGTCCTTTTGGGGAAGTCCCATAGAAATGAAATGCCAGTTTTAAAATCCTGTTACACCCCACATGGTATAATTGTCCTATAAATGCTAATGAGTACGATCATATAGAGAGGACTTCATTGAAATTTTTTATCTTCTACTACACTGACTGCGCCTTATAATTTAAGTTCACTTTATTTCAGTACCAGATAAAATGAAGAATTCTATTGTCTGCCTCGCTGCCATTTCTCTTGATATTTCAAATATATTTAATTATACAAGGTCACATCTGAAGAGATAAAACTCTGGAGAGCATGCAAATGAACTTTCCTCTATGGGATCACTTATGAATTCTTTATGACACTAGAATTACATGATATGTTATTATCCTAAAGTGACACAGAATGTCTTACTTCTTGTCTTGCCCATTCTTGAAATAAAACTGGAGTATTAAGGAAAACTAATGACTCTGGGAATTGGCTACTCCAGAGGGTACAGTTTTCGCTACTCATGCTTTGTAAGTGACAGGGCACAGCAGGAAAGCAGTGAGAAGATGCTGGCTACATTGGAGACTAGATTTATGGGTTTTCTTTTATGACAGGGTATTAAAGACTATGGCAGATTGTAGCAGCTGTTTGCAATGCGCCCAAGATCTGTTTATGAAAGATGTTTCCTACTGTGTCTTTTTTAACCTTCTCAACATTTTTTAAAATTAATTTTTATTGGAGCATAGTTTCTTTGCAATGCTGTGTTAGTTTCTATTGTACAGCAAAATGAATCAGCTCTATAATATCCCCACCCTTTTGGACTTCTTCCCATTCAGGTCACCGCAGAGCATTGAATAGAGTGCCCCATGCTATACGGTAGGTTCTCATTAATCATCTATTGTATATATAGTATCAATGGTGTCTATATATTTCAATCCTAATCTCCCCATTCTTCCCACCCTCCCACCACCAACTATTACTGCGAAGCCTTTATTGATCATTCAAGTGCTGAGAGGCTATTTGCAGATGATCTTTGAAAACTGCAACCATGCCATATACAACATAGCTCTTTCAGAGCTTAGTATTCACATCGTAAATACTGAATGATTAATAAAATGTGCCATCTCTTTATGCTTTGTGCTTTGGTCTATGCCATATATTTGGTATATGCTTTGCATTCTTATTCCATCTATTACAATCAATATTTCTCTATTCTTAGCGAACAGCTTACCTGAAAGTATATGGACTTTGAGAAAAATTACAGTCTTGCAAATGAAGGCAACACCTTTTCAGTTTTCTTTTTCTCTAAAGTCCTACAGCTTTCAGTTTTTCATGCTTGTTTGGGAAAGAAATTAATTTTCAGCTAATAAGTTCTTAATGCAACTTTCACTCAAAATGAATTTTGAAAATAACACTTTGCTGCTAGGGTGTGTTTATAAATATAGGTAAATAGAACATGTGTAAAATATCTCTATGGGACAGCAAGTTAGACTATTTCACAATAAAGGAAGTAATCGGATCTATATAATGACCAAATACAGGAATACCGTAGTTGAATTTACACATTAGAGTACTGAACATTCATTCACCAAATGACTACTCCTTCCTAAGGGAAAAGTTTAATTTTGAAATCAATATGAAACTCTGATTATGCAGAGTTGGCAGTTTTGTTTTTTACAAAACTAAAAGTACTCCTGACCTATGTTGTAGCAATCATTCTCTTTGATACTTACTCAGAGTGGAAAATGTATGTCCACATAAAAACCTGCACACAGATATTTGTAGCAGCTTTATTCATAATTGCCAAAACTTGGAAGTAGCCACGATGTCCTTTAGTAGGTAAGTGGTACATCGAGACATTGGAATATTATTCAGAACTAACAAGAAATGAGCTGTCAAACCATGAAAATACATGGAAGAAACTTAAGTGCGTATGACTAAGTGAAGGAAGGCAATCTGAAAATGTATATACTAAATGATTCCAACTAAAGGACATTCTGTAAAAGGCAAGTCAGGGGGACAGTAAAAAAGATTAGGGGTTGAGGAATCTTTGAGTGATGACCATGTGCCAGTTTGGTTCATCAGTTGTAACAAATGTATCATCTGGTAGAGGATGTTGATTGCAGGAGATGCTATGGATATATACAGGGGAGAGGACCCATGGAAAATCTGTACCTTTCCCTCAATTATGCTGTGAACCTAAAATTGTTCTAGGTAAATAATGAGTTAACAACAACAGCATCCCCCCTGCATTTAGGGTAGGATAAAGGTCAGTTTTCATTCCAATCCCCCAAAAAAGGCAATGCCAAAGAGTGCTTAAACTACCACACAATTGCACTCATCTCACATGCTAGTAAAGTAATGCTCAAAATTCTCCAAGCCAGGCTTCAGCAATACCTGAACCGTGAACTTCCAGATGTTCAAGCTGGTTTTAGAAAAGGCAGAGGAACCAGAGTTCAAATTGCCAACATTCTCTGGATCATTGAAAAAGCAAGAGAGTTCCAGAAAAACATCTATTCCTACATTATTGACTATGCCAAAGCCTTTGACTGTATGGATCACAATAAATTGTGGAAAATTCTGAAAGAGATGGGCATAACGGATCACCTAACCTGCCTCTTGAGAATCCTATATGCAGGTCAGGAATCAGCAGCCAGAACTGAACGTGGAACAACAGACTGGTTCCAAATAGGAAAAGGAGTCCGTCAAGGCTGTATATTGTCACCCTGCTTATTTAACTTATATGCAGAATACATCATGAGAAACGCTGGGCTGGAAGAAGCACAAGCTGGAATCAAGATTGCCGGGAGAAATATCAATAACCTCAGATATTCAGATGACACCACCTTTATGGCAGAAAGTGAAGAGGAACTCAAAAGCCTCTTGATGAAAGTGAAAGAGGAGAGTGAAAAAGTTGGCTTGAAGCTCAACATTCAGAAAACGAAGATCATGGCATCTGGTCCCATCACTTCATGGCAAATAGATGCGGAAACAGTAGAAACAGTGTCAGACTTTATTTTTTTGGGCTCCAAAATCACTGCAGATGGTGATTGCTGTCATGAAATTAAAAGACGCTTACTCCTTGGAAGGAAAGTTATGACCAACCTAGATAGCATATCGAAAAGCAGAGATATTATTTTGCCAACAAAGGTCCGTCTAGTCAAGGCTATGGTTTTTCCAGTGGTCATGTATGGATGTGAGAGTTGGACTATAAAGAAAGCTGAGTACCGAACAATTGATGCTTTTGAACTGTGGTATTGGAGAAGACTCTTGAGAGTCTCTTGAAGTGCAAGGAGATCCAAGAAGTCCATCCTAAAGGAGATCAGTCCTGGGTGTTCACTAGAAGGACTGATGCTGAGGCTGAAACTCCCATATTTTGGCCACCCCATGTGAAGAGCTGACTCTTTGGAAAAGACCCTGATGCTGCGAGGGATTGGGGGCAGGAAGAGAAGGGGATGACAGAGGATGAGATGGTTGGATGGCATCACCGTCTTGATGGACATGAGTTTGGGTAAACTCTGGGAGTTGGTGATGGACAGGGAGGCCTAGCGTGCTGCGATTCATGGGGTTGCAAAGAGTCGGACACGACTGAGTGACTGAACTGAACTGAATGTTCACAAAAGGGGTTTACTGGTGGTTCAGATGGTAAAGAATCTGTCTGCAGTGCAGGAGACTCAAGTTCAACCTGTGGATCAGGAAGCTCCCCTGGAGGTGGGCATGTCAGCCCACCCCAGTGTTCTTGCCTGGAGAATTCCATGGACAGAGAAGCCTTGCAGGCTACAGTCCATCGGGTCACAAAGAGTGGGACACAACTGAGCAACTAAGCCCTCAAGCAGTGTTCACAGAATGCAGTTTATTTTATATTGGTGGTAGTGGTTTAGTCACCAAGTCATGTCTGACTCTTGCGACCTCATGGACTGTAGCGTACCAGGCTCCTCTATCTATGGGATTTCCCAGGCAAGAACACTGGAGTGGGCTGCCAATTCCTTCTCCAGGGGATCTTCCCGACCCAGGGGTCAAACCAGGGTTTCCTACATTGGCAGGTGATCTGCATTGCAGGCAGATTCTTTACTAAGAATATCAGGAAAGGCCCTAGTTGATACTAAATGGATGGAAGTAATAATTCACTTTATTTGTATTCAGAGTAATTTCCATGAACAATAGTCCAGAGAGGACTGTGTATAAAAAGAAAAAGAAACAGAATTAAAATTAAAAAAATTGCTCTCTCCATAGATCCATTATAATTATTTCCGAAATGCAGGGTACAATACAACTAAGAGTATAGCATGGCCATGTGAAGAAAGGAGACAATATTAAGAGATCTGTGTGCTGGTCCTTGCTGTGACATTGAGACACTGACATTGAATTCTTGTACTATTAGATTCTTCATCACAAATGAGAATAACACAGCCTGCCACACTGGGTTTTTGTAGAGTTTATATGAGATGATGTTTTTTATATCACTTTAGATTACTAATACTCCATGCATAAAACATTACTATTGATAGACACACATCACTAATTTTATTGTATTTTCCTTTATGATGCTTTTCAGATTTTCCATTTTTATTTATTTACAAACTGAAGGGGTTTGTGGCAACTGTGCCTGGAGGAAGTCTATTGTTGCCATTTCTCCAGGAGCATTGGTTTACTTTGTTCCACATTTTGGTAGTCCCTGGAATATTTCAAACCCTCTGCCAGTAAAAAAAAATTAGTTTGCTGAAGGCTCAGATAATGGTTAGTAGTGAAATATTTTTTGATTAAGGTGCAGGCTATTTAAAAATATATAACGCTATTGCACACTTACTAGACAATAGGGTAAATGTAACTTTTATATGCACTAGGAAACCAAAACCTTTGCAACTGGCTTTATTGCTGTGGTCTGGAATTGAACCTGCAGTCTCTTTGAGGTCTTCCAGTAACAGGTCACTTTAAAAGTAAATATTTCTCTAAAGGGTTATAACTTAAGTCTTTATGAGTTCACACTGTAATTATCAGCTAATCTTTTCACTGAAAAGTTTGGTTCAAGGAGAAGTCTTACCCTTGATGTTCTTGTGATAACATCATAATTTAAGAGGACTATTAGAGTGAAGTTTCTATTTTCTAGCTGTGACATTTCCTAAAGTTCTTAAATTTATTACTTTGCTTGACAGGTCATCAAGTACTGAACCATATAAAAATCACTTTACCAAACAGGGGGGAAAAAAAAAGCGGAGGGAAAAAGCAGTGGAGATATTTGACAATCTAAGACTGGCAAGGAACCCAAGTCAAACTAGGTCTATTTTACCTAGTGCTTCTTTAAAAATTAGTTTAAATATAGCCATAATTATTCAGGTTAAATGAAATACAGATCAAGACAGAGAGCCAACATATCTTTTTAAATGGAAGAGACCACGCAATTCACAGGAAAAGGTTGGGGAGAGAAAGGAAGGACAAAGAAAACATTCATTTTTCATTAATGGCTAGTGCATTTACTGGTGAGATGGCACAAGTACTGTTAGTTATACATTTTCCACATTGACCTTCAAGAAGTTTGGTCAGCTACTAGTTAGGGAAAGTAGTTATGCACGACTTTAATCTGAGCTCTGTTGCTCCTTGTTTTTGGTAGAACCTATGTTATTTCTGCTCATTTGTCACTGCTATAAGGAAAGTGGCCTTTTTCAAAAAATGTTTTTCTTTGGAGGAGTCAGTAAAGTGTGTGTATCTGTGTATGTGTACATGTCCTAAAATACATGATTGAAACGTCAAGTTATGAGAGGCCCTGGTACTTGCTCATATATTTAATCGTAACCGACCCTGAGCTTCAGGTGGGGCTGTAGGTTCTTTGGGCTTCCCAGGCGGCTCTGATGGTGAAGAATCTGCCTGCTAATGCATGAGACATGGGATCAATCCCTGGACTGGGAAGATCCCCTGGAGAAGGAAATGTCAACCCACTGCAGTATTCATGCCTGGAGAATCCCTGGACTGAGGCGTCTGGCGGACAGTCCATGGGGTCGCAGAGTCGGACACGGCTGAGTGACTAAAGAACAACGTGGGCTCTTCACCGCGGACTGTGAAGGCCATTGTCCGTCTTGCTCTCCACCGTTCCTCCAGCACCAGAGAAGTGCTCAGTATGCAGTGTGGCTCAATAAATATTTGCTGTTTGAGTGAATATATGAGGGGCACTATTGTAAGAGTTAAAAAAACAACCATGGATGGACTAGCAAGTGCGTAATTACTGACATGGTCCTGGAAGAAGCAATGAAAATTAAACCCAGAATTAAAACAGACATGGGAAGGAAAGGATGTGTGTGTGAGCTGTTCATTTTGTAAGAGCAACACTACCTGGAAAACATTTCTGTGTGGGGCTGAAGACTGTAACATACATTTAGACATGTGTTAATCAGCATGGCCTAGAAGCCCCATTGTCCTAGAGAACCTTGGAGAAGCAGTCTTTATGTTCAATAAATAATTAGTTGGTCACCAGTGGGCTCCATGGCCTTTCCTAACATCTTAAATTTGCAGACAGGAAAACACACTGGAGACTATGCCTTTTTTTTTTTGTTTTTTCTTGCTACACACAAACTCACTTCTAAGATAATGCAGTAGTATTTTGAAACACAATAAGCAGAGCAGAATGAGTGGGCATTAGTTACTTCATCTCCTGTTATATTATCCTCTCATTCAGTGACTTTATTGTTATGTGGATTTTTAAATCACTTTCAAAAGACTTCAGCAATTGTTTAGGTAATCACTTTAAAAGTTGACCTATGAGAAGCTCTAATGAGTTATAAATTTTAAAATGCGTTTCACGGATAAATATCTGACCTGAAAATCTGAGACTAAAGAATCAAAGATGTCCTGAGGAAGAACTGAATCATTGTAATTAACAAAAAGAAGGGGCTGGAGAGCAAGAGAGCAAGTGAGCTTTGGACTCTCCAGAAATGACACATAATCTGTATTATGTTGTCCTTCCTCAGATTTTCAGAAAATCAGGAAAATCTTGCATCTTGTCAGTACAGGTTAGAAAACAATGATATATGCTGTTTTCCTAAAACACAGGAGATGCTTAAGAATTCATTAAATCAGGCCCACACATATCTCATTTAAGGCCAAATTATTTACCTAGGAACTTTTGCTTCAACTTCTTCCCTTTGACTTGCTAGTTTTTCGGTATTTCTGAAATGTTTCTATAAGAATTAAGAAAGAAAATAGATTAAAAAGTGATCGAGTTCTTTCTGTTACCAGTTTCCCTGAGATTTTATGATCCTGTGGGTTAGAAATTATTAACAAATCTCCAGGATCACTTTGGTGACTCAAATTTTGTTATTTAAAAAAAATCAATATTCATAGTCTTATAAAGATTTTATGAATATATTAGGGAAGAATATTTGACATTGAAACTATTCTGGAAAATTCAACAAATGTGGATGCCTCTAAGAATCACCTATAGGATTTATGACTATAGTGGGTAAAGAATCCACTTGCAGTGTAGGAAACACAGGTTCAGTTCCTGGGTTGGGAAGATCCTCTGGAAAGGAAGCGGCAACCCACTGCAGTATTCTTGCCTGGGAAATTCCACGGACAGAGGAGCCTGGAGGGCTACTATCCAAAGAGTCACAAACAGTTGAACACAACTGAATGACTAAGCATGCATGCCTCCGTGTGTGTCCACGCAGACACACACACACGCACACACACACACAGGCTTTCACTTTAACCTTGGCATACATTTAGATCAATAGGAAGAGCAAAATGGTTGTGAAAGTGGGGATTTAGATAAGTTGTGGATTTAACTTTTTTACATTTTCCTTTATCTGCTTCAGCCTGGAAATTGATTTTGTTATTAATAAAAATTGATATTAAAACCCCTTTATAATCCATTTGCCCTCTGAAGTTTCTAATCTCAGCAGCAAATACTAAAACCAAGTTGTTTTGGTACAGCAGTCATTTCAGCTATGATGGAGAGTTGATTCATTCTGCTTGAGTCACGCACACAATTGCCAATGCCCTGACTCTGAAAAGAATATATATATTCTATAAACTGAATGGCAGGGGATTTTTCTTTTTAAATTCCAAGTTGAGCAGGTGGTAAAATATCTATGGACAGTGAAAGCCATTAACAGAGAATAAATGAGAACCCTATCAACTCATTTTACAATGACTTGCCCAGTTGTACCAGTTTTTAATTGGTTAAAAAAGGAATAGCATTAACCTTCAGATTCCTGCAAACACGGCCTCTGTATGAGTCTATTAATAGGTGACTGGTGAATCTTAAAAGATCAAAATATTAACCAACATTTTATTGTTGAAGTCATGATTGGCACATGTGATGCTTCTAGTGTGAAAGCAAAGGTTAAATGACTATTTCTTTCTTTTTGTTTAAAGTTTATTGAGGCATAGCTGATTTATAATGTTGTGTTTCATTTCTTCTGCACAGCAAAGTGAGTCAGTTACACAAAAAGCAAACATTCTTTTTTAAGATTCTTTTCCATTATGGTTTGTCTCAGGATATTTATTGCATGTAGTTCCCTGTGCTGTACATGACGGCCTTTTTCTTATCCACTCTCCATATAGTTTGCCTCTGCTAATCCCAAACTCCCAATCCATCCCTCCCCCACCCTCCACCCCTTGGCACCAACAAGTCTGTTCATCTGTGAATCTGCTTCAGTTTCCTTAACAGCTTCATTTGTGGCATACTTTAGAGTCCACATATAAGTGATATCATATAGCATTTGGCTCTTTCTGACTTCTCTTAGTATGATACTCTCTGGATCCATCCATGTTGCTGCAGATGGCATTCTTTCATTCTTTTTGGTGACTGAGTAATATTCCATTGTACATGTGCACCACAGCTTCTTTATGCATACATCTGTCAGTGGACATTTAGGTTGCTTTCATTTCTTGGCTATTGTAAATAGTGATGTTATGAAGATAGGGGTGCATGTATCTTTTATAATTATATAAACTCCTATTTCTTATCAGTCACTGCATGGACAGCTGAAATGAGTTTCAGCCCCCAAACTAAAGATGTGGGTTGTATGACCCTAATGTAATATTCTTTGATGATTTCAGTTTCGATAAAATATACATAACATTCAATGAACCATCTTAGACATTTTAAGTGTACAGTTCTTTAGCGATAAGTATACTTGTGTTGCAGTGCAACCAATCTTCAGAACTTTTTCATCTTGGAAAATGAGGCCTATACCCTTCAAACAGCAACCCACCATTCCCCGTCCTCGCCCCTGACAATCACTATTTGAGTCTA
Source organism: Capra hircus (assembly GCF_001704415.2). NCBI lineage: Eukaryota > Metazoa > Chordata > Mammalia > Artiodactyla > Bovidae > Capra > Capra hircus. The sequence continues at coordinate 4,830,253 of NC_030815.1, read as the reverse complement.
TGAATTTAACTATCCTTTACCTCCTATGAGGAGAACCATATATGTCCTTCTGTGACTGGCTTATGTCACTTAGCATAATGTCCTCAGGGTTCATCCACACTGCAATGCATATCAGAATCCTCTCCCCTTTAAAGGCTGGATTTTAAAGGCTCCACTGTCTGTACAGACCATATTTTGTTTATCCAGTCCTCTGTCAGTTATCACTTGTGCTGCTTCCAACTCGGCTACTGTGATAAATGTTGCCATGAGCGTGGGTGTACAAATCTCTTTGAGACCTTGCTTTCAATTTTTGGGCCACGTACTCAGAAGTGGAATTGTTTGATTATATAGCAATTCTGTTTTAAAATTTTTGAGGAACCACCATACTGTTCCCTTATGTAATTCTCCACATGTAATTTTAAAATCTTTTCAGTGAGAACAAAGAGTAGAAAGATCTGCGTAAGGAATGCAAAATCCTTCTAAGATACTTGTAGGGAAGCATTGTATAAACAGTACTTTGGGAGTAATTTCCAACATGTGTTGTTGTTAAGTCACTCAGTCACGTCCAACTCTGCGATCCCATGAACTACAGCACGACAGGCTTCCCTGTCCTTCACCGTCTCCTGGAGTTTGCTCAACTCATGTCTATTGAGTCGGTGATGCCATCCAACCATTTCAGCCTCTGTCACCCCTTTCTCCTTCTGCCTTCAATCTTTCCCAGTATCAGGATCTTTTCCAGTGAGTCAGCTTTTTGTATCAGGTGGCCAAAGTATCAGAGCATCAGCTTCAGCATCAGTTCTTCCAATGAATATTCAGGGTTGATTTCCTTTAGGAATGACTGGTTTGCAGTCCAAGGAACTCTCAAGAGTCTTATCCAACACCACAGTTCAAAAGCATAAATTCTTCATCTCTCAGTATTATGGTCCAGCCCTCACATCTGTACATAACTACTTGGAAAAAACATAGCTTCAGCTATATGGATCTTTGTCCAACATGTGAGGAGCCATGAAAATTGAAACCCAATGGGAATTACTAAGTAAATGTTGCACTTAGCTTAAATGGGGAGCTGGTTATCAATACATCTGTGCATCTAGGAAGGCCCCCCTGGGAATTCTGATTCAGTAGGTCTAGTTGGGATTCAGCAATATGTTTTTAACAAATATATCATGTAACTTGGATGCTGCCTAGACACTAAATGGCTATGTACACAGCTAATAATTAGACAGTGACTTTCACATTTGTCAGGTTAAAATTTTAGTAAAAATGTATTATCTGCTATGAGACCAATGTGTCAAAGTAATGGGTACATTGAAGTGATTAAAGCAAACATTACATTTCTCTGCATGCCTATCACAATGTTAGTGGACAAGAGAAGATAATACAAAAAATATATATGTATGTATATATCTCCATGAATTATCACAAATTGAGAGCTAGGAGCTCCTTAGCCCCCCAGTGGTTGGTGAGGGTAGTGCATGGAGGCACGTTTATGACCAGAGAGACCAGCTGTAAGTGGCTACTGCATTGTCATCCAAAGCTGACTATTTTTAAAACCAGAAGCAACTGAGGTTTTTTTGAGCTGACAAGATAACACTTCTCTCCCTCAGCATAAATGAAGGCTGTGAGCAAAGTTTGGTTTAACTTGAAAGACATTAGAGCTTTGTATGTCTACATCCTGGGCTTCCCATGTGGCACTAGTGGTGAACAACCTGCCTGCCAGTGCAGGAGACGTAAGAGACGTGGGTTGGACCCCTGGGTGGGGAAGATCCCCTAGAGGAGGGAATGGCAACCCACTCCAGAATTCTTGCCTGGTAAGCCCATGGACAGAGGAGCCTGGTGGGCTACAGTCCATGGGATCTCAAAGAGTTGGATATGACTGAAGGGACTTAGCACACAGGACACATATCTACATCTTATCATAGTTTAAGAGTCATCTCTCCAATTCACTCAATATTAATGAGAAATGCTGCTGTATGTCCATTTCATCAGCATTTCTTCGCAAAGGATTTTTCTATACTATTCCTTCCATTTTATTTTTTTCTTAAGCATTTCTCCACTAGCAGAAATCATGCTTGTGGCCTGGGGTGATTTTGCAAAAACACAGGCAAGGACCCCAGCCTAGCTCATATTGGTGTGTACTGGCTATGAGTCAGTCCTGATTGCTCCTAATTTTGCTGAAAAGAGATCTTGGAGACCACCAGTGACCAACTAATTATTTATTGAACATAAAGACTACTTCTCCGAGGTTCTTTAGGACAATGGGGCTTCTATGACATCCTGATTAACATATGTCTAATTGGACACCTCATGCGAAGAGTTGACTCATTGGAAAAGACTCTGATGCTGGGAGGGATTGGGGGCAGGAGGAGAAGGGGACGACAGAGGATGAGATGGTTGGATGGCATCACTGATTCAATGGACTTGAGTCTGAGTGAACTCCGGGATTTGGTGATGGACAGGGAGGCCTGGCATGCTGCGATTCATGGGGTCGCAAAGAGTCGAACAGGACTGAGTGACTGAACTGAACTGAACTGAAATGCATGTTAAGGTATTCAGCCCCACACAGAAATGTTTCCCAGGTAGTGTTGCTCTTACAAAATGAACAGCTCACACATACATCCTTTCCTTCCCATGTCTATTTTAATTCTGGGTTTAATTTTCATTTCTTCTTCCAGGACCATGTCAGTAATTACGCCCTTGCTGCTCTATCCATAGGTGTTTTTTCAACTCTTACAATAGTGCCCCTCATTTGTTCACCCAAACAGCAAATATTTATTGAGCACAAACTGCATACTGAGCACTTCTCTGGTGCTGGAGGAATGGTGGAAAACAAGACAGACAATGGCCTTGCTTTACGAAACTTGCAGTTTAGTAAGACGTCTTATCACTTCACCAACAAACTGAAAAATACAATTATCGTAGGCAGAAAGTTAAAACTGTGGAGTGAAAGTGATGTCATAACTGCTTTAGGAGGGTGAGCAAAGAAGTAGTCTACTGGGATGTGATCATTAATGAGCACATAAAAACTATTCACAACCTAAAAGTTGAGAGTACTATTTTATTCAGTGGGAATTTTTAGAACTTCAAGTCAGGGAGGCAGGATTTCAAGTAACCCTGAGAGGACTGCTCCATTGAGGTGGGGAGGAGCCACACCATACAGAAGTTTTGCAACAGAGGGCAGGTGGTTGTAACATCAAAAGATAATTATTAACTTAAAAAACCCAGATATCCCAAGTTAAGGAATTGAGCGCTTTTCTGTGATGGGAAGATGCAAGAGTCTGGGCTCCCTGAAGTCATTCCTCACATGCACCTCAGCTGTCTGGGGCCAGGGTCCCGTGTTTTCACCCCTGAGTTCCTCAGGGCTCACCGTGGGGAGTGGCTGCAGTCTGATGGCCAGTAGAGGGCAGGTATTCTTTCCTTCCTGAGTTCCCTCAGGGGTCACCAGCTCTCCATCCATGGTGGCTGTGATCACTGATGACTGTGACAACCTTTGTTTACTGATATGGCAGGAAATATTCCATTTCTCATTAAGCTGAGAGCTGAGAGAGAGAATGGCCTCGCCTTGCTCTCCAGGAAGAATGTTCCTTGGAGAGGAGACTATTTATGCAGTGGCCCCAGAGGAAGAGCAAGCTGGGTTCATGTGAGGACCCAGAAGACCCCTGACTGACGGTGAGGAGGGTAGAAGCAGATGAGATCAGAGCATGAGAAGGAGCTGGATAAGGCAGTGGTTAGGGGATGGGGTGAAGGCTTGGGTTTTCAGTGCCATTTGAAGTTCAGAGGTGGCTTTAATCAGGGAAACGCATAGAAAAAAATCTTATTGGATGCTTCTGGCTGCTGCATGGATAACTGACTGCATGCCAAATAGCTTCAGTTGTGTCCAACTCTTTATGACCCCATGGGCCATAGTCCACTGAGTTCCTCTGTACATTCTCCAGTCAAGGATACTGGAGTTGGTTGCCATTCCCTTCTCCAGGGGATCTTCCCAACCCTCTTACATCTCCAGCATTTGCAAGTACGTTCTTTACCACAAGTGTCACCAGATGAACAAAAGCGGAAGCAGAGTTTGGCAAGGATTCTGTCCATCATCCAGGGTAGAAATGTGATTAGCATGGTGACAGTGATGGGGTTCATGGGCGAGCATTTAGGATGCTTCTGATGTACAGTCAGCAAGACTTGCTGATAAAGTAGTTTTAAGCAGAGCTCTGGAACTGTCTTCCCTGCTATAACTGTGTTGTGTTACCGAGTCCCTCCATTGTCTGGCTCAGCCATTTGTGTGAACCTGAACTTGAGCACAGACTTCAACGTGCTTAGGCTTCCAGAGAGCACTGCCCCTCCTCGTTCCCTGTACAGCTGCTTTTCTCAGAATCTGAGCTCTTGCAGGCCAGGCACACAGTTTGTCCCTGTAGTCACACTATGTAGAAAACACCCAGGACAGATGGTGATCCTAATTCTGGATTAGAGAGCCTGCCTAGTGGCTGACATAGTAAAGAATTCACCTGCAATGCAGGGGACTGGGGTTTGATCGCTGGGTCGGGAGGATAACATGGAGAAGGGCATGGCACCCCACTCCAGTATTCTTGCCTGGAGAATCCCATGGACAGAGGAGCCTGGTGGACCTCAGTCCAGTTTAGTCCAGTTCAGTTTCTCAGTTGTGTCCAACTGTTTGTAATGCCATGGACTGCAGCACGCCAGGCCTCCCTGTCCAACACCAACTCCCGGAGTTTACTCAAACTCATGTCCTTAGAGTTGGTGATGCCATCCAACCATCTCATCCTCTGCCGTCCCCTTCTCCTCCTGCCTTCAATCTTTCCCAGCATCAGGGTCTTTTCAAATGTGCCAGTTCTTCTTATCAGGTGGCCAATGAATATTCAGGACTGATTTCTTTTCGGATGGACTGGTTGGATCTCTTTGCAATCCAAGGGACTCTCAAGAGTCTTCTCCAACACCACAGTTCAAAACCATCGATTCTTCAGCATTCAGCTTTCTTTATAGTCCAACTCTCACATTTATACATGACTACTAGAAAAACCATAACTTTGCCTTGATGGACCTTTGTCAGCAAAAGCCTCTGCTTTTTAATATACTGTCTAGGTTGGTCATAACTTTCCTTCCAAGGAGCAAGCATCTTATAATTTTGTGACTGCATTCACCATCTGCAGTGATTTTGGAGCCCCCCAAAATAAAGTCTGTCACTGTTTACACTGTTTCCCCATCTATTTCCCATGAAGTGATGGGACCAGATGCCATGATTTAAGTTTTCTGAATGTTGAGTTTTAAGCCAACTTTTTCACCCTCCTCTTTCACTTTCATCAAGAGGCTCTTTAGTTCCTCTTCACTTTCTGCCATGAGGGTGGTGTCATCTGCATATCTGAGGCTATTGATACTTCTCCTGGCAAACTTGATTCCAGCTTGTGCTTCTTCCAGCCCAGCATTTCTCGTGATGTACTCTGTATATAAGTTAAATAAGCAGGGTGACAACATACAGCCTTGACATACACCTTTGTCAATTTGGAACCAGTCTGTTGTTCCATGTCCAGTTCTAACTGTTGCTTCCTAACCTGCATATAGGTTTCTCAAGAGGCAGGTCAGATGATCTGGTATTCCCATCTCTTTCAGAATTTTTCCACAGTTTATTGTGATTCACACAGTCAAAGGCTTTGACATAGTCAATAAAGCAGAAATAGATGTTTTTTTGGAACTCTCTTGCTTTTTCAATGATCCAGTGAATGTTGGCAATTTGATCTCTGGTTCCTCTGCCATTTATAAATCTAGCTTGAACATCTGGAAGTTCATGGTTCATGTACTGTTGAAGCCTGGCTTAGAGAATTTTGAGCATTACTTTATTAGTGTGTGAGATGAGTGCAATTGTGCTATAGTTGAAGCATTCTTTTGCATTGCCTTTCTATGGGATTGGAATGAAAACTGACCTTTTCCAGTCCTGTGGCCACTGCTGAGGTTTCCAAATTTGCTGGCATATTGAGGGCAGCACTTTCACAGCATCATCTTTTAGGATTTGAAGGAGCTCAACTGGAATTCCATCATCTCTTCTAGCTTTGTTCGTAGTGATGCTTCCTAAGGCCCACTTGACTTTGCATTCCAGGATGTCTGTCTCTACGTGAGCAATCATACCTCAGTCTATGGGGTTGCAAAGAGTTGGACATGAGTGAGCAACTAACACTTTCACTTCACTTTCAAACAGCAGAGGGACAATAAAGCTGACCAGGGAGCAGAGTACTTGAAAGATTCCATGCCCTGCTCTGGGGGAATAATTTCAGTGTCTGAGGAAAATAATTTTACATCCAGGAGAATTTTAAATGTGGAGTGGCACTGGCTAAAATAATTCCACCCTAGGCAGTGGTGGAATTTGATGGAGTCATACTACTTCTGAAGGGATATGTCTCTTCCTAGAGAAAAAAAAGTGAAACTTTGCAAGTGTTTTCTTGAAGTAATGACCCCTGGGGTGGCCACTCTGTCTGAGTATTGAAAGTGCTAATAATTACCTATCTGTACATTATTGTGAATTCACAACACAAAGCATTGGAGTGGTCACTTATTAATTGTCTGCTGTAACCAGCTCATGGTAATAGAATTATTTTTCAAGCTCCTCAAACATCTGAGATATGGGAAATAAGTTATTAACCCAAAATGCACAGTTTGAAAATGATGTTATAATCATTTAGAAAAAAAATTTCACCTTTCTTGTCTTTGCCCAAACCCATATTACCAGCATTGTCCTCAGACAAAAATTTATGCTAGTTCTCATTTAGCAAGATGAGTTTAAAAGGAAAAAAAGAATGTAAGTGAAAGAAAAGAAGCATAAATTCAATTATTAAACTTAACTCTGTATTCAGGTGTTATGTCCAAAATTTCCCTGTTCTCTGTGGGGATATACACATTTACAAGCTGCAAGAAAGGAGATAAAATACTATTTTAGTAGGTATGACTTGAATTGTGTGTGTCAAGCTCAGAGTGGAGTGCTGTGTGTTGTAATTTTAAGGGCAAATACATGTGAAAAGTAAGAGTGTCATTCTCCCTGTAGAGAATAAGGGACAAGACTTCCCTCTGCTTCCTTTTCTTAGAGCATATACTTTAGAAAACTTGTAAATCCTTTCTCTGCCTTTCTGAAATGTATGCACATCTTTTTAAAAATGAAGGGAGCCTGTTGTCACCCTGATGACCCGGCAGTCTTTCTCAAGGAAGCCTGGAGAGCCATCTCTGAAAGGTACACCTCATGGCCGACAGCAGCCCATTTCCCAGGTATGTGGGAGGATACGAGCTTATGTTTGACGACGCCTTTCTCCAAGCTCCCTTCCACAAAGTATGTTCTACAGGTCGAACACTTTGCAGGCAGGAAATGTGTGCTGCTACTCCAAGGAAAAGTGTGGTTAAGTTTTAACTGTGTAGGACCTGGATTAGTTGAACAATGAGCTGATAAGCAGGATATGTTAGAACAACAGAATCGATCTGCTTGAAAATTAAGGTCTGCATTACTTATCTCTCTGAGTAGATCAGTACCAACAAGGGATGAACAAGTTTTATAATTGCAATTCTTTTGCTTTTCTTCAGTTCAGTTCAGTTGCTCAGCGTGTCTGACTCTATGTGACCCCATGAATTGCAGCACACCAGGCCTCCCTGTCCATCACCAACTCCTGGAGTTCACTCAGACTCATGTGCATTGAGTCAGTGATGCCATCCAGCCATCTCATCCTCTGTCATCCCCTTCTCCTCCTGCCCCCAATCCCTCCCAGCATCAGAGTCTTTTCCAATGAGTCAACTCTTCCCATGAGGTGGACAAAGTACTGGAGTTTCAGCTTCAGCATCATTCCTTCCAAAGAAATCCCAGGGCTGATCTCCTTTAGGATGGACCGGTTGTATCTCCTTGCAGTCCAAGGGACTCTCAAGAGTCTTCTCCAACACCACAGTTCAAAAGCATCAATTCTTCGGCCCTCAGCTTTATTCACAGTCCAACTCTCACATCCACTGGAAAAACCATAGCCTTGACTAGGCGGACCTTAGTTGGCAAAGTAATGTCTCTTCTTTTGAATATGCTATCTAGGTTGGTCATAAGTTTCCTCCCAAGGAGTAAGTGTTTTTTAATTTCATGACAGCAATCACCATCTGCAGTGATTTTGGAGCCCAAAGAAATAAAGTCTGACACTGTTTCCCCATCTATTTCCCATGAAGTGATGGGACCAGATGCCATGATCTTCGTTTTCTGAATGTTGAGCTTTAAGCCAACTTTTTCACTCTCCTCTTTCACTTTCATCAGGAGGCTTTTTAGTTCCTCTTCACTTTCTACCATAAGGGTGGTGTCATCTGCATATCTGAGGTTATTGATATTTTTCCTGGCAATCTTGATTCCAGCTTGTGCTTCTTCCAGCCCAGCGGTTCTCATGATGTACTCTGCATATAAGTTAAATAAGCAGGGTGACAATATACAGCCTTGACCTACTCCTTTTCCTCTTTGGAACCAGTCTGTTTTCCCATGTCCAGTTCTAACTGTTGCTTCCTGACCTGCATATAGGATTCTCAAGAGGCAGGTCAGGTAGTCTGTTAATCCCATCTCTTTCAGAATTTTCCACAGTTTATTGTGATCCACACAGTCAAAGGCTTTGGCATAGTCAATAAAGCAGAAATAGAAGTTTTTCTGGAACTCTCTTGCTTTTTCCATGATCCAGCAGATGTTGGCAATTTGATGTCTGGTTCCTCTGCCTTTTCTAAAACCAGCTTGAACATCAGGAAGTTCACAGTTCACATATTGCTGAAGCCTGGCTTGGAGTATTTTGAGTATTACTTTACTAGTGTGTGAGATGAGTGCAATTTTGTGGTAGTTTGAGCATTCTTTGGCATTGCTTTTCCTACTTCATCTTAATTTTAATGTTGTATGTTTCTTTGATTTAATATAGCCTTTATCATGGCCCTTTATTTTCCCTTTTGAATTCTGTGCAATGTAAGTTTAAGAACCTCAGTTTGCTGAAAGAAAGTGAAGATATTAGTCTCTTAGTCGTGTCCGATTTTTCAACCCTATGGACTGTAGCCTGCCAGGTTCCTCTGTCCATGGGATTATCCAGGCAAGAATACTAGAGTGAGTTGCTGCTTCCTCCTTCAGGGTATCTTCCCAACACAGGGACTGAAGCCCAGCTCTCCTGCATTGCATGCAGATTCTTAATGTCTGAGCCACCAGCAAAGTACTTCAAAAAGAATACAATAGATGAGATTTTGCAAGATTTGTGTCTGCACTTGGACTCTATTGCCCTTAAACCGGTTTCCCCTTTGATGACAGAATTTTCAATGGACATCACTGGCTCACTCTGGGCCAATCTTTCTTGCCTCAAGCACTTCATTAAAACTGCCTCTTAAAGCTGGAGATTTTCTGTTCGGAATACCATTTTGTTGGTATTATAGCTACAGATACAGATAAAGTGTGCCTGTGTATAGATAGTTGAATTCACTTCTGGGGTATTTTGAGACTTCTGAAAATTCCACAATAGTGCATAATGTCCTTAAAGTATCTGTGTTGATTCTACACATTAAAAACTGTATAATGTGCCAATCAGAGACACAAATTTCTCACATAATGTATACAGTAGGAGCATATGCATAGATGCGTAGTATGTAATCTCAGGCTTACAGAAGCCTAATCGGAAATTTGGATTCAATCTGAAAAAAGACTTGATGGTCTATGTATCTGTCAGTAGTGCTGAACAATGATATCCCATGGTCTTCTATAAGCATGCTATATTCTCTAGGTAAATCTTTTAGTCTTTATGGAACCTTACGTGGGGTGCCAAAGCTGATGCTGGAGGCTCAGCTTCTCTGTGCACCGTTGCCAAATTGAATCTCACAGACAGAATTTTGGGTGAAGTAGAAAAAAATGCTTTATTGCTTTGCCATGCCTAGGGGGACACAGTGGGTTCCTGCCTTGAAAAACTGTGTGTCCCCACCCTGGAGGATTTCATGAGGAGTTTTATAAAAATACTTCACAAGGGTGGACTTGGTGACAAGGTTAGGGTGTCTCCAAGGTTTCATGTGGTCTCCTTATCTTGAGATTCTCTGGTCCCTTTAATCTTGCCTCAGGTGGTTTCTTGGCCCTTGTTTAAGCAACTGTTTAAATCTGCCTTTGGGGACTCAGGGAAGGTCATGGAGGCTAGGGTCCTGCCTACAAAAAAGGGGAAAAAAGGGGCATCACTCAATTTCAATTTCATTTTTATGAAATTTTAAGTTATCTATGTAAATTTCAAATGTGAAAAAAAATCACCTTCATTCCCACCAACATCATTTTCACTCCCCCCACCACCATTTTCTATACTGCTTATTTGACTCAAATACAGTGGGTTCTGTTGCAGGGGAATGTCTATCTATATTATTTTCTTTTAATTACACCCTGTGATGTTTTATAGCATACTAGGACGGTGTTTTGGAGAAGGCAATGGCACCCCACTCCAGTACTCTTGCCTGGAAAATCATATGGATGGAGGAGCCTGGAAGGCTGCAGTCCATGGGGTTGCTGAGGGTCGGACATGACTGAGTGAATTCAGTTTCGCTTTTCACTTTCATACATTGGAGAAGAAAATGGCAACCCACTCCAGTGTTCTTGCCTGGAGAATCCCAGGGACGGGGGAGCCTGGTGGGCTGCCATCTATGGGGTCGCACAGAGTCAGACATGACTGAAGTGACTTAGCAGCAGCAGCAGGATGGTGTTTGCTTTATCCCTTATCAATTTTCAAGAACTCATGGTCCTGTATTGTTAATTTTATTGGAATATTATTTAAGGAGGAACATTTTATGGTCAATCAATTGCTTGGAAAAAATTAAGAAGGAACCAAAATCAGGATGAGTGAATTCAAGCAAATAGCTATAAGTGTTATGATGAATTATGTGGATTCTCTTGCTATAATTAGATTATTTAAGCAGTGTGTGGGTTAGGTCCCTTTTAAATATTTAATAGGATATTTTACTTCCATTTTGTTGTTGTTGTTCAGTTGCTTCAGCATGCCAGGCTTCCATGTCCTTTACCATCTCATGGAGTCTGCTCTAATTTATGTCCATTGAGTCAGTGATGCTATCTAACCATTCCACCTTCTGTCGTCACCTTCTCCTTTGCCCTCAATCTTTCCCAGCATCAGGGACTTTTCCAATGAGTCAGCTTTTTGCATCAGGTGACCAAAGTATTGGAGCTTCAGCTTCAGCAGCAGTCCTTCCAATGAATATTCAGGACTGATTTGCTTTTGAATTAACTGGTTGATCTCTTTGTAGTCCAAGGGACTCTCAAGAATCTTCTCTCACATCACAAATTCAAAAGTATCAGTTCTTCAGCACTCAGCTTCTTTATGGTTCAAATCTCACATCCATACATGACCACTGGAAAAACCATAGCTTTGACTATACAGACCTTTGTCAGCAAAGTGATGTCTCTGCTTTTTAATATGCTGTCTAGGTTTGTCATAGCTTTTCTTCCAAGCAGCAAGTATCTTTTAATTTCACAGCTACAGTCCATCTGCAGTGATTTTTGAGCCCAAGAAAATAAAGCCTGTCACTGTTTCCACCTTTTGTCTATTTGCCATGAAGTAATGGGACCAGATGCCAGAATCTTAGATTTTTGAATGTTGAATTTTAAGCGAGCTTTTTTACTCTACTCTTTCACTTTCATCAAGAGGCTGTTTAGTTCCTCTTCACTTTCTGCCATAAGAGTGGTGTCATCTGCATATCTGAGGTTGTTGATATTTCTCCCAGCAATCTTAATTACAGTTTGTGATTCACCCAGCCTGGCATTTCACATGATGTACTCTAGAAGTTAAATAATCAAGGTGACAATATACAGCTTTGTCATACTCCTTGCTCAATTTTTAACTAGTCCATTGTTTAATGTATGGTTGTAACTGTTGATTCTTGACCAGGTTTCTCAGGAGACAGGTAAGGTGGTCTGATATTCTCATCTCTAAGAATTTTCTACAGTTTGTTGTGATTCACTTTTAAAGGCTAATGGCCAATTACCTTTTCTTGAGGTTAAACTAGGAGATAAATAAGAACTAAATAAATAGCCATTCTTGGGAAACAGTTGTATAAGTTTTGATGACCTATTCCCAAACAAGTTAAAGTAATGCCACATCATGACAATGCGTTTAAGGAGTTTTAAATTTTAATGTCATAGTCCCTTATCCTTGGGATCCAAGCAGCCTTTTTTGGGTCTTGATTCCATTTGTGTACCTGGAAGTTTTGAGCATTTAAAACAGTGGTCTCCAATCTTTTTGGTACTAGGAGTCTTTTTCCTGGAAGACTATGGAGGGTGTGGGGGGTGGTTTTGGATGATTCAAACACATTACATGTATTGTGGACTTTATTTCTGTTATTACTATTATATCAGTTCCATCTTGGGGCATCAGGCATTGGATCCCAGAGGTTGGGCATCCCCTAAAAGATTACCTAGGATTTCTGCAATATTTAGTTCATTATATTACCTCATCAATAATTATAAACGTTCCATGACATCCACTCCTCTAAGAGGATGAATCTTGGGTCTCTACTGAAGCAGCAGAGAGACCCTGCTGGTCCTGCCCCCCTGAAGACTCTCACTGTGCTCTGGAAGAGCATCTTTGCCAGCATTTCAGTTTGTACCACAGGAGTCTAACAATCAACATGGAAACACACTGAGTTCTTCTGAATACAGTTTAAGTGCTCAAGAGTTGTTTTTGTCTTCATCACAGGTTGTTTCTCCTCATCAAACCATGTTGCTTTCTGGAAAAGTCACCATGTCTAAACTCAGCATTTCTCATTCTTCAGTTCACATAGCTTAGTCCACAGTCATGGAGCTTTAGAGTAGAGAGTTTGTCTTGCCCTAAAACTCAGCTTCTTCAAGGCGTACTTCCAATCTTCATTATCCTTTAAATGAAGAGTGAACCAGATGAAGTAAAGTGTCCTTAAACATGATTTTAAGTCGTGATTTGAGAAACAACTAATTTTACTCAATGTCTATTTTAATTACCACTTGATGTTGGACTAAACCAACCAAACTAAAACTCAAATTGTAAAGAGATGCCTCATAGCACTGGAATAATTCATCTGTTTTCTATCCCAGTAGCTCCTGAATCTATAAGGCAACCATAAAATAATACTGATTTTTTAAAGGCACATCTGAATGAAGTAGGTTTAGTAATAGGCGAGTTGGAGTTGGGAGAAGTTTCGGATTGAGGTTAACACAGTAGCCCACATTACATGAGACTGACATAAAGCTGTAATTTATGAAACAAGTATTTTAACAAGTCACTAGTGTAAATAACAGGAAGGAGTATGTGCATGCTCTGTTTATAAGGTATTCATTATGGTATATTGTGTAGCTGACTTACATAACACGTGCTTATCCATTATGTGTATAAAATACATTTTAACTAATAAGACTCTTTAATAAGAAGTGGGTGGCTTGTATTAGTCATTTGGAAATTAGAAATTTTTATACTATTTACTGTTTTTAAGATGCTAATTCTCTGACTGGTGCTTCTTTTAAAACTACAATTGTATCTGTGTCCAGATATGTCATTATATTAAGAGAATGTGGTAAGACAGCTCTGGCAATTACAGTCACCATAGTGTACGCATGCGTGCTCAGGCGCTTCAGTCATGTCTTATATTAATATGTTTGGGGATAACAGTTAACGTAAGAATTAAGGCAAATTAAAGCTTTATTAGTTACATCTGGTTATGCTTATTTAAGTAAATTATGGCTGTGAGGTCTGTGGACTGAGAACAAGCACCAGCACATTATGCCTCCAGCTTTGCTCTTCTTGTTCAAGGTTTCTGTGGCTACTCAGTGTCTTTTGTGGCTAGCTCCATATAAATCTTGGGATTTTTTTTCTATTTCTGCGTGAAAATTGGCATTGGAATTTTGATAGGTATTGCCTTCACTCTATAGATGGCTTTGGGAAATAGAGACAGTTTTTTTTAATCTGTTTTTAATGGAAGGGTAATTGCTTTGCAATATTGCTTTGGTTTCTGCCATGCATCAATATGAGTTAACCATAGGTGTACATACGTCGCCTCCCTCTTGAACCTCTCTCCCACCCCTTTAATTTTGAGTTCCCTGAGTCGGACAGCAAATTCCCACTGGCTGTCTGTTTTACATATGGTAGTGCATATGCTTCCACGCTACACTCTCTGTGCACCTAACCCTCACCTTCCCCCACCACTCGTGTCCACAAGTTGTTCTCTGTGTCTGCATCTCCATTGCTGCCCTGCAAATAGGTTCATTAGTAGACTCCACATATATGCGTTAAAGTACAACATTTGTTTTCCTCTTTCTGACTTACTTCCCTCTGTATAATAGGCTCTAGGTTCATCCACCTCGTTAGAACTGACACAAATGCATTCCTTTTTACGGCTGGATAGTCTTCACGTGTATACTGAGATTGTGTATTTGTGCCACGATTTTTGTACTCATTCATTTGTCTATGGACATCTAGATTGCTTCCATGTCCTAGCTATTGTGAATACTGCTGGATTGAACATTTGCGCTGCTAGTGTCTTTTCTCAGTTTTGGTTTCCGCAGGGTGTATGCTTAGAAGTGGGATTGCTAGGTTGTACGGTACTTTTATATGGAAAACAGGATGAAGATTCCTTAAGAAAATGGACATTTTAACACTATTCTTACAAGCCAAGAACAAAAGCTATCTCTCCGTTGGTTTCCCTTGTCCTCCATTTCTTTCATTAGTGTCTTTCTCAATATCTCTGCCTCTCAGACAGACCAGCAACCTTAGCATCACCTGAAAGCGGCTTAGAAGGTCAGACTCACAGGTTCTTCTCCAGATCCACCAGATCAGAATTTGCCTTTTAATAAGATGCCCCTGGATGAGTAGTCCATCTGCACATTAATATTTGACAAACAGAGGATTCAAGGTGTTTGCCCACCGTCTGCCTCCAGTTTCAGCATCTGAAGCTCTGTTTATCTTCCTAGCAGTGGAAATGATAGAGAGCTGGCTGAACCGCACAGGAGACCATGTCCCCTAGAGGCCCTGTCGGGGGTGAAGGGCCTGAGGTTATGGGGACCCAAAGATGTGGTGGCAGAAGGAGAGGGCCTGATAGAGGGTTTGAAGACCTCACAGAAGTGGACAGTTCTGTTTACTGAGCTGGACAGTCTGTCGTTAACCAGCTGATGGTAACTGTTTCCGATGTTGATTTTTCTTTTGTGCTTCAACCATAATGGGTACAGAGCTGGATAACAAGTTGTCTGTACAAAGTTTCGTCCAAGCCACCATCCTGCCTCTTGACCAGTGACCTTGCAACTATTTTTTTATTTTATTTCATTTTTATTTTATATAGGATTTTTGTCAAACTTAGTTTTAAATGATTAACTCATAATTACCATCTGAAAACAAAATTCCCTCTCAACTAATGGTTCTCATTCTACCTACAGTTCAACTTTCCTTTTTGTCTACAATATAGTTATATTTCATTTTACAGGATCCGAAATAAACAATTAAGACAAACTAGTTTCCAATCTGTTTTCAAATAATGCTTATAAAGGGTAGATCAAGTTTTTAAGTTTACATAAAACCATACTACACCAATTTATCATTAAAAATACAAGTCTTCATAACCTGTTCATTCCACTCTATTTAGACAGCAATGCTAACAAAATTCTTAATGGACTTCCCCCCGGCCCCCAACCTCCTATAAGTCTTTCCCTATGCTATCATTTTGACGCTGAAAAAAGAATTATAAAAATGTAGCATCATAATTACATTCCTAATTAGAATCAGTATGTCTATTTCTGTATCTTTAACACTTAGTATCTCTTAAGTTGGGCTTCCTTGTGGCTCAGATGGTAACACATTCGCCTGTAATGCAGGAGACCTAGGTTCGATCCGTGGGTTGGGAAGATCCCTTGGAGGAGGGCATGGCAACCCACTTCAGTATTCTTGTCTGGAAAATCCCTGTGGATGGAGGAGCCTGTAGGGCTACAGTCCATGGGATCACAAAGAGTTGGACACAAATGAGGTGACTTAGCATAGCACATCACTTAAGTTATTTTTCTTTGGTTAAAAAATTGCTCAAGTGGAAAAGTGGTCTGATTCATATTAAGACAGTTTACACAAAACTGTAAAATGTGTACAGTGAACTGTCTTTTGGAAACTAGATTTGTCCTTTTATTTCTCCATATTTGTAGAAGGAGTCTGTACTTCTTCCTGCAAGGCAGTCTCTATTATGTCTTCTCGTTGAAGTTTCCTCCATGTGAACAGCATATGTTTGGAGCAATAGTTTGATTATTATGTTTATTTCCATTTTTAATAAATGTGGCTACTTAAAAAAAACTAAGGCATTGTCCTTCAGTCTTAGGTATATAATGTACTCTTAATATGTTAAACTCATGAGAATTGTGACCTTGGTGCATCACCATTTGTGTGGTAGGGTTAGGAGTTATAACTCTTGGTTGCTAAATTGAGATGTTCTTATTTAAGCAACCCTTCTTTGAGTCTCTTTTCTTCTTCGTAGTTTGGCCTGTTATCTTACCTCTGCCCACGTTTTAGCCTTTTCTCATACATTTCTAGATAGATGAATGGATCTTATATAGATCTATCTATCCATCTATCTAGATATATATGGGCAGGCTACATATAGTCCATTGGGTCACAAAGAGTTGGACATGACTGAAGCGACTTAACCCACACACACATATATATATAGAAGTATAGTTGACTTATGGAGAAGGCAATGGCACCCCACTCCAGTACTCTTGCCTGGTAACTCCCATGGACTGAGGAGGCTGGTGGGCTGCAGTCCATGATAGGGTCGCTAAGAGTTGGACACGACTGAGCGACTTTACTTTCACTTTTCACTTTCTTGCATTGGAGAAGGAAATGGCAGCCCACTCCAGTGTTCTTGCCTGGAGAATCCCAGGGATGAGGGAGCCTGGTGGGCTGCCGTCTATGGGGTCGCAGAGAGTCGGACACGACTGAAGCGACTTAGCAGCAGCAGCAGTTGACTTGCAATACTGTCTTAATTTCTGGTATACAGCAAGGTGACTCAGTTATACATATATATATTCTTTTACACCCTCTTTTCAATTGTGACTTATCACAAGATAGTGAATATAGTTCCCTGTGCTAGACAGTAGGACCTTGTTGTTTATCCATCCTATCAGAGCTTTTTCTTGGTTTCTGGTTCTTCTTCTAGGGCGTGTAAGCATGCTTAACCTGTTCTGTAAACATCTGTTAGGCCTCAGCTTTGATGCCTCTCCTTCCATTAGCTGGCTTTCTTGGGAGTTGTCTGTCTTCTTTGGTTTTTGGTCCCCAGCTGCATAGCTCCCAGGACCCTCTGTGAGTGGTGCTGGGTGAGGTGTAAGGAGAGGGTTCTGAGAAAAGACTTTGTTATTTGACTAAATATAATGTGATCAAAAGAAAATGTCATTTAGAGTATGGAAAACATGTTTTCATTTGTATCCTGACCCCTGAGACTCATATCTTGGTATCTGGTTTGATTTACTTAAATTTCAGCTTTTATTCCTATATAATGAAGCTTTCATGAAAGAATATTATAGAACTTAAAAAGGTAATATATTTCAGAGCTTTGAGTAGTGCTGGGGAAAAAGAGAAGATGGTCAACAAATTATATTTTCATCTTCCAGTTTTTGTACAAGTGGTATTGCTTTGCTCTATACAAAGTAGAGGGTTTGATTCTATGGGATAAGTGGTGATGGTTTAGTTGCTAAGTTGTGTCCGACTCTTTTGTGACTCCCATGGACTGTAGCCCACCAGGCTCCTCTGTCCATAGGATTTCTCAGGCAAGAATACTGGAGTTGGTTAACATTCCCTTCTCCAGGGAATCTTCCTGATCCAGGAACAAAACACACATCTCCTGCATTGCAAGTGGTTTCTTTACTGACTGAGCCACAAGGTAAGATATTTTAACTATTTTCCCTGTGAAAAAGCTATGCTAGGAATACATAACTTCCTGCATAGGTACAGAATATAAAAATTAAAAATACAGAAAAAACTAAACTTTAAGAAGGAAGAATTTCAGAATAAGGAAGAGATTTGAAGTGATCCAAACAGTAAGCTGAATCTTCAAAAGATGAGTGAGAATTTGTCAGAAGGACTGAGGTTAAATGAGGAGGTTTCAAGGGAAGATGGCTTTGCCCTAAGAAAGAGCATTCTAACTAAGGATTCATTGACCAGCAGGCTATTAAGAGCCACAGCACAGGTTCTAAGATTAAGCTAATAACTGTATTTCTAGCAATACTTTCAGGAAGATTTCTAAACAGAGGGTATGGACTTACCAAAATGCACCACAGAATCCACTGTCTATTGAATGAAACTTGCTGATAAACACCCATGAGGAGCTGTGGATCTGTTTCAGAAAGATTTCTCTGAGGTCAGATTTGTTTTTTCCTCTGAGATAAGCTTGTGAATAATTTCTAGCCATACACCACACTTTTCTCACTTAAGGGTGGTACCATGTAAGTGCTGGGATCATTGGCCACCCAGGGTATCAGTTTAGGAACAGAATCTATAATCTCTGAGAAGGAAAACTCAGCTGTGCAATGTAACTGTCCTTTCAAATGAAAGTACTTTCCTTTCTGTAGACACAACCTTTCTCTGACACAAAAACTAATATCTTTTAGTCAGTTTCCTTAGCCAAGCTTCCAAAGTAGTATCTTTGTAGAGTTTTTGAGGTACTTTCTATTGAGGAGAGTAACCCATTGTATCTTTCAAATTATCCTTTATATTTGAGTTAGTAGGAAACAGAAAATATTTATTACAAATATATCTAAGTTTCAATCATTTAAGGCCTATTGAGAAATCTTAATATATATGGAAATTTACCAGACTCTAAACCCCAGAAATAAAATCAAATAATCATTAGCTCAGAGTATATATGACATTCTCTAAATAATAAGTTTGACATTCTCTTAAATATTATATACAAAATGTTCTGACATTGATTACCTCTTACTAGTAAACATGAATTAAATATAAATTGAATATAAATGCCTGCAAGTTGTGACAGGCTTTATTTCTTTGGGCTCCAAAATCACTACAGATGGTGACTGCTGCCATGAAATTAAAAGATGCTTGCTCCTTGGAAGAAAAGTTATGACCAACCTAGACAGCATGTTAAAAAGCAGAGTGATTCATTTGCCAACAGAGGGCCATCTAGTCAAAGCTGTGGTTTTTCCAGTGGTCATGTATGGATGTGAGAGTTGGGACTATAAAGAAAGTTGAGCACCGAAGAATTGATGCTCTTGAACTGTAGTGTTGGAGAAGACTCTTGAGAGTAAGACTCTTGGACTGCAAGGGGATCCAACTAGTCCATCCTAAAGGAAATCAGTCCTGAATATTCATTGCAGGACTGATGCTGAAGCTGAAACTCCAATACTTTGACCACCTGATGCAAAGAAATGATTCATTTGGAAAGACCCTGATGCTGGGAAAGATTGAAGGTGAAAGGAGAAGGGGATGACAGAGGATAAGATGTTTGGATGGCATCACCAACTCGAAGGACATTTAAAGTTATGATATTTCAAAACAAAACGCATGGTGATGTTTGGCGATGTAAAAACAATATATTGGACAAAAGGGATCATCTACAGATTAGGGAAGTGAGAGAGATGTGAAAACCCATGTCTGTTCTCTATACCTGAATCTCTATTCCTGCCCTGGGTGGGGAAGGCATGGTGAGATGAATTGGGAGATTGAGACTAACATATATACACTATGCTGGGTAAGATGGTCTTCCCTGGTGGATCAGATAGTAAAGAATCTGCCTTCAATATGGGTTTGATCCTTGGGTCAAGAAGATCCCCTGGAGAGGGGAATGGCTACCCACTCTAGTATTCTTTCCTGGAGAATCCCATGGACTGAGGAGCCTGCCAGGCTCTAGTCCATGGGGCCCAGACAGACAGATACAACTTAGCGACTAAATGACAATTCCAAACACTGTCCTGTTATTCATGGGTCCCATCATATGTGTAGCTGTTTTCACCCAGGGATGGTGAATAGGGTAGCCAATGTTCCTGATGCTTCAGTTAAGAAAGAGATCCCTCATCCAGCACCTACAACAGGAGGCGCTGACTGTTCTGCGTGGTGCCGTGACTGGCAAAGTCCAGAAGATTCATTTGTTGTATCCAGCAGCCCAGATCTTAAACACATTTCTGTGGCTTGTCATTCAGAAGATGGCCTTGCTGAGACTTCACTAGACAGTGACCTGGCCTTTGGGGTCTTCATTCTGTCATCTTGAATCAGTTTAAACAGTGTTTGCTGTTTTACTACAGTGGAGTTTACTCACATTCTAAACTAGACTTATTTCTAAGATTAAGAACAAGAGAAAAAACTGTCAGGAAATGGAGCTCCATAGATTCTACTGTTCCCTATATTTTCCATCAGAGGATACTAAGAAAAGTTCGCATATTATGGATGTTCCCTTTTCAGTTCAGTTCAGTTCAGTCACTCAGTTGTGTCAGACTCTTTGTGACCCCATGAACCGCAGCATGCCAGGCCTCCCTGTCCATCAACAACTCCCAGAGTTTACCCAAACCCATGTCCATTGAGTCGGTGATGCCATGCAACCATCTCATCCTCTGTCGTCCCCTTCTCCTTTGCCCTCAATCTTTCCCATCATCAGGGTCTTTCCCAATGACTCAGCTCTTCGCATCAGATGCCCAAAGTATTAGAGTTTCAGCTTCAACATCAGTCCTTCCAATGAACACCCAGCACTGACCTCCTTTAGGATGGACTGGTTGGATCTCCTTGCAGTCCAAGGGACTCTCAAGAGTCTTCTCCAACACCACAGTTCAAAAGCATCAATTCTTCGGTGTTCAGCTTTCTTTGTAGTCCAACTCTCACATCCATACATGACTATTGGAAAAACCATAGCCTTGACTAGCTGGGCTTTTGTTGGCAAAGGAATGTCTCTGCTTTTTAATATGCTATCTATGTTGGTCATAACTTTCCTTCCAAGGAGCAAGCATCTTTTAATTTCATGGCTGCGGTCACCATCTGCAGTGATTTTGGAGCCCAGAAAAATAAAGTCAGCCACTTTTAGTCTTTAGCCGTTTTAAATAAAGAATTATTCTGAAGTTCTGGGAAATCTAAGAGCTATCAGAGCTGGCATGATTCATCATGGAGTGGGGAGGGCATACCTGACAGCTGCTTAGAAATGGGACTATTTCTGACCCTTTGTCATCTCTTACTTGGGATGGAAATGGTTAGGAATGACATCATCTAGTTATAATCCTATTAGCTTATCAATGCCAGGAAATCTGACCTCACTTGATAGATTCACTTTCTTTCTTTCTTTTTATAGTTGATTGATAACGTGTTAATTTCAAGTACACAGCAAAGTGATTCATATACCTGTATATACAAATATAGAAAGACACATGCACATATATAATTTAACATATAAATATATAACTGAATATATATGTATAACTTAATATGCATGTACATAAAAATGAATTACTTTTCTTTATGCCTGAATTAACACATTGTTAATATATAAATCTTTTCAGATTCTTTCCCATGACAGTTTTTCAGTTCAGTTCAGTTCAGTTTAGTTGCTCAGTCGTATCCGACTCTGCGACCCCATGAATCACAGCACACCAGGCCTCCCTGTCCATCACCAAATCTTGGAGTTCACTCAGACTCACGTCCATCAAGTCAGTGATGCCATCCAGCCATCTCATCCCCTGTCATCCCCTTCTCCTCCTGCCCCCAATCCCTCCCAGCATCAGAGTCTTTTCCAATGAGTCAACTCTTCGCATGAGGTGGCCAAAGTACTAGAGTTTCAGCTTTAGCATCATACCCTCCAAAGAAATCCCAGGGCTGATCTCCTTCAGAATGGACTGGTTGGATCTCCTTGCAGTGCAAGGGACTCTCAAGAGTCTTCTCCAACACCACAGTTCAAAAGCATCAATTCTTTGGCGCTCAGCTTTCTTCACAGTCCAACTCTGACATCCATACATGACCACTGGAAAAACCATAGCCTTGGCTACACGGACCTTTGTTGGCAAAGTAATGTCTCTGCTTTTGAATATGCTGTCTAGGTTGGTCATAACTTTTCTTCCAAGGAGCAAGCATCTTTTAATTTCATGGCTGCAGTCACCATCTGTAGTGATTTTGGAGCCCAAATAAATAAAGTCTGACACTGTTTCCAATATTTCCCCATCTATTTCCCATGAAGTGATGGTTGTCACAAGGTATCAAGTATGGTTCCTTGTGCTACACAGTAGGACCTCGTTGTTTATTTCTTTTATATATAGCAGTACCTATATGTTAATTCCAAGCTCCTAATTTATCCCTCTCCCCCATCTTTTCACTTTGGCAACTATAGGTTTGCTTTCTATACCGTAAGTCTATTTCTGTTTGGTAAATAATTTCATTTTTATCTTTTTGTAGATTCTACTTGTAAGTGGTTTCATATGGTGCATGTCTTTCTCTGACTTAGTGTGATAATCTCTGGGTCCATGCTTGTTGTGGCAAATAGCATTATTTCATTCTTTTTTATGGCTGAGTAATATTTCATTGTTATGTATGCACCACATTATCTTTGTTTGTTCATCTGTCAGTGAATGTTTAGGTTGCTTCTATGTCTTGGCTATTGTAAATAGTGCTGCTATGAACATTGGGGTGCATGTATTGAATTATGGTTTTTTCTCCATACATTTTTCCAGGAGTGGACTTTCTGGATCATACAGCAGTTCTATTTTTAATTTTTAAAGGAAACTTCCTGCTGTTTTTCAAAGTGCCTATACTAATTTTATTGCTCCAGACACTCTTAATGAGAAGATAATCTCAGACATTTTCTCCTTTCCTTAAATCTCTAGTACTTGCCCACTGAGTCTTCCACCCATCAACTTACTTTTTTCATAAAAAGAAAGAAAAAGAAAAAATCTAGTCATAAGAGGCCCATGCCGCCTTCCCACTCTTGGTTGCACAGCCTGCGCCTCGCGGGTATACCGGTTTTTTCTCATAGAGACAGGAGAGTGCCCTGGCCTCCATCCCCCCAGTTCTTCTCAGGATTCTCCACCATGTTCCTTTTGGAAGAAGGTCCTGCAGTATTGCTCTTCTGCAACAAATATCTCTTCCTCTCCCAGTCATTGCATCTGTATTCTAAACATGTCTTAATACTATCTAAATTTAAAATGTTTTTATACTGCTACCAATACCACTATATTGAAGGTGTAAAGCTCATTTTCACAGCAAAATTTCCTTTAAAAAAGTCATCAGTACTAGCTATTGATAACTCTCTACCTCCAAGCAAGTTCCCACTCTCACTAACCCAGTAGAATGCCTAAGGTTACCCACGTTTCACATTTTCCCAAAATCAGAGGACAGTTTTCCATCCTTGAACTCCAACACTAATGACACGGTTGAGTAACAATTGAATGTCAAACACTTTCCCTCTAGGTTCATTAATCTCCAATCTCGTGGTTTTGCTTCTCCCTAAGTGACTCTTTTTTTGTCTTTTTTCTTTGCTTCCATCCTATCTGACCTCTACACATTGTCCCAACCAAAGATTTTACCCTCTATTCTTTTATTTTTGATTTAAGCTTCCTTCTTGGTAAACCTCATCCCTGTGTGCTGTGGTTAGTCACTCAGTTTTGTCCCATTCTTTGTGACCCCATGGACTATATAGCCTGCCAGGCTCCTCAGCCCATGGAATTCTCCAGGTAAGAATGCTGGAGTGGGTTGCCATGCCGTCCTCCTGGGAATCTTCCTGACCCAGGGATGGAACCTTTGTCTCCTGCATTCCAGGTGGGTTCTTTACTTCATGAGCCATCAGGGAAGTCATCATCCCTACTTATGTCTTTAAATACTACGCATACATGTACTAAGGTCTTCAGCCCAGAACCCTCTCCCACACCCCAAGTCTATGTATCCATCTGCCTTGTCAGCATCTCCAATTGTGTGCCCAAGCCTCCCATGCTTCCCTCCAGGATTTTTGCTTAGGAAATTCTGTGGACAGAGGAGCATGGTGGGCTACAGTGTGTGGAGTCGCAAAGAGTTGGACATGACAAGCGATAATACTTTCACTTCCTGTGTAAAATAGATAGCTAGTGGGAACCTTGCAGGGGGCTCAGCTCTGTGCTCTGTGATGATCTAGAGGGGTGGGAGGGAGATCCATGAGGGAGGGGGTATATTTATGCTGCTGCTGCTAAGTCGCTTCAGTCGTGTCCGACTCTGTGCGACCCCATAGACGGCAGCCCACCAGGCTCCCCCGTCCCTGGGATTCTCCAGGCAAGAACACTGGAGTGGGTTGCCATTGCCTTCTCCAATGCATGAAAGTGAAAAGTGAAAGGGAAGTCGCTCAGTCGCGACTCTTAACAACCCCATGGACTGCAGCCTACCAGGCTCCTCTGTCCATGGGATTTTTCCAGGCAAGAGTACTGGAGTGGGGTGCCATTGCCTTCTCAGATATTTATACATATAGCCAATTTACAGGGGAATCTGACACAGTGTTGTAAAGCAACTACACTCCACTTTAAAAAATAGGTTTTGAGAGGCACGGTTTCAGTAATTGTCTGTACTCAGGTGTCTATGAAGCAAGCTTTTTAAGTGGCTGTGGTGCATGACTTTGTCAGGGATCCTAAAAGTCTTGGATTACACTTAAACATTTACGGAAATCAGTTAATAAATAATAAGCAGTGTCTAGTTTCAAATGAATTATGGTATAGAGAAAATTTAAAATGCTGGAGACAAGTAGCACGCCTTCTTGTGCTACGCTATCTTGTTTTTAAGGCTATTCCCTTCAGCAGTCTCCCACTCTCTATGGTGACAGTTTGAAAGGTACCTTAGAACATTGAATTCAATCACTCAGTTTTCCCTCTGTGTACTCTTCTTCACAACAGCTGACCTTATCTTCTTTACAGAGAAAATAAAGCCTCAACATTCCTTCACACTATTCCCCCACAAGAAAGCGCTCAAATCTCAGACAGCTTTCATCATGTTTCTCCCCCTACTTAAAGCCAGTCTCCTGCCCGTGCTCTGAGACAGGCCTCCTCTTGCTGCCTCCCTCATCCCCACTCCCATCTATGTCTTCAGCTTGGCTTTTCTCCTTAGCCCTCCCAGGAGCAATTCGGCTGCTCTCGTCTCTCCAGTCTCTGAAACAAGGACTCAAAACCTCCCCCTGACCCTGTGATCTCCTCTAGTTATCTCATATATCCCCCTTTCACAGAAAACACCTCAAATAAGCCATTCACTTATTTCCCTCACTTTCTATTGAGAATTCAACCCATCACAGGGTAGATTCTGCATTCATCACCTCATTGAAACTGCATCCAGGTCATTAAGTCCAGTGGATACATTTCAGGGGCTATGAGTATGGTGTCTTGGGAGCAGTTTACCATTAGCTGGCCATTCTTCTGGAAATAGTTTTCTCTTGACTTTTGTGAATTCTCACACACTTAGTTTTTCTCTTTCCTGTTGTCATTCCTTTTTTATGCTCTTTGCCTGCTTTTTCTGTGTCATAACCACCCTGAAATGTTGTTTTGTCTCCAAGCTTTGGATAGGTCATCTCCTTACAAATATTCCTGCAAAATGATCTCACTCATCCTCAAAGTTTTAATAAACAATGGTATGCTAACTCAAACATTGTTATTACATTCAGTCCAGTTCTCCTTACTGATTGTCAGCCTTGTGCAAGACTCTATTAAAGTAATTAAAATTGATGTTTTCCATCCATTGATACTACTACACACACACACATATGAAATGGAAAACCTGCTCTTCAAACTAGTTTCACTAACAATCCATAATCTTGGAAAATGGCATAATTATTTGCTCAGTATCTTCTTTGAAAATCCAAGTCTCTGATTTCTCTTTCCATTATTTATCCCAGCCAATCAATTTCAAGTTCCTGTCAGTCCTACCTCCAAAATATTATGTCTATCTGTTTTCTCCTGCTCCACTGCTACTGTCTAGTCCAAGATATTTTCTGTGCTTTCCTTAGTTATTAAGCAGCCTTCTAAAGGACCATCCTGCTTTCATTTTTTGCTTAAAGAAAATTGTCATTCTAATGCCAGTATCATTCAACTGTCAATGAAACTTCAATGGCTTCCAATGTCCAAGGAGGTAATAATTCCAAATCCTTACATGGATTATAAAGCTTGGGTGGTCTGACCCTGCTTCGCTGTACAGCATCATGCTTGCTTTCAGACCATGCAACAACCCTTATTCTCTACCATTGTCGTGGTGAAAACTACACTCTATTCTTCCGGGCAATCTCTTGACTCAAGCAGCCTCATCACTCAAGCCATCCCCTTGCCTGGTACACCTCTCGTCTCACACATTTCCTGATGGAATGTCTGCTGCAGACACGAAGCATTGTGTCTTTGTCATTTTGTCACCATCACTTTGCACGTGCATAGCACACGATTATCAAACAATAAGATTCGGTGAGTCTACAGAGCTGCTTCCCCTCCCCCACGACTTCTGTTGTATTAAGGAGGACTGTGTGTGTGCTCAGCCCTGTCTGACTCTTTGTGACCCCATGGACTGTAGCCTGCCAGGCTCCTCTGTCCATAGGATCCTCCAGGCAAGAATACTGGAGTGGGTTGCCATTTCCTTCTCCAGGGATTAAGTAGGATTAGATCTCAAATATTCTGTATGGAACACTTCTTCTGACCCACGTAATATGTAAGTATTTTATATATTACTTGATCATTTGAACAACTCTAGTATTATCACTTCCATTTTAGAATTAGGGAAATCAATCACAGACCACCTGAATAATTTTTCCCATGGCTGCACAGTTGATGCAGATCAGAAATAACACAAAGTTTTTCACCTGAAAGGCTGAATTCTGAAAAATCCCACTATACTATAAACATAAATCAGAATTTTTTGAATTTGAAATGCAAAATTTCTTGCTAGTATCCTTTCAATTATATTGGGAAATTCATTGAAAAGTTTCTTCAAATTGTCAGATTTTTTTTTTTTTTACACAAAAGTGACATTTAAGATCATTGTGTGTATCAAAATTTATCTCTCTCTCCACTAGGCTGCAGCCAAAATAACATACGGTGAAAAATTATTTCTGAGGTTGATAGAAGCCTGTTAGCTACAACCTCTGCTTTCATTTTCTGTCCTTCAAAAAAATCTCCTTGGTATTATTGATTGCTTTTATAAGTCAATAGTAGAATTGTGTACTCAGATATAATATTTATAAAAGTCAAATCACATTAATATACTTTACCTATTAGGGTTCCATCTAAAATTCATTTGATTATTCTATGTGAGCCTGACTTTAAAACATTTATTTCATAAAAGGGTTTTGCTGGTTAAGGAAAAGAAAATGTTAAAAACAAAACCACCAAGATTGAATACATTATGTAAGCAAAGCTAGAATGCTAAGTTTGTGAATGAATAGACTGTTTCTGCATTATTAGCAGCATGCCTGAGATGTTATAAGCACTCAGTCAGTATTTGTGGAATAAAGAAAAGAATGAAATTTCGGTCTTTTAGAATAAAAGAAACCCTCTTTCCTCAAGTTTGAGTAGGATGCTCTAACATCAGAACCCTACTCTAGCACATAGATCTTCATCCTTCATTTTCCATATTTCTTTTGAGAGACACCAGTACCGTCATCATGTTACTTCTGCAACCCCCATGTCATATTGGTGTTGATACAGAACATTTCCCTTAACAATTAGTAATTGCATTCCTATTTCAGCTGTCTTAAAAGTCTTTAAAGTAGAGGATGCATGCATGCATACTAAGTCGCTTCAGCCATGTCTGACTCTTTGCGACCCCCATGGAGTGTAGCCCACCAGGCTTCTCTGTCCATAGGATTCTCCAGGCCAGAATACTGGAGTGGGCTGCCCTTCCCTTCTCCAGGGATTGACGCTGTGTCTGTTATGTCTCCTGCACTGGTATGCAGGTCCTTTACCACTAGTGCCATCTAAGGGTATCTATCTATCTATATGTACATATATATATATTTAAAAAATTCAAACTTTTTTTCTGCTTGTCTTCCAAGCTCCCTTCTTTGGACTCACTGCTCTCACATCTATGTCTGAGGATCAAGTAACAGAATAAGCATCATACTCATGAGAGCAGTCAGAGATGCTCTCCTTCTGGGCTGCCTCCAGGATTCTCATTTCTTGTCTCAGATACTTTTGTAATTAACATCATCAACACCATTGGGGAATAATAACCCATCAGGAGGATTTGCCGTGTCTACAGAGAGGAGCATAGATTCAGGTAACAGGTGGGAACAGGAAAACAATCATCTCAGTGCCACACAGCTAATACCAGGCAGGAAGAAGACATTTCCCAACAAAGTGTTTTGTGTGCGTTCCTGTTGAAATTGCTGGTCTTTCCACCTTGAGAAGATTGACAGTGTAATTCCCAATTTTTAAGAACTCGTCTGTAAAAGTGAGTTCTACGAATTTAATTTTGCATTGGAAGTGCTCACCGTGGTTACAATTAGTGTTTTATTTTAGTTCTTTTTGCAAGAGGCACATTTTGCTTATCTTCCTAACACTCTCCCTGGGAATCATTGTGGAAGTCTTTTGAAGGTGATACCTTTTTCTGAGTCTTATTTCTTTAGTGATACACACTGAAATATTTACAGAGAAGATTATATGCTGTCTGGGATACGTTTAAAAACAGTATGGGGGGAGAAGTGGATAAGAATATAGATGAGACTTTGAGCTAATAATGGTTGAAGCTGAGAGTGATGGATGTACAGGGACTCTTGCTACTTCTGCACATGTTTAAATTTTCCATCACAGAGGAGCTAATGCTGGAAAGCTCTCTCATTAAGTATCAACAGCATTTTCTTCTGTCTCAACATTGACCTCAACATTTCTAACTACTTTTAAGAAGGTATTATATAAAAACACACATATCTAATTCTTGAGAGTTGGTATAGAACCCAGACAGACAAATCTAGAGGTTGTGTATTAGTCTTGGGAATTAGCGTATGTGTGTGCTAAGTTATTTCAGCTGTGTCTGACTCTATGTGACCACATGGACTGTAGACTGCCAGGCTCCTCTGTTCATGGGATTCTGCAGGCAAGAATACTGGAGTGGGTTACTATACACTCCTTCAGGGGATCGTCCCAACCCAGGGATCGAACCTATGGCTCCTGCTTTGGCAGGTGGATTGTTTACCTCTGACCCACTGAGGGAAACCCCCTGAGCTCTAGACTTTACTCCAAGTGATTGTCTTTAGAAACTACAGTCAGCCATTAATAATGTAATTATTTTTATTTTACTGCATCAGCATCTGTCTCCTTCCTTTTTTGCTTGACTCATTAAATAAATCATTATAAAATAAGGGCTAAATGGAAGGGCTGACCACGGATAAAGAGACCACTCATACAGTCTATCTGTGTAGCATAAATGGAAGACAACCAGGCCTTTAATGATTTAATTAATCATAAGTGAATGATGTCATGAACCTCAGTCCATAGTTCATCTGAGCCACAGTCAGCTCCCAGTCAAGACCATCCCATGGAAAAGAAATGCAAAAAAGCAAAATGGATGGGGGAGGCCTTACAAATAGCTGTGAAGAGAAGAGAAGCAAAAAGCAAAGGAGAAAAGGAAAGATATAAGCATCTGAATGCAGAGTTCCAAAGAATAGCAAGAAGAGATAAGAAAGCCTTATTCAGCAATCTATGCAAAGAAATAGAGGAAAACAACAGAATGGGAAAGACTAGAGATCTCTTCAAGAAAATTAGAGAAACCAAGGGAACATATCATGCAAAGATGGGCACAATAACGGACAGAAATGGTATGGACCTAAGAGAAGCAGAAGATATTAAGAAGAGGTGGCAAGAATACATGGAAGAACTGTATAAGAAAGATCCTCACGACCAAGATAATCACGACAGTGTGGTCACTCACCTAGAGCCAGACATCCAGGAATGTGAAGTCAAGTGGGCCTTAGAAAGCATCACTACGAACAAAGCTAGTGGAGGTGATGGAATTTTTGTTGAGCTCTTTCAAATCCTGAAAGATGATGCTGTGAAAGTGCTATACTCAATATGCCAATAAATTTGGAAAACTCAGCAGTGACCACAGGACTGGAAAAGGTCAGTTTTCATTCCAATCTCAAAGAAAGGCAATGCCAAAGAATGCTCAAACTACCACACAATTGCAATCATCTCACAGCCTAGTCAAGTAACGCTCGAAATTCTCCAAGCAAGTCTTCAGCAATACTTGAACCGTGAACTTCCTGATGTTCACGCTGGTTTTAGAAAAGGCAGAGGAACCAGAGATCACAATGCCAACATCCACTGGATCATCAAAAAAGCAAGAGAATTCTAGAAAACCATCTATTTCTGCTTTATTGATGATGCCAAAGCCTTTGACTGTGTGGATCACAATAAACTGTGGAAAATTCTGAAAGAGATGGGAATACCAGACCACCCGACCTGCCTCTTGAGAATCCTATATGCAGGTCAGGAATCAACAGTTAAAACTGGACATGGAACAACAGACTGGTTCCAAATAGGAAAAGGAGTATGTCAAGGCTGTATATTGTCACCCTGCTTATTTAACTTCTATGCAGAGTACATCATGAGAAACGCTGGGCTGGAAGAAGCACAAGCTGGAATGAAGATTGCCGGGAGAAATATCAATAACCTCAGATATGCAGATGACACCACCCTTACAGCAGAAAGTGAAGAGGAACTAAAAAGCCTCTTGGTGAAGGTGAAAGAGGAGAGTGAAAAAGTTGGCTTAAAGCTCAACATTCAGAAAACAAAGATCATGGCATCTGATCCCATCACTTCATGGGAAATAGATGGGGAAACAGTGGAAACAGTGTCAGACTTTATTTTTGGGGGCTCCAAAATCACTGCAGATGGTGATTGCAGCCATGAAATTAAAAGACCCTTACTCCTTGGAAGGAAAGTTATGACCAACCTAGATAGCATATTGAAAAGCAGAGATAGTACTTTGCCAACAAAGGTCCATCTAGTCAAGGCTATGGTTTTTCCTGTGGTCATGTATGGATGTGAGAGTTGGACTGTGAAGAAAGTTGAGCACCAAAGAATTGATGCTTTTGAACTGTGGTGTTGGAGAAGACTCTTGAGAGTCCCATGGACTGCAAGGAGATCCAACCAGTCCATTCTAAAGGAGATCAGTCCTGGGTGTTCATTGGAAGGAATGATGCTAAAGCTGAAACTCCAGTACTTCGGCCAGTTCATGTGAAGAGTTGACTCATGGGAAAAGACTCTGATGCTGGGAGGGATTGCGGGCAGGAGGAGAAGGGGACGACAGAGGATGTGATGGTTGGATGGCATCACTGACTCGATGGGTTTGCGTGAACTCCAGGATTTGGTGATGGACAGGGAGGCCTGGCGTGCTGCAATTCATGGGGTCACAAAGAGTCAGACCGGACTGAGCAACTGAAGTGAACTGATGTGAATGATAATTCTTATGAAATAATGTTATGATCAAACCCCATACCCACTAGAGAGACTCAGAGCACTCAAACAAACCTTGCGTGCACCAGGACCCAGAGACCCCACAGAGACTGAGACAGAACTGTTTGAGTGTTTCCTGCAGAGGTACCGGTCAAGAGTGGACTGCTGCAGGGGCAGGGGCTCTGGGTGCAGCAGACCTGGGTATGGCATAAGCCCTCTTGGAGAAGGTCACCATTAAGCCCACCATTGTGCTGCCAGAACTTATACAGGACTGGAAACAGACTCTTTGAGGGCACAAATGAAATCTTGTGTGCACCAGGACCCAGGAGAAAGGAGCAGTGATCCCACAAGAAACCGACCCAGAGTTGGCCATGAGTGTGCAGGAGTCTCTGGCAGAGACACGGGTCGGCAGTGGCCTGCTGCAGGGTTGGGGACACCGTGCAGCAGTGTGTGCCTGGGACCTTTTGAAGGAGGTCACCTTTATCTTCATTACCTCCACCATCCTTTGGCCTCAGGTCAAATAATAAGGAGAGAACACAGCCCCAACCATCAACAGAAAATTGGATTAAAGATTTACTGAGTATGGCCCCGCCCATCAGAACAAGACCCAGTTTCCTGCTCAGTGAGTCTCTCCCATCAGGAAGCTTCCTTAAGCCTCTTATCCTTCTCCATCAGAAGGCAGACAGAATGAAAACCACAATCACAGAAAACTAACCAATCTGATCACATGGACCACAGCCTTGTCTAACTCAGTGAAACTATGAGCCATGCTTGTAGGGTCACCCAAGACTGGCAGGTCATGGTGGAGAGTTTTGACAAAACGTGGTCTACTGGGGAAGGGAATGGCAAACCACTTCAGTATTCTTGTCTTGAGAACCCCAGGAACAGTATGAGAAGGCAAAAAGATAGGACACTGAAAGGTGAACTCCCCAGGTTGGTGGGTGCCCAATATGCTATGAGAGATCAGTGGAGAAATAACTCCAGAAAGAATGAAGAGATAGAGCAAAAGCAAAAAACAACATCCAGTTGTGGATGTGACTGGTGATAGAAGCAAGGTCCAATACTGTAAAGAGCAATACTGCATAGGAACCTGGAGTGTTAGGTCCGTAAATCAAGGCAAATTGGTAGTGGTCAGAGTGAACATCAACATTCTAGGAATCAACAAACTAAGATGGACTGGAATGGGTTAATTTAACTCAGATGGCCATCATATCTACTACTGTGGGCAGGAATCCCTTAGAAGAAATGGAGCAGCCATCATGGTCAACAAGAGAGTCCAAAATGCAGTACTTGGATGCAATCTCAAAAACGACGGAATGATCTCTGTTTGCTTCCAA
Organism: Capra hircus; assembly: GCF_001704415.2. Classification (NCBI taxonomy): domain Eukaryota; kingdom Metazoa; phylum Chordata; class Mammalia; order Artiodactyla; family Bovidae; genus Capra; species Capra hircus. The sequence goes on along the minus strand of NC_030815.1, from coordinate 4,797,571 downwards.
GGCAAACCATTCAACATCACAGTAATCCCAGTCTATGCCCTGACAAGTAATGCTGAAGAAGCTGAAGCTGAATGGTTCTTTGAAGATCTACAAGACCTTCTGGAACTACCACGTAAAAAAAAAGATGTCCTTTTCATTATAGGGGAGTGGAATGCAAAAGTAGGAAATCAAGAAACATCTGGAGTTACAGGCAAATTTGACCTTGGAGTACAGAATGAATCAGGGCAAAGGCTCATAGAGTTTTGCTAAGAGAACACACTGGTCATAGCAAACACTCTCTTCCAACAATACAAGAGAAGACTCTACACATGTCAATACCAAAATCAGATTGATTATATTATTTGCAGCCGAAGATAGAGAAGCTCTATGCAGTCAGCAAAAGCAAGACTGAGAGCTGACTGTGGCCCAGATCATGAACTCCTCATTGCAAAATTCAGACTTAAATTGAAGAAAGTAGGGAAAACCACTAGACCACTCAGGTATGACCTAAATTGCGTACAGTGGCAGTCACAAATAGACTCAAGGAATTAGATCTGATCGAATGCCTAAGAACTATTAACAGAGGTTCGTGACATTGTACAGGAGGCGGTGATCAAGATCATCCCTAAGAAAAAGAAATGCAAAAAGGCAAAATGGTTGTCTGAGGAGGCCTTACAAATAACTGTGAAAAGAAGAAAAGTGAAAGGCAAAGGAGAGGAGGAAAGATATATCTATTTGAATGCAGAGTTCAAAAGAATAGCAAGGAGAGATAAGAACGCCTTCCTCAGTGATAAATGCAAAGAAAAAGAGAACAACAATAGAATGGGAAAGACTAGAGATCTCTTCAAGAAAATTAGAGATACCAAGGGAACATTTCATGCAAAGATGGGCTCAATAAAGGACAGAAAGGGTATGGACCTAAGAGAAGCAGAAGATATGAAGAAGAGGTAGCAAGAATACACAGAAGAACTGTACAAAAAAGATCTTCAGGACCCAGATAACCACGACAGTGTGATCACTCACCTAGAGCCAGACATCTGGGAATGTGAGGTCAAGTGGGCCTTAGAAAGCATCACTATGAACAAAGCTAGTGGAGGTGATGAAATTCCAGTTGAGCTATTTCAAATCCTAAAAGATGATGCTGTGAAAGTGCTGTACTCAATACGCCAGCAAATTTGGAAAACTCTAGGAATTGAGAGATCTGCGTTCAACTGTTTTCACTTTAATGTTAACATTTTTTCCCTTCTGACTTCTCACATATCAAACGCAATTCCAGTAGCTTAGCTGATCTCACATGGAAGTTTTTTATGAGGTTTCAGGCTAGTAGGGGCCGATAGCGGCCCTTGTCATACTCACAACTGTATTTCGAGCTCCTATGAGAGTGACTGGCATCTGAGAAACTTGAATGCTTCATATATATTATGAATGAGTGAGGTACTAAATTCTTAGAAGACACTCTTCAGGCATCTTACTAGCTTTGTTGTATAATTTGATCCATTCAGAAAACTCATAAAAAGTAGATTTTTTTTTAATGGAGTAAATATACTCCAATTGGAGTATATAAATAGTTGTTTCACAATGTTGTGTTAGCTTCTGCTGTTGACAACAAAGTTGATCAGCCATACATATACAGCCCCTCCTTTGTGGACCTCCCTCCCCACTCCCACACCTTTAGGTCATCACAGAACACCAGGCTACACAGGGTGGTGTATATATTCAATCCCAGTCTCCCAATTCACCCCACCCTCCCTGGGTTTGCACATCCATTTTCTATATCTACACCTCTATTCCTGCCCTGCTGTTAATAACAGGTTCATTCATAACATTTTTCAAGATTCCACATATACACATATTTGTTTTCTCTTTCAGACTGACTTCACTCTGTATGACAGGCTCTATTCTGTCTACCTATGAGACTCACCAAAGATGCTGAACTTCTCAGACCCGACAGAATCTCAGGTTCTGTGCACTCGTTTTCTTAACCAGTAAAAGAACCATAAGAATTGTTTTCATAAACAGCATAAAGAATTGTTGTTAAAATTAAATGAGACAATGTATTTGAATATCTCATTGTAAACTAGGAGCAGCAATTCTCCATGCACACAGTAGGTGTATCTGTTATTCCTAATTATTATACACTGTGCGTGATGCCAGCAACAAGGAAGACGAGAATGAAACCCCGAATCCAGCGCCACCTCTGTAGGTAGTTGCTCCCAGGAAACTCAGCAGGCCCTTCAGGCCTCCAGAATATACTGTGAAGGGTGTAAGATACCCTATATAATACTCTAGGATACTTTCAGGCTTTCAAATGCTGCACATTTCTTCCATTAATTTCGTATTACAAATTCTTACATAAACCAGGTTTTCAGGTTTGAACTCGGAGTTCAGTTTTCCTTTCCATTCTTTCTATTCCAGACTCATGATGTTGTCCACCCTGACCCATTACATCTCTGCTTTGCTAGGAGCTCAGATGGTAAAGCATCTGCCTGTCATGCAGGAGACCTGGGCTCCACGCCGGGTCGGGAAGATCCCCTGGAGGAGGAAATGGCAGCCCACTCCAGTATTCTTGCCTGGAGAATCCCATGGACAGAGGAGCCTGACAGGCTCCTCTATACAGTCTATAGGGTCGCAAAGACCTGGACACAACTGAGTAACTAACACACAGTGCAACCTTACAACCAATAAGATATGCAAACACAAAAGACTTTAGTTCCAATTTCGAATTATGTCCTTTTTAGTTCAACTCCAATAGGCTATTTCTCTCAGAGGCTGCTTCAGTCTTTCTCAGTGGGAAGGCAGAGAGTTTATATATTATTCATCCATTTAAAAACCCTGTGGCAAGCCCCCTATGGAGAGTGTTCAGTAATTGGTCTCCAGATGCTGCTGGTAGGAAGCACTCTAAAAGTCCTTAAACATCCCAGGAACACAATTTCATCTGCTTTGCTGGGTGCGGGTGTCAGAAGCAGTAGCAGCTTGCATACCTACACATTCACCTCTTTCCTTGGGTATGTCATTATTTTGTATCTACTGTAAAGCATGGTTAAATATATATGCAAATGACTAGAATAGCATCTTGCAAAATTGCTAAGTGCTATATTACTTAATGTAAGTACAGGATAACCAATTGTTCCAACCACAAAATCAGCGGACATTAGCAATAAAATGGTCCATGGTTTTAATTTTTTTTTCTGCAAAACATAATCCTGGTTGAGCAAGTACTTAAGAGTACAGAGAAGTTACTCAACACTGAAATAGATATTTACTGTTTGATCACATATTATACTTTAGAGATATAATGCTAGGAATTTTACTGAAATGAACAAAGATGCACAAGTTAATATATAATGAAAGTAGTATTTTCGAAAGTCCTTACTGATAATAAAATAATTCCTGATTCTGGATAAAATGAGACATGAATATGTTTCTTTATTTTGCAAACTCCTATTCATTGCTCTGTCTGTATATGCACATACATACACATTGATGACTATGCAGGTTTAAGGATACGTATATATATGTGTGTGTCCATAAATATGGGGCTTCCCAGGTGGCACTACTAGTAAAGAATGCAGGAGACATAAGATATGTGGGTTCGGTCCCTAAGTTGAGAAGATCCCCTGGAGGAGGTCATGGCAACCCACTCCAGTATTCTTGCCTGGAGAACTCCCATGAACAGAGGAGTCTGGCAGGCTACAGTCCTTAGGGTCACAAAGAGTCAGACACCACTGAGCACATAGCTATCAATACCTATGTTTTAGTGAAGTAAACACACTTACTTCCCTGAAATTCTCCAGTCTGTTTTCCTCAGGTTATGTTTAATACTTATTCTTTCTCTAGGTGTTTGCTAATGCTGTTTCTTTTATATATTTATCTGTTGTGAGTATATTCATATATATACACACATGTTACAAAAATACAATGGTAACTTCTAATGGGCATCAGGAATATTTAGAAGTGCCATCTTGCTGGACTGTGTCCTAAACTTACAATCTTGCCTCTTTCCTTTTATCCACAGAGAACTCCATGTCTCCATTAAGACACCCTTCAGAAGACATTAGATGCCATCCCTTGGCCTCTCAGGTATGGATGCTTACCCACTGTGCTGGCTCTAAAATGCATCTGCAAGTTCTCTGACACCATTTTTCATCAAGGGGTGGGGTTTATGTCCCCTTTCTTGAATCCGAGCCAGGCTGGGACTGCTTAGGAGATGGCGCAATAGAAGAAATGTTAACAAAATAAAGGACATGCACCTTCTTTGTATTTTGGGGACACTTGCCTTTTGATTTCTGAGATGCCAGATGAGATGCCTGACTACCCTGAGCTTGTCAGGTCCTGAAGTTAGGTCCCAGATATAAGCTACACTTATGTGTCCTTAGATGTTTGAACAATGCCGTCAGAGGCATTTGAAGATGCCTTTGAAGATGTTTGAAGATGCCGTCAAAGGCATTCAGTCCCCAGACATCTAGTCACCTCCCACCACCAACTTCCCAAGCAAGTCCCCAGCCATCATGTAGCAGAGAAAAGCCATCCATCCTGACCTGTCAGAATCCCTGATCACAAAACGCACAGGCATAACAAGTTTTGGAGAGACTCATTTTGTTTAGCATAATTAGAACACGGAGTGGTCTTTGTTATAATGAATCTTATCTCTTCTAAGTTTGGGACAAGGGCAAATGAGTGTGACTATTCCTGTGATGTGCTGGTGTGAAAGTCTATTGAGGACAGCCCTAGACTCTCACGTTCTTTCATTCTGGGGTTCCCTCTATGGTCTGAGGTTCCAAGTGTGCATTTTCGTGATAACCTTGAGGACACAGTAATAGTTTGTATCATTATTCAAAAAAGTAAATAAAGATTAGCATTTGGGACTAAGTAGGCAAAGATGATGCCACTTGGCAGCCTTTCTCTGTCTGTTCTCTCTTGCATTCTTCTAATGATTCTATAGTAATACTTAATTCTGCTGAACTCTGGGATGAGGATGTTCCAACTATGTAGGGCTGAGACATGAACCCCTTCCAGGTAACTATTGCCTTACAGATAGTTATTGTCTTTTTCGCATATGATTCTTTGCTTCAATTACCTAATATATGTCTAATACTAAAGTGACCTCTTATGTATCAGGAAATGAGCTATCAAAAAGTGGGTCATCTGCATAGAGAACAAATATTTGGATACCAAGGTGGAGGTGAACTGGAAGAGTGGGATTGACATATATACACTATTGATACTATGTACTGAATAGATTACTAGTGAGTGAACCTACTGTATAGCACAGGTAACACTACTTAATGCTCTATGGAGACCTAACTGGGAAGGAACTCCAAAAAAGAGGGGATATATGTATACGTAGAGCTGATTCATTTTGCTGTATAATAGAAACTAACACAATATTGTAAAGCAATTATCCTCCAATGAAAAGTAATTTAAAAAGCATAAAGAGGCATTCCCTAATGTTTTACCTTCTACAATGTTCTTTGGTATTTATTCTCAAGTTTTATTTCTGAAGCTTCCCTGGTGGCTTATATGGTAAAGCATCTGCCTGCAATGTGGGAGAGCCAGGTTCAGTCCCTGGGTTGGGAAGATTCCCTGGAAAAGGAAATGGCAACCCACTCCAGTACGCTTGCCTGGAAAATCCCATGGAGAGAGGAGCCTGGTAGGCTACAGTCCATGGGGTCACAAAGAGTTGGACACAGTTGAGCGACTTTGCTTTCTTTCTTTTCTTTTTTATTCCATCTGCTACTATACCATCCAAACTATCAGATAGAATAATTCAGGAAAAGAATCTGCCTGCAATGCAGGAAATCAGGGTTCAGTCCCTGGGTCAGAAAGATCCCATGGAGAAGGGGACGGCAAACCCCTGCAGTATTCTTGCCTGGAGAATTATGTGGTCAGAGGAACCTGGTAGGCTACAGTCCATGCGATCACAAAGAGTCGGAAAAGACTGAGCCACTAACATTTTCACTTTTCACTTTCATTATACCTATTTATTCCTGAACTTTTATTTGAAAAATATATACTCACTCCGGACTCAGCTTCTCAAGTATACAACTGGACTTGGTCTGATCATGAATACAGGTGCCAGCCTTGCATTAAATTAGAAATTATACATAATGTTAAACAAATTTATCTTATTTGTAGAAATAAGTGATTTACACAGCTTGCCAGGTTCAGAAAAATTGACATTGGAACATACAGCTTTAGACAGCTTGAAACAAGTCTTTTCTACTCTGGTGGGAGTAGTCTGTTTATCCACAAGCATCTTGAATGTACTGCAAGAAAGTTTGGTCTGTTTTGCTAAATGTTCTGCAAATGATTTTGAGAGGAAAGCTTGGGGCATCTTTTTGTTATGCATAAGTGCGTCTCAGCAGGTCCTCAGGAAGAAAGCAGAAGGCTACTATTAAAGGAAAAATTGTGCATGACAGAGGAAACATGGGGAGGATACATCAGCTATTTTGAATACAAAATCAGTCTAGCAGACAGAAAAAGTGATGAGGGCTTGTCTACCATGTCATCCCAGCAGTGATCTGGGCTGAGACAAGAGGCCATCTAACAGTCTCTTGTAGAATGACATGTCAGCAAGACTGGCATTGTGAACATTTTTATGCCCTGTCCTAGCCTTCTTCTCTAGATAGCATAATTGGAAGAGGTTTTAAAAACATGGAAATTCGAAATTGAGTGATACCAGCGTAACTTTCCCATTTCATATTTTTATTCGAGCATATCTTACCCAGTTTCTCATATGTCAACAATCTAAGAAGCTTAACAAATTAACTGAGGGCCAGCCAGAGACTCTGGCAGTTCTTCCTGCTCATTCACACTCCTTCATCCTAGCTTCCTTTTTTTCCCTTCTTATATAAATCATTTCCTCGTACACTAAGTCTGCACAAATGTAACCAATTGAATCTACATATAAGCCATACTTTCCCTTGCTGCTAGGATCTTTGTCTTTATTCCCTATAAATCAAAGTGAAAAGACGGAAAAAAATTGAGGTATTCAATCTCCTCTACTAAAATCTCCAGAGTACACAACATATCTTTATCACTTACTCTGAGCAGCTAGGATGCTTCCTGGTACTTAATACTTGCCATGAAACAGTTGTTTAACAATTGAAACAGAATTTCTGGTTTCCAGAACAACTATGATTAATTTGTAAAGGGCTCTAATGGATAAAATAGACCATGTGCAAAAACAGATGGGCCATGTGAGCAAAGAGAATGCAATGCTAAGAAAGAATGAAAAAGAAATGCTAAGAATTAAAACACTAGCAGAAACAAAGAATACTTTTGATGGGCTTGTAAGTAGACTAGACATAGCTGAGGAAAGAATCTCTGAACTTAAGGATATATCAATAAAGCCTTACAAAACTGAAAAGCTAAGAGAACAAAAGCTTGAAAGAAAACAATATCCAACTATGAGGCAACTATGAAAGGTATAATATGTTCATAATGGGAATAGAAGAAATAGAAACATAAAAAGGAACAGAAGAAATCTTTGAAACAAGAAAGACTGAAAAGTTTATCCCATTAATAGTATATGTGTGCATGCTCAATTTTGTCCAACTCTTTGAGACTCCATCCACTGTAGCTTGCCAGGCTCCTCTGTCCATGGAATTTCCCAGGCAAGAATATTGGAGGGGATTGCCATTAACTTCTATGGTGGATCTTGCAAATCCAGGGATCAAACCTGTGTCTCTTGAGTAAGACACCAAACCACAGATCCATGAGGCACAGAGAATACCAAGCATATAAAGGCCAACAATATTTACCTAGGCCTTTAACTTTCAAAGAACAGAAAACCAAAGACAGAATATTCTGAAAGAAGCCAGAGGGAGAAAAATATATTGTTTAGAGTCAAAGGTAAAACTTACATCTGACTCCTCCTTAGAAACTTAATGGTCTTCCTTGATGGCTCTGTGGTAAAGAATCTGCCTGCAATGTGGGAGACCAGGGTTCAATCCCTGGGTCGGGAAGATCCCCTGGAGAAGGGAACGGCAACTCACTCCAGTTTTCTTGCCTGGAGAATCCCACGTTCAGAGGTACCTGGCGGGCTACAGTTTATGGGGTCATGAAGAGTCGGACATGACTGAATGACTAACACTTTCACTAGAAAATAAACAAGCGAAAAGAGAGTACAGTGGGATATTTAATTTGTTGTGAGGAAAAAACTCACCAAACTGGAAATCTGTAAAATTACCCTTCAAAAATGAAGAAGAAATAGAAATAGAAATTTTTTCCTGGTGCATGGGGATGACCCAGAGAGATGTTGTGGGGAGGGAGGTGGGAGGGGGGTTCATGTTTGGGAACGCATGTAAGAATTAAAGATTTTAAAATTTAAAAAAAGAAAAAAAAAATATTGAGGAAATGGGTTGCCAGTAGACCTGCCTTGTGAGATATGTCAAAAGGAGATTAAAGAAAGTGAAAGTGTTAAACACTCAGTTGTGTCTGACTCTTTGTGGACCCCCAGGGACTGGGGCCCACCAGGCTCCTCTGTCCATGGGATTCTCCAGACAAGAATACTGGAGTGGGTTGCCATTGCCTTTTCCAGGGGATTGTCCCAACTCAAGGATTAAACCCAGGTCTCCTGCACTGCAGGTGGATCCTCTACCACTGAGCCACCTGGGAAGCCCCTAATGTGAGCACGTTGGTGGCATGAGACGCTCCCTTGGTCTCTCCTCTTCCATCCATCTACAACCAACAAAACAGCCACAGCTTGACAGAGGTGCCTCTGTGCAGTGTGCCTGGACACCAGAGATTGCATGCATCTGTAGGTGTAAATGTGAGGGGACTGGAACCCCTAGAGGAGTCAGAGCTGGGGGAACAGTGGGGGCAGGGCCTGTGATGCCAGAGCTGCTGAGCCACAGCCCAGAGAACCCAGGAGCATCAGAAGACTCTGCCCACATGGCTCAGGTGCCCTGGCTGCCACCGTGACCACAGCCACTAGCAGCGGCTGCAGATCCTGTGGCCCCAGCCTGCGAGGCTCCTCTGTCCATGGGACTTCCCAGGCAAGAACACTGGAGTGGGTTGCTATTCCCTTCTCCAGGGGACTTTCTTGACCCAGGGATTGAACCAGGTCTCCTGCATTGCAGGCAGATTCTTTACCATCTGAATCACAGGGAAGCCCTCTGGCTACAGAGGTGCCCACAAATCCAGCTTCCTGCCCTCAATGGCAGTGACTACAAATATGATGATCCCAGATATGGCAGAGGTACCTGGGATCCTGGCCCCTCTTCAACCTCCTCCTCTACCAGCTACTGTGGAGACTGAGAACCAGGAGACCCCAGACGCAGCAGAACTGCCCACAATCCAGGTAGCAATGGCAGCAACAGCAAGGCACCAGCTACCCCAAGAGGCACAGGCGATGGAAACAAGGGCACAGGGCACCATCTCTCACAGAGATGGTAGAGGGTAGCAAGTACAGACTCGAATATAACCACAGGCAACTCACATAGTAGATTTCCTGGTTGCTCCAATGGTAAAGGTAAGGAATCTGGCAGCGATGAAGGAGACCCCGGTTGGATTCCTGAGTCTGGATGATCCCCTGGAGGAGGGCATGGCAACCCACTCCAGTATTTCTGCCTGGAGAATCACATCGACAAGGAGTCTGGCAGGCCATAGTCCATCAGCTGCAAAGAGTCGGACGCAACTGAGCAACTAACACTTTGGGGCTTCCCAGGTGGCATCAGTGATAAAGAACCCATCTACCAATGCAGGGGACATAAGAGCATGGGTTCAAACCCTGGGTTGGGAAGATTCACTTGGAGGAGGGCATGGCAACCCACTCCAATATTCTTGCCTGGAGAACTCCCATGAACAGAGGAGCTTGGCAGGCTACCGTCCATAGGTCACAAAGAATCAGACATGACTGAAGCAACTTAGCATGCATGCTACCCACATAAGTGCAAACAGAAGCTTGTTCCATAATGGCCCCCAAGGAAAACAAAAGAATCACCTCTAATTACTAACCTGTTGAATCATTTTGAGTAGGTAAAAAAAGCTTCACCTAAAGGGGAAAGATATTTGCTACTTCACATGTTCTGGCAAAGGAATAACTGATCAAATACTATTTAGAAAACATGGTAACACAGATTAACAAAATGACCGTTCTCCATAAACCAAACTTACAGTCACAGAGTACTGCAATCAATCGAACTGATAGAGAATTCAAGATAGCTGTTATGAAGAAACTCATGACCTGTACAGAAACACAGGAAGGAAGTTCAGTGAGTTCAGAACTAAAAAATAAGAGAAGAAATATTTTACCAAGGAGACTGGAAATCTGAAAAAGAAACTAATTCTGGAGCTGAAGAACTCAATAAATGAGATGAGGACCACAATAGGGAGAGCACTGGACACAGAACAGACCATGTGGAAGAGAGAATTAGTGAGCCTGAAGATGGAAATCTAGACATGATATGTTAAAATGAGGAAATTCTATGAGCTATTGGGTTCTTTTAGGAAGGGCAATGTTAAGGTAATGGGAATATCAGAGAAGGAACAGAGAAGGGAACAGGAAGTTTATTGAAACTTCCTGTTAAGAAATTCCCAAACATGAGGTAGGAACTAGATATTCAAGTCCATGAAGCTAAAGAATACTAAATGTGGTGGTGGTGTTCAGTTGCTAAGTTGTGTCCGACTCTTTGTGACCCCATGGGCTGCAGCACGCAAAGCTTCCCTGTCCTCCACTATCTCCCAGAATTTGCTCAATACTTCACTACAAAAAGATGTAATACAAAAAGATGTTCTCCAAGACAAATGCAAAAAGATGTTCTCTATGACACTGTATATTAAAACTGTCAAAGGCAGCCAGGAAAAAATGGGTGGTAACCCATAAAGTTACCCTCATTAGACTCTCGGGAGATTGTTCAGCAGAAACTAAAGCCAGGAGATAGTGGAATGGCATGATCAAAATAGTAAAAGATGACAACTGTCAAGCAAGAATACTTTATACAGAAAAGTTCTCATTCATGCGTGAAGGATAAATAAAGGCTTTCTCAGACAAAGAGAAACTGAGCAAGTTTCTAGGCCAATCAACTCTAGGCCTGTCTTACAAGAAATGTTAAAACGATGTCTTCCACCTGAAATGAAAAGACCTAAGTACACAAAACTCTGGGTAAGGTGATAAATGGGCATATGGAATCAGAACAATGCAACTCTGTATCAGAATAAATTGTTAAACAACTACAGACTAAAGGTTAAAGGAATTAAAGCAGTAAAAATAACTATAGCTACTTCAATTTAGTAAGGAATAATTTGAGAAAACAAAAGGGATAATTTGAGAAAACAAAAATCAAAAGGGGAAGAGAAAAAACAGAATCCATATAGGTAAATGAAGATAAAATGGTCCCTTTTCTGCTGTTAGCATTAGCATCTTATTTATGAGACATTTTATACAAACCTCATGGTAACCACAAATCTAGAGCATAGACCCAAAACATAAAGAGGAGACTGAAAAAAAAAAAATCATAAAAATCCCAAACTAAAATGGTAGATAAAAACACAAGGAAATGAAAATAGACATATACAGCAACCAGAAAACAAAAGATAAAAAGACAGTATAAGGTCCTCATTTATTAGTGATCACCCTAAATGCAAATACAGAATGAATAAACCAAAAGATAGAATAGCTGGATGGATTAAAAAACAAACCTAACTATATGTTGCTTACAGGAGACTCATTATAGCTCTAAAGACAAACACAGGCTCAAAGTGAAGGAGTAGAGGAAAATTCTCCAACAAAATAGCAGTCAGAGAAAGTGTATATAAACGTACTCATCAGACAAGGTAGACTTCAAGCTAAAAAAGGTAACAAAAGAGAAAGATTGACAGTATATAGTGTTAAAGGGGTTAATTCATCAAGAAGACATAGCAGTTATTAATATATAGCACCTAACAGAGGAGAATCAAAATATAAAAAGTAATTATTAGCAGTCCTAAAGGGAGAAATTTGATAACAACACCTTAATAGTAGGGAATGTTAATACTCTACTCATGTCCTTATGTCAATGGATAGATCTTCTAGACAGAAAGTCAATGAGGAAACAGTGTACTTGAATGAAACATTAGACAAGATGGACAGAATAGATTTATACAGAATATTCCATCCAGATGAAGCAGAATACAGATTCTTCTCAAGTGCACATGAAACTTTCTCAAGGACAGACCATATGCTGGGACACAAAATAAGTCTCAGTTAAATTTTAAAAGACTGGAATCATATCAAGTATCTTTTGCAATCATGATGATGTGAAACTGGAAATCAACTACAAGTTAAAAGCTGGGAAAATCACAGATAGATGGTGACTAAACAACATGCTATTGAAAATCTACTGGGTGATGAAAAAATACCTTAAGACAGATGAAAATGAAACACGCTGAGATCTGTGGAATGCTGCAAAAGCAGTACTACAGGGAAGTTCACAGAAACACAGGCTCACCGCAAGCACAAGAAGAAGTCTCAAGTGACCAACTTAACCCCGCACCAAAAACATCTAGGAAAGTACAAATAAAGTCTAAAGCCAGTGCTGCTGCTGCTGCCAAGTCGCTTCAGTCGTGTCCAACTCTGTGCGATCCCATAGACAGCAGCCCACCAGGCCCCTCTGTCCCTAGGATTCTCCAGTCAAGAACACTGGAGTGGGTTGCTATTTCCTTCTCCAATGCATGAAGTCCAGTAGAAGGAGGGAAATAATTAAAAATGTAATGTAAATAAATGAAATAGAGACTTAAAGATAACAGGAAAAATCAAACTAAGAACTGGTTGTTTGGAAAGATAAAACTGGTAAGACATTAGTCAATTCATCAAGAAAAAAAAAAGAGTGCTTAGATAAATAAATCAGAAATGAAAGAGAAGAAATTACAACCAATCACAGAAACACAAAGAAGGTTATAAGAGAATACTATGGATAGCTATATGTCAACAGGATATATAACCTAGAAGAAATGCATAAATTCTTACAATCATAAAACATTCCAAGACTGAATTATACAGATAGTGAAGGACAGAGGAGCCTGGTGTGCTGCAGTCCATGGGGTTGCAAAGAGTCAACATGACTTAGTGACTAAACAACATCAAAAAGACTGAATTATGAATAGAGAATCTGAATAGACTGATCACAATAAAGGAAGTTGAACCAGTAAACAAAACCCTCCCACCAAATAAAACTCTAAGACTACATGGCTTCATGGGTGAATTCTACCAGACACTCAAAGGCGACATAAAACATCCTTTACACAGTCTTGAAGAGGAGGGGGAAACACTTCCTCACTCATTCTATGAGGCCAATGTTACTCTGATATCAAAACCAGACTGGGACAACACACACACACGCTTACTGGACAGTATCTTTATGGACACAGATGCCAGAATCCTTGCTAAAATATTATTAATAGTAAACTAGATATAACTACACATTTAAAAAATCATATACCAAGATCAAGTGGGGTTTATTCCAGGAATTCAAGATAGATATTCAATATCTGCAAATAAATCAACATGATACATAACATGAAGAAAATGAAAGATAAAATCATAACATCATCTCAACATCTGCAGAGAAATCATTTGACAAGATTCAACCCCATTTATGATAAAAACACAATAAAATGGATATAGAAGGAATGTACCTCAACATAGTAAAGGCCACACATGACAAATCCACAGACAGTATCACACTCAGTGGTGAAAACTGAAAGCTATCCCCTAAGACAGGGACCAGATAAAGACGCCAACTCTTGCCATTTCTGTTCAGCATAGTATTGGAATGCCTAGTTACAGCAATCAGATAAGAAAGAAATATAAAGTATAAAGACATCCACATTAGAAGGGAAGTAAAACTGTCACTTTTGCAGATAACATGATTTTCTATATAGAAAACCCTAAAGACTTCACCAAAAAACCCTTTAGAACTAATAAACTAAATAATTAGAATAAATAAATACAATAAAGTTGCAGAACACAATCAATATATAAAACTTGGTTGCATTTCTATACACTAACAATGAACTAGTAAGAGAAAATTTTAAAAAGTCCCTTTTACAACTGCAAAAAAAAAAAAAACCCTAAGAATAAATATAGCCAAGGAAATAAAAGAAAAGAACACTAAAAAAAGCATGACATTGTTGAAAGAAATTGATGATAAAGAAATGGAAAGATAGTTCATGTTACTGGATTAGAAGAATTAATATTGTTAAAATGTCTATATTATCTAAAACAAGTTACAGATTCGATGCAATTCCTATCAAAATACCAATGGTATTTCTTCACAGAAATAGAACAAAAGCGTCCTTAAACTTATATAGAACCATGAAAGAAAGTGAAAGTGAAGTCACGCAGTCCTGTCCGACTCTTTGCAACCGTGGACTGTTGCCCACCAAGCTCCTCCATCCATGGGATCCTCCAGGCAAGAATACTGGAGTGGGTTGCCATTTTCTTCTCCAGGGGATCTTCCCAACCCAGGGATCGAACCCAGGTCTCCCACATTGCAGGCAGATGCTTTAACCTCTGCACAAAAGACCCCAATTATCCCAAGCCATCCTGAGAAAAAAGAACAAAACTGGCATTATCAAACTCCCATATTTCAAACTATTCTAATTATACTACAGAGTTTTAGTAAAGCAGCATCGTATTGGCAGAAAAAGACACAGATAATTGGAGAAGAATTGATAGCCTAGAAAGAAACCCTCACACAGGGGCTATTAATTTATGACAAAGGAGCAAAGAACATGCAATGGAGAAAGGCTAGTCTCTTCAATAAATGATTCTGGGAAAACTCAATAGCCACACGAAAGAAACTATATATAGTTTATGTATATGTAAACATAGTACATGTATATGTGTGTGTGTATATATATATATATATAATATGTATATATCAAGAAATGAGAAATGTGGAAAACAGGGAATAGTCTTACTCTGTTGGTGGAAATGTAAACTGGTGCACATTATGGTACTCAAAATTTAAGACTAGAACTACCATATGATCCAGCTATTCCACTTTTGGGTAATTATCAAAAGAACACAAAAACACTAACCCAAAAAGCTATGTGAACCGGTATGTTCATCACACAGTGGTAGAGAAAGAATGAAGGAGGAATGATGGAGTGACTTAGCTCTACACGTGCATGAGGCATGCACACACATACAGGTTACTAGTCAGTCATGAAAACAGATGAAGTCCTGCCATCTTTGAAAACATGGGTGGACCTTGAGGGTATGATAGTAAATGAAATAAGTTAAACAGAAAAAAAAAAAAAAACCAACATGTGATTTCACTCATATGTGAACTATTAAAAAAATAACAAAACAAATGAACATCCCAAACCAAACCAAAAAGAAAACAGATAATACCACATAACACATAACAGATAATACCGCATAACACAGAGAACAGAGTAGCGGTTACCTGAAGGGGAGAGCTGGGGAAGAGCAGATTAGTAAAAGTGGTCAACTGTATGATGATGGGTGGAAAGTAAACTTCTGATGGTGTACACACTGCAGTGTTTACAGAAGCCAGTGTGTGATGGACACTTGAAACGGATGTTATAAATCAGTGTTACCTCAATAAAAGATATGTACAGAGAAAAATGCTTTAGAGGATTCTTCAGAGAATGTAATATAGAAGTTTGGATCTACATAAAGAAAGGAAGGAGGAATAACTGAAGCTAAAATAAAAACTTTTACATTTTCTTATTAATTGATTTAACAGATAACTATTTACAGTAATAACAGTGTCATATATTTGATTGTGTATGCTTATGTATTATATAAAAGTACTTGTGTGTATGAATACATATATATATGTATACATATGCTTATATATATAAGCGAAATGAATGACATCAGTGATACAAAGGACAATAGGGAGGAATTAAGATTATTTTCTTTTTATAAGGTACTCACACAACCCCTGAAGTAGTATAGTGTTATTTGAAATTGAACTTCATTTAACTGTAAATGAATATTGGGAACTCTAGGGCAAACACGAACAAAAGTTACAAAAAAAAAAAAAAAAGACTAAAGTGTTAAGACAGCAGTGAACATGGATTCGTATAAAATGCTTAATTAAAATAACAAAAGTCCAAAAGAGCAGAAGACAAAAACAGGGAAAAAGAGCAAGGTCAATAAATAGAAGAGAGTAATATATAATATTTACTCAACTATATTAGTAATTACTCTGAATGTCAATGATCTAAATATTTCAATTAGAAGACAGAGATTGTCAGAGTGAATCAAGAAAAAAGAACAATTATATGCGGACTAAAAAAGAAACACACTTTAAATGTAAAGACACACATAGATAAAAAGTAAATGGATGGAGAAAATGGCACCATACTAACACTTGCTATAAAAGCAGCAAGAGCTGTACTAATTTCAGAAAGAGCAGACTTCAAACTAGGTAAGGTTATCAGAGAAGAAAAGAGCTTTCTGTAATGATAAAGGGGTCAAGTATCCAAGATGATATCAAAATCTCAACTGCATCTGTGCCCAAAAAGTGTCTGTTTGAGGCAAATGTAAAAGAACTTCAGCAAGAAATATGATTCCACTGGTGTCATTGAAGATGTCAGCACCCCTCCATCAGAAAACAGAAATTCCAGCAGCAGAATTTCAGTAAGGACATAGCTAACTCAACAGCACCATCAGTCGACTGGGTATGATTGCCATCCGTAGACTGCTTCATCCAACCACAGCAGAACACACATGGAACATTCACTAAGATAGAACAGATTCTGGGTGATAAAACACACTTTAACAGGTTTAAAACAATAGAGATTATTTAATGTCTCCTGTCAGACCATAGTGGAATGAAACTACAAAGTCATTAACAGAAAGATACCTGCTGCTGCTGCTGCTGCTGCTAAGTTGCTTCAGTCGTGTCCAACTTTGTGTGACCCCATAGACAGCAGCCCACCAGGCTCCTCTGTCCCTGGGATTCCCCAGGCAAGAATACTGGAGTGGGTTGCCATTTCCTTCTCCAATGCATGAAAGTGAAAAGTGAAAGTGAAGTCAATCAGTTGTGCCCGACTCTTAGAGACCCCATGGACTGCAGCCTACCAGGCTCCTTCATCCATAGGATTTTCCAGGCAAGAGTACTGGAGTGGGTTGCCATTGCCTTCTCCGGAAAGATACCTGAGAAATCCCCAAATGGAAAAGATTAGGCAACATGCTTCTAAATAACACACCAGTCCAAAAGAAATCCCAAGAGAAATTAAAAGATATTTTGAACTAACTCAAATTGAAAATGTAACTTATGAAAATTTGTGGGATACAGCAAAAGCAGTGCTTGTTGGGAAATTTACAGCATTGAAAGCATGTATCAGAAAAGAAAAAATAATTAAAAATCAATCATTTATGTGTACCTTAGGAAACTGGAAAAATAAGAGCAAATTAAATACAGAGTAATCAGAAGAAGAGAAACAATAATTAGAGTAGAAAAAAAGACAAATTACTAATATTAGAAATGAAAGAAGGGACATTTTTCATAGATCCTATGCATAATAAAGGGATAATATAAGCAACTGTATTCTCACACATTTGTTAATGTAGATGAAAGGACCATTTCCTTGAAAGTCATAATTTTCCAAAATGTAAAGAAGAAATAGACAATAGACTTATCTTCATCAAATAAATTTAATAAATAATGTCCTTCCAAAACAGAATGTACCAGGTCCACATGGGTTCACTATGAATTCTATCAAACATTTAAGGGAGAAATTTTAACATTTCTCCATAATCTCAGAGGCTAGAAACAGCTGTAATAATTCCTTATATTTCCAGAATATCGAAACTAGACAAAGATGTTACAAGAAAACTAGAGATCAATATATCTCTCATGTATATCAATAAAGAATCTTCAACAAAATATTAGCAAATCAAATCAAAAACAATTTATAAAAAGAATTATACCCTATGACCATGTGGGATTTGTTCCAGGTATGCAAGACTTTAGTTTCAATATTTGAAAATAAATTAATGTAATCCATCACATGAACAGACTAAAATAGAAAAATCACGTGATCATATGAATAGCTGCATAAAAAAGTACAAGACAAAATCCAATATCCATTTATGATAAAAACTCTTAGTACACTAGGACTCGAGGGGGAACTCCTTCAACTTGATAAAGAATATTTGCAATAAACCTACAGCTAATATAGTACTTAACTGTGTGAAACTAAAATCTTTCCTACTAAGATCACATAAAAGGGAAAGATGTCCCCTTTCACCACTCCTTTTCAATATCCTACTGGAAGTTCTAGATAATGCAGTAAGACTAAAAAAATAGGAAATATTGGGCAGGAAAATAATCATGATTTTGTTCATAAATGAAGTGATAATTGTCCATATAGAAAATATGAAAGATTAACAAAAGAACCCAAGGAACTGATAAGCAATTACAGGAAGGTTGCAGAATATGTTAATATACAAAAGTCAATCATTTTCCTATGTACCTGAAATGAACGCATGGAATTTAAACTTAAAAGCACAATACTTGTTATATTAGCATCATCCAAAACATTTAGGTATAAATTTAATAAAATGTAGAAATCTACATGAGATAAGCTATGAAATTGATGAATGAAATCAAAGATGAACTAAATGAGACATTCCGTGTTCCTAGACAGGAAGCGTCCAAGTGTTGAGATGACAGTTCTTCCCAAGATTATCTACAGATTCACGTAAGTATCAGTAAAAATTCCAGCTAATTATTTTGTTGATATCAACAAAATGATTTTAAAGTTTACCTAGAGAGGCAAAAGACCCAAAGCAGCTAACTCAATATTAAAGAAGAATAAAATTGTAGAACTGATACAAACTGACTTCAAGACTTACCATAAAGCTATAGTAATTAAATCAGTACGGTATTGGTGAAAGAACTGACAAATAGGTCAATAGAATAGAAAGCTCCCAAATAGACTCCCATAAATGTAGTCAATTAATCTTGATGAAGAAGCAAAAATAATGCAGTGGACAAAGACAGTCTTTTCAACAAATGGTGCTGGAACAACTAGACAACCACATACAGAAGAAATGAATCCAGACAGATACCTTGCTTCCTTCACAAAAATTAACTCAAAATGCATCATAGACCTAGATGTAAAAAGTAAAACTAAAAAACTCATAGATTATAATATCACAGAAAACCTAGATGATCTTGTGTGTGTTAACAACTTATTAGACACAAGACCAAAGTCCCGATCCTGTAGAGAAATAATTGATAAGCTAGATGTCATTAACAGAGAAGGCAATGGCAACCCACTCCAGTACTTTTGCCTGGAAAATCCCATGGACAGAGGAGCCTGGTAGGCTGCAGTCCATGGGGTTGCAAAGATTGGACAGGACAGAAGCGACTTATCAGGAGCAGCAGATGTCATTAAAAGTAAAACCTCTTCTATTTTAATGACAATATCAAGAAAATGAGAAGACAAGACATAGGCTTGGAGACAATATTTGCAAAAGACATATGTCATAAAAGACTATTATCTGAAGTATATGGAGAATGCTTAAAACTTGAGAGTAAGAAAATAAACAACCCAATTTAAAAAATGATGTAAAGACATGAACTGACACTTCAGCAAAGAAGATAGCGATGGGAAATAAGAATATGAAAAGAAGCTCCACATCATATATCATCAGAGAAATGCAAATTTAGAAAACAATGGGATACCACTACATATTCTCAGAATCAAATTCAGAATACTAACCAAATTTCAGAATACTGATAACACCAAATGCTTGTGAGGATGTGGAACAACCAGAATTATCATACGGTGCACGTGGAAATGCTAATGCTACAGCTACTAGGAAGACAGTTTGGTAGTTTCTTAAACAATTAAACATACTCTTACCATAAAACCCAGTAATCCTACTTCTCTTTGGTATTTACCCAAAGGAGCTGAAAACTTATGTCCATGCTGCACAAAGGTGTCTACAGAAGCTTTATTCGAAATTGTCAAAACTTGAAAGCAGCCAAGATGTCCTTCAATAGGTAGATACTGTAATACACCCAGAAATGCAATATTATACAGCACTTCTGTCAAGCCATGAAGTGACATAGAGGAAGCTTTGGTGCATATTACTCAGTGAACATAGCCAATATTAATAGGTTATATACTATATGATTCCAACTATATGACATTCTTGAAGAGGTGAAACTATGTAGGCAGTAAAAAGACCAGCGGTGGCCAGGGGCTGGTATGAGGGTATGAGGTGGGAAGGGATGAATTAGCAGAACACAGAATTTTTAGGGTGGTGAAATTATGCCATAATGATTATATGTCACTATGTTGCTGTCTAGTCTTACTAAGTTGTGTTTGACCCTTTTTAAACCCCATGGACTATAGCCTGCCAGGCTCGTCTGTCCACAGGATTTCCCAGGCAAGAATACTGGAGCAGGTTGCCATGTCTTCCTCCAGGGGATCTTCTTGGATTAGTGATCAAACCCACGTCACTTGCATTGGCAGGCAGATTCTTTACCACTGTGCCAAAGAATTGATGCTTTTGAACTGTGGTGTTGGAGAAGACTCTTGAGAGCCCCTTGGACTGCAAGGAGATCCAACCAGTCCATCCTAAAGGAAATCAGTCCTGAATATTCATTGGAAGGACTGAGGGTGAAGCTGAAACTCTGATACTCTGGCCACCTGATGTGAAGAGCTGACTCACTGGAAAAGACCCTGATCTGGGAAAGACTGAAGGCAGGAGGAGAAGGGGACAACAGAGGATGAGATGCTTAGATGGCATCACCAACTCAATGGACATGAGTTTGAAGTTTGAGCAAGTTCTGGGAGTTGGTGATGGACAGGGAAGCCTGGCGTGCTGCAGTCCATGCGGTTGCAAACAGTCAGACATGACTGAGCAACTGAACTGGCTGGCTGACCAGGGGAAGGCTGTATGTTACTATCAGTTCAGTTCAGTTCAGTTCAGTCACTCAGTCGTGTCCGACTCTTTGCGACTCCATGAATCACAGCACGCCAGGCCTCCCTGTTCATCACCAACTCCTGGAGTTCACTCAGACTCACGTCCATCGAGTCAGTGACACCATCCAGCCATCTCATCCTCTGTCATCCCCTTCTCCTCCTGCCCCCAATCCCTCCCAGCATCAGAGTCTTTTCCAATGAGTCAACTCTTCCCACGAGGTGGCCGAAGTACTGGAGTTTCAGCTTTAGCATCATTCCTTCCAAAGAAATCCCAGGGCTGATCTCCTTCAGAATGGACTGGTTGTCCAAGGGACTCTCAAGAGTCTTCTCCAACACTACAGTTCAAAAGCATCAATTCTTCGGCGCTCAGCCTTCTTCACAGTCCAACTCTCACATCCATACATGACCACCAGAAAAACCATGGCCTTGACCAGATGGACCTTAGTTGGCAAAGTAATGTCTCTGCTTTTGAATATACTATCTAGGTTGGTGATAACTTTCCTTCCAAGGAGTAAGCGTCTTTTAATTTCATGGCTGCAATCACCATCTGCAGTGATTTTGGAGCACCCCAAAATAAAATCTGACACTGTTTCCACGGTTTCCCCATCTATTTCCCATGAAGTGATGGGACCGGATGCCATGATCTTCTTTTTCTGAATGCTGAGCTTTAAGCCAACTTTTTTGCTCTCCTCTTTCACTTTCATCAAGAGGCTTTTTAGCTCCTCTTCACTTTCTGCCATAAGGGTGGTGTCATCTGCATATCTGAGGTTATTGATATTTCTCCCGGCTATCTTGATTCCAGCTTGTGTTTCTTCCAGTCCAGTGTTTCTCATGATGCATTCTGCATATAAGTTAAATAAGCAGGGTGACAATATACAGCCTTAATGTACTCCTTTTCCTATTTGGAACCAGTCTGTTGTTCCATGTCCAGTTCTAACTGTTGCTTCCTGACCTGCATACAAATTTCTCATGAGGCAGGTCAGGTGGTCTGGTATTCCCATCTCTTTCAGAATTTTCCACAGTTTATTGTGATCCACACAGTCAAAGGCTTTGGCATAGTCAATAAAGCAGAAATAGATGTTTTTCTGGAACTCTCTTGCTTTTTCCATGATCCAGCAGATGTTGGCAACTTGATCTCTGGTTCCTCTGCCTTTCCTAAAACCAGCTTGAACATCTGGAAGTTCATGGTTCATGTATTGCTGAAGCTACACATGTGTCCTGGTTCATGTATTGCTGAAGCTATACATTTGTCGAAATTCAAAGAATACACAAAGCAAGATGAACCCTAAGTTAACATATGGACTCTGGGTGATTACAACATGTGCCTGTAGGTTCATCAACTGTGACAAATGTACCACTGCCTGCAGATGTTGAAATGGAAGAGGCTATGCACTGGTGGAGTAGGGATATATGGGAAATCTATGTATGTTCCTTTCAATTAATTTTGCTTCAAACCTTAAACTACTCTAAAAAATAAATTCAGTTTAAAGTGGAAATAATTTTAATCTATGATAAATATAAGATAGAGCTTTAATGGACCTTCCATGGATCATCTTCCATGCTTCTATGATATGGATAATTTCTGTTATTATCCCCTTGTTGCAAAATAGACAGTCTAGAACAGTGCTTCAGTGAGCACTCCTTTACTGCTCAGAAACACTACTTTTACTGCATAAAAACTTCAGAAGCAATTCTGACATGAAAGTAAATTGTAGCTGTATACAGTTTAAAAGTATAAAGGAAAGAGAATGCTTGTACTCAACAATGATGACCCAGCACACACTGATTTTTTCAGGTCTCTTCTTGCAGTACATATCTTAACTTGAATGTCAATTCATTCATAGCAGGAGGATGGTTATAAGAAGGTTGGGGGGTAAATTTTTACACATATATTGTGTACTCAATATTTGATTAATTAATTTAAATCTAATTTGCAATGGAGTTGTCATTCCCTTGATAAATCTGAATACATCAGTACTCTAACACTTTCTTGATCAAAGATATGTTACCCTGAGATAGCACACACCTACGTACATGTGTACATACTTCTGGTATGTGTTTTCTCCCCCTATCCTATTACTATATTTAAAAAATACTGATTCTGAATCAAAAGGTTGAGTTTTGGTTTCTCACTCATAATCTGAAAATCACTATACTAGATAAATGAAAACCCACTTCAGTATTCTGTCTGGGAAATGCCATGGACAGAGAAAGTCTGGTGGGCTGCAGCCTATGAGGTTGCAAAAAAGAGTTGGATAGGGCTTAGTGACTAAACAGCAACAGGTACTCTACAATATTGTCATTGGTACTAGGACACTTATTTGGAAAACTATCTATCCTCATAAATAAAAACACTGATGCAATAGAATCAATTCCATAATATGTCTTTCCTAATTATACCATTTTCACATTAAAAATGCAGATCCTTTTAAAAATAACACCACTTAATTTTAAAGATAAATTCATTAATAAAACATAACTCTGAAAACCACATATATACCAACACAATTTTTAACGTTTATTTCATTAAAGTATAGTTGATTTACAATGTTAATTTCTACTGTATAGCAAAGTGATTCAGTTATATATATATAAATACACATATATACATATTATTTTTCATATTCTTTTCTATTATGGTTTATTATAAGATATTGAATATAGTTCCCTGTGCTATACAGTAGGACCTTATTGTTTATCCATCTTATATATAATAATTTGCCTGTGCTAATCCCAAACTCACAATCCATTTCTTTCCCACCCCACCAACCACCCCCCACCTTTTAAAATTTATTTATTTATTTTAACTGAAGGACAGTCACTTCACAACACTGTGGAGGCCCCTACCACACAGTGACATGAATCAGCCATGGGTGCACATGTACCCACCGATCCTGAACCCCCTTCCTACCTCCCACCCCACCCCATCCCTCTGGGTTGTCCCAGAGCACTGGCTTTGAGTGCCCTGTTTCATGCATTGAACTTGCACTGGTCATCTATTTTACATATGGTAACATACACGTTACAATGCTATTCTCTTATGTCATCCCACCCTCGTCTTCTCCCACATAGTCCAATAGTCTGTTCTTTACATCTGTGTCTCTTTTGCTGTCTTGCATATAGGATCATTGTTACCATCTTTCTAAATTCCATATATATGCATTAATATACTGTATTGGTGTTTCTCTTTCTGACTTACTTCACTCTGTATAAGAGGCTCCAGGTTCATCCACGTTGTTAGAACTGACTTAAATGCATTCCTTTATATAGCTGAGTAATATTCCATTGTGTATATGTAGCACAATGTCCTTGTCCATTCATCTGCTGATAGACATATAGGTTGCTTCCATGTCCTAGCTATTGTAAACAGTGCTGCAATGAACATTTAGGTACATGTACCTCTTTCAATTTTCGTTTCCTTTGTGTGTATGCCCAGCAGTGGGATTGCTGGGTCATATGGCAGTTCTATTTCCATTTTTTTAAGGACTCTCCACACTCTTCTCCATAGTGGCTGTACCAGTTTGCATTCCCACCAACAGTGTAAGAGGGTTCCCTTTTCCCACACCCTCTCCAGCATTTACTGTTTGTAGACTTTTTGATGGCAACCGTTCTGACCAGTGTGAGATGATACCTCATTGTGGTTTTGATTTGCAGTTCTCTAATAATGAGTGATTACCAACAATTTCTACCTGACACAAGTGCATAGAAAAATTTTGCTGTGAAGCAAAATTATACTTTTCCTCCAAAACAGCATTATATTGAGTTACATTTATAATTCTGTCCCTAGCTAAAAATGTCCTCAGATTAACAAGTTGAGCTTCTGTTTTATTCTGGGGAAACTGAGCTAATTCCTGACATTTTTCTAAAGAGATAACAATTGTAATCACTAAGAACCTCTTTAGAGAAAGCTTTACTAGAAATAATTATCTCTTAGTAGTCATGTACAGATGTAAGAGTTAGAAATTAAAAAGACTGAGCACTGAAGAATTGATACCTTGGAACTGTGCTGCTGGAGAAGGCTCTTGAGAATCCCGTGGATAGCAAGAGGATGAAACCAGTCAATCCTAAAGAAAATCAGTCCTGCATACTTTTTTTAAATTTTATTTAATTTTTAAATTTTACTTTATTTTACTTTACAATACTGTATTGGTTTTGCCATACATCAACATGAATCCACCACGGGTGTACATGCGTTCCCAAACACGAACCCCCCTCCCACCTCCCTCCCCATAACATCCCTCTGGGTCATCCCCGCGCACCAGCCCCAAGCATCCTGTATCCTGCATCGGACAGACTGGCAATTCGTTTCTTACATGATAGTATACATGTTTCAATGCCATTCTCCCAAATCATCCCACCCTCTCCCTCTCCCACAGAGTCCAAAAGTCCACTCTACACATCTGTGTCTCTTTTGCTATCTCGCATACAGGGTCATCATTGCCATCTTTCTAAATTCCATATATATGTGTTAGTGTACTGTATTGGTGTTTTTCTTTCTGGCTTACTTCACTCTGTATAATCGGCTCCAGTTTCATCCACCTCATTAGAACTGATTCAAATGTATTCTTTTTAATGGCTGAGTAATACTCCATTGTGTATTTATTGGAAGGACTGATGCTGAAGCTGACGGCCCAATACTTTGGCTACCCAATGTGAAGAGCCGACTTACTGGAAAAGATGCTAATGCTTTTAAAGACTGAAGGTAGGAGGATTAGGGGATGATAGAGGATGAATTGGTTGGATGGCATCACCGACTCAATGGACATGATTTGACCAAGCTCTGGGGGTTGGTGATGGACAGGGAGGCCTGGCATGCTGTGGTCCATGGGTGGCTAAGAGTCAGACATGACTGAGTGACTGAACTGAACTGAACTGAAAATCTCAAAGTGTTAGTCACTCAGTTGTGTCCAACTCTTTGTGACCCCATGGACTGCAGCCTGCTAGGCTCCTCTGTCCATGGGATTTTCCAGGCAAGAACACTGGAGTGGGTTGCCATTTCTTTCTCCAGAGTATTTTCTAACCCAGAGATCAGATCTGGGTCTCCTGCTTGACAGGCAGATTCTTTACCGTCTGAGCCACCAGGCCTGCTCTAGGCATCTTTATATTTTATGTACATATTTAAAAATAATGTAACCATACCATTTTAACAATGTGATATAATCCAGGCATTTTATCAGTTGGAACAAACATTCTGCCTTGTTAATCTAGTTGCACAGTGAATTGTTTTTTTTTTTTTTTCTATTTCTTTCTGATGGAAAATCCAAGAACACATTTTCTGCTTCAGTAATCATCTCAAGCATCTCTCTAGTTTTTGCCTTTGTTCATGCTCAGTTGCTCAGTCGTGTATTACTCTTTGCAACCCCATAGACTGTAGCCTGCCAGGCTCCTCTGTCAAAGGGAGTTCCCAGGCAAGAATACTAGAATGAGTTTTCATTTCCTTCTCCAGGGTATCTTCTCGGCCCAGTGATCAGACCTGAGTCTCCTGCTTGGCAGGTAGGTTCTTACCACTGAGCCACTGTTTTTTACATTTACAGGGCCAAATTCATTGTGAATTGTCAGAGCTTCATGAGACACAGGACACATGGTATTCTGGTTGGTCATATGATGGTGACAAGGTTGATTATAGGGTGACAGAGGAACTCAGTCCAGTAACGTATTTTAGAAGTGTATCATGCAGACAACACTTCTCTCAAGCATGGACAACATCAAACCTGAGACTGTCAATCATATATGTCTGTCACGTTATATACTGTCCCCAATTTATCCACATGTTGCACAGGTGCTGTCTAAGGACCTACCGCTTCTGCAAAACTTGCTGTATTTTTTGGTATTACAGTTATAGTATTAATTCATTAAATATAATCAGTGTACTGTCTGAGTTCAAGTAAACTCTGCCAAAGGCAATCTGGCATGAAAATTTTTTCTTATTCACGACTCTCTCCACAGAATAAATCTAAGGGTCAACTGCACACATTATTCAGAGGCTATTAACTAATCAACTAAACTTCAATTAAAAAATAAAAAAGAAACTGATGTGAATGAATCCTTTGATAGAAACATGATGCTATTTCCCTGTCTAGAGCCTTCTCAACTTGGGTCTTCTCTGATGGCTGATCGTATTCTAAACATATATAGACTCTGAACCGACTGGCACAAGAAAGTCTACTCAGTGCTCTGTGGTGACCTAAATGGGCAGGAAATCCAAAAATGAGGGGATATACATATATGCATAGCTGATTCACTTTGCTATGCAATTGAAACTAACAGAACATTGTAAAGCAGATAAACTCCAATAACAATTTCTTAAAAATACATAGTACTGTGAAAAAACAAAAACCAAAAATTGGGAATGTACTTCCAATGTATAATTCACATGTACTTCAGAGAATGACTGGATAAACAACCTGTGATACATTTATACAATGGACTATTACCTGACCATAAAAAGGACTGATCTGTCCATCTATCATCTATCTATCTATCTATGTAAAAACTAGGATGGCTCTTAAGAGCATTATGAAAAAAAATGAAACTGTTATCCACACAGCACATAGCAGTGTCCGACTCTTTACAACCCCATGGACTATAGCCCACCAGGCTCCTCTGTCCATGAAATTCTCCAGGCAAGAATACTGCAGTGAATAGTCATTCCCTTCTCCAGGGGATTTTCCTGACCCAGGGATTGAATCCAGGTCTCCTGCATTGCAGGCAGATTCTTTACCTTCTAAGCCACCAGGAAAGACCCAAGGGCCTTATGCTAAGTAAAAAATAAAACCCAATCTCAAAGGAATTAAAAAAAAAAAAACAAATTTCTATCTAATCTGAAATTCTAAGTCCAGGTTTCAGTGAAATTCAGGCAAATTCCCGTGAACCAATTTGCTAAGGAGAATATATAAATATATTCCTGTCTCTATCTTGAAAATGTGGAAAAAGCAAACTTCACACGCCATACTTTATAACCCTCCGGAAAAATTCCTGCCTGATTGCCTTTTTGGATGCCCAATACTGCACCTGTCAACTGCAATCTGATTTTTTTTCTTTTTATTTTTTTTTTGCTGCCAAGCCTGTCTCTGTCTGAATCACTCTCCCTGAGAAATCAAAACCCCTGAGAATAAAGAGTGAAGGGAATCATGAGATACGTCCAGTTATCTGAACACATCTTAAGTAATTTACCATGAGCCATCATATATAAGTGAAAGTTGTTTTTTTTTTTCCCTCAGAGAGGAGCCAACCATGACTGGAAAGTGGCTTGATCATCATCTTGGTTCCTAAAATGAAAACACTGTCTGAAAATACATTAAGGACAAATAAGCAATTTTGTAGATGTGCAGATGGATGTGACACAGTCTTTCTATTAATAAATCACAACATTTCATTGCTTTCATTTAACCATTCCTTTTTTTGCCCTTCACTGACTCCAGAATGAAGGCAATCAATAAATAAGATTACACTCGGCACCTCATACAATTTTTCTTTACCAGTTGGGGGCACGGCCGTCCAGTTACAGTGTGAGATTGGCTGAACATTTATTATCATTTTCCCCCCAAATTATTCAGATAAAATTTTTGGAAGTTCATTTGGTAGAAGCAATCAGCACTGTGTGGATGTAAATTGGTTTTGAGCTAGACAATGCAATGCAGTATATGAGATACAGTGCCCAAAACTGAATAGCTATGTTTTAATTTTTGATTTAATGATAGACCAATGACCTAAGGGAGAAAAATTCATTCATTTCATGAGAATTCAGAGAACAATATAAAACAAGAATGATCTATGAAAAAAGTCCACAATTGCCACAATTGTTTTCTAATAATTATTTTCATCCCGGTGACATAGGAATACTGGTAAGAATAAAGTGTTGTGGAAATTCCAATATTTCCTATCCGACTCTTTACTCTTATATCTGAAGCCAACAACAAAAATAACAAAAGTCTCAACATCAGAATTAATGTCCAGTAATGTAGATATCAATGATTTTAGTTCATTCTGTACATTTAGTGTATGCCAGGATCTTGGCCATGAAATTTAAAAGATGCTTGCTACTGGGAAGAAAAGTTATGACCAACATAGACAGAATATTAAAAAGCAGAGACATTACTTTTCCAACAAAGGTTCATCTAGTCAAAGCTATGGGTTTTCCAGTAGTCATGTGCAGATGTGAGAGTTGGACTATAAAGAAGGCTGAGCGCTGAAGAATGGATGCTTTTGAACTGTGGTGTTAGAGAAGACTCTTGAGAGTCCCTTGGACTGCAAGGAGATCCAGCCAGTCCATCCTGAAGGAAATCAGTCCTGAATATTCTTTGGAAGGACTGATGCTGAAGCTGAAACTCCAGTATTTTGGCCACCTGATGCAAAGAACTGACTGATTTGAGAAGACGCTGATGCTGGGACAGATTGAGGCCAGGAGGAGAAGGGGACAACAGAGGATGAGATGGCTGGATGGCATCACCAACTTGATGGACATGAGTTTGAGTAAACTCTGGGAGTTGGTGATGGACAGGGAGGGCTGGCATGCTGCAGTCCATGGGATTGCAAAGAGTTGGACACGACTGAGCAACTGAACTGAACTGAAGGATCTTGGCATAAGGCAGATGATATCAAGGGCAAGTCTAGAAATACTGTCCTTGAAGAGCTTTTATTTTATTTTTATCATTATTATTATTGGCTGCTTGGCATGTGGGATCTTTGTTCCCTGACCAGGGATCAAAACCATACCCCTTGCAGTGGAAGTGAAGGGTCTTAACCACTGGATCATCAGGGAAGTCCCAAAAAGCTTATATTTTAGTATACAAAAATAGTGGTGGTGGGGATAGAACCTACTACCTGATGAAATTGTGGAGTGCATTATACGCTATATCAAAAATGAAGCCTGAGGTAGGAAACCGAGGGCTGGGGGCTATGGCTGCTGAGGCAGCTCCTAAATGCAGCAGAGCAGCCAGAGGAGACTTTGCTGAGTGAGTGAGATCTGAGTGACGGTTCCAGGAGTATGTGGGGAGAGGCAAGTAGATACCTGAGGAAAGAGCTGGAAGAGAGTATTGCGGATTTATTCAAAGACAGCTAGTAAGCCAGTGTGCAGGTGCAGAGCTCATGGAGGATGGAGGGGATGCAGGCAGATGAGCTCAGGAAGTATCTGCAGGCCATTGTGAAGATTCCAGCTTTTGCTCTGAGTCAAATGGAAACCACTGCACGGCTCTGTGCAGACCAGTGACATGGTCTTCCGACTTACACACAAGGATCAACCTGGCTGCTGCAAACAGACACTAGCAAAACAGCCATAGAAACAGTTGCTGAATGGATCCAGAGTTCAGGAGAGAAGTTGAGAATAGATGTCTCTATCAGGGAGTCACCAGCATGAAGAGAGATGCTGGATGTGCTCAGAAAGGGAGTCTTTCAAACAGAGGGGAGGAAAAGCCCAAGTTTAAGTTCTGAAGCACTTACCTCCACATGAAGAACAAGGGGGAGAAGAGAAAATAGCAAAAGACCAAGAAGCAACTAATGACATAAAAGGAAAACGAAGACTGTTGGATATTCTGGAAACTCTGTGAAGAAAGTATACCTCGGAGGAGAAACTTGTTGATTGCATGCATCATGACTGTGAAAGTTGCTTGTGAAAGTTACTTAAGAAAGATGAGTAACAAGAAGTGGCCAAATTAAAGTTACTGTTTTTCCAATAGGCATGCACATGTATAGATGTGAGAGTTGGGCCATAAAGAAGGTTGAACGACAAAGGACTGATGCTTTCGAATTGTGGTGCTGGAGAAGACTTTTGAAAGTCCCTTGGACTGCAAGGAGATCTAACCAGTTAATCTGAAAGGAAAGAGTCCGGAATATTCCCTGGAAGGACTGATGCTGAAGCTCCAGTACTTTGGCCACCTGATGCAAAGAGCTGACTCATTGGAAAAGACCCTGATGCTGGGAAAGATTGAGGGCAGGATTAGAAGGCGACAGCAGAAAATGAGACAGTTGGATAGCATCACTGACTCAGTGCACATGAATCTGAGCAAACTCTGGGAGATAGTGAAGGACAGGGGAACTTGGCATGCTGCAGTCCAGGGGTCACAGAGACAGATGAGACTTAGTGACTGAACAATGACAACAAATTGGCTTGAGTACCGTGGAGGTCACTGGTGGTCTTGATGGAGAAGTTTCAGGGGGGTGGTGAGATAGCAGTACTTTGAAGAGTGTGAAATAAAGTTAACATTTTATGGCAAGACAAGAAACATTTAAACAGAAAAAAATTCTTCTCTGCCTTTTGTTTTTCTCTCTCCCCTCTACTGCGCATCAAGTATCTACATTATGCATCAACCAAACCTCCCCCATTGGCAGAAACACCTGCTCAGCCATAAAGAGCAGCCTTCTAGCATCAGCAAGACAGCTCCCTAAAGACAGCATTCCTTCCTGATCCCTTAAGGTGTCACGTGGTGCTTAGATCTGGATTATGTAAACTGTCAATAATACATCATTGAATGTACAGCCCTGTGTCTCAAAAAGTTTATATAACTGTGCTTTGACTTCTAACAGGAGGCATAGTTCTTGGAGATTTCTGGTTTGCTGTTCTTGAGTTTTAATCCTCAAATTTGGCTTGAGCAAATTTTCTATTTGTTCCCCAAATGAACTATTGATAAGTTTTCATCAACAAGAGATAGCAGTAGAAGAAGAATTAGTTGTAAAACCACAGAAATATATTATCTCTCAGTTCTGAAGTCTAGAAGTCTAAACCCAAGGTGTTGGACAGGAACCTTCCCAGCCTCTTCCAGCTCCTGGGAGCCACAGGCCTTCCTGGGATTATGGCAGCATGAATCTAACCTCCACCTCTGTCTGTGTATGGCCATCTTCCCTCTTTGTCTGAGTCAAAGCTTCGTTTAACATATAAGGACACTAGTCATCTTATAATAAAGAAAAATGGTATAGTTGGACTTATGTGCAAAACAGACGTAGAGACACAGATGTAGAAACGAATGTATGGACACCAAGTGGGGGAAGTGGGAGTGGGGTGACCTGGGAGACTGGGATTCACAGGTACACACTATTGATACCATGTATAAAATAGATCGCCAGTGAAGACCTACTGTATAGCACAAGGAACTCTACTTAACTCTCTGTGGTGACCTAAATGGGAAGGAAATCCCCAAAAGAGGGGATGTATGTATGAGTATGGCTGACTCACCTTGCTGTACAACAGAAACCGACACAATATTGCAAAGCAACTATGCCCCAATAAAAATTAATTAAAAAAAGATCAACCCTACACCAGTATCAGCTCATCTTGCTCTGCGTGTGCTAAGTTACTTCTGTCGTGTCTGACTGTTTGCAACCTCACAGACCATAGTGCATCAGGCTCCTCTGTCCATGGGATTTCCCAGGATTTCCAGGAATACTGGAGTGGGTTGCCATTTCCTTCTCCAGGGGATCTTCTTAACCCAGGGGTAGAGCCCAGGTCTTCTGCATTGCAGGTGGATTATTTACCACTGAGCCACCTGGAAAGCCCAATCACTCACTAAAATAAAGGATTATTATTATTATACTTCTGACTGCCTCCTTTTCTGTGGCTCTATGAATTTGTAATACCACACAGAGCACAGAGATACATGATAACACTGTAATAGATCAACAGACTAAATTATGAATTATCATATACACAATCCTCTATCCCTCTCAACTTTCATGCAATTTGCTTACTTATAGTCTATGACTGATACTGTGATTTATAATAAGATATATGTATACTCTTTTTGAGGCTTCCCAGGTGGTTCAGTGGTATGGAATCCTCCTGCCAACAAAAAAGACGAGGGTTTGATCCCTGGGTCAGGAAGACCCCCTGGAGTAGTAAATGGCAACCCATTCCATTATTCTTGCCTGGAGAAGCCCATGGACAGAGGAATCTGGTAAATAGCATCAGAACTGAATTTAATTGTAGGACACATAATTGGTGTGTAAACACTGCTTGGCGTATAAACACTCCACGCCTTGTAATTGGAGGCAGAGTCTGAATAAGCAGTTGTAGACAAATCTACCAGATGCAGGTTTTAGACCAGGAGTCTTCATGACTTAGACTTCCAGTTGGTGCTACTGGTACAGAACCCTCTGATCAATGCAGTAGACCTAAGAGATATGGGTTTGATCCCTGGGTTGAGAAGATTCACTGGAAAAGGTCATGGCAACCCACTCCGGTATTCTTGCCTGGAGAATCCCGCGGACAGAAGAACCTGGCAGGCTACCGTCCATGGAGTTGCGAAGAGTCAGACGCATGCTTCATGACCTATACCTTTGAATATTTAAAGCCTACTAAAAAGTTAGACGGACCAGCCCTGAATTTTTTCACTTCTCCTTGTCCATTTTCCCAGGACTATGACTGTTATATTGTGGGGTATAAGGGAGATGGAAGAAGAAAAATTAGGGTTTTTGACTGAGTAAATGAATGACGTGGAAATTAAGTAAGCCAAGTGAAAATTAGGCAATTTTCATCACTTTTGAAATCAGCAGGAATGCACTTAAAGACGTACCATAATAAAACTCTTAAAAATACTTGGATTCTGAGCATGGTAAACAAAACTTCATCTTGATATATCAAGTTAATTCTTCTTGAATCACTGTTAGTTAAATTTTTAGCATTTCAACGCATATTTGAGATAATAGAGAAGAGAAATGGTTTAGACATCGGAGGCATTCAACTGTGACTCTAAGGTATAATTTGCAGATATTCACGTGGTTTTTAGATAAAGATCTGTCATAAAGAACAAAAAGGAAAAGAGAGAACCATTACTGAAAAGAACTGTAGAAACACACAAGGGGAGATAAAACATTTAAAGAGAAAGTCATGTGACATGGGGGAGCATTTTAATTACAGTGGCATCAATAAACTCTGCATAACCTTGCAGGGAAAATATTACAACAGGAACAGACCAAGTAAGAAGAAATTAAATCTCTAAGAGAGAGCAGAAAGGTTATCTTTTCTAAGGCTACTGTTTTGCAGCACGGATGAAAACCTCCATTTGAATTTCAATAAAATAGTTCTGGGAACCCTATTTGGTGCTCTGTGGTGACCTAAATGGGAAGAAAATCCAAAAGGCGGGATGTATGAGTATGTATAGCGGATTCATGTTGCTGCACTGCAGAAACTAACACAAGATTGTAAACCAACCATGCTCCACTGAGGGCTTCCCTGGTGGCTGATGGGTAAAGACTCTGCCTGCCAAAGCAGGAGATGCAGGTTTGACCCCGGGGTAGGAAATATCCTCTGGAGAAAGGCAAGGCAACCCACTCCAGTATTCTTGCTTAGGGAATTCCATGGAGAGAGGAGTCTGATGGACTACAGTCCACGGGGTCTCAAACAGACATGAGTGAGTAACTAAACAACAAGTACATGCTAGCTCTGGGCGAGCTCTGGAGTCCGGTTTCGAGTACCTGTGCGTGCGCTATTGGGAGGATAACAGGCAGGAAGGCCAGGGGTCTCCAAACAGAGGAAATAGGCTACAGGTGTCAGACATTTGTATCTCTCTCTTAAGTGGCAGGAGGAAACAAGTGTTAGATTTTTTTCCCCTTCTCTAAACATTCTGTGTTGCCATGATGACACCTAGCTCCACCTAAACTTAACTTTTCTCAAACCTTGAGCTAACCACTGCATTTTTCTTATGGAAATGATTGTCTTAAGCAATGTTAATGAATTATGTATTTACGCTAGAGCATCTTCAAGTCAGTTCCGCCTAAGACTCAGAGCCAACTTGATAAACCGGTATGGTTTACTCATGCAGATATTCTCTTACGCTGTGTTAGTGAGACTGTCTTTGCTTGGAAACATGCCTTGTTTCAAGATTCACGTCAGTCGTTTTATGGCCCAGGACAACTCACCTTGTGCCAATGTTATCTCAAAATGCATGTTGTGGGTGAAGGGCCTGGTGCCAGTCTCTGAGTTTTGAGACATCTCCTTTCTCCAATTAGCAGACTGCTAGTAGCTCTATAACATCCGGCTAAAGACTAGCAGGGGGGCACTCTTTCTGCCCCCTTCTGATGCTTATGTCAGAAGCTTTCTCTATCTCTTTTATATTTTAATAAAACTTTATTACACAAAAGTTCAGAGCAATCAAGTCTTGTCCTCTCCTCTGGAGGCCAAGAATCCCGGCGTCTTTTGTGGTTCAGCAACAACCTTTCATGTTGGGGGCTCATCCGGGATTCTTTAGGACAAGGCAAGGATGCTTGGAGCTCTAGTTCTTTGTTCTCCTAGCAAGCATATTTTCTGCTGTACTTTACTAACTCTACTGTGTGCTTCTGTGAATGAATGACATGACCTGCGTGAAACAAGTGAGAAGCCCTGCTCTGTGGTTCCATGGTGACCTCATATGGCTTATGGCAGAAACCTGTCGGGGAATTATGCTGACCTGCCAAGGCCGAGAGACACCCAACCTCCCTGCGAAGGGAGCAGCCAGAGATGGACAAAACGTGTGGAGTGATCTCTCCTTTCTTGGTCAAACTTTCCTGTCTCTTTGACCACTTCATAACTTCTTGGGAATTAGAACTACTAACCTAATCTGTTGGATTATAGACTTTCAAGGGACTTGTGATCTCTGCTGTTACTGTGTACTGTTACTTAGGTCCCAAACTTGGATTGGCAGTCAGGAAATGCCTAACCTTGCTAGGAGTCGAATGTTTGGAAGCTAGATGGAGCTCGAGATCCAAGAGCATCTCTCAGGTTAAAGGTTACTCAGATAGCAAGTACACTGGGCTTCTCCTTTTGGTAATGCTAGCTCTTAGTGGACCAGAGGAGGCTCTCCAATGGCTTTTGTCCCAACTCCTTAGATATTCTTTCTGTGGAATCTGTGAGAATGAACTGGAAGGACTGGCCCTAACAACTCGAGGACAAAAATCACTTTTTCCTCACTGGGCAGCCCTCCACCATCTCTTTTACTATCTCTGATACTGGTGTGGTGACACTCAGAATTAACATCTTAGTTTTATGTTTGTACTGGTCTTATTGTGGTCAGGAATATACTCAGGGTCATGCACAGGCACTCGGGGAGATGAATGTTTCCTGCAGCAGTCTTAGCTTGGGAGGCATTCTGGAAGGTTACTCTGATTGCTTCCCAGGCGGCATCAAGGCAAGCAAGGTTTTAATGGTGAGGGACTGGGCATCAGTCTGGGATGCCATCAGGCCTACCCCTGGGACATCTTCACCCTGCCTCGGTGGCAGAGCTGAGAGGGACGAGTATGGTGTCTGTCAGTAAGGGACAGACTAAGTCCAACCAGTGAAGGAAAGCTTTGGTGTAAAGTCTGTCTACACCCCCATCTAGAGCAGGGAGGGATGCCTCTGGTAGAAAGAGGGCACTGGCCACTTTTTTTCTCTCTCTTACAGCTGGGAGCTAACAATTTCAGCCTCACTCCTTTGAACTGTATCCTGAAAAACTGGGATAGATTTGATCCCCAGAGCTTAAAGAAGACATATCTGATCTTCCTCTGTGATCCTGAATGGCCATGGTATCCATTGGAGGATGGCAAAGGGTGGCCGGTTGGAGGGTCTTTTAATTATAATACTGTTTTATAATTAGACCGGTTCTGTAGAAAACAAGGGAAATGGGTAGAAGTATATATGTGTTGCCATTTTTCTCTCTGTGAGACACGCTGGGCTTAATGTCCTAAGGGTATAGATTTGGGTGTGAAACCTTCAGCTCCCCCTCTGTCCTCCTACTTTGCCCCCGTACCTGGGGCTCCAAACTGAGCAAACTAAAAGTCAGGGAACTCCCCTAGGAAGGGTTGCCTCAGTCTCAGTAGAATTTCAAACAGTCCCAATTGTGGTCGAGATTATATATATATAGCAGGCTTTATGGGACTAACTTTACTTTATGACCTTTCTTGGAAAGATGTATGTCCTGGGACAAATGCTAACTCCTGACTGGAGAACTCGAGTTTTGGGGAAAGTGGTTGCCTATGGAGATGAGTGGCTTGGTAATGCATCAGTAGGGAAGAGAGAGGAGGAGATAACCACCCTCCCCACTGGGAATCAGGCGGTCCCAACTATAGAACCAGATTGGGACTATAACACAGCTAAAGGAAGATGGGATCAGAATCATTTTGTCAGATGTATTCTTGAAGGACTCAGGCAAGCGTGTGCTAAGACTTTAAACTATGCCAAATTGATAAACATTGAACAGGAAGAGAAGGAAACTCCTGGTAAATTCCTAGATAGACTGAGAGAAGCCCTTTGCAGATTCACTGAGATTGATCCCGAAAGTGAAGAGGGAAGAGTGATCTTAAAAGATAGATTTCTCACTCAGTCGGCTCCAGATATCTGCCGTGAGCTATTAAAACAGGCATATGGACCAAATCAGGCTTTAGATAATCTGTTGCAACTGGCTCAGACAGTCTATTATGGGAGACAATGTGAGGGAAAGAAAGACAATGGAACAGGCAGAAGCCCTTGTAACGGCTGTCAGAACTGTTCTTAAACAACCTGAGAAAGATGCCCAGAGGGACCCAGGTGAAGAGGGATGGGCTTGCCATTACTGTGGAAAGGAGGGCACCTCAAGCGGGATTGCCCTCAGGCATCTAAGCCGCCCCGGGCTCCCTGTCTGGTCTGCAAGGACCACACTGGAGGAGAGACTGCCCCCAGAGGCGTAGGTTTCAGGGGCTGGACTCTCAAGACAATCAGGACTGAAGGTGCCCACACAAGCTCCCATCCTAATTCATCTGAGGAACCCCGGGCATTAATGACTGTTGTGTGTGTGTGTGTGTGTGTGGTGGGGGGGGGCAATCCGTTGATTTCCTTTTGGACACTGGGGCAACTTACTCTGTGCTGACTGAAGCCCCTGGCCCACTTTCTTCCTGATCTGCTTCCATAATGTGACTGCCTGGATGAGCCAAATGTTACCATTTCAGTTATCCTCCAAGTTACAGCTGGGACTCTGCTATTTTCACACGAGCTTCTGATTGTGCCAGAGTCTCCCTTGCCACTTTTGGGGAGGAATATACTGAGCAAGGTCCATGCCTCTGTTTTCATGAATATGGAGCCCTTCTTTTATCTCCCTTTAATTGAACAAAATGTAAATCCTAGAGTGTGGGCTGATGGAAAATCTGTGGGTCGAGCACAACATGCTATTCCTGTAGTTGTTAAGCTCAAAGACCCACATGTATTTCCACGAGAAAAACAGTATCCTCTGAAACCTGAGATTAAGGAAGGGTTGAAACCCATCATTGTGAATTCAAAGGACCGGGGGCTATTAATTCCCTGTAAGAGTCCATGTAACACTCCTATTTTGGGTATAAAGAAATCAAATGGTAAATGGAGACTAGTTCAAGATTTACATATAATAAATGAGCTGGCAGTTCCTTTACACCCTGCGGTGCCTAATCCTTGTACTCTACTGTCTGAAATTCCCGAACAAGCCAAATGTTTTTCAATTTGCCTTCTAGAATTAAACCTATATCATCCTAGAATTAAACCTAAATCATCCTCTACCTATGATTTGAAGACAATTGAGAGGATGTTTTGGAATCACAGGCTGCATTTGGATTCTGGGTTATGGGGAACTTGCCCAGCCTTTATATAAACTTAAAACTGAGATTCAGCAGGCCTAAACCGACAAGCTGGTTTGTTCTCCAGATACTCAAAAGGCTTTCAAGGCTCTTCAGACTGTTCTCCTGCAAGCTCCTGCTTTGAGCTTGCCCACAGGGTCAGAATTTAATTTGTTTGTCACTGAAAGAAAAGGTATGGCCTTGGGAGTTTTGACATAACCCCGAGGGCCTCACCAGCAGGCTATAGGAGTGGAATCTTAAACTCTAAGGTTAGTATTCGGATGACAGACAGTAGGCTTCTTAAATATCAGTCATTGTTGTTAAAAGGACCAACAACCAAGCTTAAAGTTTGTGGAAACTTAAATCCTGCTACTTTCCTTCCTGAGAAGGAAAATGAAAGGCCTGATCACGATTGTTCCCAATTTCAAACTTTAAACTATGCAGCTTGGGAAGATCTGATGGATACCCCATTAGACAATCCTGACATGGAAATATTTACAGATGGCAGTTCTTTTGTTCGAGATGGGAAGCAGAAAGCAGGTTATGCTGTGGTGATGGTTGAACAGGTTTTAGAAGCAAAATCTCTCCCCCAGTGAACAAGTGCTCAACTAGCAAAGCTTGGG
Source organism: Capra hircus (assembly GCF_001704415.2). NCBI lineage: Eukaryota > Metazoa > Chordata > Mammalia > Artiodactyla > Bovidae > Capra > Capra hircus. Next base: position 4,758,560 of record NC_030815.1, on the reverse strand, counting down.
GCTCTGACCCGAGCTCTAGAATTAAGCAAAGGGCAGCGAGTAAATATCTACACTGATTCTAACTATGCTTATTTGACTTTACACGCTCGTGCTGCAATATGGAAAGAAAGACAGTTAAAAATGGCAACTGGAGAACCTATTAAGCATTTCAGAGAGACGGAGACTTTTAACTGCTATGTATTGTCCTAAAGAAATAGCTATTATGCATTTCAAAGGGCACAGCAGGGATGGGAGTAAAGTAGCCGAAGGTAATCAGCTGGCTGACTGTCAAGCCAGAAAAGTGGCACTTTAAGAAACCCCTTCACTGCAGACGCCTTTGGTCTGGACAGGTCCGATGGAATAGGAAAAACTACAATATAACTGAGGAAGAATTAGAAAAATATGAGAAAAGAGGAACAAAGATGACTGAAAAAGGATGGTTACAGTCCGAGAATGGACGATTCCTGAAAATGCTCAATGGAAAATTCTTAAGTGTTTACACCAGAGTTTTCATTTAGGTGTTGAGAGTACTTACCAGATGGCTTCTCACTTGTGTGAAGGTAAAAATGTAACGAAAATTTTAAAGAACATTATCACAAGATGTGAGGTTTGTCAGAAAAATAACCCAAAGACTGAAAACCCAGCAAAATCTGTATTACGATGAAGCGGAAAATATCCTGGAGAGGACTGGGAAATTGATTTTATTCATATGCCAAAAGCTAATGGGTATTCTTGTTTACAAGTTTGGGTGGATACTTTTACTGGATGGATTGAGGCTTTTCCCTGTCATAGTGAACAGGCTAAACGGTTTATAAGAATTTTAATCCATAAAATTATTCCCAGGTTTGGGCTGCTATGGAGCCTTCAGAGTGACAATGGGTCCGCCTTTAAAGCTGCTGTAACTCTGTGGGTTTCAAAAGCTCTAGGACCGGTGGAGCCTGGTGGGCTGCCGTGTCTGGGGTCGCACAGAGTCGGACACGACTGAAGTGACTTAGCAGCAGCGGCAGCAGGAATAGAATGTCACTTACACTGTTCCTGCAGACCCCAAGCTAATGACATTATCAAAAGACATCTGCACATATTAACTCAAGAGATGCAGGGCAATTGGATTAAAGTTCGACCCGTAGCTTTAATGAGGGCTTGAACTGCTCCCAGAAAGGAGGGATTGTCCCCTTTAGAATGTTTTTATGGAAGGCCTTTCTTACACACAAACATTGAAGCCTTGGAATTAACTAATCAGGTAACTCAACCTTCAACTTTTCAAAAGGTACATTAATGGAACTCTGGGAGGTGACTCTTGACCCTGCCTCTGAGTCAAGCAAGCCTCTATTTGAGCCAGGTACTGAGGTCCTGATAAAAACATTGGGATCTGGGGGCCAATCTCTCTAAGGACCTTACCAGGTTATTCTTTCTTCTCCCACAGCTGTCAAAATGCCAGGAATTGATTCATGGGTACGTCACACTCGAGTTAAGAGGTGGCACCCTGACCAGGACTTAGTGACATCATTTTATGTCTTTACTTTCTGTGCTCTGACTTTGTACGTTCAGATGGGCCTGATAATCTCTGTGAGCCTGCTTGTGTTGACTCCAAAAATCCTGAGTCTGCCATTTGATCCTCAAGACAATGCCTTCCTGTCCTGGGATCACTCCTACACTGCATTCCACAATCTGTCTAACGGCTGGGTCTACTTGGGCCCCTGATCAGAGACCCTCAATATGACGGTTAGGAGAATATGTTGCCTGACCAATTCAATGCCCTATATCAGCCTGGAAGCAGTTACAGAACAAGAACGATGCCCCTTTCCCTAGGCAACATAATTCTCCTAAAAGAAAAGCAGGGAATGAGAGGGTAACTGGCAGGAAGGCCAGGGGTCTCCAAATGGAGGAAATAGGAGGCAAGTGTCAGACATTTGTATCTCTCTCTTAAGTGGCAGGAGGAAACAAGTGTTAGATTTTCCCCCCTTCTCTATATAAATTTAAAAGGAGGTATCTCTTAAAATTCTGTGTTGCCATGACGACACCTAGCTCCACCTAAAGTTAACTTTTCTCGAACCTTGAGCTAACGTTTGTGTTTTTCTTATGGAAATGATTGTCTTAAGCGATGTTAATGAACTATGTATTTACCCTAGACTATGTCTTCAAGTCAGTTCCACCTTAGACTCAGAACCAACTTGACAAGCCAGTATGTTTTACTCATGCAGATATTCTCTTAAACTATATTAATGAGACTATGTCTTTGCTGGAAACATGTCTTTTTTCAAGATTCATGTCAATCATTTTATGGCCCAGGACAATTCACCTTGTGCCAATGTTATCTCAAAATGCATGTTGTGGGTGAAGGACCTGGTGCCAGTGTCTGAGTTTTGAGACATTTCCTTTCTTCAGTTAGCAGCCTGCTAGTAGCTCTATGGCACCCCACTCCAGTCATCTTGCCTGGAAAATCCCATGGACAGAGGAGCCTCGTGGGCTGCAGTCCATGGGGTCGCGAAGAGTCGGACACGACTGAGCGACTTCTCTTTCACTTTTCACTTTCACGCATTGGAGAAGGAAATTGCAACTCAGTTCAGTGTTCTTGCCTGGAGAATCCCAGGGATGGGAGAGCCTGGTGGGCTGCCATCTATGGGGTCACACAGAGTCGGTCACAACTGAAGCGACTTAGCAGCAGCAGCAGCAGTAGCTCTATAACATCCCGCTAAAGACAAGCTGGGGTGGGGGCACTCTTTCTGCCCCCTTCTGATGCTTATGTCAGAAGCTTTCTCCATCTCTTTTGTATTTTAATAAAACTTTATTACACAAAAGTTCTGAGTGATCAAGCCTCGTCACTGGCCCTGGATTGAATTCCTCTCCTCTGGAGGCCAAGAATTTGAGCATCTTTCACAGACTAGCAACAACCTTTCACTATGTCACTCCAGTTGTGTCTGATTCTTTGTGACCTCATGTAGCCTTTCAGGCTCCCTCCATATACTGGATACTCCTCTGAGTACTTCTCTGAATATTGCGTACTCTGAATACTGTATCCTTCTCTGAATACTGGAGTGGGTTGCCCTGCCACCCTCCAGGGGATCTTCCTGACCCAGGGACTGAACCCACCTCCCTTCCCTCTCCTGCACTGGCACGTGGATCCTGACCACTGAGCCACCTGGTTTTGGGTACAAGCATCACTGAATCTCTGGGCCTCATTTTCCTCTTCTGGGATATGAGGACAGTGATGCCCCCTCTCTTGCCAGGTCAGCATGAGGATGGAATCAGGCATATTTAGCATCTTTCCATTTAAGGGGCTTCCCTGGTGGCTCGTTAGTAAAGAATCTGCCTGCCAGTGTAGGAGATGCAGGTTCTGGTTCTGTGTGGAGAATATTCCCTGGAGAAGGGAATGGCAACCCACTCCAGTATTCTTGCCTGGATAACTCCAAGGACAGAGGAGCCTGGCAGGCTACAGTTCATGGGGTTGCAAAGAGTCAGACACGACTGAGTGGCTGTGCCTGGCATAGCATACTGCCCATCACCTAGTGAACGTTGAATAAATGGTAGCTCTTCTGTGTGTGTGCTGGGCACTGTGCCATGCCTGGACCTCTGTGGTGCTGCACGGCTTCACAGTGCTTTAAATAGAGAAGCAATCTTTCTTGTCCTCACGACTGCCTGCCATTTTTGAAAAGCAGGCACCTTTCTCTAGCATTTTACAGCTGTGCTACGTGTCTTGAAGGTGGGCTTTGAAAAGCCTGACAGTGATTGTCAAGCCAGCTCTTTTCATTCTCCAGCAGGTGCCCAGGTAGCTTGGGGTCAAACACCTGCCATTCATTGTCCTCCAGTGAAATTTAAAATCAAGGATTGCTTTTTCTTATTGCGAAAAAAGAAAATGGAGAAGAAAGAATGATCAGCGATTTAAACATTGACAAACATTAGAGAATCACCAATTATTTTCAATATGTGCTTTAAAATAGGAGCAACTTGTTTGTGACTGTCACTGTTTCAGGGTGCATATGGGCTGAAATACAAATATCTCTTTACTCTAACACTGTGGCAGTGTTTGTTAAGGCAGCAAATCTCCCTGACTTCCAACACTGTCTACTTTGGGATCCAGGCATCTTTTCTATCTCTTTTCAACATGTGCCTCCCAATTAAATAAACCTAGTTTTTATAGTCTTTTCCTTTCATCTTCTCAAGACCACTCCCCTCCCATCTCCGAGAGGGTCCTTTGTCAGGAGAGGGTCAGAGGTGAACACTACTGACCAGCAGAGTTTACAGAATTTACAGGCTGCCCTATAAATTCTCTGCCATTCTGACGCTGAAGTCTCAGAGGAAGAAAGTCATTTCATAAGTACTTTCTAAAATGATGAGCACCCTTATCTTTGCCAGGAATGTCCAATGGGTCTTCTCTCCCATCAGCAGGAGACTAACATGGTGTTGCTTTTCTGCACACAGATGGCTTAATAAAACACAAGCCTGGGTCCCACAACAAGGGAAGCCAGCACAAGAAGTCTGCATGTAACTATAGAGAGGAGACTCCAATTGCCACGACTAAAAGAAAGCCCTTTAGCAGCAACAAAGACCTAACACAGTTAAATAATAGCATAAACTAAAAAAAAAAAAAAAACAACAACAACTTAAAAAGACGATATGATAATACTATTCACAAAGTAAATGTTTGAAAAAATACTTAATACTTTCTGATGTGAAAGTAAAAGTGAAAGTGTTAGTTGCTGAGTCATATCTGACTTATTGTGACCCCATGGACTGTAGCCTGCCAAGCTCCTTTGTCTATAGAATTCTCTAGGCCAGAATACTGGAGTGGGTGGCCATTCCCTTCTGTAACCTTCTGCAATCTTCCCGACCTAGGGATTGAACCCAGGTCTCCCTCACTGCAGGCAGATTCTTTCCCATCTGAGCCACCAGGGTAGACAAACAAAACATAGCCCCACTAGATGCTTCTTTATTTTCAATCACTCAGAATTCCCAGCAGTGTATAAAACAATAGAGCTTTGGAAGGGTGTTTCACTGATAGTTGGTGAAAACACAGGAAAGTAGAGTTTAGCAATTTACCTTGGATCACAGTATTAGAAAATGTGAAAGACTGCTGTTTCTTAAAGAGTGTTCAGAAAGTATAATATGGTTGTGAAAGACTGGCTTCCAAGATGGCGTCGATTCTTTTTCCAAATTCACATTGGAAAGCCGTGGATACAAGGAGAGGGAAGGTTGATTTCCCCACTCCCCTTTGGACGCTCTTTGGTCAACAGAACATGGTACAAGTGACACTGCGTCACTCTTAGGTCCCTAGGAGTACGTGCATACTTCTCCATGCTTTCTTCTTCTTTTTTTTTAAGTTTTACTGGAGTGTAGTTGCTTTAGAATATTGTGTTAGGTTCTGCTGTACAGCAAAGTGAATCAGCTATACGTTTCCATATATCCCCACTTTTTTGGGATTTCCCTCCCATTTAGGTCACCACATAGCATTGAATAGATTCCCTTGTGCTATATTGTAGGTCCTTATTAATTATCTATTTTATACATAGTATCAAAAATATGGGGATTATATGTGTCAGTCCCAATGTCCCAATTCATTCTACCCTGTCTTTTCCCCCTTGGTGTCCATAATCTCCAAAATATAAAAACAACTCATGCAATTCAATGTCAAAAAATAAACAACACAATAAAAATTGGGCAGAAGACCTAGAGAGACATTTCTCTGAAGAAGACACGCAGATGGCCAAGAAGCATATGAAGAGGTGCTCAACATCACTATTAGAGAAATGCAAATCAATACTGCAGTGAGTTGTCTCCTCACACCCATCATCAAAAAATCTACAAACAATAAATGCTGGAGAGGGTGTGGAGAAAAGGAAACTCTCCTACACAGTTGGTGGGAATGTAAATTGGTACAGTGTTTATGGAGAATAGTATGGAGATGTGAAACTAAACTGAAATCAATTATACCATTACTAAGGTACACTAGTACAATCTGCAAAAAACATAAGTGCAAATTTCACGGGATTCAAGACTTTCTGCAGGAGGTTTATAAAAACACACTGAGATGGGAAAAAGAAAAGACACAAGATAAATCGACGCACAGTTAAAACACTGGCTATCTAAAGGCTCACAGGAAGATGTGAAAGGAACATGGCCTTAGGTAATGCTCTATGCATATCCTACTGGTTTTGTGAACATAGTGAAAACAATGCATAGTCCAATCTGAGCTCCGCGTAGGTAAAAGAATCTTGAATTTTCTTCAGATGTACCAGCTGATGAATCAGTGATGTGTGTGTGCGCGCGTGTGCACATGTGCACGCAGTCATGTCTGACTCTCTGAGGCCCCATGAACTATAGCCCAGCAGGCTCCTCTGTCCATGGAATTCTTCAGGCAAGTATATTGGAGTGGGTTGCCCTCTTCTTGTCCAGGGGATCTTCCTGACCCAGGGGTTGAACTCACGTCCTTTGTGTCTCCTGCATTGGCAGATGGATTTTTTACCACTGTGCCACCTGGGAAGTCCAATATTTATGTGTACAGCCTTAATTCAGTAGCTGTTTTTCAACTCTGAAGCAAATGTGAAATGGAAAACAAAAGGCAATGCTTTTACAAAGCACCTACTTTTATTTCTAATCTCTGTATTCAATAAACCTCAGTTAACAGTGTACTATACTTATCAACTCCAGCCTAGCTGCAAATCATGAGATATAAGGCTATAAATAAAGAAAGTAAAGAAAGATATTCCATTCATTAGGTATTGACTTTTCCAGAAATCACTTTACCACTAATATAACAGCTGTTTTTAAATAACTAGTGGAAGTTAATAGAATCATGTTGAAGTGAAATGAAAGTCACTCAGTTTTGTCCGACTTTTTGTGACCCCATGGACTGTTATAGAATTCTACAGGCCAGAATACTGGAATGGGTAGCCTTTCCTTTCTCCAGGGGATCTTCTCAACCCAAGGATTGAACCCAGGTCTCCCTCATTGCAGGCAGATTCTTACTAGCTAAGCCAAAAGGGAAGCCCAAGAATACTGGAGTGGGTTGCCTATCCCTTCTCCAGCGGATCTTCCTGACCCAGTAATTGAACCGGGGTCTCCTGCATGGCAGGTGGATTCTTTATCAACTGAACTATCAGGGAAGCTGGTACTTATGATACTTGAAAGAATCATGTTACTTTAATATATTTTCAAACATAAATTCTATATATATATATATATGAAGGCAATGGCACCCCACTCCAGTACTCTTGCCTGGAAAATCCCATGGACGGAGGCACCTGGAAGGCTGCAGTCCATGGGGTCGCTAAGAGCTGGACACGACTGAGCGACTTCACTTTCACTTTTCACTTTCATGCATTGGAGAAGGAAATGGCAACCCACTCCAGTGTTCTTGCCTGGAGAATCCTAGGGATGGGGGAGCCTGATGGGCTGCCGTCTATGGGGTCGCACAGAGTCGGACACAACTGAAGCGACTTAGCGGCATATTTTTAACCTCAAAATAAGTGTCTATTGGTATGTTGTCTTCTGGTTTTGTTTCAGCTATAAAGTTAGTCTGTGGCATCTTTTGTGAGATTATCCTAACCTAGTAAAGGAAAAGTAGTAGTTTAATTGTTCATTCACAATCTTACTAACAATTATGAAAGCTGTGTTTTTTGCTGTAATCTTGTGGTGAAAAAACATTCAATGATTTTATGCTTGTTGCAGAAGTATGTCAAGAAATGAAGAGGACACTAGGAATCCAGAACTGCTTTGAAAAAGATTGATTTGTAAGATGGCAAACAAAACTGCACAAAAGTAAAATGTATAATTTTGAGAAAAAACCACAAAGTATTTACAAAATTATACTAAAAACTATGATATGTAACTAGTGCAATTTACTGGATATTTGTTTTTACTGAAGGTTGTTAATAAACTTTGTACTTATTATGGTTTCCTTAAACTAAGGATAAAAATGTATATACCACCCAGGTATATACACTAGAGGTAAAGAACACGCCTGCCAATGCAGGAGACATAAGAGGTTCAGGTTTGATCCCTGGGTCAGGAAGATCCCTTTGAGGAGGGCGCTGCAACCCTCTCTGCTATTCTCATCTAGAGAATCCCACGGACAGACGAGCCTGGTAGGCTACAATCCATAGGTTTGCAGAATCGGACACGACTGAAGTGACTTAGCACACACAAGATTATTTTATATGTGAAATTTTAAGTTTTAATTAGAAATATATATTGGAACCTTGGAGGATGTTATTTAGTTGGTCAGTCCTGTCTGACTTTTTGTGACTCCATGGACTGTAGCCCACCAGGCTCCTCTGTGTATGGGATTCTCCAGGCAAGAATACTGAAATGGTTTGCCACGCCCTCCTCCAGGAGATCTTCCTTACACATAATAAATGCTGAATGCTAACCACTATTATTATTATTATGATATAAATAATAATAATAGGTAATGCTATGATGTGATACAATATATATATATCATAGGGGGCTTCCCTGGTGGCTCAGCTAGTAAAGAATCTGTCTGTAATGCTGGAGACCTGGGTTTGAACCCTGGGTTGGGAAGATCTCCTGGAGGAGGGCATCAACCCACTCCAGTATTCTTGCCATGGACAGAGGAGCCTGGCGGGCTACAGTCCATGGGGTCGCAAAGAGTCAGACATGACTGAGCAACTAAGCACAGCACAGCATATATATCATATATCAAATATATATAATCTAGAAAAATGGTACAAATGAACCATCTCATTTGTAGGGCAGGGCAGGAATAGAGATGCAGACAGAGAGAAAGGACATGCTGAGGGGAATGGAAGGGCCTGAGGACCTAGGGGGGTGGAATGGGGAGTGGGTGGGAGGGAGTTAAGGTGGGGGATATACACGTACACATAGCAGATTCACTTCATTGTGAAGCAGAAACCAACACAACATCTTAGAGCAATTATGCTCCAATAAAAAATAAAATGTACTAGCTGTACATGAACGTGTAGCTTCAATGTGGTGCAAATTCGCTCTAAAACTAATATACTGTTGATAATGAACAGTAAACACTTAACTAAGAAAAAAGTAATATTTATACATCAGCGATGGTTGGGAGCTAATGTTATATTATAAATGTAAAAAATGAAAGAGTATGATAGGATTTATCAGAGCATCATCATGTAACAGCTGTGAACTGATTATCCACAGATTGCTTATATATTAAAATGTCATCTCTTAAGGGAACCCTTTCCCACTATTGTTGACTAAATTTCTTCCGGTTGAAGATTCTAATAGCAGCCTTTAATTCTCCTCACAGCCCTTGTCACACTGTGATTAGATAGTCAGTCATAATGCTGTTGAGTGTGTGTGTGTGTGTGTTAGTTGCTCGGTTGTGTCTGATTCTTTGTGACCCGTCTGTCCATGGGATTCTCCAGGCAGGAATATTGGAGTGGTTTGCCATGCCCTCCCTCCAGGGGATCTTCCTAACCCAGAGATCTAACCCAGGTCTCCTGTATTGCAGGCAGATTCTTTACCGCTGAGCCACCAGAGGGAAAATTTTTTGAGATCAGGGACATGTCTTCTGCTATGTCCCTACAATCTAGTACAATACATGTTTGAAGCAGGTGGACACATGAAAAGACCAGTAACATCGGACACTACATTTGCAAAGCACAACTGATTTCTTGCTTGTATTCAAAGTGTATATTTCACTTTTTTCTCATGCTACCTACATAGCAGCTTGTTGTCATTTGTTGTATAGTCACTAGCTGTGTCCAACCCTTTGTGACCCCATGGACTGTAGCCCACCAGGTTCCTCGGTCCCTGGGATTCTCCAGGCAAGAATACTGGAGTGGGTAGCCATTCCCTTCTTCAGGGGATCTTCCCAGAGTCAGCTCAGGCGTCACAATTATAACAATCCTGGCACCTTCTCTTTAAGATGCTGCCTACTAGTCTTCCTTCAGGTTTTCCCAGGATTTAATTTTCATCTCTCTTTCTATGTAATGCTGGTTTTCAGATGGTAGCCTTGTGCTATCTTGGGAAGAGGTCCCCCTCCCCCCATTTTATTTTTCTCCCTCCTGCTCTAGAAACAGCAAGAAAATGCATTTTACACTCTTTTCCCACTTCAATCAGTAATTGAAGTTACAGTCTTTTCAACTCCTGTGTGTTTTGACACAGCTCCCACTATTGATCTCTCTGAACAGAAGGTACAAAACAAACTGTAAGGAAAATAACTGAAACGTGACTACATCAGAGTTCAGATGTCATAAGGTGATGTATTAGGGTAGTTAGTTAGCATAACAGAGGTGGTATGTACGGTTAGTTCTAATGTTTTGTAAACTTTGACAAAGACAAGATTACTCACTCTTCTCAAAGATGTCCTGTTACCCCCATCCCTCACCAGAACATGTTCCTTATTTAAGGTGCTTTCTTTTTCCGGCTTGCCCACTGGCCCAGTCTGTGAAGAATCTGCTGCAATGTGGGAGACCCTGCAGTGTAGGAGACCCTGCAATGTGGGTTCAACCCCTGGGCTGGGAAGATCCCCTGGAGAAGGAAATGACAACCCACTCCAGTATTCTTGCCTGGAGACTCCCATGGACAGGGGAGCCTGACAGGCTACAGTCCAGGAGGTCACAAGTCACATATGCCACAACTTTTCTGGAATAATCTCTCTCTAAATTTCTCCTTCCTGAAATCTCATCCACTATTTAAAGGTGAAAGCAGGTATACACCACTTTCCCTTTTCTTTCCCCTTCACATTTTACATGCAATTCCACCCACTCAACTGAGTGGGTCAACAAGGATTTCCTGAACAACTGGTTTTGGGGTACTGTGCACAGTTTTAGTGCTAACATAATGAGCAAGATAGAGTCCGGTACCCATGAAGCCATGAGCCCTGAGGTTACATGATACGTTAAATGTTATATTATCTCCAATAAGCAGCTCTGTTGATGGACCCACACAGATAAAATCATTTGTCTGGCACACTAGCTAAAAAGCAAAGGATATACTGAAGATGACAAAGCATCATAGCTGATTAAATCTGGAGAGCTTGGCTACTCAAGAGAGGAAAATGCCCCTGGAGAGAGCACCTTGCCCCAACTGGTGGACGGTGGTCTAGTACCAGTCCTTTGGGCTTGGAGTTAAGCTTCACCTGCTTCCCTTGGAACAGAGCCCCAGAGCCTGGCAAGTAAGCCAGGTAGTCAGTCTGACCTTCCTGGGGAAGAAAATGACAGCCCACTCCAGTGTTCCTGCCTGAGAAATCTCAGAGAGGGAGGAGCCTGGCGGGCCACAGTCCATGGGGACACAAAAGAGCCAGACACCAGAAGTGTTGAAGCAAGCCAGCCTAAACAAGAAGTCAGGAAATCAGCTTTGCACCAAAATAGCTTCAAGGAGAGTCAGTTGCACATTTACAGTTAAAATAATCAAAAATAAATAAAATAATCACTATTTCAAGCACAGTTCTTCTTTAATGAAAGCTTTAGTCTTTCTCATACATTTTTAGAAAAAATTCTGTCTTGTTTCTCCAGTAATTCTACATTCCTTTATTAGGTCAATTAGCATTCACAGGAAGTGGTGACGCGATAGTACTAACAGGTCCGTATTGCACCCTTTACATTCCATAATCACCTAATTTCTTAGGAGAATCTAGCTGCCAACATATTTCTTAGTATTCTTTTTCTCCTAGAAATTTTGGACTTATTAGTAAAGACAATAGATTTTGTAAATTTACCTATAAAAAGCCTTAGAGGGGATATTTGTACTAACCCTTCAAGAATTATTACACATCAATAGCTACATTGTATGTAAGACAAATCATTTCCTTCATCAATTCAGTTCAGTTCAGTTCATTTGCTCAGTTGTATCCGACTCTTTGCAACCCCAAAGACTGCAGCATGCCAGGCTTCCCCCATCCTCTGTCACCCTCTTCTCCTCCTAACTCTCAATTCTGTCTAGCATCAGGGTCTTTTCCAGTGAGTCAGGCCTTTCCATCAGGTGGCCAAAGTATTGGAACTGAGCTTCAGCATCACAGTTCAGACTTACATCTTAGAGCCTGAAGCATGAGGTTCAGAGAGGGTGGAAGCAACATGCTGGGGCAGAGCTGGGAGGAGGACTCGAACATTCAGTTGGCTCCTGGTCTTTTCTGTTTTCCTTTTACTGCTATTCTTTGTGTTTAAATGTGTTTCACCTTCACATTTGAAAAAATGCCTTTCCTTATGACCTGTATGTATAGGTGAGATGGTTGGATGGCGTCACTGACTCAATGGGCGTGAGTCTGAACAAACTCCAGGAGACGGTGAAGGACGGGGACAGTCGGTGTGCTGCAGTCCATGGGGTCTCAAAGACTTGGACACGACTGAGCGACTGAACAGCGATAGCATTACCTATATGCATAACTTTATCTTTCCTAAAGACAGGTTTTCACCACCCCCTCATAGTCTCCTCAGTGTAGCTGCTATGACAATGAATTTCAATTATATTTGTGGACCCATGGACAGTTCTGTCAGCAAAGTACACACTCATGGGTCACGTTTGCAGATTTTGTTCTGAAGGACTCAATCCAAAAGGCTTGAGCTTGTTTCCCCGCCCCCGCACCCCAGGGTTATTAAAATTTGTTGAACAAATTTTAACCCTTGAATGTCAAATGTTATAAGAATATAGATGTCTATCTTGCTCTATAGCATTTTTGCTTTAATTGTTTAAATTATGGTAAATACATGTAAGATAGAAATAAGGGATACCTGTAGTCTAAAACTCAAAAAGTGTATGGATCACAAGCTTAGAATCCTCTAAACCTTCTTTGAGCTCTGATCCAGGCTTCCCTGGCGGCTCCATGGTAAAAAAAATCCACCTCCAATGTGAGAGAGCAGGGTCGAATCCCTGGGTTGGGAAGATCCCTGGAGGAGGAAATGGCAACGCATTCCAGTATTCCTGCTGGGATAATCCCGAGGACAGAGGGGTCTGGCGGGCTATAGTCCATGGGGTCGCAAAGAGTTAGACATGACTGAGTGGCCGAGCATGCAGGCAAACACACACATGCATGTACTTTACCCTTCCACTTGTGTGTCTGAAGAGCTCCTTAAACAGCAGCAGACTCATTATCTTACCTCCAAAGCTTCTCCTCTTCCAGTGTTTCCCATGTCAATGAACCGTGCAAGCATCCATCAGGTTGTTCAAATATTTCCCAACTCTGTTACCTTCTTCCTGTTTCTACCCTCCGCTCCCCAATCCAAGCTACCATCAATCATATCTTTCCTGGGTGACCAAGAACCCCTCCTAATTGCTCCTCCTTTGTGTATGCATATAAGTTTTTAAGTTGATTGCTGGTGACTTTTTTCAAGGTAGATGATAACATTGTTAACAGATGATAACATTGTTAACATATAAATGATATACATATATCATGCATCTATGCCTTGATCTGTGATTCATATGTTATGATGCTCTGCTCTCCTCCCTTTGACTGCCCCCCTCCGTCGCCCATACAATGCTGCCTGAGTCCCAATCCACCTGTACCTTACAGGCTCCTCCTCACTGCCCTTCTCCTGGAGCCAGTCGTCCCCACATCTCCTCCATCTTTAGACGCTCTGCCCAGGACTCACACTATGTAACACTTTCTGTCCATTCAGATATCTAAGGGTCTTGCCTAAAAAGATTACATCAGTCCCTGTGGCCTGCTTATAAGAGCCAGGAACTAGGATAAATAATTTAATATATGACCATTTGTTTTGGATTAATAACTGCTCTGGGAAACCCTTAGTTCAATTCTTCCCTTCATCTTCCAGGAACATTCAAAACCCCATTTGGAAGAAACAAGTGGAATTAGCAAATCTTGTCTATTATATCAGTTTAAGAGCTCTATGTCTATTTCTCAGAAGATAATATTTAAATAATACATGATATGAAACATGCAAGCTGGCTAAATCACCATGATAAATCTTTCTAGAAATTAAGCTTGATTGCCAATTTAATATTGCCATTATGAAAGTGTGATCTGACTCTAGAATCTGCAGCAGATTCATTGGGTGCTTACTCTATGCCAAGCAGAGCGAAGGTGCTAGGAATTCTGTGGGAGATGGAGTCCCTAACATCAGAATGCACATTATCACAGGGAAAGCAAGACTATAAGTGCTAAATAAACATACAACACAATTTCAGGTACTAATAAGAGCTATATACAAGAGGAAAAAATACTAAGAGGAAAGAGAATAAGTAGAGTCTAGTATTCTAGTTGGGAAAAGCCTCTGAGACAAGATAATATTTGATTGGGAGTGGTCCAATACTCTTGCATGGACACGACTGAGTGACTTCACTTTCATGCATTGGAGCAGGAAATGGCAACCCACTCCAGTGTTCTTGCCTGGAGAATCCCAGGGACAGGGGAGCCTGGTGGGCCTCCATCTATGGAGTCACACAGAGTTGGACATGACTGAAGGGACTTAGCAGCAGCAGCAGCAGCAGCAGAACCATAATAGGGTTTCCATGGTGGGTCAGTGGTAAGGAATCCACCTGCCAATGCAGAAGATGTGGGTTCAATCCTGGGTTGGGAAGATCACCCTGGAGAAGGAAATGGCAACCCGCTCTAGTATTCTTGTATAGGAGATGCCATGGACAAAGGAACCTGGCAGGCTACAGTCCATGGAGCTGCAAAAGAGTCGGACTCGACTAAGTGACTAAACGATAGCAACAGAACCACAAAAAGGAGGCAGTCTCACAATATCTCAGTGAAGAATGTTCCAGGCAAAATGACTGGAAAATTTAAAGTCATAGTCAAGAATGAGCATTGTTCATCCAAAAGATGAAAAGATACCCACATGGCTGGCACTGTTTCCAATGATAGAGATATGGAAAGAGAGTACAGAGGAAGACAAGGGATGCAAAGCGACGGCCACTCACCTGCACTTTAATATCATCACAACGGGAAGCCACGGGAGTCAAAAGTGGAAATAAAACGACCTTATATATGACGAGACACATCTCTCGGCTCAGATATGCAGGACTGAAATGGACAGAGCCTAAAGCAGAGGAAAGGAGTTAAAGTGCAATGTTTCTATAATAACTCGTGAAAGATGGATCCTGTTAGGGGAGATGGTGCAAACTGTGGGAGTTAACTGATGGGCCACAAAAGATGGAAGGGAAAGAGTGAGACTGAGGATCATTGATCTCAGCAATCAATGGAGGTGGTTCTACCTAATACACTAAGGAAGACTTAGGGCACAGGGGAGAGCATGTTAGGCTTCAACACCCAAGTGGAGAGGCTGATCAGTCAGACGGAGAGGGCTCTGGGCTGAAGACTTTAGTACAGGAGTCATCTGTATATGCATAATATTTAAAAGACATGGGTAGGGATGATGGCTTCCCCAGTAGCTCGGTGGATAAAGAATCTGGCTGCAATGAAGGATACTCAGTTTCGATCCCTGGGTCAGCAAGATCTCCTGCAGGAGGACATGGCAACCCACTCCAGTATTCTTGCCTAGAGGATCCTACGGACAGAGGAGCCTGGCAGGCTACAGTCCAAAGGGTCGCAAAGAATCAGACACAACTGAACACAGCACACAGGGACGAGGTTTACCAAGAAGTAAGCTTAAGTCAAAAATAAAAGAGAATAGAGGGGAAAATATTTGCTTGTGGCAACATTTAGAAGTCAAGTAGGATGGAAGCAAGGAGAAAGGGTGAAGAATTATCACTTAGGGAGAAGGAAAACCAAGAGATTAGAGAGTTATGAACCTAGTGGGGAGAATGTTTCCGACATTCAGTTGGTACTCAACCAGGTCAGTTAGTGTTGGAGTTCAAGGATGATGAGGATGGAAAAGTGCACATTGACACTGGCGAAATGTGAGATGTAAGTAATCTTCAAGGAGGTATTCCACTGGGCTGGTGAGAAAGGGAACTTGCTTGGAGGTAAAGAGATGTCAGTAGCTAGTACTGATGACTTTTTTAAAGGAAATTTTGCTGTGAAAATGAGCTCTACACGTTCAATGCAGTGGTGTTTGTAGCAGCATCAAAACATTTTAAATTTAGATAGTATTAAGGCATGTTTAGGATACAGATGCAATGACTGGGAGAGGAAGAGATATTGGTTGCAGAAGAGCATTACTACAGGAACTTCTTCCAAAAGGAACAAGAGGGAGCATCCTGAGAAGAACTGGGGGGATGGAGGCCAGGGCACTCTCCTGTCTCTATGAGAAAAAACCAGTATGCCCGCGAGGCTCAGGTTGTGGAACCAATAGTGGGAAGACGGCATGGTCCTCTTATGACTAGATTTTTTCTTTTTCTCTTTTTTTTATGATAAAAGTAGGTTGATGGGTAGAGGACTCAGTGTGCAAGTACTAGAGATTTAAGGAAAGGAGAGAAAGTCTGAGATTATCTTCTCATTAAAAGGGTCTGGTGCAATAAAATTAGTATAGCCACTTTGAAAAACAGTAGGAAGTTTTCTTTAAAAATTAAAAATAGAACTGCTGTATGATCCAGAAATTCCAGTCCTGGAAAAATGTATGGAGAAAAAAACCATAATTCAAAAATATACGTGCACCTCAATGTTCATAGTAGCACTATTTACAATAGTCAAGACAAGTAAGCAACCTAAATGTTCATTGACACATAAGTGGATAAAGATGATGTGGTGCATATATACAATGAAATACTACTCAACCGTGAAAAAAAATGAAATAATGCAAATTTGTAGCAACAAGGATGGACCTAGAGGTTATCATACTAAGTGAAGTTAGACAAACACCGTATTATACCACTTACAAGTGGAATCCAAAAAATGATACAAATGAAATTATTTATGAAAGAGAAATAGACTTACAGACATAGAAAATGAACTCATGGTTACAAAAGTGAAAAGGTGGGGATGAGGGATATATTAGAAGTTTGGGATTAACATATACATAGTAGCAGTTGTAGTATTAGTCGCTCAGTAACATCAGACTCTTTGAGACCCCATACTGCTATATATAAAAGAGCTAAACAACAAGGTCCTACTGTGTAGCACAAGGAACTATATTCAACATCTTGTAACTAAAAATAATGGGGAACAACCTGAAAATAATTTATATATGAATAATGTGTTAATTACAGGTATACAGAAACGTGATTCAGTTTTTATTGTTTAGTTGCTGAGTCATGTCTGACTCTTTGCAACCCCTGTCCTTCACCGTCTCCTGGAGCTTGCTTAAACTCATGTCCATTGAGTCGTTGATGCCATCTAACCATCTCATCTTCTGTCGTCCAATTCTTCTCCTGCCTTCAATCTTTCCCAGCATCAGGGTCTTTTCCAATGAGTCAGCTCTTCGCATCAGGTGGCCAAAGTATTGGAACTTCAACTTTAGCATCAGTCCTTACAATAAATATTCAGGACTGACTTCCTTTAGGATTGACTGGTTGGATCTCTTTACATGCCAAGGGACTTCCAAGAGTCTTCTCCAACACCACAGTTCAAAAGCATCAATTCTTTGGCACTCAGCTTTCTTTCAGAGAAAGCAATGGCAACCCACTCCAGTACTCTTGCCTGGAAAATCCCATGGACAGAGGAGCCTGGTAGGCTGCAGTCCCTGGGGTTGTTGCGAGTCAGACAGGACTGAGCGGCTTCGCTTTCACTTTTCACTTTCATGGATTGGAGAAGGAAATGGCAACCCACTCAGTATTCTTGCCTGGAGAATCCCAGGGATTGGGGAGCCTGCTGGGCTGCTGTTACGGGGTTGCACAGAGTCGGACACGACGGAAGCGACTTAGCAGCAGCAGCAGCTTTCTTTATGGTCCAACTCTCACATCCATACATGACTACTGGAAAAAACATAGCTTTGACTAGATGGACCTTTGTTGGCTATTGTCTCTGCTTTTTAATATGCTGTCTAGGTTGGTTATACCTTTTCTTCCAAGAAGGAAGTGCCTTTTAATTTCATGGCTACAGTCATCATCTACAGTGATTTTGGAGCTCAAGAAAATAGAGTCTGTCACTGTTTCCATTGTTTCTCCATGCATTTGCCATGAAGTGATGGGACCCGATGCCATGATCTTAGTTTTCTGAATTTTAAGCCAGTTTTATGAATTTTAATTTGAGTTTTAAGCCAGGTTTCTCATTCTCCTCTTTCCTTTTCATGAAGAGACTCTTTAGTTCCTCTTCACTTTCTGCCAGAAGGGTGGTGTCATCTGCTTATCTGAGGTTATCGATATTTCTCCCCACAATCTTGATTCCAGCTTGTGCTTCATCCAGCCCGGCATTTCGCCTGATGCATTCTGCATATAAGTTAAATAAGCATGGTGACAATATACAGCCTTGATGTACTCCTTTCCCAATTTGAAACCAGTCTGTTGTTCCATGTCTGGTTCTAACTATTGCTTTTCGACCTGTATACAGATTTCTCAGGGGGAAGGTAAGGTGGTCTAGTTTCCTATCTCTTTAAGAATTTTCCACAGTTTGTTGTGATCCACACAGTCAAAGGCTTTGGTGTAGTCAATAAAGCAGATGTATATGTTTTTCTGGAACTCTGTTGCTTTCCAGAAAGTATATTCATATATTAAATTATATATATATATATATAGTTATATATTTATATGTTAAATTATACATGTTTGTGTGTATTAATATACACATGTATATGAATCACTTTGCTAAACACCTATAATTAACAACATTATCAATCAAGTATAAAAAGAAAGAGGGAAAGTGAATTTAAGTAAGTGAGGTCAGATTTCCTATCATTGATAAGTTAATATGATCATAAGTAGATGATGTCATTCCTAATTATTTCTGAGCAAAGTAAGTAATAGAATTTGAACTTCTGGAAGACAACATATTCCTAAGTTGAAGCCTGTGCTTAAAAGAAATAAAATACATTCCTTTCTAAACATTTGAAGTATTTATTTAACCCTAGTTCTGATAATAAAATAATCTATGGACTTTACATGAAGTCTGGGCTCTGACTTACACCAACCAATATATAGTTTCCCTGGTCTTTAATCAGGAAAAAAAAATCTATAAAATTATTGATAGCAAGACTTTTTGAACTCAAGACATCATGATGTATAGACCATTTTCATTGAACTCTTGACCCTGGCCATAAATGCATGAATATCTCCATTTACTTCATAAAGTGATCATATTACATCTTTGAAAGATATTTATTAAGATAAGTGGGCTTCCTCTCTGCTAGTTTTAAGCCAGGTACATCCACACTGAATTTTTTATACAATTGCCCCTTCACCCCTTCTGGCACTACAGCGAAATGTAAAATTTGGACCTACAAGAGATGCCCAATACACTGGCTACTTAAGAAAGTGAATTAGATGTAATTATGTATGCATCGCCTTTAAAATTGCAAAGCTACAGAGCTGAAGAGTGACACTTGATTCAGGTCTGCCTTTCAGGGCAGGATATGAGTGGATAATTGACACTTGAAACAGTAATTCTGCAGAGGCAGAAGAGGGGCCACTGCCGGCAGGCAGGGTTGAAAGAACGTTTCTGTCAGTGTCTCAAGTGTGGTGTCTTCTGGAAAGCCTGCTCCTGCTCTTTGAACCACGTATTTGACTTCTGTCCTAGCTTCCTTTCCAGCCCACTATTTACAGCACATTCAGCACCATGTTGGCCACATCTAGGCATAATCCTTTCTCTTCCTTCAAACCATAAGATCCTTCATGGGTAAGACTTAGTCTCACTCTTTGTGTTTCCAAAACCTGATGCAGGCAACAACCCATAATCTGTATCCAGAAAGTGTGGTGGTGGATTAGTCACGAAGTCGTGTCTGACTCTTTGTGACCCCATAGACTGTAGCCTGCCAGCCTGCTCTGTCTATGGGATTTCCCAGGCAAGCATACTGGAGTGGGTTGCCATTCCCTTCTCCAGGGGATCTTTCTGATTCAGGGATTGGCCCTGGGTATCCTGCATTGCATGTGGATTCTTTACCACTGAGTACCTGGGAAGCTCATATCCAGTAAGTGTGGGAGGAGTGAATTCAAAACTGCTTCTGTAGGCAACATGGTGTTGTTGAATAAAACAGCTGCAAAGCTGGAGACTGCCATCACCCAGGAGCCAGTTAGAATAAGCCTGATCTGCACAGGGTACTGGGCACAGCTGTAAGACATTAGGCTTCTTCTGGAAAAGAAAAGACTTCTCCTCAGGCTGGGTCTTCAGTTCAGTTCAGTTCAGTCACTCAGTCGTGTCCGACTCTTTGCGACCCCATGAATCGCAGCACGCCAGGCCTCTCTGTCCATCACCAACTCCCGGAGTTCACTCAAATTCATGTTTATCGAGTCAGTGATGCCATCCAGCCATCTCATCCTCGGTCGTCCCCTTCTCCTCCTGCCCACAATCCCTCCCAGCATCAAAGTCTTTTCCAATAAGTCAGCTCTTCGCATGAAGTGGCCAGGGTACTGGAGTTTCAGCTTTAGCATCATTCCTTCCAAAGAAACTTGACACTTCCCAAAGGGTTATGAGATGCCGGTCCTGTTGGCAAACAGCAAGACTACTGCATGTGCGCATGCTCAGTCGCTCAGTTGTGTCCGACTCTTTGCGACCTCAGAGATTATAGCCCATCAATCTCTGTCCGTCAATCCTTTCCCCGGCAAGGATACTGGAGTGGGTTGACATTTCCTCTTTTAGGAGATCTTTAAGACTGTTGCACAGCCCTCAATTCTCCCCAGTCTGCAACAATGAAGCTCCACAGTTTTCATGATAAACTTCGCAGGGTCCACAAAGCCTGTTCCTCCATTTCCAGCTTGACATCCCCCCAGCCCTCTGTTACGTGAAGTCCTCCACTAAGCATAACACTACTGCATTTGCCCAACATACTAGAACATATAGAATAGTAATAATACACCAAGTCTTACTAAAACACTAGTCACCCCCAAAGTTAGAGTTGCATGTCTCTTTCTAAGCAACTGTTGTTAACACTCACTTTATTAGTAACCAACATTCTAAAGGCATTCATCTGTGTTTAAATGGACCCTAAACTCTTTAATGAAGAGACAGGAAAGAACAGAGAGATGTTCACAGCTTATGGGCTTTCCTGGTGGCTCAGTGCTGGTGATGCAGGTTCGATCCTTGATCTAGGAAGATCCCAGATGCTGCAGAGCTCCTAAGCGTGTGTATAACAACTATCAAGGCTATGCTCTAGAGCCTGTAAGCCAGAGCTACCGAAGCCGTGTGCTCTAGATGCCCTGCTCTGCAACAGGGGAAACCACTGCAATCCGAAGCCTGTGTGCCATAACTAGAGAGTAACCCCCACTATCTGCAACAACAGAAAGCCCACGCACAGCAACAAAGACCCAATGCAAACAAAAATAACATTTTTTTTTTTTAATGTGTAGCTTTCATCATGGTACGCCTTCATTTAATTAACTTTGTACAAAATTAAGGCCTATGTCTTTGGGATAGTTTTGGAATAAAGTGAAATCATGTATGTCAAATGCACGTAAGTATGGATTGATTTCTGGTACACAAGAATTCATAATTTTCATGTACCTTTACTCCTATTATTTTGGTTTTTATTATGATAGAATGTGCCCTACTATGAATTGATGTGTTTGAACTGTGGTGTTGGAGAAGACTCTTGAGAGTCCCTTGGACTGCAAGGAGATCCAACCAGTTCTGAAGGAGATCAGCCCTGGGATTTCTTTGGAAGGAATGATGCTAAAGCTGAAACTCCAGTACTTTGGCCACCTCATGCGAAGAGTTGACTCATTGGAAAAGAATCTGATCCTGGGAGGGATTGGGGGCAGGAGGAGAAGGGGACGACAGAAGATGAGATGGCTGGATGGCATTACTGACTCGATGGACGTGAATCTGAGTGAACTCCGGGAGTTGGTGATGGACAGGGAGGCCTGGCGTGCTGCGATTCATGGGGTTGCAAAGAGTTGGACACGACTGCGTGGCTGAACTGAACTGACGTTGAAGTTGAGTATGGGGATACCATCTTATTCCCTTTTATATGCCAATGCTGAGTTCGCTTGACACGTGACATACACTCTGCTTTTACAGATTTAATAAGCACATTAAGACAGCAGCACTAAGCATTCATTTAGCCTTTTTCATCTCTTTTGCTAATATATGTTTTCATACCTTGAGTGGCAGAAAACCATTCACCATCTTCTCTATGTATAACAAAGGAGAAAGAAAATATACACTCGCTTTCAAATAACTTATAGTTCACTAAGAAAAGTATAAAATGCTAGATATCCTTAGCTCCTGATGAAATTATAAAAGCAGCAGAGAAGAAAGCAGGAATATCTAAGGAAACTGCTGAACAACTGGTGTTTTAGGAAAGAAAAAGTACTTATTTCATAAGGTCATCTTTCCAGATAGACAGAATTCCCATGGAAGAATAAAACAAGCCAGATTTTAAGTTTGATCTATTAATTGATCTTTTTTTCCTAAAAAGATGGCTTATACTAATAATTGTGTGAATGTCTGTCTGTGGCTGGTTTCTTAAAAAAATATTTTACTTATTTTGTCTGGCAAGAATGAAACATGAAATAGTTGAATGTATTTAGGTTTAGAACATACTATTTAGAATAAGGACTTCCTTGGTAGCTCAGCTGGTAGAGAATCTGCCTGCAATGCAGGAGACCCCGGTTCAGTTCCTGGGGGATGATCCTCTGGAGAAGGGTTAGGCTACCCACTCCAGTATTCTTGGGCTTCCCTGGTGGCTCAGCTGGTAAAGGCTCCACCTGCAACGTGGGAGACCTGGGTTCAATCCCTGGGTTGGGAAGATCCCCTGGAGAAGGGAACGACTACCCACTCCTGTTTGAATAAATGATGTGATAAAATTTTGTTTTCATCTGCTTGTCCTTCTCTCTTTTTTTTCCAATTCTGGCATTGCTAAACTTAAAAGTCACAGCCAGATAAACACTCTTTAGAAACAGAAACTGTCTTTTCATGGGTATCTTTAGGCATCAATGAGTCAATTAAGTGAGGTTCAGCTATGGATGTTGCTGCTTCAGTGGAGAGGAACCAGTGAGCAGAAGGTCCTAGGTTTTCCTATCTCAGGTAAGACAAACATTTCCATGAGAGGACGAGGCTGAGGCTTCTCTGGTTTGTGTCCAGCTCATTCGTATGATATTCTGACAGAACTGACTTGCTGACTTCTCCTCCCGTTGGTAGCCTCATGGCAGGGTTATAGCCACGCCTCAGTTCTCAACCACATCTATCTTGTGGCCACACTTCAGGACAGGAAAAGCATCCTGGCTTTGGACCAAACATGAAGTTTAACAAGATGAATTTTTCGTACCCTTAGTTCATTTTCATTCTAAAACTCTTCTAATAAACATGTTCAGAATTTAAGTACATGGAAGCTATTAAAGATTCACTTTGCTGATGTGACTGAATTTGGGAGGATTAGGGTAAAGTGTTTTCTCTGCCTCATTTCTCTAACTAGCTGAAAAACTCCATGGAAAAATAGCTGCTCATATGACTATTTTCTTTCTCCCACCCTTTCAATAAGATTTTCCTAGAATGGTTTGTTTTCTAGGACATAAAACTCATAGGACGGTACAGCAACTTTTCAAGGACTATTACAGCTCTAGTAACATTCTTGTATGTGTTAGTTGCTTAATCGTGTCTGAATCTTCGCAATTCCATGGACTGTAGCCTGCCAGGCTCCTCTGTCCATGGGATTCTCCAGGCAAGAATGATGGATTGGGTTACCATTCCCTTCTCCAGAGGCTCTTCTCAACCCAGGAACTGAATTCGGGTTTCCCACATTGCAGGCAGATTCTTTAGTGTCTGAGCTACCAGGGAAGGTCACCAGGGAAGTAATATTCTTAGTCTTTTCAAGAAATAGCAGGATCCCAGCCATAAATATATCTGTATTTTATACCATATGAGTTCAAAGTTGCAAGCCAAATGGTGTTAAGGAGGTTTCTCAGTTTCAAAAAAGGCTTTCCAGCTCAGAAACAACCAATTTACACCAAGTCCTTTGCCCTTCTTCAAGCTTCTGGACAGTGTGTCAGGGTCATAGCCTGGTCTTACCATGGATAATTATTGGCAGTCACAGAGTTGGAAATGGCAACCCACTTTAGTATTCTCGCCTGGGAAATCCCATGGACAGAAGAGCCTGGTGGGCTACAGTCCATGAGGTCACAGAGTCGGACATGGCTGAGTGCACACACACACACACACACACACACACACACACACACACAGAGTGTTGGAAACGATGGAATCATGAAGTCATTAAACAACTACAGCACTTTTCATACTTGTGTCAACATTTGAGTTGACAATAGTGTTTTCTCCATTTTGCCTTCTCAGCGAGGATACACTTACAGAATAATATATGGTTTAAGCTGAGAAATCATAACCCCAAACAAACAATCATCCAGAATTTCACAAATAGCATCCAAGAATTCAGATCTAGTGTGCTCATCTCAGACTTCAATGTACAGAAAATAGTTCCTTCATGTCTCTCTTCCTTGCCATCTCCATGACCACTTCTTAACTTAGTGACTCTCTCTTACTCTTCCTCTCCTGGACTGGGCCAACCTTCTAACTGGTATCATCTCTCTAAAACCTGTGCTCTACAAAGCGACCCAAGTGATCTATCTATTCCAACTTTATTAAAGGCTTAAATTGAGGACCTGAAACTGTAAAACGTCTAGAATAAAACATGGAGGGTAGGTTCCTTGACATTAGTCTTTGCAATGATTTTTTGTTTAATTTGACACCAACAGCAAAGGCGGCAAAAGCAGAAACAAGTAGGAATACATCAAACTGAAAAAGCTACTGAAGAATTTATTTACAGGGCAGCAGTGGAGAAGCAGACACGGAGAGCAGACTTATGGACATGGGGAGAGGGGAGGAGAGGGTAGAAAGAGTAACATGGAAACTTGCATTACATACATAAAATAGATACCCAACAGGAATTGGCTGCATGGCTCAGGAAACTCAAACAAGGGTTCTATATCAGCCTAGAGGGGTGGGATGGGGAGGAGGATGGGAGGGAGGTTCAGAAGGGAGGGGATATGTGTCTACCTATGGCAGATTCATGTCGAGGTTTGACAGAAAACAACAAAATTCTGTAAAGCAATTATCCTTCAATAAAATAAATAAATAAAGCTACTGCATGGCAAGGAAACCATCAACAAAACAAAAAGACAGTCTATGGAGTGGGAGAAATACTTATATATCTGACAAGGAGTTAATATCCAAAATATATACTAAAAATGAGGGCAGAACTGAATGGACATTTTTTTCAGAGAAGACGTACAAATAGCCAATAGGTACATGCAAATGTGTCCAACATCACTAATCATCAGGGAAATGCAAATCAAACCAGGATGAGACAGCACCTCACACCTGTTAGCGTGGCCATCATCAAGGAGAGGAAAGTGCTGATGAATGTATGCACACTGTTGGTGGGAGTGTAAGTTGGTACAACCACAATGTAAAACAATATGGACGTTCCTCAAAAAATAGGACTACAGAATAATCTACCAACTCCATTTCTGGGCACATATATCCGAAGGAAATGAAGGTAGGACCTCAAAGAAATACCTGTACTCCCATGCTCACTGCAGTGTTCTTCACAATAGCCAAGATATGGAAAACAATGAAAGTGTCCATCAAAGGAAGAATGGGTAAAGAAAACGTGGCATATATAAATATAAATAGATAAATAGCCCCCTCTTTACACACACAGAGAAACTACAAAATTCACTGCCATTTGTGGAAACACGGACAGACCATGAGGGCATTATGCTAAGTGAAATAAGCCGGACAGAGAAAGAGAATCACTCCATGGTATCACTTCTGCATTTAATTTACTAATATATATGGATTATTCCTGGTGATTTTTTTCCTGTTTGGAATTTCACAATGTTTAAGTTTTCGACAATAGTTTGAATGCAGTACTACTTCACAAATCAGGATAAGAAAGTCCAACACATATTATGTTTTAGAAGCACGTCAGAAACCTGCAGTCATCCATAAGGACTCAAACTTCACCTCAAACAGGAGCTAGCCCTTTCTGTGCTTATAGGAGGTGCCCTAAATCATGTGCTGTCAGGAAACAATATGTCAGCCTCTGCATTTCTTTAACATTACTGGTTGTTTTCACATTAAAAATCCCATGACTGGCATACACCTTGAGGAAACCATAATTAAAAAAAAAAAAAAAAACACCACCTGCCCTCCAAAGTTCACTGGAGCACTATTTATAATAGGACATAGAGACCACCTAAATGTCTATCAGCAGAGATGAGTGGAAAAAGAAGATGTAGCACATATATATACACAATGGAATATGACTCAGCCATAAAAAGAAATGAAATTGGGTCATTTGTAGAGATGTGGTTGGACCTAGAGTCTGTCATACAGAATGAAGAAAGAGAAAAACAGATATCATATATTAACACATATATATGGAATCTAGAAGAATGGTACAGATGAACTTATTTGCAGGGTAGAGTAGAGACACAAACATAGAGAACATAGGGTCTCGGGGGAGGAGAGGGTGGGATGAACTGAGAGACAAGCAGTGACACGTATACACTATCATGTGCGGAGTAGATAGCTAACGGGAACACGCTGTGTAGCACAGGGAGCTCAGCTCAGGGCTCGGGGTGACCTAGAGGGGTGGGATGGGAGATCCAAGAGGGAGGGGGCTTATGTCTATATACATATATCCAATTTATATTGTTGCACAGCAGAAACTAACACAAGATTGTAAAATAATTTGACTCCAATTAAGAAAAAATAGGTTACTTCGAAATTCCCCGCCATCAATTGAAAGAACAATTTTGATGCCTCTTAATGGCAGAGACCATGTCATGTTGATATTTATATCACAAGCACCCAACATAATATTTAAATTGTAGAAGAGTCCTGAAATATGTCTAGACTACATGGATGAGCTGATATTCTGGCTATGTTCTCACTCTAAAGCCGGTGGGATATCTAATGAGGCATGACACAACTAAATTATGGCATTAAATACTGAGACGGATTATTTTCAACTTTATGCTGAGTTTCTAAAGATCGCAGAGTACAAGGAATCTTTTAAATAAATGCTTATTGAGCACTGTTGGGTTATTAAAATACAACAAGCTGATTCTAAACCCATTCAGAAACACGTACCAGCTCAAATACCCCGATAAGTTTGGATGTAGAGGACAAGTCTATGCTAGCTGTGCAGGATATTAAAATATATTTTAAGTTTATATTAATTAAAACAATATGCTATTCAGTGATAAGACAACAGACTCTGTATGATTTCAATATCTGTAGACCATGAAATTTTGCACCTTGTTTTATGTTCTTAGATCTGTTCCAGTGTCTCCTTGTTTATAATCTATGGGAACTTGAATAGAATTTGTATCCTACTGTTTTGTGAAAATCGTATAAATTTTAATTATGTTGAACTGGTTCATGGTGCTTTTCAGGTCTACTATCTTCTTCTTTTCTGTATATTTATTCTATTAGTTTTTGAGAGTTTGATATTGAAACTCCAACTCAAAATCAATCTATTTAAGTTTGGAGGGCATCACCAACTCAAAGGACATGAGTCTGAGTAAACTCCGGAAGATAGTGAAGGACAGGGAAGCTTGGCATGTCTATGAGGTCGCAAAGAGTCAGACATGACTTAGTGAACAATATCGACTTAATAAAACTGATTGCAATATATAGTGGAGCTATATGTTCTGTATTTTCCAAGCCACCTGTAATTGTATCATACTTTCATCAGACTTTTGGACTCAGAGGGAGAGGGAGAGGGTGGGATGATTTGGGAGAATGGGAATTCTAACATGTATACTGTCATGTAAGAATTGAATCGCCAGTCCATGTCTGACGTAGGGTGCAGCTTGCTTGGGGCTGGTGCATGGGGATGACCCAGAGAGATGTTGTGGGGAGAGAGGTGGGAGGGGGGTTCATGTTTGGGAACGCATGTAAGAATTAAAGATTTTAAAATTTAAAAAAAAAATAAAAAATAAAAAAAAAATAAAAAAAATAAAAAAATAAAATAGATATAAACAAGTGCTACTGATTCAAGGATGCAAACCAGTTCAGCCGTTAACCTGCACGCATGGGGATTAGTGTATGGCAGTATTCACAATAAGTGAGGAAAAGATGAATACCTGATATTGCCCTAGCGCAGTAGCCATTGGAAGCAAAAATAAACTTGGATCCAAACATCTCACTCTATATAAATGTAAATTAGAAGATATTTTCATTGTTAACAAGCCATAAAATATGAGAAGAAAACTTGGAAAAAATTTTAGATATTAGGATGATAAGTCATTTCTATTTCTAAACAGGACTTGAGATAACCAAACTGTGACCTATACTGATAAATGAAACTAAAAATATAAAAATTCATGCATTGACATTATTCAAATGACAAACTGATAAGGGATTTTTTAATTTGTAGCATACAAGGGCCTAATTTTAATACAAAAGCCCATATAAATCAGTAGGAAGGAGATTAATAACAACATTTTAAAATGAATTCAGGATATGAATACCTGATGAGTCATGTCAAATTAATATAATTGGCTCCTAAACAATATGCTCATCAAGCTTAATATTAAGGGAAACATAAACCCAAACAACTTGGTACCTTTAAAAAATCTGTCTTGGTAAACGTCTTATCTTGATAGCATATTTACTGAGGAGCTGTGAGGTGCAGCACTAACTCTTCTTGTGCTGGGGGCTCCAAACACTGATTTTCCTGATGCTAAGGATATAGTATAAAAAATTCCACAAAATCCTTATTTTTGGAGTGTAACATCTAAAGGATCTGACAGACCACAAAAAGGTCAGTAAGTCTGATATACTGTATATTTGATAGTCCTAAGTACAGAGGAGAAAAATAAAGTTAGAAAAGGGCATATTGATTGCTAAGAGGAGGCTGCATCATTTTTAAACAGGTGATAAGACAGGTCTCAATGACTATTAACATTTAATAAAAGCCCTAAAGAGACAGGGAGAAAGCCACGTGGATAACAGAAGAGGGTTTAAGGCAGAGGAAACAGGAAGTGCAGGTGCTCTGAGAAGTTTATCTGACATAAAAAGGGAGTATCAGGGAAGACGGTGTAGCTACTGTTGAGTAAATAAATACACAGTAGATCATTAGGAGATATGGTCATTGAGACACCAGGAGCAGATAATGTTGCAAATCATTTTAATGACTTTACAACTATGAAAAGACATATAGGGCATGGAGAAATGGCTTATTTTAAAAAGTATCACTTTGGCCCTAAAGGGTCT
The DNA here is from genome assembly GCF_001704415.2 of Capra hircus. Taxonomy (NCBI): domain Eukaryota; kingdom Metazoa; phylum Chordata; class Mammalia; order Artiodactyla; family Bovidae; genus Capra; species Capra hircus. Next base: position 4,729,444 of record NC_030815.1, on the reverse strand, counting down.
AAGACAAAGCAGCGAGGTCAGCTAGTGAGCTACAATAAGATAATGTAAGAGAGGACACAGCTTAGTCCATGGAGATGGCGGTGGAGGTGGAGAGTCATGTTCCAATCGCAGATATTTGCTGTTGTTGTTCAGTTGCTATATGGTGTCCAACTCTTTGCGATCCCAGGGACTGCAGCACACCAGGCTCCTCTGTCCTCCACTGTCTCCTGGAGTTTATTCAGATTCATGTCCATTGAGTTGATGATGCTATCTAACCATCTCATCCTCTGACTCTCCCTTCTCCTTTTGCCTTCAATCTTTCCCAGCATCAGGGTCTTTTCCAAAGAGTTGGCACTTCACATCAGGTGGTCAAAGTACTGGAGCTTCAGCGTCAGCATCAGTCCTTCCAGTGAATATTCAGGGTTGTTTTCCTTTAGGATGGACTGATTTGATCTTGCAGTTCAAAGGGCTCTTAAGAGTCTTCTCCAGCACCACAATTCAAAAGCATCAACTTCTTTGGCACCCAGCCTTTCTTATGGTCTAATTCTCACATCCATACATGACTACTGGAGAAACCATAGCTTTGACTATATGGACCTTTGTTGGAAAAATTATGTCTCTGCTTTTTAATACGCTGTGTAGTTTTTTTCATATCTTTCCTTCAAAGAAGAAAACTTTATTTTGTTTTTCTGTTTGTTCTAAATATTTTTTATTCTTGATGTGAACCATTTTTAAAGTTTTTATTGAATTCATTACAGTATTGCTTATGTTTTATGTTTATTTATTTATTTATCTATTTTGACCATGAAGCATGTGGGATCTTATCTCCCTGACCAAGGACTGAACCCATACCCCCTGCATTTGAAGGTAAAATCGCAACCACTGGCCCAAGAGGAAAGCCCCTCAGATATATTTTGATAATGAAGCTGGAAGAGTTCCTGAGAAATCAAAAGTGGAATTAAAAGTAATACAGACACCTCATCAAATAATATCTACAGAAGGCAAATATGCATACAAAAAGATGCTGCACATCATATGTCATTGGAAGACTTGCAAATTAAAACAAGATACAATCTATATTTCTATTTCTGCTTATTGACTATGCCAAAGACTTTGACTATGTGGATCACAATAAACTATGGAAAATTCTTAAAGAGATGGGAATACTAGACCACCTGATCTGCATCTTGAGAAACCTGTATGCAGGTCAGGAAGCAACAGTTAGAACTGGACATGGAACAATAGATCGGTTCCAAATAGGAAAAGGAGTATGTCAAGGCTGTATATTGTCACCCTGCTTATTTAACTTATATTCAGAGTTTATCATGAGAAACGCTGGGCTGGAAGAAGCACAAGCTGGAATCAAGATTTCTGGGAGCAGTATCAATAACCTCAGATATGCAGACGACACCACCCTTATGGCTGAAAGTGAAGAGGAACTAAAGAGCCTCTTGATGATAGTGAAAGAGGAGAGTGAAAAAGTTGGCTTAAAGCTCAACATTCAGAAAACGAAGATCATGGCATCTGGTCCCATCTCTTCATGGCAAATAGATGGGAAAACAGTGGAAACAGTGGCTGACTTTATTTTGGGGGGCTCCAAAATCACAGCAGATGGTGATCACAGCCATGAAATTAAAAGACACTTACTCCTTGGAAGGAAAGTTATGACCAACCTAGATAGCATATTAAAAAGCAGAGACATTACTTTGTCAACAAAGGTCTGTCTATTCAAGGTTATGGTTTTTCCAGTAGTCATATATGGATGTGAGAGTTGGACTATTAAGAAAGCTGAGCACCAAAGAATTGATGCTTTTGAACTGCGATGTTGGAGAAGACTCTTGAGAGTCCCTTGGACTGCAAGGGGGTCCAACCAGTCCATCCTAAAGGAATTCAGTCCTGGGTGTTCATTGGAAGGACTGATGTTGAAGCTAAAACTCCAATACTTTGGGCACCTGATGCGAAGAGTTGACTCATTGGAAAAGACCCTGTTCCTGGGAAAGATTGAAGGTGGGATAAGAAGGGGACAACAGAGGATGAGATGGCTGGATGGCATCACTGACTCAATGGACATGAGTTTGGGTAAACTCCAGGAGTTGGTGATGGACAGGGAGGCCTAGTGTGCTGCAGCTCATGGGGTCTCAAAGAGTTGGGCATGACTGAGTGACTGAACTGAACTGAACAGCTATATACTTATTATTAGAATGGCCAAAATAATGACAACACCAAATGCTGACAAAGAGATGGAGGAACAAGAACTTTCCTTCACTGCTGATGGGAAACAAAATGGAACAGCCAGCTTAGAAGACAGTTTCTTATAAAACTAAACATGGTTAAACCTTATGACCCAACAATTATGTTCCTTGGTATTTACCCAAAGGAATTAAAAACTTAAATCCACACAAAAACCTGCACATGGATATCTTTACCCCTTTTAAATTGCCAAAACATGGAAACAACCTAGATGCCCTTCAGTGGGATATAAAATATGATACATCTAAACAATGGACTGTTATTCAGTGATAAAAAGAAATGAGCTATCAAACCATGAGGACACATGGAGGAAATTCAAATATGTTTTACTAAGTGAAAGATGCCAGCCTGAGAAGGTTAACTACTGTAATGATTTCAGCTCCATGACATATGGAAAAGGTAAAACTATAGACACAGTAAAATGATCAGTGGTTGCTAAGGTTTATTGAGAAGGAAGGAATGAATTGGTGGAGCATGAGGATTTGGGGGGCATTTTAATATTTCTATATGATAGTATAATGATGAACGCATGTCATTATACATTTATCCAAACCCGCAGAATTCACAAGACTAAGGGCAAACCATAAAGTAAACCATGGACTTGGGGGTGATAATGACACATCAGGGCAGGTTCATTGATTGAAAAATGATACCGTCTTGTGCAAGATGCTGATAGTGGAGGAAACCATGGGTGTTTGGAGGCAGGGAGTATTATGAGACCTCTGTACTTCTCAATTCTTGTGTGAAATTACAACTGCTCTATAATTTAAAAAAAGTATTTTAAAAGTGAAAGGGAGAAGTAAGAGATGAAATTACATTTTTCAACTCAGTATTCAACCACTGGACATATGGAGATTTACTAAAATAGACTTGGAGAAGGAAGGGGCAACCCACTCTAGTATTCTTGCCTGGAAAGTTAAGAATACTAAATCAAGCAATGGACATAAAAGCCTGGCGGGCTACAGTCCATGGGGTTGTGAAGAGTTGTATATGACTTAGTAACTAAACAGTAACAACGACTGAAGTAGACAAGGCTGTGGAAGAATGGAGCTTTTTTTTTTTCCTGATCTGTGTATTTGTTTTGTTTGGATTGGTTTAATTTGGTTTGGAAAAGGGAAGAGCAGAATTCTGGAATTTGGGTATATTAAACTTTAGATTCACATTAAAAATCCAAGTAGAGAGGTAGTCAGTTGGAAATACAGTTCTGAAGTCCAAAAGGCTGATCAGGACTGGATGTGAAAGCTTGAAATCCCTGAATATATATCTCATTTGAAGCCACGAACTGGATGTGATCAATAAGGAAATAAGTATAAATGAAAGGACAGCCAACACTAAGCACAGGAAAACACTGAAAGGAAAAATTCAGAGAGGCAGAAGAACCAGAAAAAGGAGAGTGGGTGGTAAAGCCAGTGAATTACCAGGAATGCAAACACAGTATGTGTCTACAGTCAACAGAAAATCATGTTTTCAGGACGATGGAATAATGTGTGCCCAGAGGTGCTGTGAGGTCAGACAAGGCAATGATGAGAACAGGGTGGTGGGCATTGGATGAATCACATGGGGGTCACTGTTGACCTCGACAAGAACAATCCTTGTGGAGTGGAGCAAAAATCTGATGAGAGGAGGCTGAGAAATATGGAAGAGAAAATTTGACAAATTTTACTGTGAAGCGCTGTGGCACTGAGCTCAGTTGTGTCCAAACTTTCTGTGGCCCCATGAATTATAGCCCTCTAAGATTGCCAGGAGAAATATCAATAACCTCAGATATGCAGATGACACCACCCTTATGGCAGAAAGTGAAGAGGAACTAAAAAGCCTCTTCATGAAAGTGAAAGAGGAGAGTGAAAAAGTTGGCTTAAAGCTCAGCTTTGAGAAAATGAAGATCATGGCATCCAGTCCCATCAATTCATGGGAAATAGATGGGGAAACAGTGGAAACAGTGTCAGACTTTATTTTTTTGGGCTCCGAAATCACTGCAGATGGTGATTACAGCCATGAAATTAAAAGATGCTTACTCCTTGGAAGGAAAGCTATGACCAACCTAGATAGCATATTCAAAAGCAGAGACATTACTTTACGGACTAAGGTCTGTCTAGTCAAGGCTATGATTTTTCCAGTAGTCATGTATGGATGTGAGAGTTGGACTGTGAAGAAGGCTGAGCGCCAAAGAATTGATGCTTTTGAACTGTGGTGTTGGAGAAGGCTCTTGAGAGTCCCTTGGACTGCAAGGAGATCCAACCAGTCCATTCTGAAGGAGATCAACCCTGGGATTTCTTTGGAAGGAATGATGCTAAAGCTGAAACTCCAGTACTTTGGCCACCTCATGCGAAGAGTTGACTCATTGGGAAAGACTCTGATGCTGGGAGGGATTGGGGGCAGGAGGAGAAGGGGATGACAGAGGATGAGATGGCTGGGTGGCATCACTGACTCGATGGACACGAGTCTGAGTGAACTCCAGGATTTGGTGATGGACAGGGAGGCCTGGTGTGCTGCGATTCATGGGGTCACAAAGAGTTGGACACAACTGAGCGACTGAACTGAACTGAGGCTCCTCTGTCCATGGCATTCCCCAGGCAGGAATACTGGCCTGGGTTGCCATTTCCCACTCTAGGGGATCTCCCAACCCAGGTCTCTTGCATCTGCTGCATCTGCAGGCAGACTCTTGACCAATGCCACTACATGGGAAATCTTTCACTGTTCAGGGGAGAGAGTACTTGATGGCAACTGGGTGGAGAAGGGTGATCAAGAGAGGGTTTTGTAAAATGGGGATTATAAAAGCATGGTGTCATAGCGATGGGGCAATTGGGTTGGGAGGGATTTATCATAAAAAGAAGAAGGACAGTTCTGCAGATTCAATGTCCCTCAGAGGTCACAGGGAAGGGCTTGACGTCAGTCAGGAGCAGGAATAACCAACAATAGTCATCGAGGAGAAAGTGGAGAATGTGGGCAAAGATGTAGATGGATGTGTAGACAGGAGAGCATGCAGAAATTGTTTTCTGGTTCCCTTAATTTTCTCAGCGAGTAAGAAGGAAAGATGTCGCCTGAGAGTGAGCTATTGGGGAAAGCAGAGCTGCAGGGGAGGAGAGGATGAGGGATAAAGTAGTGGAGGAGGAAATGAGAGAGTGATTGCTCTATGCCACGGGTAACTTACGCTCCACTTGAACTCAGCGATCATGAATTTAAAATAAGACCTGTCAACAAGGTCGGGAGGTTTCCCTTGCCACTTTTAGCTGCACTGACAAAGATGCAGAGTGAGCAAAAGCTGGATTTAAGAAGTCATGGGGTTTTGTAAAGTGAATATATTATTAATTGAAAGAAGTGGTTAAGTCTGTATGGAAATGAAAATACACAACGATGGGCCAGAGAAATGAAGTAGGGGAACACAGTAGTGGTGATGTGACTGGGGCCAGTGGTTACGAAAATGTATTAGGAGCAATACACTCTTGGCTTTAATGGGTACCACATATTTTTGAAATTAGGGTATTACATGAGGTGAGCTGGAGAGTAGGGGCTAATGGTTGCAAGTGAGGTTTTTTGAGGTTTGCAGTTACAGATAATGATAAGGTGTATACCGAGAGCATGGCCGGAAGAGTGTCTGAGTGGGAATGGAGGTCAAGGTTGCCTGGAAAACAGAAATCAGAAAAACTAGAGAACAGGACTTTTAAGGAAGTTTAAAAGATCATCCTTGCAGATATCAAAATTACTAGAAAATCGGGAAGACGTATTATTAAAGACACATCAGTGCATCACAAGCTAAAATGTCTCAGTAAAGAAACAAGTGATTTCAGGGCCAAAGAAGAGTACAGTAAGTAGGGATGGTAGGAGCGCCCCCTTGGAAATGCGACATTCAATGCTGAGGACTTCCGTGGACCACGGAGAGAGAAGCATCCAGAGCAGGGTCTTTTGAAGATGTTGGTTCAGTTGTTTTTTACACAAAGATTGGTGAGGTTGCTGGGAGGGAAGTGGAACAGTGAAAGAAGGAAGTCCTACAAGATATCTCAGAATCCTAAAGCCTGGAAATGACAAAATCCTGGAAAAATCCATACAAGGGTCTGTGTGATTTAGTATGATGATCACATACTAGCTAGAGAAGGCAACCTTTTGAAGACTAGCTTTCAGTAGCAGAACAATGTGATCTGACTACTGAAAATGAGAGGACTTCTGGTTCCCTGGGACTGAGGAAGTCAACTGAAGTCTTTGGCTAATGGGACAAGAAGACAGATTTTGTTCGGGAAGTACAGTAAAGATGATCCCTCCCCCCTTCCCCCTTTTCTTTACCTTTTGACCTGCCTTGGAATATCTCTTGGGCTGAGAGGGAAATCCTGCTGTAGGTCAGTCTTACTGCTTCCTGGGATGCTATACCACTGAATTACACAGTTTCACATATTCATATGACATTACTGCCAAGATTTGAGTGCTGCGTCCTCCTCAATTTAAAGACAGTGAGGAACCATTGTGCATGTTTCAGAGCTCAGCTTGCCTTTCTTTGTTCAGTTGTAAGCACTGTGCTGTAATGGCCTCAAGCGAACTTAAAAGGCCTTATGTGAATGAGACCAGGCACAAATGAAGATAAACTGTGACATCACTGATATCAAAGGTTAGCACCGTTAGTAATGGTTACTCAGGGGAAGGAGATGCACATTGCCTGGAACATCATACATGAAATATCTGGGCTGCTGGAATTGCTTTTTTTATTTTGGTTGTGGTCTCACGAGGGTATGGATCTTCCCTGATGGCCCAGTGGGTGAAGAACCTGCCTGAAATTCAGGAGACACAGGAGAGGTGCGTTTGATACCTGGGTCAAGAAGATCCTCTGGACTAGGTACTGGCAACCTGCTCTAGTATTCTTGCTTGGAGAATCCCACAGACAGAGGAGCCTGGCGGGCTGCAGTCCATGGAGATGCAAAGAGTCGGACATGACTGAGTGACTCACTTTTTTACCCACAAGCGTATACATATGTAAAGTTATAAATCTCTTGCAAATAAGATTAGTGTAGCTTTTCTGTATGTGTGTTTTTAGGCTGCACTGGGTCTTTTCGCTGTGGCATGTCACATCTTCAGTGTGACATGTGGGATGAGCTCTTAGTTGGAGCATGTGGAATCTTAGTTCTCTGACCAGGGATTGAACCCAGGTCCCCTGGATTGGGAATGCAGAGTCTTAGCCACTGGACCATTAGGGAAGTCCCTAGATTGGTTGGGTTTATTGTTTAGAAATAAATTACTGAAAATAATTGAAGTAGGTGAAAAAGATACCTGGGAAACAGTGCAATAGGGCAGCTGAATGACAAATAGATCTCATAAATGTACCCTCTTCCCATCACTCCCACATGAGACACGTAAGTGCCAATGGAAAGAGAAGAGGAGGAGCCTGGGGACAACAAGCTAAATGTTGATTATTGGGGGGGGCACACTAACGACTCTTCAAATACTTCAACAGCAGTACCAACATACCTGCCATGAGGAGGAGAGAGGAAGCCTGTTTTCCTTACAGTCTCTGGAATGCAGTGAAACCAGTGTGAGGAGTCCAGAAGAAAACAATTTCACTTCTTATAAGGAAGGCTGTCATAAAAAATATTAACTGTCCTTGGATAAAGTGATTTCTCACTTGGGTGTTGATATTTTTTACTTTAATTGAAAGTATTTATTTTTAATAGAAGAGTAATTGCTTTACCATATTATGTTGGTTTCTGACAAATATAACCAGGAATCAGCCATGGGTATACATATGCCCTCTCCCTCTTGAGCCTCCCTCTCACCTCCCTCTCCACTGTACCCCTCGAGGTTGCTACAGAGCCCCAGTTTGGCTTCCCTGAGTTACACAGCAAATTCACATGGCCTATCCATTTTCCATATGGTAGTGTATTTTTTTTTTTTTAACCAATTTTCTCCAAATAATCCTCAGAACTCTAAGTTGAGTTCGTGAGTGATGGGGATTTCTGTGACTGAAGTCGGCTCTGGAGATATGTCAGCCCTCCCATCTCCAAATGAGTCCTGGAGGACCCCTTTGATCTGCTGGGCAACTCTTTACTATAAAGTTGCAAGAAGCATTCAAACATCTGATTATACTTGAGCTAGATGGTTCTTAAGATCAATCTTATCTTCTATTCTACTGAGCATAAAGCTTGAAGATGAAAAACTTTTGATTGCGAAAGCATGGTGATTGCAATGTTCCTCATTTTCTGGTGTGTATGTGTGTTCTCCATGGTATTAAAAGATGCTATAGCATTCTAATTCAGGATGTTTGCCTTGAACGGAATGGGCAGTTTTGAATTATATATACAGCTTGAGATCTTCTAGTAACTGTAGACACAAAACAGAAAAAGATGCTCATGCACCTCCCTGGATAACTAAACTCCTGGCAGATTAATAAAATGTCTATGCAGAGGAAGATGGACAGGATCGTAACCCCACTGCCACAGTTAAACAGCCTGGAACTATGGCATTGAACTCAAGGCTTTTTATTTTTCACACAAACCAAAAGGAGGCCTTCATGTCAAATGTGAAACGATGGAAAGATAATCCTCAAGTCAAATGTCAAGTTTAGGTGAAAACTTTGGTACAACTACAATATACTTTTATAGACAGTTCTTCAGACTCTGAAAGCACTTTTTGAAAGCTCATACTACTTTCATTTATAGCTCTCTTGAAAAAAGAATGGAATGCGGTATTTGTTGGCTGTATCTTTAGATGATTTTCTGTCTAGATTAAAAGCCACTAGTGACATCACATATAAAATATTTAATATAGTGCATGGCAATGCAAATAATAATTATGAATGTTATACACTCTTGGGTCTATGCTAGGTTCTAGGGAAAATCTTTTCCTAAAACATATTATACTTCAGGAGTGAGGCAGACCCATTAGCATCATGATGGAAAGTGATGGAGTTATAATGCCCTTGCTCAGTTTCATGGCTTCCATTACCTGCTTTTGGCTGATGGTCCTACTTTCTCTCTATTATAACTCTCGCTCATGAATGCCTCACAGGTCGCACTGCAGAACCGCAAGTATTAAAAATTTCTATCCGGATTTTTCAGCAGCATCTTCAGGACAGCATTTCTGGCCCAAGTGCATGCTTTCTTTCCCCATTTGCTCTTCAGGAAATTTGCTGATTCATTGCTTGTATTATTTTTTAGTTGATGAATGATACTAGCGGACACCCAAGTCATTCTGTGGGCAATAGAGAACCACCCAAGAGTTTTGAGCAGGGAGTGAATTTGAAATTTGGGCATAGATGGAATCTAAGGTTTTAGAGAGATATATTGGAGGTGGAGAACAATCAGGAACTTTTATAATAAATAATGCAATTTCAGTAAATGTCAGGGAACAAGAGGAATTCTCTGAGCAAGGATTGAAGTAGTTAATTGTTATTCTCTTTGTATGAAGGAACAAACATACAAAATAAATATTATATTTATAAAGGATATTTGTAAATAGGTGCTGTGCTATGCTAAGTTGCTTCAGTCTTGTTTGACTCTTTGTGACCCTATGGACTGTCGTCCACAGGCTCCTCTGTCCATGGGATTCTCCAGGCAAGAATACTGGAGTGGGTTGCCATGCCCTTCTCCAGGGAATCTTCCTGACCCAGCAATTGAACCCGTGTCTCTAACATCTCCTACATAGGCAGACAGGCTCTTTACCTCTAAATCCCTTTGTAAAACTAGACCTTGCACATAGAACTTTGTTATAACAAATAATGCTTAAAAGATGAACAGAACAAAAAATAATTTGGAAGAAAAATATAAATGTGAAAATTAAGATCAGGGGAGATGAGAACACAGAAATGAGATAAAATACACAGAGAATGGTGAAATTCAAGGCACTCAACCATTGGCTCAACTTGTCTGTAGTCGTAAGTTTGCTCTGTTATTTCAGAAAAATCTTCTTGCCAATAAATAATTCTTTTTTCTTTGTGATTGCAACTACTATCACTTGTTTTTGTGTTTTTCTTTTCTCTCCTGCTACTTTAGGTATTTGCTGAAACAGGAAAGCAAATTGTTCTCAATGTAATTGAAATAGGCAGGGGAAAGGAAAGAATGAAATCTGTTGCCCACCAAAAAGATGTTAGGAAATCCTTAGATTTGTTTTATCTGTCATTTAGTCTTTTAAGAGTTCTCTTAATTTTTATTATTTATTATTAATTATAATAAATAATTTATTAATTATTATTTCCTTTATTTAATAATTCACATCTAAATGAAATGGTCAGTAACTTGACTCTTGTGCAGATACTTTTGGCTTGAAGGGAGAAGGGTAATGTACCACTATCTTTCACTTTTAGAGACATCTTTTTGGTGGTAGATAACTATTGTGACCTTATCACTTTTTGACTAGATTCAAACACTTTTGAGAGTGTAAGTATTAGTCACTCAATCGTGTCCAACTCTTTGCAACCTCATGGACTGCAGCCTGCCAGGCTCTTCTGTCCTTGGGATTCTCCAGACAAGAATACTGGAGTGGGTTGCCATTTCCTTCTCCTTGAGAGTAGAAAAACATGTATAATTATTCCAGACAACAAGCTAAACCAGATCTCTCTAGGCAAACAGGAACCTGTTACCTATAATTAATACATTCCCAGGCTACTATTAGTTTTATCACAAAATAATAAAGGATATGGAAGAGGGCAGCAGAGGATGAGATAGTTAGATAGCATCACTGACTCAATGGACATAAATTTTAGCAAATTCTGGGAGAGAGTAAGGAACAGGGAAGCCTGTTATGCTAGAATCCATGGGGTCGCCAAGAGTTGGACACGATTAAGCGACTGAACAACAACAAATAGAAGAATATAAGAAAGTTTGATGAAATATGTAGTCAGTTTGTTTGCATATATTATTATAAGCAATAACTATTGAGTTGAACGATAATATGATAAACCTGTCTGTTCTTAATTTCTGGTGACTCAAGGATTCATTTGAAGTGTGGTAGAGGTAGACATGAGTGCCTGGTTCAGTTGCGCTGAGCTGGAAAATGAAAGTGAAAGTGTCCTCAGTCATGTCAGACTCTGCAACCCCATGAGCTATAGCCCTCCAGGCTCCTCTGTCCATGCAGTTCTTCAGGCAGGAATACTAGAGTGGGTTGCTGTTCCCTCCTCCAGGGGATCTTCCCAACCCAGAAATCAAACCTGGGTCTTCTGCATTGCAGGCGGATTCTTTACTGGCTGAGCCACCAGGGAAGCCTCTCTGCAGTGTCTGAAAGAACTCACGTGCTGCCCCCACCCAAGGCACACTGCTGCCGGATAGGACAGCCAGGCTGCTGTCCTGTGGAGTCATCAACCGTGTCCTGCGCTCCTTACAAGAAAGGGCGCAGTGCCTGAACGTTCCCTCTGCTTCACCTGTACACACAGTCAATAGGACTTTAAACTCCCAAGGGAATAAACAGTAAACTGCCATATTGAAGTGACTGAGCATAATATTGTTTTTTCCTTTTTAAAAACTTCATTAGGCATTTATGAGCATTTGCTAGTATTTTTACTTGTTTGCACTTTTACTATATATTTTTGCAATGTCAGTTACATGGTGAAATTATTCCTGAAACTAATAATAAAATCTGTTTAGTTGGAGAATTATTTTTTTAAAAGTAGTAGTCAAATTCTAAATACAAGCCAATGAATATTTTTTATCTGAATTTCTAAAGTAATCCTAATTCCCTTAGCACCAATATTGTACACAGTACTTATACATATTTATATGTATGTATATATATTTACATGCTGATATAATTTTCCTAATTAGGAAATTTAAATACCCATTTTGTGATACCATCAAGAAAATTATTAAACATAATATTATCAAAAGCAGAAAAGAATTGCATAAATAAGTCAATTATTTTGATTTGATTGTCAGCATCTTCAATTAAAAATTCCAGAAAATTCTTCATGACACTATATCTAATATTAGTGACATTTCTGATTGGAATGCATCATAAATAGTGGTTCTGTTCATCAATCATTGGTATAATTAAGCTACATATATTCATTAAATGTGGATCCAATAGCAGTTGTGGTATACAGGAATATATAAAGTGGGACTAAAAAGCATCCCAGCTCTTACTGATTTAATGGCAGGATTTTATTTTATTTTATTAACCCTGTGATCTAAACTTCAAAACACAGGCAAAAATAAAAGTAAAATGCAACAACTTCTTCTATAAATATATAATATATTTTTTTTTTCTCATGGTACCAGAATGCTTCTCCATAATGTTACTTAATTAAGTCTGTTTTGTGGAAGAAGCATAAGATAACAGTAATTTAATGTTAATAAGGTAAATTGTAGTAACAGAAGTCTAGTTTTAATGCTATTCTCTGTTTCATCTCAAACATTAATCACTCTAATTTTAACTAGTTTTAGCATTATTAAATTAACGTTACCAGTAGCTTTAACGTTACTATAACTTAGAGACACTGGTGTATGTTGACATTCACATGTCATGATATATAAAAAGTATGAACTGACTAATGTCCTCATTTGAGTCTGATCATTATAGTAACTCAGATTCCAGTTGAAATCATTATTTTTTTCTTCTTTGAAATTCAGAAATAAAACTTTGATAATTTGGTTTTGCAGTTTTGCCCCTTTATCAGGTCATATTTTGACAGGTCAGTTTTTACAGCTGACATTTCATGTTAACCAAACAGCATAGAGCACCTCTCTCTCCCTTCTGTCTTTCCTTCATCCCTCCCTCCTCTCCCACAGTTTCTCTCTCTCCCCCTCTATTCTCCCAGTGTCTTCCTACCAAACCCCTTCTCTATCCTACCATAGCATCTTTAATGCTTGGACATTTCCCATGTCACATCCATGAAATTCCTTTCTCATTTCCCATTTCTAAGAACTAGTTTCATAAAAGGCTAATTTTATGACCAGCTACCTTTAACTCTTTTTCCCCTCTTACTCACAGCCCATTTTTTTTTCTCAAATTAATTATATTCCTAAATCTATAAAATGAAAGTCTCATGTCTATCAGGTTTTCCACCAGCATCTTGCTTATTTTTTAAAAATGTTTCATGTAGTTAAGTGAATGATATGGGTTTCTATAATAGGCAAATGCATGATACTCTTCTCACACATCTGCAGTTATTTATGGACAATATATTAATCATACATTTAAAAATACAGTCTTTTCATCAAGTATACTTGCTCCTAATTTTCCTATATTACAGTATATTATGTAGATTATACTGTTATCAAATTTTACAAATCTCATAGAGAATGTCTTTGCTTTTCTTCATTTATCTTCGTTCTGTCTCCTCCTTAAGTAAGCCAAGTTAAAAATTTATACCTTAGCTTGGGTGCTCAGGTGTGTCTGACTTCTTGTGAGCCCATGGGCTATAGCCCACCAGCCTCTTCTGTCCATGGGATTCTCCAGTCAAGAATACTGATGTGGGTTGCCATTTCCTCCGCCAGGGGGTCTTCCCAACCTGGGGATCAAACCCAGGTCTCTTGCATTGGCAGCTGGATTCTTTACCGCTGAGCCACCTGGGAAGCCTTTATCATGGGTGCTGGGATAAAATTCTAAATTAAGCCGACTGAAAACCATGGAATTTCTCTAAGACGGCAAGTACTGGTTCTGAGAGAGGATCTGTAACACACGTGCTTTAGTTTTCAGTTACTGCTGAGTGTGTGGCTTGGGGGGATTTGAACTAAGTTCTAAGCCTTCAGCACCTTCCCTACATCTCTATTTCAGTCCTTCTAACCAAAACAAGACGTTTTTTCAAGAGCTTGCATCACAGAACACGTGTGGTAGGATACATGGAGGAAAAATGACACATGACAAATTTTGAAAAAGATAAAATGGCACATGCATTTTTCAGGACTGGTGGAAAAATCGTCTCCTAAGAAAATAGGAGAATATGCTGTGTTAGCGCTTACTTGCCTTTAAATGGGACATATTTGTGGACCAATTGCAGTGCACTTATATTTGGGTGCTATTTTATTAGGGAGTTTCTAATATTAATAAATTACATATTATTTTATTTCTATTCTGTATTTTAATCTCTCTCAAAGAAGAATGTATAGGCTACCTAAGCAAATGGTCATTGATTCCCTGTTTTTTCTAACTTTTTGTGTTTTTTATACACATCCATATATACCATATATAACACTCTGCTACTCGTTTTCACAAAGAGATCTATCCACTGTATACATATTTCGTCCTTCTTATTTTTTCCCTAAAAGCTGTTCAGGAAAGTTATTCTTACCAAGATGTGAAAACATAGGTGTTTCATATTGTGACATTTCAAAAAGTACCTAATACCATTGACTTCAATGATCCATTGTAACCAAAATCAACATCATATCATAAATGATGACGTAATTCACCCTAAAGCCATTTTCTGAAGGAAACAAATTGATTGATAGCAAGGTGAGGTGGATTCTGGCTTCCACTTTCTTGATGAAGACATTCACTCTGCTCTTTTCAAAAGGACCAAACCTTATTGGTAGATAATAAACATATTTTTGACACAAAACATGCATAATAATCATGGCATATTATCTTTTTCCAAGAGTATCTGTTAAGGTGAAATTCTTCCCTTTAATTTCAAATACAGACATTATTCTTTAATACTAAGTAAAATGGACAGTGCTGTCAAAGGAGAGGAGGAGAAAAACATATTCTGTTGTGTCCAACTCTTTGCCCACTATGGACTGTAGCCTGCAAAGATCCTCTGTCCATGGGATTCTTCAGGCAAGAATACTCCTCCAGTGGATCTTCCTGACCCAGGGATCGAATGCTTGTCTCATGTCTCCTGGGTTGTAGGCGGATTCTTTACCACTAGGATAAAATGGACAGTGGTGTCACAGCATACATGTAACGATAGAGATTGTGAAGTGTATTGCTACAATTCATTCTGAGACTTTAACCTAAGTAAATCTCTCTTTTAAAATAGGCCATTAACCCCTGTTCAGCATCAAGGCATGTGAAAGCTTAATTGTTTGTGCTTTAGATTCCATGACATCTTTTAAACATTGTTGAGCATCACTTATGTTTTTATTACAGAGAAGTCTATTGTGAGCATGTGTTTGACAAGTAAAAGTCTGTGTTTCTTCTTTAGCATGTTTCCCTTTTCTCTCTCTCTCTTGGAAAAATTGTATTTTATGAAGTTTAAAAAGAGAACTAGTTGAGAATGACTTATTTCAAACTATGAAATGGATTCATGTTGATGTATGGCAAAACGAATACAATATTGTAAAGTAATTAACCTCCAATTAAAATAAATAAATTTATATTAAAAAACTATGAAATGAGAATGTCATACAATTTTAGATTCAGTTAATTTAGGCATTATTACATATAACTAGTTATACATAAAATACAGTATTTTGATACAAACATTATTTAGCCAACAGAATTCCCCAGTCTTCCATACTTAGGAACTGGCTAAAGAATATCTCTGTGCTGGCCCAATGTGACTTTCTCTTCTGTTGTCAGGTTCTGCTGATCTTCCTCTGGGTGCTCTAGCTTTCCTCTCTTCTGCCTACTTGCATTGGAAACTTGTTTCCATTTTCTGATGCTTCGCTACTGTTTGAAGCGAAACATTGTCTTTGTATCAGCAATAGATGAATGTTGACTATATAGTTGGATCCTACCTTCAGTTCAGTCGTTCAGTCGTTCAGTCGTTCAGTCATGTCTGACTCTTCGTGACCCCATGAATCAAAGCACTCCTCCCTGTACATCACCAGCTCCTGGAGTTCACTCAAATTCATATCCATCGAGTCGGTGATACCATCCAGCCATCTCATCCTCTGTCGTCCCCTTCTCCTCCTGCCCCCAATCCCTCCCAGCATCAAAGTCTTTTCCAACGAGTCAACTCTTCACATGAGGTGGTCAAAGTACTGGAGTTTCAGCTTCAGCAAAAGTCCCTCCAAAGAACAGCCAGGACTGATCTCCTTCACAATGGACTGTTTGGATCTCCTTTCAGTCCAAGAGACTCTCAAGAGTCTTCTCCAACACCACAGTTCAAAAGCATCAATTCTTCGGCGCTCAGCTTTCTTTACAGTCCAACTCTCACATCCATACATGACTACTGGAAAAACCATAGCCTTGACTAGACAGACCTTTGTTGGCAAAGTAATGTCTCTGCTTTTGAATATGCTATCTAGGTTGGTCATAGCTTTCCGTCCAAGGACTAAGCGTCTTTTAATTTCATGGCTGCAGTCAGATCCTACCTTAACTATGTTCTTAAGGAAGCTGTTTTTTTTTTGGTTTTTTTTTTCCCATCTGTACTTTGTACATGGTAGTCGCTTGTTGTGACTGTAAACTTATTTTTTCTATTTGCCTGGATCTGAAGTTCTGTTCCACGTCACTCTTGCTCGGATGCCTCTGTGTGTTCTGCCTCTCTAGTTTTCATATTTTACTGTCCCTTCAAACCATGACACAGACGTGAGATTTTTAATTATTGTTTTCCTGGAGATACTCTTCAGAGCCTGAATGCAAGCTGAAAGCCAGTCCCCTTCGTGGCTGCCATGAGTCCTGTGTGACATGATGGGAAACACTTGGCCAAGGCAGTATAAGCATCAACTCTTTGGCATTTTTTGAAAATTGGGGTATAGTTGCTTTATGATGTTGTGTTGGTATCTGCTCTACAACACTGTGAATCAGCTATGTGTACACGTCTGTCCTCTTCCTCTTGTACCTCCATTCACCACTCCCCCCCCCTTCCTACCCCTCTCCTCTCTAGGTCACCACAGAGCACCAAGCTGAGCTCCCTGTAGGATACAGCAGGTTCCAACTAGCTCTCTCTTATACACATGGTTGTTTATACTTGTCAATCCGTCTCCCAGTTCATCCCATCTTCCCTTTCCCCACACCATGTCCACACACCTGTTCTCTCCCTCTGAGTCCCTATTCCTGTCCTGCAAATGGGCTCATCAGTACCATCTTTATAGATTCCACAAATATAAGTTAACAAATGATATTTGTTTTTCCTCTTTCTGACTTAGCTCACTCTGTATGAGAGTCTCTAGGTCCAACCAGGTCTCTACATAGATACAATGGAATATTACTCAGCCATTAAAAGGAATGATGTTGGGTCATTTGTTTTAGCATCTTAAACACACTCTGCTCTGGACTACAGTTTCACTAATGTTATCTAATATTAATATTTTAACAATTAGCTGTGGTATTATTGTCCTCATTTAGTAGTTAAAGAAAGTATGTCTCAGAGAAGCTGTGCCACATTTCCAGCACAGTTACAAAGCCCTTGTGTACAAGGTACTAAGACAGAGATGAGTAAGACAGGATCCCACCCCTCAAGGAATGGTCTTCAAGTTCAGTTCCTGCTTCTTTCTATTGTATTAGAATGCTATAAAAGGAAGAGATAAAGTAGTTTATTCTACAGTGTTTCTTTAAAACATTTAATACATATCACACCAGTCCATCCTAAAGGAGACCAGTCCTGGGTGTTCATTGGAAGGACTAATGCTGAGACTGAAACTCCAATACTTTGGCCACTTCATGCGAAGACTTGGCTCATTGGAAAAGACCGTGATTCTGGGAGAGATGGGGGGCAGGACGAGAAGGGGATGACAGAGGATGAGATGGCTGGATGGCATCACTGACTCGATGTACCTGAGTTTGGGTGAACTCTGGGAGTTGATGATGGACAAGGAGGCCTGGCGTGCTGTGATTCATGGGGTCACAAAGAGTCGGACATGACTGAGTGACTGAACTGAACTGAACTGTGTGATAAACAAAATCCTCATGCATTCTTTAATGTCAGTTAAAATCCAAAATAAATCAATTAAAAGCCAATCAGAGTAAGAATAATAAAAATATCACTTTTGTTTCAATTTATTACTTTGTTTTTAAATTATGTATTATTGGGAGTCTGCACAATCTTTTTAAATTGATTTTCTGCTTCAGAGTGTTTTCAGATTGTCATCTAACACATATATAAAATCATTTTATGACCGAGATCACTTTTTTTAGTAGAATTGCATTACCTTCAATATTATTGACATTAAATATGCATAATTTAATGTTACTAGAAGCTACTTAACTGATTGACTACTTAATGAGTTCTTTGATCTGAGCAGAAAATGAATCCCTATATTTATTTCCCATGGTAATTTCCATGTCTCTTCATCCCATGAACTTCAAAGGTATTTGCTCTTATTTTGACAAGGTATGTCCTGAGATAGACAGAGCCTCAATTGTACTTATTCAAATTATGTATAAAATCTGGAATGTCCCAAAAGGCTTGTGACAGTTTTATTTGTGTGTGTGTATGTGTGTGTTCTCTATCTTTCTAAATGTGTACTGTTAGGAGGAATGAACTCATTCAATAATTCAATGTAATTTTACTCCATTAAGTACAAAAGCTAATGATGATTCACCACCCATGTTATACTCAACCCATTTGGGCAGCTATAACAAAAATCCTGTGCACACCGAATAATTTATAAGCAAGATACATTTTTTTCCCTCACACTTCTGGAGACTGGGAAGTCCAAGATCAAGGCAGCACAGATTTGGTGCCTGGTAGAACTGCTTCCTAGACCAGTTATCTTTTTCTCTATAACCCCACAGGACTGAAGGAGGAAAGGAGCTCTCTGGGTCACCTTAAGGGTACTATTATCATCCATGAGGGCTTGCCAGGTAGGGCCAGTGGTAAATAATCTGCCTGCCAATGTAGGAGACACAGGTTCGATCCCTGGGTCAGGAAGATCCCCTGGAGAAGGAAATGGTTACCCACTCCAGTATTGTTGCCTGTACAATTCCATGGACAGAGGAGCCTGGTGAGCTACAGTCCATAGGGTTGCAAAAAGTTGGACATGACTGAAACTACTTAGCATACTTGGCGCATCAGAAAATATAGCTGATTTACATAGTTGCCTTACTTTCTGATGTATACAAAGTGATTCATATATATATATATATGAATATATTGCTTTTTCATATTATTTTATATGGTTTATCACAGAATATTGAATATAGTTCCCTGTGCTACACAGCAGAAGCTTTAGAAGTTCTGACTACCTGTTTCTTGCTGCAAAAACTGCTATATATCCTGGCTCCCCCCTTACCTCTTTGGACCAGTCCCTCAGAGAGATATGAGAGTCTGCCTCCTGGGCTTAAGTTCCCAGGAAGCCCACCAAATAAAACATAAATCTCAACTTTCAGACTGTGCATTTTATTTTTCAGTTGTCAGCACTAGGTAAGGTCCTAAGCACTCAGTACACATGAGTGAATAAACCAGAGATGTCTGCCTTTACAGAGCTGACATTTTAGTGGGGGAGAAAGGAGACAAAAACATAATAAACAACTAAATATGTGATATATAAGGCAGTGAAAATGCTATGAAAATAAACAGAGAGTGATGGTATAGTTCAGGATACAAATTTGAATGAATGGTCAGAATCAGTGGCTGAGAGGGGTAAACATTCATTACAGGGACATCCATGGGAAGAGCATTTCAGAGAGTAGAAACAGTCAGTTCTGGAAATCAAGAACACCCCTGCAAATTCAAGGAACAAGAAGGGACCCCATGTTACTGACAAGGCAGGGGTGTTGGGGGGAATTACAAGAGACAAGGTCAAAGAGTTAATGAGAAGAGGCTTTGTGGACCACCAAGGGACCTTTAGGTTTTGTTATTTGAGAAATGGGGAGTCATTGTAGGGTTTGTAGTGAAAGAATGCTATGATGTAACATATCTCATGGATCTGTTTTGTCCACTAGAACGGACTGGAGCAACAAAAGCATTCAAGTTCCGAGACCAGATAAAATGATCTCCCATAATCCAGGGAGAGAATGATAGTGTGGACAACAGTTTTGGATTATGAAGGTAGAAACAAATGGATCTCTGGAAAACTTTGATATGGAATATACAAAAGAGAGGAGAGGAAGACAGGTTCAAGGGTTTTTACATGACCTATGGGAAGAGGGAGTAGCTATGAACCAAGATGGGAAATGCTGTGGCTGAGTAGTTTCAGGGAGAAAAATCTGGAATTCCGCCTTGCACATGTTGAGTTGAAAGTCCATTAAACATATAATCGGAGATGATACGCTAGTCATTGGAAACATAAGTTTGGATTTTGGGGGAAGATCGGAGCTAGAGATAAAAGTTAGGAATCTGTCATTCAGTTGGCACTTAAAGGCAACAGACTGAATAGGATCACCAAGGGCGTGCAGATGGAGATTAGAAGACCAAGAACAAAGTCTAATGATCAAAAATCTCAGAGAGTAGGATAACCCAGAGAGGGAATGTAGAACGAAAAATTCAGGAACATGGGGGCATTTTTGCAATCGGAAGGAAGTGTGTTAGTCAAAGATGTTGACAGATCAACTGAATTGCAGACTGAGCATTATTTTAGGATTTAGCAAAATGAGGTCACTGATAGCCTTGTCGAGAGCAGATGAAAATGCAGTGACAGCGAAGAGGACAGAAGGAGAGGTAATGGAGGCAGACGATTAAGACAACTTGTTGCACAGAGTTGTTGCAAAAGGTAGCAAAGAATTAGGCGGTAAAATTAATGATCATCCTATTAGTTTATCATGATAGCAGAGGAAGGGCTATTTTAGAAATACTTCAGAAGTACAAAGTATTTACACAAAATGCATAAACTACAAACATAGTATTTCACGAAATTAAATAGTGAATGACCTTTTGTTCTCAGTAGCCACTGGCGAACAGGAAGCTGTGAAAGGCGGGAGCATTTGAAGTCATGTAACTTTTTTGAATTAAAAACACACTTTTTCACAGCTAGAAAAGGTTCAGAAATAGCCTTTTTTTTTTTTTTTCTTTTTACTCTATTGTCTCTGCCTTTGAAATAACAACAAAGTATAGATTTACAGCATGACAATAGTTTTATACATGTCTAGGGGCAAAAAAAATCCAGGAACAGCAGGGGACAATATAATTCTCTCCTCTTATTTGGAGATTAAATGTCAGGAACAGAAACCGGTACCTCATTATTTCAACAGAATTTTATTGCTAATCCTTCATGGAGAAACAGTGAAAACATCCTCAAGAATTTAAAAAAAAAAAAAATTCCCTTATAGAGACCTAAAATTTTATAGGTGTATCATATACACAATTTAAAAAAGAAGTTATTTTAAACTATCCTCCAAAATATTTAAACTCATTCATGCTATATGTTTATATCTATATAACCTTATATTTGTAAGTTATTTTACCTATTTGGTAGCATTTTTCTACATCTCATTTTTTCTCTTTTAGCCATTAAGATATTTATATGATATTTCTAGAAATCATATAATTTTATCTATATGATTAATTATCCATATATTGTAACATATACTATAATACAAGTTAAAGGCCAGAGTTCATAGTTATTAATGATTGAGCAACTCCATGCCAGGAACCATTTTAATTTATATCAATTATCTATTAATTTCATTTATTCTTCATAAAATCTTCCTGGGTAGAAACTCATTATTTTTATTTTAGAAATGAGGAACCAAATTTAGAGGAATAAATAATTCACTCAGGGTTATATAGCATCACTCATTCTTTCAACAAATAGGTTTAGAGATACCCTTGTCATTTTAAAGACCAACAAAACTTCATTACAATGCTTATATGATATTAAATTGTATCATTGCCTGGGCTCATATACCCTAAGGAGTAGTTACATTTTAATCACAAATATTTATGCATAAAATACTCATTGTATAACTGATCTATGCGATGGCTATCTTATATATTAATATCAATTAGTTCTTCCCATAAAAAGTATTTCAAAACTCTTGCTAGAAAAGTTTACTATTCTCCTCTTCCAATCTGGGCCATTTGGGATATAACATCTATATCTGAAGCCTCTGTGGTGCTAAGGCTCATGGCAAATGTCCCCAGAAAGGAGGCAAGGCTGGTTCAATTTCCTCCAACTTTGCTTTGCGACCTATTATTGCCTGTATATCTCTGTGTGGTTACATTTATAGTAAATAGCTTCAAACTTGCATGCCCAGGTGGTGCTTCTGCAGAATACACTGTGCTGTGAGCTGCAAGCACACATTAGGAGTTACTGCTTCCATTACATTTTTTTTTAATGGAGTTGCACAGAATGTATGATGGTTCTGTACTGTGAACCATTTTTTCTCAGTTGTTCCCCAAAGTAGAAGGTGAATCTTCTTGTCAACCTAGGCTTAAATGACTCTCCTATTACAACATTCATGAATCTGGGTTTTTTGTTGCCCCTCCCCCCCCAGAAAAACACTTCACTCATCACAAAGTGCCTAGACAGTGAAAACCCAATAAAGACAGAAAAGTACACAGTCCCAGCCTATTGCCTAGTAAAACAGAGTACCCACTTGAAACAGGTTATTGTAGAGAACTAGAGACAGTATGAAAGTAAAAGAGGAGAGTGAAAAGTTGGCTTAAAGCTCAACATTCAGAAAACGAAGATCATGGCATCCGGTCCCATCACTTCGTGGGAAATAGATGGGGAAACAGTGGAAACAGTGTCAGAATTTATTTTTTGGGGCTCCAAAATCACTGCAGATGGTGACTGCAGCCATGAAATTAAAAGACGTTTACTCCTTGAAAGAAAAGTTATGACCAACCTAGATAGCATATTCAAAAGCAGAGACATTACTTTGCTGACTAAGGTCCGTCTAGTCAAGGCTATGGTTTTTCCTGTGGTCATGTATGGATGTGAGAGTTGGACTGTGAAGAAGGCTGAGCGCCAAAGAATTGATGCTTTTGAACTGTGGTGTTGGAGAAGACTCTTGAGAGTCCCTTGGACTGCAAGGAGATCCAACCAGTCCATTCTGAAGGAGAGCAGCCCTGGGATTTCCTTGGAAGGAATGATGCTAAAGCTGAAACTCCAGTACTTTGGCCACCTCATGTGAAGAGTTGACTCACTGGAAAAGACTCTGATGCTGGGAGGGATTGGGGGCCAGGGGGGAAGGGGACGACCGAGGATGAGATGGCCGGATGGCATCACTGACTCGATGGACGTGGGTCTGAGTGACCTCCGGGAGGTGGTGATGGACAGGGAGGCCTAGCGTGCTGTGATTCATGGGGTTGCAAAGAGTCGGACACGACTGAGCGACTGAACTGAACTGAGAGCCGTGTGGCACTAGTGGAGCCTGCGTGCTAATGCAGGAGAAGTAAGAGATGCGGGTTTGATTCCTGAGTCAGGGGGATACTCTAGAAGAGGGCATGGCAATCCACTCCAGGATTCTTGTCTGGAGAATCCCATGGACTGAGGAGCCTGGAGGGCTATGGTCCATGGGGTTGCAAAGAGTCAGACATGACTGAAGCAACTCAGCATAGAGATGTGTAAATTAACATATAAAGGAAAAATATCTAGAGTTTAGTCCTTAATCAAGGACATATTACAATCCACATCTCTTTATTTTTCACACAAAATTATAAATTTCTTAAGAGCAAAGCCATTGTCTTATTGTTAGCAATGGCTGGAATCAAATAGAAGCAGAATAAAAGTTTTCTTAAAGACATTTCTGAATTTTTCTGCAGTGAGTGAGGACATAAAATCCAGAGGTAACAAAAACATGCACAACAAGTAAGCAAATAAACCTTGACTACAGAGACAGATATCTCAGTTTGCGGTCTCAGTCTAGACAACCATTTGCCATTTAGCCATAATGCTAAGACATCACCTATGAGAAAGAGCTAGAAACACAAAATCTCCTTCATGCCCTTTGTGTTATTCAGTATGATGATGTCTGTTAGAATACATCTAGCTCTCACGCCTGAATGCAATTTTAGCTATATTCTGAATTCTTTTTTGTGGGCTTCATAACACCTCACGGAGAAGTCAATGGCACCCCACTCCAGTCCTCTTGCCTGGAAAATCCCATGGATGGAGGAGCCTGATAGGCTGCAGTCCATTGGGTCGCTAAGAGTCGGATACGACTGAGTGACTTCACTTTCACGCATTGGAGAAGGAAATGGCAACCCACTCCAGTGTTCTTGCCTGGAGAATCCCAGGGACGGGGGAGCCTGGTGGGCTGCCGTCTATGGGGTTGCACAGAGTCGGACATGACTGAAGTGACTTAGCAGTAGCAGCAGAACACCTCAAGAGTCACTTCAAAAATTTTATACACAGTGACTTAAATGTATGAAACTTTTTCATTATTATATTAAATGTTGCAAAGATATTATCAAATACACATTGTTGGGATTTCCCTGGTCAACTAGTGGCTAAGACTCTGTGCTCCCAATGCAGGGGACCCATGTTTAATCCCTGATCAGCCAACAAGATCCCCCAAGCCACAACTAAGAGTTTGCACGCCACAACTAAAGATGCCATATGCCACAATGAAGATCAAAGATTCCATATAAAACAACCAAGGCCTGGCACAGTCAAATGAAAATACATATTGTCTTACCTAGAGGGGTGGAAAGGGCAGTTTAAGAAGGAGGGGGCATATATATACCAATAGCTGATTCATGTTGATACATGGCAGAAACCAACACAATACTGTAAAATGATTATCCTTCCATTAAAAATAAATATGTTTTTAAAAGAAAAAATACATATTGTCTTTAAAAACTCTTGGCTCTTGAGTCTCCAATAAATCACAAGTAAGTAACATAACCATATTTAATTGAACAATTCCTATGTGCCATGTACTTCGGTGCATCGACTCCCACACACGATCACATTTCATTCTCAAGAAAAAAATTATTACCTAAATGCTATTGTCAAGTTAGGCAGCCAGAAAGAGTTGGGGCCAGGAATGAGGCCCAAGCTTGTCTGACCTCAGAGTCTGGTCCTCAGTCATTGTATATCAGATAAAATATTAGGGTGATATTTTGGAAGAAATGATCACTGTACATGGAATTCATGTCCTTGAATAACCACAAGTTATAAGATACACACACAGATGTAAAAGTACACATTGACATATATATACACACCACCCTCAACATCCCTCCAACATTAGCAACAACATCCTCAAGGCAGAAAAGGACAGTTGATTTCACAGTAAAACCCATGATATGAGAACACCCATGATATGGGAACAAACTGAATAACAACAAAAGTTTCCCACTGATGATTCATCTTGTAAAAAATTGCTACTTGTCTATTTTGATTACCTTTTCGATAATTAGACTGGATCCTATTATAGACAGGTCACCCTAAATTCAAAATGAGCATGATTCTAGACAATGATGTTGGGAATTAGAAATCTTTGTCTTATACAATTCTAATGTTGACATAGTTTTCCTCTTTTGTCAGTTCAATTCAGTTGCTCAGTTGTGTCTGACTCTGTGACCCCATGGACCGCAGCACGCCAGGCTTCCCTGTCTATCGCCAACTCCTGGAGCTCCTTTGTCACATAGATGTATTTCTTTAGTCCATGTATCAAGGTTTAATGAAGATATAATATTCATGGATTATTGTATTAGATGTTACGCCAGTCAGCTATTGCCGCAATCACAGAAACCACTCCAAAGTGCTGAGAATACAACAGCAGGAGTTTATCCTCTTGGTCACAGTCCCCAAGTTGACTGCAGTTTGAATGATCCAGGCTGGACTGGGCATTATTTGCCTCAGGCTGCGAGTTGCCTGGGCTGGGCTCCCAGGTGGAGGATGAATTCTAATCTGCTCCATCTGTGAGTGTTTTGGAGTCCAGACCAAAGGGCAGGGGCTACCTGGGGGCATGCAATTCTTTGAAAATGAGGGTATGTAGTACCCTGCAAATAAGCAGGGGGAAGAAGCCAAGCCAAACAATGCAAGTGCACTCAAGGTCTCTTCTTGTCTTCTGCTAATATTCGGACAAACGAGCAAGTCACATGGCCAAGCCCAGCACCAACATGGGAGAACGTGTTCTTTTGACAGTGAGAATGCTAAGATAATGACTATTCTCTAACAAGGAAAAACTGTTTACCAACCATATTAAGTACCATAGACTCACCTGAATGCAATCCCTTGAAATTAGCCCTTCCCTGACAAAAAATGGAAAATTTTATAGCTTTTCATTCTTAAAGAGTAATAGATAAGAATCAGTATATGAAATGCTTGTGTGTTCATTCAGTTATATCTGACTCTTTGGACTGCCCCAGCCAGGTTCCTCTGTCCATGGGATTCTCCAGGCAAGAACACTGGAGTGAGTTCCCTTGGTCACAGTCTGCAAGTTGACTGCAATTTGAATGATCCAGGCTGGATTGGGCATTCTTTGCCTCGGGCTGTGAGTTGCCTGGGCTGGGCTCCCTGGTGTAGGATAGATTCTGATCTGCTCTATCTGTGGAGCATTTTCTCTCCAGGGCATAATCCTGACCCAGCGACTGAACCTGCATTTCTTGTATCTCCTGCATTGGCAGGCAAATTCTTTACCACTAGCACCACCTGGGAGGCTCCAAAATACGAAATACAATATTTCAATTCAAGACGGTGGAAACTTTGTGGTAGGGTCATAGCTATTGTCTGTTTGCCTTTGGCTGCTAAACTGATTAAAATGATTGTAAGTTCAGTTCAGTTCAGTTCAGTCGCTCAGTCCTGTCCGACTCTTTGCGACCCCATGAATTGCAGCACACCAGGCCTCCCCGTTCATCACCAACTCCCGGGGTTCACTCAGACTCACGTCCATTGAGTCAGTGATGCCATCCAGCCATCTCATCCTCTGTCGTCCCCTTCCCCCCTGGCCCCCAGTCCCTCCCAGCATCAGAGTCTTTTCCAATGAGTCAACTCTTTGCCAAAGGTGAAGAGGTGGCCAAAGTACTGGAGTTTCAGCTTTAGCATCATTCCTTCCAAAGAAATCCTAGGGCTGATCTCCTTCAGAATGGGTTGGTTGGATCTCCTTGCAGTCCAGGGGACTCTCAAGAGTCTTCTCCAGCACCACAGTTCAAAAGCATCAAGATGATTGTACACTATACAACTATTGGGCAGAGGGAGATTAACAATGCTCATTCAACTTCAAACTGCTGGCTGCATCTGAAATTGCAGAGCTATTTATAAAGTAGCAACAACAGCAACTAAAATAAGGCAGCTGCCAAAACTCAAATAATTTCTTACTCCAGCCTCAGTCTTCCCTACAGCATCAGTGAAAAACTTTCTCTTCAAGGGTCAAATGCATAGATGTTGTTTTTTAATCACTGGTGTAGCATTATATAGAACAAGAAAAGGAATGGCGAACAACCAATAGGAAAAAACTGTAAGTTTCCATTTGGTGTTTTCTTCCCAAGGATGGCGAACTGCATACAGAAATTCAGGGACAAGTGTCAAGTGCCAGACAAACTCCTTAAGATTAAATAAGTATGGTTCAAAGTGTGTGTGGGGAGGGATGGATTGGGAGATTGGGAATGATGTATACATACTACTGATACGAGGTATAAAAAAGATAACTAATGAGAATGAATGGCTCAGGGAACTCTACTCAGTGCTCTGTGGTGACCTAAATGGGAAGGGAATCCAAAAAGAGGGAATATATGTATACATATAGCTGATTCACTTTCCTGTACAGCAGAAACTTACACAACATTGTAAAGCAAGTATTCGCCAATAAAAATTAAAAAGCACACACACACACACACACACACACACACACACAGAACATGGTCGAGCTGTATAAAGTGAACTCAAATATCTCTGACAGCACGTCTCTGATATGATGTTATTGTAATATGTGGAATGGTCCTATGGCTATATTTTCTCCCTGACAGGCAGCACAGTCACGGCATCATCCTCAGTGATGACCATTCTCTAAGGAAGTCACATTGGCAGCATAGATGAAGAGAGGAATGTGCAAGCCCCTAAGTAAAATGGGTAAGAGACACTCACCCATAATTTATGGGGCATCCTTGCAGGCTCAGATGGTAAAGAATCTGCCTGCAATGTACAAGACCCGGGTTTGATCCCTGGGTTGGGAAGATCCCCTGAAGAAGGGAATGACAACCCACTCCAGTATTCTTGCCTGGAGAATTCCATAAACAGAGGAGCCTGGCAGGCAGCAGAGCATGGGGTCACAGAGAGTCGGACATGACCGAGCAGCTAACGCTATGCATTCATTATTCTAGTCTAGCACAAAACAATCCAGATGGCTATCTTTGGTTTACTCTCAAGCTTGCTTCCTACCTGTGTCTTTTCCCGTGAGCTTGTAAATGGTTCTTGTCTGGATTCAACTTTCAGTTTGAGGGCTACCAATGACAGTTAATAGAAAAATACAACTAGTTTCAAAAATAAGAAACTGGGCTTTGAAAATATTTTCAGCTAATGTTATGACTAAAATGTCTATAAATTATTTTTTTTCAAATGAATTTTTAGGAGAACACAGCTTTTTAGAAATCATAGCCTCCAATGTGAGCCTAAAGTTTACAAATATTGTTAAAATGAAACTAAGCTTAATAAAAATTCTCTTAGGGGCTTTAAAAATGTGAAGCTTTTTTATGCCTTGGTATGGGATATGATTATTTCTAATGTGATTTATCAAGATCTTTTTATATCTCTGCTCAATTGTAAACTGTTCTTTAGCTCCTTGTGTACAAAAAAAGTGATGCTACGATTATTGATTGCCATTTTATTACTTGCAGTGGTTGTTCAGTCGTTAAGTCCTGTCTGACTCTGCGACCCCATGGACCGCAGCACACCAGTCTCCTCTCTTCTCCACTATCTCCCAGAGTTCGCTCAAATTAACATTCAATGAGGTGGTGATGCCATCTAACCATCCCATCCTCTGCCACTCCCTTCTCTTATTGACTTCAGTCTTCCCCATCATTGCGGTCTTTTCCAATGAGTCAGCTCTTTCCATCATGTGGCCAAAGTGTTGGAGCTTTATGTTCAGCTTCAGTCCTTTCAGTGAATATTCAGGGTTGATTTTCTTTAGGATTGATTGGCTTGTTCTCCTTGGTGTCCAGGGGACTCTCAAAAGTCTTGTCCAGCACCACAACTTGAAAGCATCAATTCTTTAACACTCATTCTTCTTTATGGTCCAACTCTCATAAATAAAGCTTGTATTTTAATTAATTCTGTCTTTTTATATGGATCTTTACAGGTGATTTGCCTCATTTTCTGGAGCAAAGCAAACATCCATTCAATACTGACTAATCTAGAATCCTGGCTAGTAATTGTGACAAAACATATTTTGGGGATCATTTAGCCCAGAATATCAATTTACAGATGAGGAAACTGAGACCTAAAACAGTAATCAACCTACCTAAGGAGCAGATACATGTTAGAAAAATCCAACACACAAACCCAGATTTTCAGACTTTAAATTTGCCATTTTTTAACCTTAGTAAAATAATTAACTGTCAGTTTCTGCTTCACAGAAATTTTGCAAAATGTAATTTCTATTATATAATGGAAATATACTATCATTATTCAAAACATAACCTTGAAACTTGAATTATATGTAAACATTAAAGTTAAATGCAAACAGCCGACTCATTGGAAAAGACCCTGATGCTGCGAAAGATTGAAGGCAGGAGGAGAAGGGGACGATAGAGGGTGAGGTCGTTGGATGGCATCACCGACTCAATGTACATGAGTTTGAGCAAATTCCAGGAGATGGTGAAGGACAGGGAGGCCTGGCGTGCTACAGACCATGGGGGTCACAAAGAGTTGAACATGTCTTAGTGGCTGTACAACTTTAAATGACATCATTTAAACATTTATTCAGGTAGAACTAAAGCACCATGGTTTAGAAGATTCCCAGAAATCTCTTTTGATTGACATCTTGATTCTACTGTCTGAATTAAAAAAGGTATACAAATGGACTTTCTTATTTCATTGGAGTAACAGCTACTTATGGAAGAAGACTGAATATCTAGGGCTGGGAAATGAACGCAAAATTAACAGCAGAAAAACAGATATCGCTAGCAACATGATCTAAATGGTCAAAGCAATTCTAGGTCTTAGAAACAGTAATGCAGGATAAAAATGGGGGGAAATAACACAGAGAAAGTGTAAGAGCCAGTCATATTTTGAAACTCTAGGCAGTTTTTGAAGTTCCGTATAAGCAGTATGTCTATAATCCAAAAAGGCTGTCTGAGTGACAGAGATCAGTCATATGGACAGAGACCACAGACCTCCAAAGAAGAAGCATCATCTATCTTAACAAGGATAATAGATTGGAATCAAGAAAATTTCTTTATATTTGGGAAAAAAAGCTTTGTATCAAGGGACCTGGCAACAAACTGAAATCTTATGTCTAATTTTGTGTATATTTTTTCTTAGGAAATGAAGGCCTCGGAAATCTTTCATTGAGTAGTCATGTGGGTCTTTGAAACAGACAAACAGAACTGCTATATTAGAAAAGTATTATTTGATTAAGAAAGGAGATTATTTCATAGAAATGTAACAGAAGAAGAATCACATATGATCAGAAATGACCAAGATTTTAGATAATATTTCCTAATTTTCTCATTGTGTTCTATACTTCACATAGAAAGCCAATTGTGATAAAAGATTTACACAATGTTTTCCTATTGATTGATTACCTGGGGCTATTTTTATCCATGAAATTACAATCAATGGCTCTAAACAATTCTAGGCTTATAAACCATGGACTGACACCTTTCTAAGAAAACACACAACAGAAGCTTATGAATTTTATGAAACAATTATCCAGTTACCACTGAAGCCTTTAGCCTCAGTGAAATAAGACAATGAGAAAAAGAAATTAAATGTGAAAGGAGACTCCTTTCTAAATTAAATGTTTCATGTCTCCGGAGGCATCAGCTGCTCTCAGACCACATTTACATGAATATAATGATCCCTGCTTTTAAGGGTTTATTTCCTTAATCAAAATATTCATTAGAGGGAAGATGTTCATTCACAGTTAAATCTCGTTATGTGATTTTTTACATATTTTTAAGTCCAGCATTAACTAACATTCTCTTCATTCAGACCACGACTTTCCAGGTGACTCAGTGGTAAAGAATCCATCTGCAGTAGAGAAGACACCTGTTCGATCCTTGGGTCTGGAAGAGCCCCTGGAGGAGGAAATGGCAACCCACTCTGGTATTCCTGCCTGGGAAATCCCATGGACAGTGGAGCTAATGGACTACAGTCCATGGAGTTGCAAAAGAGTCAGACAAAATATACTGACTAAATAATAGCAGCAATCATTTAGACCAATAAAAATTATCAGTTAAAAAAAAAACTGAACTGTGGTTGGCACATGTATATGTCCTAGATTTCAGTTATTATTATAAAAAACTGAATACTTTCATTTAATTTACAAATATGTATTCTTAGCTAGGGGCTTCCCCAATAGCTCAGTTGGTAAAGAATCTGCCTGCAATGCAGGAGACCCCAGTTTGATTTTTCAGTTGAGAAGATTCACTGGAGAAGGGATAAGCTACCCAATCCAATATTCTTGGGTTTCCTTTGTGGATCAGCTGGTAAAGAATCCACCTGCAATGCAGGAGACCTGGGTTTGATCCCTGGGTCAGGAAGATCCTGCAGAGAAGGGAAAGGCTACCCACTCCAGTATTCAGGCCTGGAGAATTCCATGGACTGTATGATCCATGGGGTTGCAAAGAGTCGGACACGACTGAGCGAACGTCGCACTCTTAGTTCATGAGGAGTGTAAAACTGACTACAATAAGGATCACTGTGTTGGTTTAGCTCTCCTAAAATACCCTCTTAACTGAAAAAATACCTTACTACATGATTTTTTTCTTTTTTCTTTTTTTATTATTGTTTAGTCAACTGTGACCCCGTGGACTGTAGCCTTCCTCTGTCCATGGTATTTTCCAGGATTTTGTATATACATAGGTGAAAAAGAGATACATATATCTAGATGGCAACCAGAATTTTTTGAATAGTTAGACCCCATATGAATCTATTTTGAGGACTGCTACTACTTTTGGACAATTCTGAAATGCAATTGTCTTTTCCTCACCTCAGACTGAAGCTAGAGGTGTTAGAAGAATCCCTGTTAATTAAGTCATTTCTCCTCTTTTCCCTGATGTTTTGTTATCCTAGACTCAAAACATCTGACAATCTTCTAAAGCAAATATTGTTCCACCTTTTACAGAATTTTTTCCTGTACTTTTGCAGTCTCTTACAGATGATGACATAGAGGAATGTGGCAAAGACAAAAATGCTTACAAAATATTACATGAGGGTCCTTTCTTTAGAACAATACTTTGGCTTAGATTTGGGCCCCATAGTCAGTTTTGGGCAATGAGCAGGAGCATTTAATCCAGGAGTCATATGGTAGCAGGAGCTGATGACACCACCATCAGACTGGCTCTCTGAGGATTACATGGAATAGAACACGCCACTGGGCTGTGCTGGGCAGGCCCCATTAGAGGAAATAAAATTTCTGTTGTGATACACTACTGAGACTTTTGTTCTAAAATTAGAGCTTTTATTATTTTTTATTTTTTTAGAACCTAATAAAATTCCTCAAAAGGATTGCATGGCTTTAGTAATTGGACCATGGGGTGTGAATAAATTGCTTTTGGATTCTAGAAAACTGGTGAGCCATGTGATCCCGTGGCAACATATTTGGTCCGAGTGTTGTCTGTAATAATTCTGAAGGTGGAATCTTCAATTCTGGGGGAAGAGGATGAAAAGAGAACTTCAGTAGTGGATATATATATAGAAGGTGTAACTGAAAGTGTTTGGCAAGGTATTATGAGAAAGAACTGGATAGTCAACAAGCCTCAAAGGAAGGAAACTGAGAGATCAGAAGTTTGGGACCTTTCAAAATTAGAAAAGAGATAAGTTTTAAAAAACAGAAAAACATCTATTTCTGCTTTATTGACTATGCCAAAGCCTTTGACTGTGTGGATCCCAATAAGCTGTGGAAAATTCTGAAAGAGATGGGACTACTACACCACCTGACCTGCCTCTTAAGAAATTTGTATGCAGGTCAGGAAACAACAGTTAGAACTGAACATGGAACAACAGACTGGTTCCAAATAGGAAAAGGAGTATGTCAAAGCTGTACATTGTCACCCTGCTTATTTAACTTCTATACAGAGTACATCATGAGAAACACTGGGCTGGAGGAAGCACAAGCTGGAATTGAGATCACCAGGAGAAATATCAATAATCTCAGATATGCAGATGACACCACCCTTATGGCAGAGAGTGAAGAGGAACTAAAGAGCCTCTTGATGAAAATGAAAGAGGAGGGTGAAAATGTTGGCTTAAAGCTCAACATTCAGAAAACTGAGATCATGGCATCCGGTCCCATCACTTCATGGGAAATAGATGGGGAAAGAGTGACCGACTTTATTTTGGGGAGCTCCAAAATCACTGCAGATGGTGATTGCAGCCATGAAATTAAAAGACACTTACTACTTGTGAGAAAAGTTATGACCAACGTAGACAGTATATTATAAAGCAGAGACATTACTTTGCCAACAAAGGTCTGTCTAGTCAAGGCTATGGTTTTTCCAGTAGTCATGTATGGGTGTGAGAGTTGGACTATAAAGATGGCTGAGTACCGAAGAATTGATGCTTTTGAACTGTGGTGTTGGAGAAGACTCTTGAGAGTCCCTTGGACTGCAAGGAGATCCAATCGTAAAGGAAATCAGTCCTGAGTATTCACTAGAAGGACTGATGTTGAAGCTGAAATTCCAATTCTTTGGCCACTGATGTGAATAACTGACTCATTGGAAAAGACTCTGATACTGGGAAAGATTGAAGGTGGGAGGAGAAGGGGACGACAGAGGATAAGATGGTTGGATAGCATCACTGACTCAATGGACATGAGTTAGCGTAAACTCTGGGAGTTGGTGATGGACAGGAAGGCCTGGTGTGCTGCAGTCCATGGGGGTGCAAAGAATTGGACACAACTGAGCAACTGAACTGACTGAAGTTTTAAAAGGCTTCAATCAGCAAAGGTCCAATAATACCTTTACATTGATTAAAACATCTCAAGCTAAAGGCTGGTTTTAATGCTATGGCACACAATTAAAGAAAATAATTCTCTATTGATTAAAGTACCTCAGGGTGAAATCAGATTATGGCTAATATATTCCTACCTAATAGCATAAGTGAGAAAGTTAGATATGGAGTAAAAGAGAAATCTGACCACTTTTAGGCAGCTTTTAGATCGGGGTGTGGTTATTGGCAATTGGATGTGTCTGAATTAAAATGAACCCAAAGTCTGCTGAGTATGTGATCAAGTTGTTTTCAAATAAGCCAAAAAAGCATGTCAAGAAAGACTCAGATTACCCATAAACTCCCATGGGCCAAGTCAGTGCTGAGAACACCACCAACTTCCTCTGCGATCAAGGAGCATCTAAAATACTATGACCCATATGAAGGCAGAGGCCAGGGAGAATAATGGGCATCAAACTTCATCCGAGAGCATGAAGTCGATGATCAGAAATCCAAATTTCTTGTCACTACAAGGTAGTGGATCTTCACTATATCTAGTCAGAATTCCAATGTTTTCACAGACCAGAGACTAACATATTTCTCATTATTCCCCACTCTTTTTTTTACTACAGCATAGATAGTTCTTAATATTGCAGTTTCTGATGTACAGCAAAGATATTTAGTTTTATATATGTGTGCATATAAAACATATAAATATTGCACTTAAATACACACATAAATATTAATATATATATTATGTATAATGTATATTTTTTCATATTCTTTTCTTCATAGTTTATTCTAAGATATTGAATATAGTTTCCAGTGCTATAGGGTCTAATTTATCCTCACCTCCACTTTTCCCCTTTGGTTAACCATAAGGTTTTTCTCTATGTCTGTGAGTCTATGTTCATTTTATAAATAAGTTCATTTGTATCACATATTAGATTCAACCTGTAAGTGATATAACATGATAGTTGTCTTGCTCTCTCTGACTTACCTCACTTGAGGATGATAATCTCTAAGTCTATCCATGTTGTGGCAGTGGCATTAATTGATTCTATGGCTTAGTAATATACCTTTGTGTGTATGTACCACGTCTTTATCCACTCATCTGTTGATGAACATTTGTTTTCTCAAAATGAGTTTCATATAAGTTAAAATTAGAGAATTAGAGTTAAAAAAAAGACATAAAGGTGAACTTTACTGAACAAATATCTATAGACATATGAGCCTCTGACCATGGAAGAGCATTCATTTGACCCTGACATTTGAGATTTTTAATTGAATAGCTGCTCTAACACATACAGAAAATCTACACACTACCAATATTTTCACATATATTTACTTTTGAACAGCATAACATTAATGCCCACTTAATCTGTTTGTTGGAGAAGGCAATGGCAACCCACTCCAGTACTCTTGCCTGGAAAATCCCATGGATGGAGGAGCCTGGTAGGCTGCACTCCATGGGGTCGCTAAGAGTCAGACACAACTAAGCGACTTCACTTTCACTTTTCACTTTCATGCATTGGAGAAGGAAATGGCAACCCCCTCCAGTGTTCTTGCCTGGAGAATCCCAGGGACAGGGGAACCTGGTGGGTTGAAATCTATGGGGTCGTACAGAATTGGACACAACTGAAGCGACTTAGCAGCAGCAGCATCAATCTGTATCTATCCCACATAAATGCATACACACACACACACATACACACACACGGTGTGGCATGTGTGGGCATGCCGTGGCAACCAACTCCAGTATTCCTTCCGAGAGAATTTCACAGACGGAGGAGCCTGGTGGGCTTCAGCAGTTCATGGGATTGCAAAGAGCTGGACACGACTGAGTGACTAATATACACATACATATATATGCAATGTGTGTGTTATTTACAATGTGTTTATTATATTATCAAAACTGCCCTGCCATACAATTGCTTGTAGTTCACATTTATCCTTTTCGTGATTATAAAGCTTGGAAAGGATAGTGTCCGTTTCCATTAATCCTTCTTTTTCTCTCTTAGAGTACTAAGAATTGGAAAAGATATAGTGACTTCTTCACTGAAAAACAAACACACTCACACAAACACACACTATTCAGTGATGGAAATGAAATAGGGTAACTGAATGAATCTTAACTAGGAAGGAGAATAATGACCAAGACATGGAAGTAACCCAAATGTCTAAACAAAAGGAGATACTAAAGTCATTACAAGGTGATTGTAAGCTGAGCTAGGTGTGTGCCTATTTCTACGGGACCTTTTGGAGAGATACTACATGCTTTCCCTGTGTGAGAGAACAGGAGTAAGTGGGTATGAAATATACAATAGAGTAGCCTAGGGCGGAAATACAAGTTCTCACCAAATATTCGGTAGGTTTTCCTACAGTTTCCAGTTTAACATGAGGGTAGGTTTGGGCTTCCCAGGTGGTACTAGTGGTAAAGAACCTGCCTGCCAATGCAAGAAATATAAGAGACATGGCTTCAATCCTTGGGTCATGACGATCCTTTGGAGTAGGAAATGGCAACCCACTCCAGTATTCTTGCCTGGAAAATCCCATGGATAGAAGAGCCTGGTGGGCTATAGTCCATGGGGTGGCAAAGAGTCAGACGTGACTGAAGCAACTTAGCACACAGGGCAGAAATTCAGTTTAACATGAGAGTAGGTTTGCCCAGTGGGTTGTGGGTGCAGACAAAACTTTTATCAATTTAAGACCCCAATAAGTATAATGTAAGAGAAAACATCCTCTCTATTCATCGCTTCTGAATTCTTACTTCATGGAGACACTCTGTGGTGTCTTGGAATACAAATTTGGTGATGGGGGTAGGTATTCTTTCTATTCCATGCTCCCTTTCTGCAATTATATGTCAGCCCCTCTTTCAGTGCTGGCAAAGAAGATGGATCTCAGGGTATGTTTGAGGAAGTCACATATGAAAACTTTCATGGAGTTAAGCAAATGAAGCAATGTTTTCCTCCTTTTTGGTTATGGGATTCAATTTTCTGTATTTTCCAATTTTCATAAAGCTATCCCATTTTCCAATAGTTTAGCATCTTTCTTACCTTTGACAATAAACCTACAAATCGATCTTGCAGATGAAACACAATAGAAACCCAAACCAAATTACACTTCCTTCTATATCAAAAGAAAATCTACGTTGAATATTTAACACCCCTATAGCAAAGTCTTTCATTATATGAAATATATCATGTTTTAGGCTTCCCTGGTGGTCCAGTGGTTAAGAATCCACCTTGCAATGCCGGGGACACAGGTTTGATCCCTGGTCCAGGAAGATCCCACATGCCACAGAGCAACTAAGCCTGTACACCACTACCAAGCTTGTGCTCTGGAGCCTGCAAGCCTCCACTACTACAGTCTGTGCACCTAGAGCCCATGTTCCACAATAAGAGAAGCCACGGCAATGAGAAGTCTGTGCACTGCAGCTAGAGGGTAGTCCCCAATCTCTGCAACTAGAGAAAGCCTGGGCAGCACTGAAGAGCTAGCACAATCAAAGAATAAAAGTATTTTTTTTAAAAGAAACATATTAGGTTTAGAGGTATAATTGTTTTATACTTATTTCAAATATGCATTTATACGCACTTAGAAATATATGCAATATAGAACATACTGGAGTGTGTTGTCATTTCCTACTCTAGGGGATCTTCCTAACCCAGGGATCAAACCTGGGTCTCCTGCATTGCAGGCAGATTCTTCACCATCTGAGCCATCAAGGAAGCCCAGAAAATACACTGACACATTTTAGATTATGGCAATTCTGAGTGCGAAGTAGGAAAGATAGCATCACTCCTATTTTTTTTTTTTTAAATTTTAAAATCTTTAATTCTTACATGCGTTCCCAAACATGAACCCCCCTCCCACCTCCCTCCCCATAACATCTCTCTGGGTCATCCCCATGCACCAGCTCCAAGCATGCTGTATCCTGCATCAGACATAGACTGGCGATTCAATTCTTACATGATAGTATACATGTTAGAATGTCATTCTCCCAAATCATCCCACCCTCTCCCTCTCCCTCTGAGTCCAAAAGTCCATTATACACATCTGTGTCTCTTTCCCTGTCTTGCATACAGGGTCGTCATTGCCATCTTCCTAAATTCCATATATATGTGTTAGTATACTGTATTGGTGTTTTTCTTTCTGGCTTACTTCACTCTGTATAATCGGCTCCAGTTTCATCCATCTCATCAGAACTGATTCAAATGAATTCTTTTTAACGGCTGAGTAATACTCCATTGTGTATATGTACCACAGCTTTCTTATCCATTCATCTGCTGATGGACATCTAGGTTGTTTCCATGTCCTAGCTATTATAAACAGTGCTGCGATGAACATTGGGGTACACGCGTCTCTTTCAATTCTGGTTTCCTCGGTGTGTATGCCCAGAAGTGGGATTGCTGGGTCATAAGGTAGTTCTATTTGCAATTTTTTAAGGAATCTCCACACTGTTCTCCATAGTGGCTGTACTAGTTTGCATTCCCACCAACAGTGTAGGAGGGTTCCCTTTTCTCCACACCCTCTCCAGCATTTATTGCTTGCAGATTTTTGGATCGCAGCCATTCTGACTGGTGTGAAGTGGTACCTCATTGTGGTTTTGATTTGCATTTCTCTAATAATGAGTGATGTTGAGCATCTTTTCATGTGTTTGTTAGCCATCCATATGTCTTCTTTGGAGAAATGTCTATTTAGTTCTTTGGCCCATTTTTTGATTGGGTCGTTTATTTTTCTGGAATTGAGCTGCAGAAGTTGTTTGTATATTTTTGAGATTAGTTGTTTGTCAGTTGCTTCATTTGCTATTATTTTCTCCCATTCAGAAGGCTGTCTTTTCACCTTGCTTATATTTTCCTTTGTTGTGCAGAAGCTTTTAATTTTAATTAGATCCCATTTGTTTATTTTTGCTTTTATTTCCAGAATTCTGGGAGGTGGATCATAGAGGATCCTGCTGTGATTTATGTCTGAGAGTGTTTTGCCTATGTTCTCCTCTAGGAGTTTTATAGTTTCTGGTCTTACATTTAGATCTTTAATCCATTTTGAGTTTATTTTTGTGTGGGGTGTTAGAAAGTGATCTAGTTTCATTCTTTTACAAGTGGTTGACCAGTTTTCCCAGCACCACTTGTTAAAGAGATTGTCTTTACTCCATTGTATATTCTTGCCTCCTTTGTCAAAGATAAGGTGTCCATATGTGTGTGGATTTATCTCTGGGCTTTCTATTTTGTTCCATTGATCTATATGTCTGTCTTTGTGCCA
The DNA here is from genome assembly GCF_001704415.2 of Capra hircus. Taxonomy (NCBI): domain Eukaryota; kingdom Metazoa; phylum Chordata; class Mammalia; order Artiodactyla; family Bovidae; genus Capra; species Capra hircus. The sequence goes on along the minus strand of NC_030815.1, from coordinate 4,690,241 downwards.
GTACCATACTGTCTTGATGACTGTGGCTTTGTAGTAGAGCCTGAAGTCAGGCAAGTTGATTCCTCCAGTTCCATTCAAATTCAATGCAATCCCTATCAAGCTACCAGCAACATTTTTCACAGAACTAGAACAAATAATTTCAAGATTTGTATGGAAATACATCACTCCTATTTTTATAAATGAGAAAGTTAAAGTCAAGAGCCAAGGAAAGACAAAGGCATTAAGTATTCTATGTATTAGGATCACTAGTTTGGGGACTTCAATCTCAGTGGGTTAAAACATCTGCCTGCAATGCGGGAGGCCTGGGTTCGATCCCTGAGTTGGGAAGATCCCCTGGAGGAGGGCATAGCAATCCCCTCCAGTACTCTTGCCTGGAGAATCCAGGACAGAGGAGCCTGGAGGGCTACAATCCATGGGGTCGCAAGGAGTCAGACATGACTGAGTGACTAAGCAGAGCGCAGAATTCTATCACTCTGGTTTACTTTAACAAAATTTTACTTAGCAGAAATTTAGATGCATTTTGAGAAAAAATGGGAATGAGAAATAATAAATACTTAAAAAGAGTTTGTAAGTGAACTAATATGTTTGGAATATACAGGACTTTCCTGTGATTCAGTGTCTAAATAAACAGGTTCATTAGGTTCCTTCACAGCTCAGGAAATTTATGGAGATGAAGCCTCCATCTTTTGCGAAGGAGGTGAAAAAAAGCCCTACTTTTTATGTTGTTAGACACTTGGGGAAACATTAGAAAATAAAGATAAATGGCTAGGGGGTCTTAAAAAAATGCCTGTGAAATTTTTCTGATATGTCAGGCAAACCAAATGCAATTGAATGTGTGTAATTTATCGAGCACTTTGGAAATACAGAGCAGTTTTCCTTTTGGAGTAATCTATATAATCTCTATAAGGCATAGAAATGTAATTCCAGCTTCACAGATAGAAACAGAAACTAATGCAAGGAAGATAAATTACTCCCTTTAATGTCAGGGAGAGTTACTGGCGCGCACATTTTCGGGCAGAGTAAAAGCCCTAATTCCTACCCCTAATCTCAATTCATGCAGCCGCGCAGAAATACACTTGGCTTTAAAACAGCTCCATTTGCATCTCTCTTCATTTTTTTCTGAAAACCTACGGGGAATATCTGTTATCACGGCATATACTTATGAACAATTGCTTTCAAGTATTACACATTCCTAGACCCAATTTTTATGTTAAGTTAGAATTGCCTCCAGGGAAATGGTATCATATTGGTTGCCAGGGTGTAAATGCAATTCAAAAGCAAGATTATGCCATCCAAGGAGCTGCTCCATATGTTCTGGAGAATCTATACATAGTAGCCTAGCCTGTATCTTTTTCCACCCTTTTTTTCACCAGAACAGCCTGTTCTTTGGGGCAGCATCAACCCTGACCCAGGCGATGAACTCTGTGGGAGGCAGTTGGGATTTCCCACTCTCTGCTCTGCCAGCCTGTGTGTGTGTGTTAGTGGCTCAGTTGTGTCTGACTCTTTGTGACCCCATGGACTATAGCCCACCAGGCTCCTCTGTCCATGGGATCCTCCAAGCAAGAGTACTGGACTGATGGCCATTCCCTTCTCTAGGGCATTTTCCTGATCCGGCGTGATCTTCCTGACCCATGTCTCCTGTACTACAGGCGGATTCTTTACCATTTGAGCTACCAGGGAAGCCCCGTAAAGTTATAGAATAGTTGATTTAGAGAGTTCACAAGCAAAAGAGAATTTTCTGCCAAATAATGAAGAACTAGATTGGTGTAATATGGACTTGTATTATTATTATTCACTTTATATTGTGTCCCATATATGACTTCATTTAGGAAAAGGAAAATTTAGGTACTGTTTTCAAACTATGCTGTAGAAAACTACCACAAAGCTCCCTAACCAAGGATATATGAATGTCTAGAACTGTATAATCATATTCTTAGATTTTACTATATCATATTTCATAATATTGTTATTCTTACAGTAATTTAAGATATAGCACATTCTGAATCATTTTAGTGATGTCTTTACAACAGACTATACTACAGAGCCTGTGTTTGCATTATATTTCTTTATATAATTGAAGGGTATCTAGTAATGCTTTAAAATGATATCATTTAACTATTGATGTGTTAGCAAACATGTCTGGTTAACTTCATCAACGTGTCTTAATGACAAAATGGCTCATTTCACAGCTTTGCTCACATATAATTTAACTTCTTATAATGAAAAAGCTCTTTTTGGAAACTGTTTCTTCAATTAAAAGATAATTTCATGAAACGAGGTACACAGCCTATGGAATGTGGCCCTGAGGAAATGATAAAAATCTGTGACATGTTTCAGATTGCTCAGATGCTGTCTTGGTATATATATAGATAGAGAGACAGACAGACAGGCAGGCAGACAGATCCTTCCCTTCCGCTGAACTGAGGCAAGTAAATGAAACTCTAGCAAGGTAAAGCAAAGGTCAGTAACTACAGAGAGCGCCACTTTATCCTGCATCCTTGTTCTTCTACATCCTTGTTTCCAGACAGGCTTTTTCCTCTGCTTGTTTCCACCTCTGTGCACAGCACAAAAGTCAGCCCACTCTTTCTCATTTGCTCTAGGGTCAAAATACTTATTGGGGAAATCAGTGGCCTCCTATGACCCTAGATCTCAGTTGGGATTGCTAGGTCTACACACAGGTGGGATTTTGTGGGTGAGACTGAGGCTTCCCAGGCCTGAAACTCCCATACATATATGACTTCCAGAAAACAGATTCAGTGCTCTCTACCTCCTGTAAGTACATGACTTCTGGAAAACAGATTCAGTGCTGTTTACCCATCTGAGAAGAGAGGGGAAGAGAAGGCTATTTTCTAGGTCACATGTTACAAAAATGTAAAGCTCTCCTTTCTTCCTTTGCTCCAGCACATATAGTTGTCTTCTATTGTTATTTAGCTGCTAAGTTGCTTTGGACTCTTTGCAACCCTAATGATTGTACTCTGTCCATGGGATTCTCCAGGCAAGAATACTAGTGTGGGTTTCCATTTGCTCCTCCAGGGAATCTCGTCAACCCAGGGATCAAACTCACATCTCCTGTGTCTCCTGTACTGGCAGGTGGGTCCTTTGCCACTGAGCCACCTGGGAAGCCCATCTGCCCTGATCTTGTAATGTAAAATATATTTCAAGTTCTCCATTCTCTGGTTGCTTGTTCTTTTTGTTAGTATCAGGATGCCAAATGCTGTATTTTCCTTATTGAACTTGTTTAGCTTTCTATTCCTCCTTCGAATAGAAGCTGCAGGAGGGTGGTTTTGGGATCACTTTTTCACAACTGTATTTCCAGAAAGCAGCTGGCACACAGGAGGCCTTGAATAAGTACATGCTAAGTGAACAGACGGCACTGTTTGTTTCTCCAAGCTTCTCAGTTTGGGTCTCCTAGAACCTGCTATGTCCCAGGTAGGATGAAGGTGAGATGAGCTTTTGACCCTCCTGTCCTCAGGGCAATCAGAGTCTTTACCAAGGAGATCAGATCATTCAATCCTAAAGGAAATCAGTCCTGAATATTAATTGGAAGGAATGATGCTGAACCTCCAGTACTTTGGTCACCTGATGTGAAGAGCCGATTCATTGGTAAACACCTTGATGCTGGGAAAGATTGAAGGCAGGAGGAGAAAGGGGTGGCAGAGGATGAGATAGTTGGATGGCATTACTGACTCAAAAGACATGAATCTAAGCAAACTCTGGGAAATGGTGAAGGACAAGGAAGCCTGGTGTGCTGCAGTTCATGGGGTCACAAAAAGTTGGATGCGACTTAGCGACTGAACAACTCTGTATTTCAGTGTGGAGAACATTTTTCTTTCAATATGAGCTATAATGCGAAAAACATTAGAAAGGATAAACTCCACCAACATCTCATTTTAAACTTCTGTTCTTATTCAGAACATATAAAAGAATTTCACTGAAAATCTTTTTTAGGTGGGGGAATATATAACAATTATTATTACCCAAAGGAAAACAAATACTCATTTGGAGTTTATTCTGAAAGCCCCAACCGGATTCCAAATGAATACTAATGTGGTAATTGTATTACCAGCTTCCGCTGGTGTTCATAAACTACTCCAGGTCTGCATTAGTGGTTTATGACATCAGCAGAAGCAGCTGATTTAATCATGCTTTTTTCCCTCCAGTTAAGAGGCATGTATCATGCTCCATAATAAGAGCATTTCCCATCGGGCCTGCATAAATCGTCACCAATTTCTTACGACATTAAAATTCTTACAATCCTAATGTAATGGCTTCATCTGCACATACTCATCACGTTTGCTAACTAAACATATTCATAGACACTTATGAAAGATGAGTCGCTAAAATTCAGAAAATAATTAAAACAGGCTTTCTTTTAATTTTAGTATGGGAGAATTCATTTAATCAGGAGTTACTTTGTATTTGTGCACAATCTGTGACCTTTCAACCCCCAGGGTCTCTTCTGATGCAGTTCTTTGCTCTTTTCATTCATTTCTGTTGTTAAGTGGCTAAGTCATTTCGAACTCTTTGCAACCCCATGAACTGCAGTACCGTCAGGCTTCCCTGTCCTTCACTATCTCCTGGAATTTTCTCAAACTCATGTCCATTGAGTTGCTAATGCCACTCAACCATCTCATCCTCTGCTGCCCACTTCTCCTTCTGCCCTCATTTCCATCATGTGGCCAAAGTATTGGAGCTTCAGCATCAGTCCTTCCAATGAATATTTAGGGTTGATTTCTTTTGGGATGGACCGGTTTGATCTCTTTGCTGTCTAAGGAACTCTCCAGAGTCTTCTCCAGTACCACAGTTCAAAAGCATCAATTCTTCGCCATTCAGGGATGGCTGCTGTGACGTTATATTACAATAAAGATATTTTATTTCCTATAGACTTTGTCGGTTTAAGGGTGGAAAGGAAAATCAGTGTGTCACAACATCATTAAGGCATCTAAAAAATAAAGTGAGATATAAAAGGGCCAATAAAAAAATACAGTTAACTGATGACACTTGAATTTCCATACATTCAAAAGTAAACTTAACAAAGCAGCGGGTGCATTGGTACATGTTTTTTTTTTTGCTGCTGCTGTTGTCAGTAGTGGTGTCGTTTTTGAGATCGCCAAAGTTAAATTTCTAATAACTTCTAATTGGAAAACGATTTCATTTGGGCTTCCCAGGTGGCTCAGGGATTAAAAAAAAAATCCACCTGCCAATCCAGGAGACATGGGTTCAGTTCCTGATTCAGGAAGATCTCATATGCTGCGGAGCAACGAAGCCCGCGTGCCACGACTGCTGAGCCTGTGCTCCAGAGCCTGGGAGCCGCAACAGCCGAAGGCTGTGTGCCCCAGAGCCCATGCTCTGCAGCAAGAGAGCCCCCTTCAATGAGAAGCCTGCACCCTGCAACCAGAGGAAAGCCCACAGGGCAGTGAAGAGCCAGTGCAGACAACAACTGAAGAAACGCAATTAAAGAAAACGATCTTTTTAAAAAACTGGAGACAATAGGAGTTGATTCATTTAGACTTGAAACAACTTAGGTAATTAGTAAGTCATTTCCTGTGCAACACACATCACAATCTAAATCTCTACGCCAGAAAATGCTATTGTGTAGCCTTCTTTACCTAGAGAGTTGTAATATTTTGAGAGTTTTTTTTTACAGCAATAGCCAAGATAATATACCTTCTCTTATTCCTAAATTTATTTGTATTCAGGCGTTGCATTAAAGAGATTAATTATAAAACAATGTAAATGTATTTAACCCTATAGAACTTTACTATTAAAAAGAGTTAAGATGGTAAATTTTATATTTTACCACAGCTGAAAAAATAAAATTATTTTTATAGTAAAAATATAAACATTATATTATATATTAGTTCTCTCCATGTGGGCATGCGGAGTTGCTTCGGTTATGCCTGACTATGTGTGATCCCATGGACTGTAGCCGGCCAGGCTCCTCTATCTATGGGATTGCTCAGGCAAGAATACTGGACTGGATTACCATTCCCTTCTCCAGGGAATCTTCCCAACTCAGGGATCCTACACTGAAGGTGGATTTTTTTTACCAATGAGTCACCAGGGAAGCCCATCAAACAATTTACCTATATTCAAAAAAGTTAATATCATCTTAAAAAATTTACAAATTCCAACACATTCAGAAAAATGTGTATTGGAATATGGAACACACCCTCAAATAAAATATTTCTCCTTTGTATTTTACAGTAAATTTTCCTCACTAAAGTATTGTCAATAGTAGGATATAATCAGAGAACTTCTCAATTTTGATATTTAAAGAGTCAGAGTTACCTAAATTCAGAATTGCATGCTTGCAACTGTAGGTATATTAAAGTAATATTGGCTACCAACTCATATGTATTAATAATACTAAGCAAAACAGGATAAAAGATAAATAATCTATAAAATGCTAATATTGTTTAGTGTAAATTGCATGCAAGTGTGTCCAGAAAAAGCAATTAGACATTTGACAATCAAGTCTAAAAGTTATTACTATTTATTCTAAGTTCTTTGAGGCATAAATTGATAACGATGACAGTAAATCTGTTACTAAACTTTGTGTAACTGTTGACACTTGTAGCTAGTAGAAGCATGCATAGTAACCATATGTTAATCAGTGTATCTCACTAGTATCTAAACTGCCAGGCTACAACAAACATTGGCTTAGTCTTCAACTGAAAGGCTTTCTGGGAAAAATTATTGAGAATTTTAGCTGATTATCACATGTATTAAAAGTATTTACGACCACTGTTATTTTCAAGTATTATTTTCAGCTAGAAATATCAGGATTTAGAAGCTCCATCTTGTAGGAAACTATTTTAGAACTGAAAATGTGCAACGTCTTTTAATCATACTGGCCAAAAGAGTATAGTGCATGGTAACTGATGTCTAATGTTTGCTATGACACCACCCTTATGGCAGAAAGTGAAGAGGAACTCAAAAGCCTCTTGATGAAAGTAAAAGAGGAGAGTGAAAAAGTTGGCTTAAAGCTCAACATTCAGAAAACGAAGATCATGGCATCTGGTCCCATTACTTCATGGGAAATAGATGGGGAAACAGTGGAAACAGTGTCAGACTTTATTTTTTAGGGCTCCAAAATCACTGCAGATGGTGATTGCAGCCGTGAAATTAAAAGACACTTACTCCTTGGAAGAAAAGTTATGACCAACCTAGATAGTATATCCAAAAGCAGAGACATTACTTTGCCAACAAAGGTCCGTCAAGTCAAGGCTATGGTCATGTATGGATGTGAGAGTTGGACTGTGAAGAAGACAGAGCACTGAAGAATTGATGCTTTTGAACTGTGGTGTTGGAGAAGACTTTTGAGAGTCCCTTGGACTGCAAGGAGATCCAACCAGTCCATTCTAAAGGAGATCAGCCCTGGGATTTCTTTGGAAGGAATGATGCTAAAGCTGAAACTCCAGTACTTTGGCCATCTCATGCAAAGAGTTGACTCATTGGAAAAGACTCTGATAGTGGGAGGGATTGGGGGCAGGAGGAGAAGTGGACAACAGAAGATGAGATGGCTGGATGGCATCACTGACTCGAAGGATGTGAGTCTGAGTGAACTCTGGGAGTTGGTGATGGACAGGGAGGCCTGGCGTGCTGCGATTCATGGGGTTGCAAAGAGTCAGACATGACTGAGCGACTGAACTGAACTGAATGTTTGCTGTTATAAATGCAATGGCTGGTCCCTAAAGACTGTCACTGGTAAGGATGAACTTCTGGATTAGAGAAATTATTGGTGTGGACCTTTAAATAAAAAATAACCTAACAGTGTTGAGACAACAAAGTGGTAGCTATGAACAAGAGGACCACCTGAACAAAGGTTTCCACCATGCCATTCTATCTAAGGTTTCCACTAAAGTAGTATAGAGAAATATATCCTCATCTATGGTACTAATAGCACCCATTCAATTCAACACAATATTAATCAGTCAGTCAGTCAGTTCAGTCGCTCAGTCATGTCCCACTCTTTTCGATCCCATGAACTGTGGCACGCCAGGCCTCCCTGTCCCATCACCCCGGAGTCCAACCAAACCCATGTCCATCGAGTTGGTAATGCCATCCAGTCATCTCATCCTCTGTCGTCCCCTTCTCCTCCTGCCTTCAATCTTCCCCAGCATCAGGGTCTGTTCCAATGAGTTAGCTCTTCGCATCAGGTGGCCAAAGTATTGGAGTTTCAGTTTTAGCATCAGTCCTTCCAACGAACACCCAGGACTGATCTCCTTTAGAATGGACTGGTTGGATCCCCTTGCAGTCCAAGGGACTCTCAAGAGTCTTCTCCAACATTGTAGCTCAAAAGCATCAATTCTTTGGTGCTCAGCTTCCTTTATAGTCCAACTCTCACAGCCATACATGACTACTGGAAAAACCATAGCCTTAACTAGATGGACCTTTGTTGGCAAATTAATGTCTCTGCTTTTTAATATGCTCTCTAGGTTGGTCATAACTTTCCTTCCAAAGAGTAGGCGTCTTTTAATTTCATGGCTGCAGTCACCATCTGCAGTGATTTTGAAACCCAGAAAAATAAAGTCAGACACTGTTTGCACTGTTTCCCCATCTATTTGCCATGAAGTTATGAGACCAGATGCCATGATCTTCATTTTCTGAATGTTCACTTTCTGCATAAGGGTGGTGTCATATGCATATCTGAGGTTATTGATATTTCTCCCATCAATCTTGATTCCCAGCTTGTGCTTCTTCCAGTCCAGCTTTTCTCATGATGTACTCTGCATATAAGTTAAATAAGCAGGGTGACAATATACAGCCTTGACGTACTCCTTTTCCTATTTGGAACCAGTCTGTTGTTCCATGTCCAGTTCTAACTGTTGCTTCTTGACCTTCATAAAGGTTTCTCAAGAGGCAGGTCACGTGGTCTGGTATTCCCATCTCTTTCAGAATTTTCCACAGTTGATTGTGATCCACACAGTCAAAGGCTTTGACATAGTCAATAAAGCAGAAATAGATATCTTTATGGAACTCCCTTGCTTTTTCAAAGATCTAGAGGATAGTGCCAATTTGATCTCTGGTACTTCTGCCTTTTCTAAAACCAGCTTGAAAATCTAGAAGTTCATGGTTCATGTATTGCTGAAGACTGGCTTGGAGAATTTTGAGCATTACTTTACTAGCATGTGAGATGAGTGCAATTGTGTGGTAGTTTGAGCATTCTTTGGCATTGCCTTTCCTTGGGATTGGAATGAAAACTGACTTTTTCCAGTCCTGTGGCCACTGCCAAGTTTTCCAAATTTGCTGGCATATTGAGTGCAGCACTTTCTCAGAATCATCTTTCAGAATTTGAGATAGTTCAACTGGAATTCCATCACCTCTACTAGCCTTGTTCATAGTGATTCTTCCTAAGGCCCACTTGACTTCACCTTCCAGGATGTCTGGTTCTAGGTGAGTGATCATACCATCATGATTATGTGGGTCGTGAAGATCTTTTTTGTACAGTTCTTCTGTGTATTCTTGCCACCTCTTCTTAATATCTTGTGCTCCTGTTAGGTCTATATAATTTCTGTCCTTTATTGATCCCATCTTTGCCTGAAACGTTCCCTTGGTATCTCTAATTTTCTTGAAGAGATCTCTAGTCTTTCCCATTCTATTGTTTTGCTCTCTTTCTTTGCATTGATCGTTGAGGAAGGCTTTCTTATCTCTCCTTGCTATTCTTTAGAACTCTACATTCAAATGGGTATATCTTTCTTTTTCTCCTTTGCTTTTCCCTTCCCTTCTTTTCATAGCTATTTGTAAGGCCTCCTCAGACAGCCATTTTGCTTTTTTGTGTTTCTTTTTCTTGGGATGGTCTTGATTCCTGTCTCCTGTACAATGTCACAAGATTAGTGTTTGCCTCAAATATTTTAGGGGCTTCCCTGGTGTCTCAGTGGTAAAGATTCCACCTGGCAATGGAGGAGGCATGGATTCCACTTCTGGGTTGGGAAGATCTTCTGGAGAATGAAATGCAACCCACTCCAGTATTCTTGCCTGGGAAATTCCATGGACAGAGGAGCCTGGAGTGGCTACAGTCCATGGAATCACAAAGAGTCAGAAGACTGACTTAGCAACTAAACAACAACAAATATTTATGGTGTCATGGTAGACCATATAGACGCAATCTGTTCAAGTTAGAAGAAAATCAGAGGCTAAATAATATGTGCATGGAAAATAATATGGGTGTATGCACATATGTGCATATATGAATGAAGACACTTTGTCTTGAATATATAATGTATATATTTTATGCAATTAATATATATCAATCGCACACATATAAATATATAGTAAAACGTATCTATTTGCATACACACATGCATATATTTTTAATTTATTTGGCTTATACACTTGTTTTGACTGTAGTGTCGTATAACATATGCTCCATTGTGTATAACATATGCTCCATTGTGTCTGGCTCTTGCAACCCCTTGGACTGTAGCCCAGCAGGCTCCTTTGTCTATGAGATTCTCCAGGCAAGAATACTGGAGTGGGCTGCCATTTCCTCCTCCAGAGGATCTTCCTGACCCAGGGATTGAACCTGAGTCTCCTGCATTGACAGGCAAATTCTTTACCACTGAGCCACCAGGGAAGCCCCTTTTGACTGGACCACCTTCAAATCTCAAACACAGTCCTTTTTCATTTTCTCACATCTGTACTATGTCATTTGCCTTATCTCTATCTGTGTGGGAATAAATCCCATGGACAGAGCAGCCTGGAGGGCTACAATCCATGGGGTCACAAAGAGTCAGACATGACTGATGACTGAGCACGCATGCCTCGGTGTAGAGAGGACAAGCGTAACATCATTCTTACTTTTTTTCAAATATTAAAAAAATTGTTTGACATGGACCATTTTTCAAGTATTGAATTTGTTACAATATTGCTTCTGTTTTATGTTTTGGTTTTTGGCCACAAGGCATATGGGATCTTGTCTTCCTGACCAGGGATCAAACCTGCATCCCTTGTACTGGAAGGCAAAGTCTTAATTAACCACTGGATCACTAGGACAGTTGCCCATTCCTATTATAGACAGACAGTTCATATAGGAGACAAATGGTAGCATTCAAGTGGATTCTAAATAACACAGTTTTTGTCCTAATGGAATACATTTTCACTATTCACACATAATAATATATGCTCAAGGTTCAATAAAAATAAGAGATGCCAAGAAACATTTTCAAGGTGGCATTTTACCTAAATTTCCAAATGCTGCAAAAAACCAGAAGAAAAACTGGCTATAATTTATATATTAGCAGCAAGGAAGAGAATTTCCTAAATTCGTTTCCTATATATTTTCCATAGTTTCAATAAGCCTTTAAAAACATCCAGCAAATAATACACTGAAAAATCACTGTTCATAGAATAAAGGCTTGAGTTCTACATAGTAATCTTGAAAAAAATCACATTTTAGTCTACCTGCTGCTTATAAATTATAGGGTAGCAGAGTTATCGTGTAGAGTTTGGCTAAACAGGCCTGTTTCTCTTTTTGAAGCTAATTCTACAAATAACAAAATGCAGTGTGTGTTTTAATGATGGAGTGGTTACTTTAGACTCTTAATAAAGTCAAATATAATTATTCAACACGCAATGTCAATGAACTTTGTGTCTGAATCACATGGAGTACATATTCATTTTATGTTTTGTTGTGTAGATATAATTCCAAAATGAATTCATAAAACATAATATGACCTATCCTTTCCCCCAGTACGAGGCTCAATATCTTACAAAGTGAAAGTGAAAGTGAAGTCGCTCAGTCCTGTCCAACTCTTTGCAACCCCATGGACTGTAGCCTATCAGGCTTTTTCATCCATGGGATTTTCCAGGCAAGAGTGCTGGAGTGGATTGCCATTTCCTTCTCCAGGGGATCTTCTTGACCCAGGAATCAAACATGGGTCTCCCGCATTGCAGGCAGACTCTTTACCATCTGAGCCACCAGGGAAGCCCAGTATCTTACAAAGAGCTATTCAAATAGACGCGAAAAATTCAAAACTGTGAAGTGTTGTTACATATGAAATGACAGAAACGCCCATGGAAGAAATGCTACATTTATACAGAGTCAACATTAATATGTCTGTGGCACTTGTACCATAGAATGTGCCGTGTGCTTGAAGAATTTTTCTATCTTCATGATTTTTTTTATCATTTACTTCAACTTACTTCACTGTCATGACTTTCAAATAAATCTTGGTATCCATGTGGACCAAAACACTCATCACTGGGCTATTGTCACTCACTTGGTTTACCTACTCATACCCTACATCTTACTTTATAAGATGAATTATTTCATCTTATAAAGTTCATATTCAACAATATGATAAAGTCATGCCCATGAAAATTAAAAGGTTGATTAGAAGCACGAGGACAGTTTCATCAGTACCATCCTTCTAGATTCCATATTTGTGTGTTAATATACGATATTTGTTTTTCTCTTTCTGACTTACTTCACTCTATGCAACAGGCTCTAGGCTCATCCACCTCACTAGGACTCACTCAAATGCATTCTTTTTAATGGCTGAGTGGGGTTCCAGACATAGAGAACAGATTTATGGACAAGGGCGGGGGAGAAGAGGGAGAGAGTGAAATGAATATAGCACCATGGAAGGATACGCACTGACATGAAAACAGATCGCAGTAGGAGTTAGCTGCATGACTCAGGGGACTCAGACTGGGGCTATAACACTCTAGAGGGGTGGGAATGAGCGTGAGGTGGGAAGAAGATTCAGAGGGAGGGGGCATATGTATACCTATGGCTAATTCTTGTTGATGTATGACAGAAATCAAGCCAATACTGAAAAGCAACCATCTATCAATTAAAATTAATATTAAAAACGAAGCACAAGGACAGAGTAAAGTGTGATTGTAAGTAGAACAGGGCCTGTGCTATGCTGTGCTGTACTTAGTTGCATCTGACTCTTTAAGACCCCATGGACTGTAGCCTGCCAGGCTCCTCTGTCCATGGGGATTCCCCAGGCAAGAATACTAGAGTGGGTATCCAGGCCCTCCTCCAAGGGGTCTTACCAACCCAGGAATAGAATTAGGGTCTCCTTCATGGCAGGTGGATTTTTCAGCAGCTGAACTACCAGGGAAGCTCAGAATAGGGCCTCAGTTCAGTTCAGTTGAGTTGCTCAATCATGTTCAATTCTTTGCAACCCCATGGACAGCAGCATGCCAGGCCTCCCTGTCAATCACCAACACCCAGAGTTTATTCAAACTCATGTCCACTGAGTTGGTGATGCCATCCAATCATCTGATCCTCTGTCATTCACTTCTCCTCCCACCTTCAATCTTTCCCAGCATAAGGGTCTTTTCAAATGAGTCAACTATTCACATCATGTTTCAGAGTCAGCATCAGTCCTTCCAACGATTATTCAGGACTGATCTCCTTTAAGATGCACTGGTTGGATCTCCTGGCAGTCCAAGGGACTCTCGAGAGTCTTCAACACCACAGTTCAAAAGCATCATTTCTTTGGCACTCAGCTTTCGTTATAGTCCAACTCTCACATCCACACATGACCACTGGAAAAACCATAGCCTTGACTAGATGGACCTTGGTTGGTAAAGTAATGTCTTTGCTTTTTAATATGCTGTCTAGGTTGGTCATAACTTCTCTTTCAAGGAGTAAGCGTCTTTTAATTTCATGGCTGCAGTCATCATCTGCAGTAATTTTGTAGCCCTAAAAAATAAAGTCAGCCACTGTTTCCACCGTTTCCCCATTTATTTGCCATGAAGTGATGAGATCGGATGCCATGATCCTAGTTTTCTGAAGGTTGAGCTTTAAGTCAACTTTTTCACTTTCTGCTTTCACTTTCATCAAGAGGCTCGTTAGTTATTCTTCACTTTCTGCCATAAGGGTGGTATCTATCATCTGCATATCTGAGGTTATTGATATTTCTCCCAGCAATCTTAATTCCAGCTTGTGCTTCCTCCAGCCCAGAGTTTCTATGATGTACTCTGCATATAAGTTAAATGAGCAGGGTGACAATATACAGCTTTGACGTACTCCTTTTCCTATTTGGATCCAGTCTGTTGTTCCATGTCCAGTTCTGACTGCAGATTCCTGACCTGCATACAGATTTCTCAAGAGGCAGGTCAGGTGGTATGGTACTCCCATTCAGAATTTTCCAAAGTTTATTGTGATTCACACAGTCAAAGGCTTTGGCATAGTTAATAAAGCAGAAATAGATGTTTTTATGGAACTCTCTTGCTTTTTTGATGATCCATCAGATGTTGGCAATTTGATCTCTGGTTCCTCTGCCTTTTCTAAAACCAGCTTGAACATCTGGAAGTTCACGGTTCATATACTGTTGAAGCCTGGCTTGGAGAATTTTGAGCATTACTTTACTAGCATGTGAGATGAGTGCAACTGTGCAATAGTTTGATCATCCTTTAGCATTGCGTTTCTTAGGGACTGGAATGAAAATTGACCTTTTCCAGTCCTGTGGCCACTGCTGTGCTTTGCAAATTTGCTGGCATATTGAGTGCAGCACGTTCACAGCATCGTGTTTTAGGATTTGAAATAGCTCAACTGGAATTCCATCACCTCTACTAGCTTTGTTCATAGTGATGCTTTCTAAGGCCCACTTCACTTCATATTCCAGGACTTCTGGCTCTAGGTGAGTGATGAAACCATTGTGATTTCTGGGTCATGAAGATTTTTTTTTGTACAGTTCTTCTGTGTATTCTTGCCAGCTCTTCTTAATATCTTCTGCTTCTGTTAGGTCCATACCATTCTGTCCTTTATTGAATGGAATACTGAATGACAAACCACTTCAGTATTCTTGCCTTGAGAACCCCATGAACAGTATGAAAGGCAAAAAGATAAGACACTGAAAGATGAACTCCCTAGTTCAGTAGGTGCCAAATATGCTACTGGAGATCAGTGGAGAAATAACTCAAGAAAAAATGAAGAGAAGAAGTCAAAGCAAAAACAATACCCAGTTGTGGATGTGACTGGTGATGGAAGCAAGATCCATTGCTGTAAAGAGCAATATTGCATAGGAACCTGGAATGTTAGGTCCATAAATCAAGGCAAATTGGAAGTGGTCAAACAGGAAATGGCAAGAGTGAATGTCGACATTTTAGGAATCAGCAAACTGAAATGGACTGAAATGGGTGAATTAAACTCAGATGACAATTATATCTACTACTGTGGGCAAGAATCCCTTGAAAGAAATGGAGTAGCCATCATAGTCAACAAAAGAGTCCAAGATGCATTACTTGGATGCAATCCCAAAAATGACAGAATGATCTCTGTTCATTTCCATGGCAAACCATTCAATATCATGGTAATCCCAGTTATGCCCTGACCAGTAATGCTGAAGAAGCTGAAGTTGAATGGTTCTATGAATACCTACAAGACCTTCTAGTACTAACACCCCCAAAAGACATCCTTTTCATTATAGGGGACCAAAATGCAAAAGTAGGAAGTCAAGAAACACCTGGATTAACAGGAAAATTTGGCCTTGGAGTACAGAATGAAGCAGGGCAAAGGCTAATAGAGTTTTGCCATGAGAATGCACTGGTCATAGCAAACACCCTCTTCCAACACCCAAGGGAAGACTCTACACATGGACATCACCAGATGGTTAACACCGAAATCAGATTGATTATATTCTTTGCAGCCAAAGATAGAGAAACTGTATCCAGTCAGCAAAGCAACACTGGGAACTGACTGTGGCTCAGATCATTAACTCCTTAATGCCAAATTCAGACTTAAATTGAAGAAAGTAGGGAAATCCACTGGACCATTCAGGTATGACCAGAATCAAACCCCTTACGATTATACAGTGGAAGTGAGAAATAGATTTAAGGGACTAAATTGATATAAAGAGTGCTTGAAGAAGTATTGACAGAGGTTTGTGACATTGTATAGGAAGCAGTGAACAAGATCTTCCCAAGAAAAATAAATGTAAAAAAGCAAAATAGCTGTCTGAGGAGGCCTTACAAATAGCTGTGAAAAGAAGAGAAGCAGACAGCAAAGGAGAAAAGGAAAGATAAACCCATTTGAATGCAGAGTTCCAAAGAATATCAAGGAGAGACAAGAAAGACTTCCTCAGTGATCAGTGCAAAGAAAGAGAGGAAAACAATAGAATGGGAAAGTCTCTTCAAGAAAATTGAGATACCAAGGGAATATTTCATGCAAAGAATAGAGCCTACAACTGTATAATTAAATTATGTGTATTTCAGAAGACCCTGAAGGAGATCAAACCAGTCAGTCTTAAAGGAAGTGAACCCTGAATATTCATTGGAAGGACTGTTGCTGAAACTGAATGTGAAGAGACAACTCATTGGAAAAGAGTTGGGAAAAATTGAGGTCAGGAGGAGAAGAGGGCAGAAACAGAGAATGAGATGGTTTGATGGCATCACCCACTCAATGCACATGAGATTGAGCAAGCTCTGGGAGACAGTGAAAGGGAAGCCAGGGGTGCTGCAGTCCAAGGGGTCACAAAGACTCAGACATGACTTAGTAACTGAACAACAACAGAAGACCCTGAGAAATCTTGAGAATTCCACACACTTTGCTGTAATGGCCATGTAATGTTAAAAATGTAAACACGTAAACCTTAAGTAGAACTGACCTATTTAAAGAGTCTTTCCAGAAAGGTAGTGATAAATATCATAGTATTCCATAATTACCATTGGGAGAGGATAGAGGACAAAATGAATTGGGGAGTTTACCTAATCTAATAGACATGTGTGTACAGGTTAGGTCACTTCATACATCTCCAACTCTTGGAAACCCCATGGACTGTAGCCTACCAGTCTCCCTTGTCCATAGGATCTCCCAGGCAAGAATACTGGAGTGGGTTGCCATGCCCTCCACCAGGGGTCTTCCAGACCCAGAGGTCAGGGATCGAACCCATGTCTCTTGTGGCTCCTACATCGAGGGCAGATTTTTTTTTTATAGCTGGGCTACCAGGGAAGCCTGCCATAGACACAAAAGGTACTAATATTTGGATCTCACAAACTCTGGGAAAAGAAGGAATTTTTACAGTTCAAATGATCTATTTTTTTTAAATACTGTTTTTTATATGCAATTTGAAAAGTATTGATCTTTAAGGTAGCCACAAAGTAAGGTGTAAAATTGGATAAAGGCCATACTATTGGGCAATCTGACATTAGTTTTAACGAAGAGCAGTGAACCAGCCGTAATATCCTCCGTTCTGCTCTGCTATTAAAGAGTGACAAGTACCTGAATATCTTGTTTTTCCTACTTGTATCTCAGTTTCTTCATCTATAAAATTTTCTGAGGTTTCTAAGCTATACATTTCAAATCAAATGATAAAGTTTCTATGCTTTGGACTTTAGGAATTGGGAATAAGTATCAGATATTTTACTCCATTTTTTATGTTTTCTCTTGAAGACAATGTGT
Organism: Capra hircus; assembly: GCF_001704415.2. Lineage (NCBI taxonomy): Eukaryota > Metazoa > Chordata > Mammalia > Artiodactyla > Bovidae > Capra > Capra hircus. The sequence goes on along the minus strand of NC_030815.1, from coordinate 4,672,879 downwards.
TTTGTTATGCTAATGAAATAAAGCAGTTAGTTCCCAGGTGGGAAATTGTGTATGACTTATTTGTATATATAACAACCACTTGTGAATATGTTTTACTTAAATTTTCCAGTTAGTATGCATACACATTTTTGAAAACAGTTTATCTTCTAAAATCTATTTCTGACTTGATTGTTTTAGTTCTTTAAAAATATGTATTCTTTTTAAGGTACTGATATCCCTGAGCCTACAATTAAACTTCTCATTTACTTCTGATAGGAAAGAGAATAGGGGTGTTTGGAGATCAGAGATTAGATCTAGATTTGTTGTGTGTGTATTAGTTGCTCAATTATGTCTACTCCATGGACGTAGCTTACCAGGCTCCTCTGTCTATGGAATTCTCCAGGCAAAAATACTAGCGTCAGTTGCCATGCCATCCTCCAGGGGATCTTCCTGACCCAAGGATCAAACCAGCATCTCTGACAACTCCTACACTGGTAGGCAGATTCTTTCCCAATTGTACCACCTGGGAAGCCCCAGATTAACTGAAGACAGCAACTAAAAATCCAGGAACACCAATTTAGAAAGTGAAATATGTGATATTTGAAAGTGCGTAGAGAATTAATGAGTGTAACTTGTTAGCTGAAGACGCAGTACTACCAATATCTCTAGGAGGGGCCTTTCTCCATCAGACTAAAAATTTATGAAGCAAGGTACTAAACTTTAGCATTCTAGAAAATTCTGCACCTTTAAGCTCTATTTTAGGACAAGCACAGAGAAGTAAAACTCTGTGATAATCAGTGAAATCAATAATATGAAATGATGAGGGGATAAAGGTGTTCTGGGCTACAGAAAAGACATGATGGCCGTCACATGACCAACTCATACTCAACTGGGCACTTAATAAAATCCAGCTGCATGGGGTAGGGACTATTTCAAAACACAGGGTTGGGTATTGCTATCTGAAATAGAAGGAAAAACCCTGTCCAGACACAAGGATTCAAGGCAATACCAAGCTTCTCCATAGTTACTGACCTTTGCTTTGTTAACCTTGCAAGAGTTTAATTTACTTGCATCACTTCAACATAAGGGAAGGATATAAATGCTTCTCAAGTGCTAAAAAATCCACCTGCCAATGCAGGAGATACGGGTTCAATCCCTGGGCCAGGAAGATCCTCTGGAGGAGGAAATGGTAACCCACTCCAGTTTTCTTGCCTAGGAAATCGCCATGGACAGAGGAGCCTGGTGAGCTACAGTCCATGGAGTTGCAAAACACTCAGACACGACTGAGTGACTGAGCACATCCCTGAGTGTGCTTAGCTGGTCAGTTGTATCTGACTCTGTGACCCCATAGACTGCATCCTGCCAGGCTCCTCTGTCCATGGCGATTCTCCAGGTAAGAATACTGGAATGGGTTGCCATGCCCACCTCCAGATAAATATATGTGTGTGTGTGTGTGTGTGTGTGTGTGTATGTGTGTGTGTGTATGTATGTATATATACACATATACATATATTTTCCCCCCTTTCTCATTTTATATATTTCTAAAGTCAGAGATTCCATTTGGATGCTGAATGTCAGAATTCAGTTGTCCTGTAAGGCTTAGCATCTACCAGAGGCCCTTGTCAAATGAGGTTTCCAGGGCACACCTGGTATAATGAAGCCTAACAAGGCTTTCCAAACCATTCTGCTTTGCTCTAAAAATGTCTTTGAGTTCTTTTTAAAAATTTGCCCAAATCGAAATCAAACACCATTTTCTTAGTAATTACACACCGAAGGATGTAATCACTGCAGCCTTCTGAAACAGAGCGACGAGAAGCCTGGTTTCGGGCACTTTTCCACAGTTGCTTTTGTTAATGTCCTAATGAGCCATTGTGACAATGGCGCCAACCCAGCATTTGCACTTACAATAAATTTACTGCAAGAACACTGCTGTTTGTAATTAGCTCTTCATTACACAATCAGGCTGATTTAGAGAAATTCTCATATGATTTGCTCAGCAAATGAAGCAATATAATTACACCTCACTTCAAATCAACAAATTAGACTGCTATTTGCAATTGGCTATATTATGTACTATTAGTGCCTGGGCAATTGTAGGCCTGTTGCTTCTCTTAACACTTGAAAGTAAGCCTAATTAGAGCCCTGGTTATTTCTGTAAATGTGAGGTTGGCTACATAATGGTCAGAATTTTTATAATTAAAGAGGAAACCCAAGATTGATGTTCAGAATATTTCAGATTAAGTTCAAGCATTGGCCACTGAAGGCTCTTATGATAGAAATCAGAAACTGAAAATATAACAGGATGGAATGAAACTTTTCTTTTGAAACCAAATTATTTCCTATAGAGAGTATATGAGAAGTGAGTAAGATTTAAACTGGGTGAAAGCAGAGTAAGTATTATCCATCCAGTTGTGTAGTTCTTAACTGTAGATATTTATTGTTCATGTGTTCAGTCCCTCAGTTGTGTCTGGCTATTTGCAACCCCATGCACTGTAGCCTGGAAGGCTTCTCTGTCCATGGGATTTTCCAGTCAAGAACAGAGGAGTGGGTGGCAAATTCCATCTCCAAGTGTTGATACAAGTCAGCTATTATAATGGCTCTAGTTAGTACCGTTTCTTCATTGGGTTTCTACTGTACTCAGTTGTCATAACCAGTGAAGAGGGAAGTAGTCAGAGTTTTAGAGAAGATTAACAGATTTAGTAAATAAAAACACAGTGGAGTAGGGTGGGAGGGAGGCTCAAGAGGGAGGGGATATATATATTCATATAGCTGATTCATGTGCCCATTTCATGCAAAGATAGGCCCAATAAAGGACAGAAATGGTACAGACTTAACAGAAGCAGAAGATATTAAGAAGAGGTGGCAAGAATACAGAGAAGAACTGTACAAAAAAGATCTTCATGACTCAAATAACCACAATGGTATGATCACTCACTTAGAGCCAGATATCCTGGAATGGGAAGTTAAGGGGGCCTTAGGAAGCAGTGTTGGGCTGGAAGAAGCACAAGCTGGAATCAAGATTGCCGGGAGAAATATCAATAACCTCAGATATGCAGATGACACCACCCTTATGGCAGAAAGTGAAGAGGAACTAAAAAGCCTCTTGATGAAAGTGAAAGAGGAGAGTCAAAAAGTTGGCTTAAAGCTCAACATTCAGAAAATGAAGATCATGGCATCTGGTCCCATCACTTCATGGGAAATAGATGGGGAAACAGTGGAAACAGTGTCAGACTTTATTTCTTTGGGCTCCAAAATCACTGCAGATGGTGATTGCAGCCATGAAATTAAAAGACGCTGACTCCTTGGGAGGAAAGTTATGACCAACCTAGACAGCATTAAAAGCAGAGACATTACTTTGTCAACAAAGGTCCATCTAGTCAAGGCTATGGTTTTTCCAGTGGTCATGTATGGATGTGAGAGTTGGACTGTGAAGAAAGCTGAGCACCGAAGAATTGATACTTTTGAATTGTAGTGCTGGAGAAGACTCTTGAGAGTCCCTTGGACTGCAAGGAGATCCAACCAGTCCCTTCTAAAGGAGATCAACTCTGGGTGTTCTTTGGAAGGAATAATGCTAAAGCTGAAACTCCAGTACTTTGGCCACCTCATGAGAAGAGTTGACTCATTGGAAAAGACTCCGATGCTGGGAGGGATTGCGGGCAGGAGGAGAAGGGGACGACAGAGGATGAGATAGCTGGATGGCATTACTGACTCGATGGACATGAGTTTGAGTGACCTCTGGGAGTTGGTGTTGGACAGGGAGGCCTGGTGTGCTGTGATTTATGGGGTCTCAAAGAGTCAGACACGCAACTCAACTGAATAGGAAGCATCAGTATGAACAAAGCTAGTGGAGGCGATGGAATTCCCAGTTGAGCTATTTCAAATCCTGAAAGATGATGCTGTGAAAGTGCTGCACTCAATATTCCAACAAATTTGGAAAATTCAGCAATGGCCACAGGACTGGAAAAGGTCAGTTTTCATTTCAATCTCAAAGACAGGTAATGCCAAAGAATGTTCAAACTATTGCACAAAATTGCACTCATCTCACCTGCTAGCAATGAAATGTTCAAAATTCCCCAGGCAAGGCTTCAACAGTACGTGAACTGTGAACTTCCAGATGTTTAAGCTGTATTTAGAAAAGGCAGAGGAACCAGAGATTAAATTGCCAACACCTGTTGGATTATTGAAACTGCAAGAGAGTTCAAGAGAAACATCTACTTCTGCTTTACTGACTACGCCAAAGCCTTTGAGTTTATGGATGACAGCAAACTGTGGAAAACTCTTCAAGAGATGGGACTACCATACCATCTTACCTACCTCCTGAGAAATCTGTATGTAGGTCAAGAAGAAACAGTTTAAACCAGACATGAAACAATGGACAGATTCCAAATTGGTAAAGGAGTATGTGAAGGCTTTATATTGTTACCCTGCTTATTTAACTTCTATGCAAAGTACATCAGGTGAAATGCCAGCCTGGATAAAGTAAAGCTGGAATAAAGATCACAGGGAGAAATATCAATAACCTCAGATATGCAGATGATACCACCCTATGGCAGAAATTGAAGAGGAACTAAAGAGCCTCTTGATGAAAGTGATAGAAGAGAGTAAAAAGCTGGCTTAAAACTCAACATTCACAAAATGGAGATTATGGAATCTGTTCCCACCACTTCATGGCAAATAGGTGAGGAAACAATGGAAACTGTGACAGACTTTATTTTCTTAGGCTCCAAAATCACTGCAGATGGTGACTGCAGCCATGCAAATTTTGTTTTTGGCTTTGTATATTTACTTATTTATATTTAAATAATTTATTTTAATTGGTGGCTAATTATTTTACAATATTGTAGTGGTTTTTGTCATACGTTCACATGAATCAGCCATGAGTGTACATATGTTTCTCATTCTGAAACCCCCTCCCACCTCCTTCCCCATTCCATCCCTCAGGGTCATCCCAGTGCACCAGCCCTGAGCACCCTGTCTCATGCATTGAACCTGGACTGGTGGTGATCTTTTTCACATATGATAATATACATGTTTCAATGCTATTCTCTCAAATCATCCCACCCTCGCCTTCTCCCACAGAGTCCAAAAGACTGTTCTATATATTTGTGTCTCTTTTGCTGTCTTGCATATAGGGGCATCGTTACCATCTTTCTAAATTCCATATATATGTGTCAGTACAGTGTATTAGTTTTTTGCAGTGATGAAATTAAAAGACGCTTTCTCCTTAGTAAAAAAGCTATGACCAACCTAGAGAGCATATTAAACAGCATAGACATTACTTTGCTGACAAAGGTCTGTTTCTTCCAGCAGTCATGTATGGATGTGAGAGTTGGACCATGAAGAAAGCTGAGTGCTGATGAATTGATGCTTTCGAACTGTGGTGTTGAAGACTCTTGAGTCCCTTGGACTGCAAGGGGATCAAACCAGCCAATTGTAAAGGAAATCAGTCCTGAATATTCATTGGAAGGACTGATGCTGAAGCTGAAACTCCAATATCTTGGCCACCTGATGCGAATAACTTACTCATTGAAAAGACCCTGATGCTGGGAAAGGTTGAAGGCAGGGGGAGAAGGGGACAACAGAGGATGAGATGGTTGGGTGGCATCACCGACTCAATGGACATTGGTTTGAACAAGCTCTGTGAGTTGGTGATGGACAGGGAATCCTGGCATGTTGCAGTCCATTGGGTTGCAAAGAGTCCGGCATGACTGAGTGACTGAATTGAAATGAAGTGATAGCTGTTTTACTTTGTTGTATGGCAGAAATTGAAGCAACATTGTAATGAAACTATACTTCATTAAAAATTAATATCCTACAATAAGTGATAATGGAAAAGAATATTTAAAAAGAATGTATCTGTGTGTTACACTTAGTCATGTCTGACTTTTTGTGACCTCATGAACTGTTGCCTGCCAGGCTCCTCTGTCCATGGGATTTCACCAGGCAAGAACACTGGAGTGGTTTCCCATGCCCACGGAACCCCAAGAATACTGAACCTATCCCTTCTCCAGGGGATCTTCCCAACCCAGTACTCGAACCAGGGTCTCCTGCATTGCAGGTGGATTCTTTACCAGCTGAGCTACCAGGGAAGCCCAAAAGAATGTATGTATGTATGTTGTATACATGTATGTGTATATACATATATATATATGTATAATTTAATCACTTTGCTGTATAATAGGAATTAATAACACAGTAAATGAACCATACAATAAAAATATATGAGGAAAAAATATAACTATACAGAACTATATACAATAACTATCCAAAATATTTAATTCTCCAAAATATAATTATTGTCAATGAGTCAATAAGGTTTGGTGAGTACCTCTCCACAGTTTATACTTTTTGAAATGAAAGACATCACTTCATTTCTACTTTCCCAATATTTGCCATTTAAAGAAGAGTTTCAGCAACAGTTAATGAATAAATCAATAAATGAAAGAAGATTTCTTGATTAAACTTTTTTTTCAATAGAGTCTTCTACAGTATAGTTAATTCCCATTCCAAGGGCCATTGCCTCAGAAATCCAATGTAGAGTCCTCTTTCTATCAATGTATGTAACTCTTCAAAGTGTGTGTGTGTGTGCACGCACATGCGTGTGCCCTTTAATTATGTTTTTATCATGATTAATTGAAAGACATCACTTCATTTATATTTTCCCAATATTTTCCATTTAAAGAAGAGTATCAGCAACAGTTAATGAAGAAATCAATAAGTGAAATTTGGGCCATTGCCTTAGAAATCCAATGTAGAGTATGTATTCTATCAAGGTATGCATCTCGTCAAGGAGTGTGTGCACGCCCTTAAATTACTTAATTATGTTTTTATCTACTTTAAGGGATGGTGTGGTGTGTATTATACACCTTCATAACATTTAGTTTTGTTGTAGTTTCATGAAATCTAGCAGTTTTATGATACTTTGGGTGACAGTTAGGAAAAGAGATCTATATCTTTGTTAAGTCTGAAACTATTCTATTTTTTTTTTTTTTTGAAACTATTCTATTTTGAAATGCTATTTGGTGAAGCAGTTCATGAAAGATTTAAAACTCCTTAAATGTATTCACTAAGTTTTGTTCATGATACAAATGACCAAATACATCTGTGTTCTCTTCTCCCCACTGCCTGGACGGTTCCTCATGCCCAAAGGGAGTAATTGTAGATAAAATTAAAGGTTGACATGGCCCCCCACCAAAGTTTCAGAACCAGAGGGTAGTTGAGCTGGGATGGGAGGCCCCATTCTGTTGGTTTCTGATGCCCTCAGCTTTGAGGTGAGGAGGAAATTTGGAGGTCCAATCTGATCATAAGCCCACCGCTAGGTCGCCTCTGAGATGGTTCTCTGATTGGACGCTGTGAAATGAACGATGCTGTGCCTGTGAGCCTTGCAGACACAAGCTTTATCGCCTTCCTTTTGAAGAGTGTTGCAGTGTCTCATTCCTTTTTACAAATTATTGGATGACAATGACTAGTGAAGATCCTTTTGGCTTCCCTGGCGGCTCATTCTTTCAGTGCTAAAGAAAGAATCTCCTGCCATGCCGGAGACCTGGGTCTGATCCCTGGGTTGGGAAGATCCCCTGGAGAAGGAAATGGTGACCCACTCTAGCGTTCCTGCCTGGAGAATCCCAGGGACAGAGGAGCCTGGCAGGTTACAGTTCATGAAGACCCAAAGGAGTCGGAAGCGATTTGGCAACTAAAAAACAACAGTGAAGACCCTTTATACCATTAGACCCTAGACAGGTAATTCCAAAAGAGCAGCTGTCTGAGCTTTAGTGTTGTAGAATTCGGATAAAATTTGAATTATAATGACCTGACATATTTTCTAAGACCTGCTAACTTGAGGTTATTCATTTTTGTACCCACTAAAAATCATATCTTTAAATGTATTCCTCTCTTCCCTCAACTTCTGCATTTAAGAAGAGGATCAACAACAATGATTAGTCAACATCTAATAATTTGTAAAAAAGGGATGAAATTGTGCAATACTCTTCAAAATAAAAATTACAAAGTTAAAGCTGTTTATTGAAATATCATCAGAGCAAATCGAATGGCCAAGTAGCTCCGTGTTAGTAAATGTGTTCCTCCTGCTTTGTGAAAGATTTTTTGTTAATTTGTGTTTTTACAGTGCCATGGAGGAGTGATTTTTCTTTTCATCAAGTTAGTCAAGAAATCTCTTTTATATAATTAAAGAAGAACCCTCTTGTTGAAATCCTTCTTATCTCTGTTTTACTGAAGAAGTTCAGTAATATTTGGACAAATAGGATATTTGTCTTTAAAAATTGTATTCTCTACTTGCCAACAAAGGCAGCTTTGGATTTTAAATTATGCTTTGATTGCATTTTGATAGTAGAAATTATATTACTGAAAGGTAGCCTTGCCGTTGACCTCATGGAGAGATTTTCCATGTTATCTTTTAAAATGACAGGTTTATAAATCATTCTGTAGTGAGCAAGGAGACTACCCATTGGACATAGATGCAATTTCTAGAATGTAAGGGGAAATCATTTTAGTAATCACAGGGGTAACATCACAGAATTAAGTTCATTGTATAAGCCAGGCAAACATTGCAGAACAAAACCTGAGACTCCTTAAATAGAGGAGAGGAAAAAAAGTGATTCTCTCTGCAGTCCACAGATGGCAATGAAATTGCATATTTTATGAAAAAAAATCATTTGAAGTAAAAGTATCATGGATAAGATTTTTATTAATCCAGATAAGAAGTATGGTGAACAGAGATTTTGATGTTTGGAAATTCTCTCTTTGGGGAAGGTGGTCCCCTGCCTATAATAAGAATTAATCTCTTTTCCATTTCCCTAGATGACAGGGAGTCAACTGCTAATATTCAAAAGCTTAAAAGTGCTTCATCATAATTTACCTTCACAACTAAATAAAAATTCTGACTATATATCATCATGTCGATTTCTGTGGGTCTGTTTCTATGGCTATGCTTCATGCCCGCACTGTAATTTAGTCCAGCCATAAATGTAGTAAAACTACTTGCATGAAGCACAGTTTATATGTCAAACTGTGTTAAAGGAGTGTATATACTTCATTAAACAGGTCATAATTTTATAAAGAGACAAGGAAAAATAAAACTGACTTCAAAGTTAGTTTCAAAAAGGACAGAAAGTACAAAAGAGAAATTAGCTCTCTTTTTCTAACTCAGAAGCATTTGCACTGCAATTTTATATACTGAGAAACATGCTTCAGGAGAATAAAACATGCTTCAGGTTTGCTCAGACTCATGTCCATTGACTTGGTGATGCCATCTAAACATCTTATCTTCTGCTGTCTCCTTCTCCTCCTGCCTTCAATCTTGCCAGCATCAGGGTCTTCCCTAATGAGTCAGTTCTTCACAATAGGTGGTCAAAGTACTGGAGCTTCAGTCCTTCCAATGAATATTCAGAACTGATTTCCTTTATGATTGACTGGTTTGATCTCCTTGCAGTCCAAGGGACTCTCAAGAGTCTTCTCCAACACCCCAGATCAAAAGCATCAATTCTATAGTACTCAGCTTTCTTTATGGTTCAACTCTCACGTCCATTCATGACTACTGGAAGAACCATAGCTTTGACTAGATGGAAGCAAAAGTCTTCATTTCATGGCTGCAGTCACCATCTGAAGTGATTTTGAAGCCCAAGAAAATGAACTGCACTTTATTTCCCCTTTCTGCCATAAGGGTAGGATCATCTGCATATCTGAGGTTATTGATATTTTTCCCGGCAATCTTGATTCCAGCCTGTGCTTCTTCCAGCCCAGTGTTTCTCATGATGTAATCTGCACATAAGTTAAATAAGCAGGGTGACAATATACAGCCTTGACGTACTCCTTTTCCTATTTGGAACCAGTCTGTTGTTCCATGTCCAGTTCTAACTGTTGCTTCCTGACCTGCATACAGATTTCTCAAGAGGCAGGTCAGGTGGTGTGGTATTCCCATCTCTCTCAGAAGTTTCCACAGTTTATTGTGATCCACACAGTCAAAGGCTTTGGCATTGTCAATAAAGCAGAAATAGATGTTTTTCTGGGACTTTGTTGCCTTTTTGATGATCCATCAGATGTTGGCAATTTGATCTCTGGTTCCTCTGCCTTTTTAAAACCAACTTGAACATATGGAAGTTTACAATTCATGTATTGTTGAATCCTGGCTTGGAGAATTTTGAGTATTACTTTACTAGTGTGTGAGATGAGTGTAATTGTGTGGTAGTTTGAGCATTGTTTGGCATTGCCTTTCTTAGGGACTGGAATGAAAACTGACCTTTTCCAGTCCTGTGGCCACTGCTGAGTTTTCCAAATTTGCTGGCATATTGAGGGCAGCACTTTCGCAGCATCATTTTTCAGGATTTGAAATAGCTCAACTGGAATTCCATCACCTCCACTAGCTTTCTTCGTAGTGATGCTTTCTAAGGCCCACTTTACTTCACATTCCAGGACATCTGGCTCTAGGTGAGTGATCAAACCATTGTGATTATCTGGGTCATGAAGATTTTTTTGTACAGTTCTTCTGTGTATTCTTGCTAGCTCTTCTTAATATCTTCTGCTTCTGTTAGGTCCATACCATTTCTTTCCTTTATTGAGCTCATCTTTGCATGAAATGTTCTCTTGGTATCTCTAATTTTCTTGAACAGATCTCTAGTCTTTCCCATCCTGTTGTTTTTCTTTATTTCTTTGCACTGATCACTGAGGATGGCTTTCTTATCTGTCCTTGCTATTCTTTGGAACTCTGCATTCAAATGGGTATATCTTTGCTTTTCTCCTTTGCTTTTCACTTCTCTTCTTTTCACAACTATTTGTAAGGCCTCCTCAGACATCATTTTGCTTTTTAGCATCTCTTTTTCTTGGTTGTGGTCTTGATTCCTATCTCCTGTACAATGTCACAAACCTCTGTTCATAGTTCATAAGACACTCTCTTTATCAATTTAGTCCCTTAAATCAATTCTCACTTCCAGTGTAGAATCATAAGGGATTTGATTTAGGTCATACCTGAATGGTTCTGTGGTTTTCCCCACTTTCTTCAATTTAAGTCTGCATTTGGCAATAAAGAGTTCATGATTTGAGCCACAGTCAGCTCCCATCTTGTTTTTGCCGACTGTATAGAGCTTTTCTATCTTTGGCTGCAAATAAAATAATCATTCTGATTTCAGTGTTGACCATCTGGTGATGTCCACCTGTAGAGTTTTCTCTTGTGTGGTTGCAAGAGGGTGTTTTCTCTGACCAGTGTTTGTATGGGTCAGCAGTGGGCTGCCGTGGGGACAGGGGCTCTGGGTGCAGCAGACCTGGGTAAGGCATCAGCCCTCTTGGAGGAGGTCGCCATTAACCCCAGCATAGAGCTGCCAGAACTCACCCAGGACTGAGGCATAGACTCTTGGAGAGAAGAAACAGGACCTTGTGCACTAGGACCCAGGAGAAAGGAGCTGTGACCCCACAAGTGACTGACCAGACTTGCCTGTGAGTGTCCAGGATTCTCCAGGGGAGGTGTGGGTCAGTGGTGGCCTGCTGCAGGGTTGGGGGCACTGAGTGTAGCAGTACAGGCATGGGATCTTTTGAAGGAGGTCATCATTATATTCATTACTTCCACCATAGTTTGGCCCCAGGTAAATAGCAGGCAGGGAACACAGCTCCACCCATCAACAGAAAATTATTTTAAAGATTTACTGAGCACATCCCTGCCCATCAGAACAAGATCCACTTCCCCCTCAGTCAGTCTCTCCCATCAGGAAGCTTCCATAAGCCTCTTATCCTTCTCCATCAGAGGGCAGACAGACTGAAAACCACAATCACAGAAAACTAACCAATCTAATCACATGGACCACAGCCTTGTCTAACTCAATGAAACTATGAGCCATGCCATGTAGGGACACCCAAGATGGACGGGTCATGGTGGAGAGTTCTGACAAACTGTGGTCCACTGGAGAAGGGAATGGCAAACCAGTATTTTTGCCTTGAGAACCCCATGAACAGTATGAAAAGGCAAAACGATGGGACACTGAAAGATGAACTCCCCAGGTCAGTAGGTGCCCAATATGCTACTGGAGATCAGTGGAGAAATAACTCAAGAAAGAATGATGGGATGGAGTCAAAGCAAAACAACACCCAGTTGTGGATGAGACTAGTGATGGAAGCAAGGTCCAGTGCTGTAGAGAGCAATATTACATAGGAACCTGGAATGTCAGGTCCATGAATCAAGGCAAACTGGAAGTGATCAAACAGGAGATGGAGGGAGTAAACATCGACATTCTAGGAATCAGAGACCTAAAATGGACCAGGTTGGGTGACTTTAACTTAGATGACCATTATAGCTACTATTGTGGGCAAGAATCCCTTAGCAGAAATGGAGTATCCATCATAGTCAACAAAAGAGTCCGAAATACAGTACTTGGATGCAATCTCAAAAATGACAGAATGATCTCTGTTCATTTCCAAGGCAAACCATTCAATATCACGGTAATCCAAGTGTATGCCCTGACCAGTAATGCTGAAGAAGCTGAAGTTGAATGGTTCTATGACCTACAAGACCTTTTAAAATTAACGACCAAAAAATTACCAGGGAAGCCCTTAAATATCTATGTGAAGATTTAATGCATTCTTGGTCAAGGTGAATAAAATTTACTATAAATAATATATTTAGAATAAGAATTCATTTCAAAATCAAGTTGAATAAAATATGCCTTCATTTAAGTACCAAGCCTTGATTTTGCAACTATTGTCTAGGCTATTTTACTAGTGCTGAGAAATTAATTGATTTAGTTAAAAGTTTTACTTTTCTCCATCAGTTCAGTTCATTTCAGTTGCTCAGTTGTGTCCAACTTTTTGCAGCCCCATGAATTGCAGCACGCCAGGCCTCCCTGTCCATCACCAACTCCCGGAGTTCACTCAAACTCATGTCCATTGAATTGGTGATGCCATCCAGCCATCTCATCCTCGGTCGTCTCCTTCTCCTGCCTCCAATCCCTCCCAGCATTGGAGTCTTTCCCAAATGAGTCAACTCTTTGCTTGAGGTGGCCAAAGTACTGGAGTTTCAGCTTTAGCATCAAAGAACAAGTCCTTCCAAAGAACACCCAGAACTGATCTCCTTTAGAAGGGACTGGTTGGATCTCCTTGCAGTCCAAGGGACTTTCAGGAGTCTTCTCCAAAACCACAGTTCAAAAGCATCAATTCTTCGGTGCTCAGCTTTCTTCACAGTCCAACTGTCACATCCATACATGACCACTGGAAAAATCATAGCCTTGACTAGACGGACCTTTGTTGGCAAAGTAATGCCTCTGCTTTTCAATATGCTACCTAGGTTGGTGATAACTTTTCTTCCAAGGAGTAAGCATCTTTTAATTTCATGGCTGCAATCACCATCTGCAGTGACTTTTCTCCATAGTAAGTAGCAATACCATATGGCTACAGTAGGGAGACATACCTGGGACCACTTCTATTTGAAGTAGAAACAGATCACAGATAATATTTAATAATTTTTAAGAACAATGCATGTATTTAAATACATATATTTATTTATTTAATTAGATACATTTTTGAATGTAGTATGGGGTTCTGAAATTGATTTATTGGGTCTCTAAGTTGCACACTACTCACTGGCTTCTGGAAAATTTATGAAATTGAGAGAAGAAAATAAAATCTCAGATGATTAATGAAGATTCAGCTTGTACTAAAAGCACAGATCACACAAATCAAGATGTTTCTCTTTTCTCTGTGCACTTGCAATTTTTTCTCATTAAAAATGTATGGATTAAAACAGAAATTTGGGGAAAATAGCCAGAAATAAAAACCCATGTAATCCTTTGACAGAATTAAGAACTATTAACTTTTTTGCAATATATATACTTGCATACTTTATTGGAGAAGGCAATGGCACCCCACTCCACTACTCTTGCCTGGAAAATCCCATGGACAGAGGAGCCTGGTGGGCTGCAGTCTATGGGGTTGCTAAGAGGGGGACACTACTTAGCGACTTCACTTTCACTTTTCACTTTCACTTTTCACTTTCATGCATTGGAGAAGGAAGTGGCAACCCACTCTAGTGTTCTTGCCTGGAGAATCCCAGGGATGGGGGACCCTGGTGGGCTGCCGTCTATGGGGTCGCACATGACTGAAGTGACTTAGCAGCAGCAGCATACTTCTTTATATATATGTGTGAATTATATTTATGAATTATATTAATAAAATACCTACACATGTATATATACATGAACAATAATTTATTGTGTATATATACAATCTATACATGTATATGTATATATACATATTATGTATGCATAATATGTACATATACATAATATGCACGCATATCTATATATGCATATATATGCCTGTATGCATATACATAAACAATAAATATTTATTATTTATGTATGGTAGTGTTGGTGATGGTTTAGTCGCTAAGTCGTGTCTGACTCCTATGACTCCATGGATGTAGCCTGCCAGGCTCCTCTGTCCATGGGGATTCTCTAGGCAAGAATATTGGAGTGGGTTGCCATTTCCTTCTCTAGGGGATCTTCCCAACCCAGGCATCGAACCCAGGTCTCCTGCATTGTCAGGCAGATTCTTTACCAACTGAGCTATAAGGAAAGCCCCTTGTTTATGTATATATACATATAAATTTATGTAAAATAAATATGTATTGATATTTCTATACATGTGTATGCGTATAAACACATCTACAATAAATAATTAAATGTACATGTGTTGCTGCTGCTAAGTTGCTTCAGTTGTGTCCCACTCTGTGTGACCCCATAGACGGCAGCCTACCAGGCTCCTCCGTCCCTGGGATTCTCCAGTCAAGAACACTGGGGTGGGTTGCCATTTCCTTCTCCAGTGCATAAGAATGAAAAGTAAAAGTGAAGTCGCTCAGTCGTGTCCGACTCTTTGTGACCCCATGGACCATAGCTTATCAGGCTCTTCCGTCCACGGGATTTTCCAGGCAAGAGTACTGGAGTGGGTTGCCATTGCCTTCTCCAGGGGATCTACCCTACCCAGGGATTGAACCCGGGTCTTTGGCGTTGTGGGCAGACGATTTATCCTCTAAGGCACCAGGGAAGCCCTCAAAAGGTAGCAGTTTTATATATGTGTATGTTTTGTATGTAAATACATATATATATGTATGTAACATATTTTATATATATTTCTTAATTTGTATATGATTTTTCAAAAAAGCATGGAAAAAAGCATCACAAGACAATTAAAAAACTGGATTGTCTTTTGCTAATTTTAGAACTGATTACTTTGAATAGATGGACTATTACCATTTTTTCAGTATTTGCGTGCTATGTTCAAAGTTGCCTCAGTCATGTCTGACTCTTTGTGATCCTAAGCACTGTATGCCATATGTATGGACCCATATGGACTGCATGCCAGGCTCCTCTTCCATGGGATTCTCTAGGTAAGAATACTGGAGTGGGTTGCAATGCCCTCCTTCAGGGGATCTTCCCAACCCAGGGATCGAACTCATGTCTCTTATGTCTCCTGCATTGGCAGGCAGATTCTATACCCACTAGTGCCACGTGGAAAGATTTTCAGTATTTAAAGCTTCTAAATAGCTCAATTCAGTTCATTCATATGCAGAAAGCAAACAGAAGAAGAAGAAAAGTTGGCAGGGCAATGATAAAAATCCCTCAAAAGCATTTCTGAAATCAAGCCTAGGAACACAAATTAACATTGCTATATTTCTATACCATTGAAGATAATCCTAGAAAATTATTCTTTATGGATTGAATACATTTTTTCAATTGATGTACCGACCCCTAGTTTTTGGAATTTCCAGTTGTTTCCAATTATCACTATCATAGAAAACACACACACACACACACACACATATATTTATTTACTTGATCACAGCAAGGAATACAATCTCTTTGCCTTCCTACCTTAAGTTTCTTTCTTTATATCAAAACACAATTCAAGCAATAAACAGATAACAAAGGCTAATCTCATCTGGAGAGGACAGTGCCAGGCTCTAATGTATCAAATCTAGTAACACTCCCTCACACCTGAATGGGAACACAATCAATGCCTCATCTGTCATTTCTCCCACAAATGCCACTTAAATATTTATTCATTTTATTCATAAAAGATTAGTACCCCTGAAGTCTCATTATTTGACAGCTCACTTTCCCACCAGTCTTCGGAATCCCTTCTTAAGCTGACACTGACTAATAATTTTCAATAAGTATTAACTCTGGCCATGCTGGCACTCTCATCCCAGACTTCCAGCAAAAGAACTGTGAGAAATGAATTTCTACTGTTGATAAGCCACCCAGTTTATGGTATATTTGTTACAGCAGCCCAAGTGGACTAGGGCAACATGTAAATAGGAAGACTTCTGAAGACTTTATATTAACTATATCAAACTTATGAAATGCAATATTTTTTAATGATCACATGTCTGTAGAATCTCTCTCACAGGTACACTTATGTACATCTATGTACATTACCATCTTGAGAGTCCTTTGGACTACAATGAGATCAAACTAGTCCATCCTAAAGGAAATCAGTCCCAAATATTCATTGGAAGGACTGATGCTGAAGCTGAAGCTCCAATACTTTGGCCACCTGGTGTGAAGAACTGACTCACTGGAAAAGACCCTGATGCTGGGAAAGACTGAAGGTGGGAAGAGAAGGGGATGGCAGAGGATGAGATGGTTGGATGGCATCACCGACTCAATGGATATGAATTTGGGCAAATTACAGGAAATAGTGGAGAACAGAGGAACCTGGCTTGCTGCAGTTCATGGGGTTGCAAAGAGTTGAACACAACTTAGCAATTGAACAACAACACTCCCATCATTTTTTAATTCCATCTCAAATGTTAAATCTTTATGCTTACCAAAGTTTTCTTACTTCAACTGTTAGTAATTATATAGTAAGTATCATGGCAGAAAAAAAATCAGCCTTAAAATATGATGCTGAAAGACTGATTATTTTTAAATGTTAATTTAGATGTTATTATTTTTAAATTAATAAAGAACACTTTTAATTTCCAAATGAAGAATCTTTTGTTACTAATTCAGAAAGTAAGTGGACAAAATGGACTGAATTACATCTTTAACTACTGCATTAAATAAAAGGCTCAAGATTAAAATTTTTAATTAGAATTAAAAATAAAGCAGCATTCATGCAGTTCTGTGAATACTTTCTATTTTTCATTCAACTCACAACAATGTATTCCCACTGAAAATCCTCATACTTCCTAGATGTTGGGACTACATTTTTGTTGAGCCAGAGTCAAAGGTTTCAAAAACACAATTATTCAGGTGAGTCGTTTTATTGAGAATTAATCTTAAGAAAGGAGAAAAGCCACTGGGTTTGGGCAAAGGGTAGGAATCATTTCTTGTTTTCAGGAAACCCTCACCTAATTTGAGGTACCATAAAAACTCTTGGAGGGCACAGGTATTCTCTGGGTTTACTGGTCAAGATAAAAGTTGGGAACCCATGCATTTATGACATATAAAAGATATACTGCTTCTGCTGCTAAGTTTCTTCAGTTGTATCCAACTCTTTGTGACCCCATGGACTGTAGCCCACTAGGCTCCTCTGCCAATGGAATTCTCCAGGCAAGAATACTGGAGTGGGTTGCCATGCCCTCCTTCAGGGGATCTTCCTGATCCAGGGATTGAAACCGTGTCTCTTACGTCTCCTGTATTGGCAGGTGGGTTCTTTCCCATCAGCAACACCTGGGAGGCCCCATAAATGCCATGACTCCCACATTATCCTATGTGAATAAAAAACCAACAATTTTCATAGTTATAATTCACTTTCATTAAACTGCTTGAAAATAATTTTCAACATAAAGAAAAAAGCACAGGATTTGTTTTTAGTGGTTACTAAATTATGGAGCTAATATAAAATTGTGGCAAGGAGAAGCACGAAAATTTAGACATTTTTATAGACTTCTGAAAATCAGATAACCTGTATATTGATTTTTATTGTAGTAACCATGACCAGCCAACAAACTTCACCTCCTAAATCTGACTCTATTTTTCACTGAATTTTTATGTATAGTTTCTCTACTGAAAAGATTTCATAATGAAAAAAACTAGAATAAAGTATACCTCCTTATCAAATTTTTTATACCTACCATGTGGGACACTGAATTTACAACAATAGTAGAAGTGTAAAGATAATGTAAAATTCTCTTAAATTTTTGAGTTCTCAGCAGAGACCTGAATAAATTGGCATTAGCCTATAAACAGAATAACTAAGGATATGCCAGGAGTGAAAATCAAATACCCTCTGAAAGTAAATACAATCAAATCAGTCAGGCAATCATCATACTTCATTGAGTACAGCAGGGTCACTGATGGGGTTATCATGGAGAAATCTTATATACCTATTAATCTATTAATCCATAGATCACCTTTGTACCATCCAAATATTCTGGCCTTCCATATAGCTATATAAGGACTTTTGCCTATCAAACATTTTCAGTTAAGTTAAAGTAGGGTTTCTTTTCAGAAGACACTATATTCCATCATCCAATGTATCTTTAATGAACAATGATGCTCCTTGAAAGTAGAAGGGAGGTTATTCATCTGCTGCTCAGGTTGTTAGGAGCTCACATGTGCCTATTTTGTTTAAGGGAAAACTTGTCCTGGCAATAACATGCCTGGGTCCCAGGGAAGCCTGACATGTCAGCCAGAAGGATGAGGAGGAGCTGTCTCTGAGAACTGAGGGACTGATACTTGGAGGAATGATGCCATACAGCTCTCAAAACTGCATCTCCTGTTATTCTTCTCAAGTTTTTTCTCTTAGGAACCAGATACTTCACATGTTCTATGACAAAATCATTTTGCCTCTTCTGAGATGGTGGCACAAATACTTATCCTCATTTGATACAAGAGTAAACAGAAGTCGAGAGAACTGTATGTGTTTTCCTAAAGCCAAAAAGCCAGCAGCAGAGATTCAAATCCACACAGTCTAGCACTAGAGTCAGAGAACTTTTCAGCATATAATTTTGTTCCTATAAGACCTGGAGACACAAGTGTTTCACAGAAATCCCTTCATTATCCAGGTAAGTTTCTGTTCCCCAAAAACCTTTCAGCTGGAGCAATATTTTCTTCCTTTAATAACTGAGTATTTCTAAGGACATTTGTTTCTACCTCTTCCCTAAGAGAAATTGAGGATCTGAGGTTCTGGATATTTTAAATTATTGAATTGTCTTCATAGAATTACTGAAATAGCCAGTGAAGTTCTGATACAAAATTCTTTATGAAAAAGAGTATTTTACTTCTTTAAGATAAAATATCTGTTGATTACTGTTAGTTAAAGGTATGCTTTTTTTCAGTAGTCATGTATGGATGTGAGAGTTGGATCATAAGGAAAGCTGAGTGCCAAAGGATTGATGCTTTTGAACTGTGGTGCTGGAGAAGACTCTTGAGAGTCTCTTGGACAGCAAGCAAATCAAACCAGTCAATCCTAAAAGAAATCCGTCCTGAATACTCGTAGGAAGGACTGATATTGAAGCTGAAGCTTCAAATCTTTGGCCACCTATGTGAAAAGCTGACTCATTGGAAAAGATGCTGATACTGGGAAAGACTGAGGGCAGGAGGAGAAGGGGGCGGCAGAGGATGAAAAAGTTAGACAACATCACCAACTCAAAGAATATGAGTTTGAGCAAACTCCAGGAGATAGTGAAGGACAAGGAAGCCTGGCTTGCTGCAGTGCATGGGGTGGCAAAGAGTCAGACATGACTAAATGACAGAACAGTAACAACAGTGTTAGTTTTTGCCATTAGTATGGTCTTTTGATCAACATTGAAAATCAATTGGCAAGGTTCCTTTGAGACTTTGCTGGTAAGGTTCTGGAAACATTGCATATTTCATCTACCTAGTAATGTATGCACCACTGAATGACTCAGGATTAAATTTTTCTGACATTTCCTTTGGGTTGGCAATGCAGAACTAACACATCAAGGGTAGTTTGAGAGTAAGTATTTGCAAATTACATTTGTCAGAAATTATTCTCATCATGTGTCAGCAGTTCCATAGTGGTCCAAAGCTACATCAACATTGAATGTATTAAAATTTGAGGACTGTGATGGTTCTTTTTAACCTAGTCTATAAGTTACATATTTTAAAATAACATGCATATTATTTTAATGGGTTTAAGATGTTTAAGAATTATTGACTTGGGGGTTCATGTTTGGGAACGCATGTAAGAATTAAAGATTTTAAAATTTAAAAAATAAAATAAAATAAAATAAATTGTATAAAAAATAAAACATTTACTGTTATATGAAGAAAAAAAAAGAAATATTGGCTTGTTGTGATACAGTTAACCACTCTTCCTCTCTATTTTGCTAGTAAAATATTTTACCTTATTCTGTGTATTTTAGGTTTTAATTTATACTTGTTTAAGATGGCCAAGATTTCTGGTTGGCATACCTACCCTGTTTATAATCAGAGCTTTTGGGAGTTGCAAAGTAAAACCTTTTGTATTTCCCACTTCTCTGTAATAATTCAACACTGCTAATTACCCTTTCTGCTTTAGACCTCCCACTTGAACAAAGTATTACATTGGAAGTCTTCAGGTCATAATTAGTTATATTTATTCTTTTCCCTAAATAACACTGCTTTTGTTCTGGTCACTAACATCTAAAATGTCTACAGTTGCACTGCATTTCACTTGAACATCTGAGAGTATGTTAAAACCATTATTTGGAAATCAGGATATTACAAAGTCGGCAAAATAAACTTTCAATATATTAGACTGCAGTCCCTAAAAATATTTCATGCTGTTTCCTCCTGGTTAAAGCACACAGTAATCTTTATTTTGCTAAAGTAAATTTAACTAGCAAAGGATAATAAAATATAGACAACAAAGAATGTTTTGATCAGCCATTTCTAGAATTCAGCCACAGTACATGCGTTAGGAAGTACATGATTAGCTCGTTCTAAGCAGTCAGTCATACACTGTGAATCTGTCACTAAATTGAACTTCAGTGGTGAAATAGGAGCATGCTACTGCTAAGTCACTTCAGTCATGTTCGATTCTGCATGACCCCATAGACGCAGCCCACCAAGCTCCCCCGTCCCTGGGATTCTCCAGGCAAGAACACTGGAGTGGGTTGTCATTTCCTTCTCCAATGCATGAAAGTGAAAAGTGAAAGTGAAGTCATTCAGTCATGTCCGACCCTCAGCGACCCATGGGCTGCAGCATTCCAGGCTCCTCCGTCCGTGGGATTTTCCAGGCAAGAGTACTGGAGTGGGGTGCCATTGCCTTCTCCGAAATAGGAGCATAAGAAGCAGTAATTGTTTAAGAAAAACAAAACTATAAAGTGGTATTTTTTTAAATGTGTGAATTAAAGGGATATTCTTTCCTTTCTTCTTTTGGTAATACCTTAGTTTCTATTGGCCCCCCAAATGCTCCACTCAATTAAATTGATATATTATTATGATAAACTATTAGGTATATAAATAACCATAGAGCTACAATTTCGCTTTGTTAAATCCTATTATTCAAGCCAACAGTCATTTTAACCTTTTTGCTACTTTTTAATAAGTATACCTTTTGAAACAAATTTGCAGACTGCCATATGCTGCTGCTAAGTCGCTTCAGTCGTGTCGGACTCTATGCAACCCCATAGATGCCAGCCCACCAGGCTCCCCCATCCCTGGGATTCTCCAGGCAAGAACACTGGAGTGGGTTGCCATTTCCTTCTCCGATGCATGAAAGTGAAAAGTGAAAGTGAAGTCGCTCAGTAGTGTCCGACTCTTAGCGACCCCATGGACTGCAGCCTACCAGCCTCCTCCGCCTATGGGATTTTTCAGGCAAGAGTACTGGAGTGGGTTGCCATTGCTCTCTTCGTATAGGATTCAGTAATTTCAGCTACCCATTCCCTACCTCAGAAGTAGCCAATAGGCTGAGTCCAGATGTCAACATTAACTTATATCCTATATATATCTATTCATTTTAATTGTGGCTGTTATAGAAGCAAAAGATTATTGGTCTTTGACTTTGATTATAGCTAATATTCAATTTGTAATGTTTTAATAGATATGCATACTCTTCATTTTTATAACACAGCTTGAGAGAATCTACCTAGTAGTTTTTTAAAAATAGATTGCTTTGGTAAAATGCATCATGGCAATACATTGTTTTTTTTACTATTTTAGTGATTATATTATTATTTTAATAATATCTTTTTCATCTCTTTTGTTCTGTTGCCATTTTTAAACATTTTGAGTTGGACATGGATCATTTGATCCAAATTGAGAAAGTTTAAACATTTTTTCTTAGCAATTTTTATTATTAATAGAGTCATGAGGATATTTAAGCAGACATTAAAATGTCAATAAATGAGGTGCAAATATCTTACTCAATATGACCCTAAAGGACTTTATATGAACACAAAATAAGTTATAAGTCATGGATCCTCATATTGCCTAAATATAATCATACATTTCTGAAATTTGAATTTGGAGGATGATTAACCACAGTCTTTGAATCATTAGAGATTAGGATAATCAACAAAATAGCATCCACACAAAAACACTGCAAATGTTCACAAGCTTTCTGGTTGCTTACCTTTCAATAGCTAATAATAGAGGTAATGGTGTATTTTTTGCATGATGTGCCACTTAAATGTGATACAACTGATTTTCCCCTCTTAAGCAAGAAAGTAAAACTAGTGTTTGCAAAATTAATTAGATGTTCCATATGAGATGCTGTGATTTCTTTATAGATTATTTTAGTCAAAATAATGGTCTTATTACTAGAACAAAAGCACTTCTTCTAGTAGGTGGAATATGAGTTTCATAAAGCACTCTAGTGGGGACAGTATACACTAATAAAGCAAACTGGAGTCAGGCTGAAGCAGATAAAATGCTAACACCAAACCTCAGTAAAATAAACTAGTTTCTATTTGCCTTCTGCATATTTAATGGCTTTTACAGGGTGAAGTAAATACTTCATAGAGAAGTCATGCTTATTTAATATTTTCCATACAACTTTCCTACCAGTTTTCTTTATTCTTTCACAAAAAGTTTTCTGTAGCTCATGTAAAATTCTGTGGAAAATTCTGAAAGAGATGGGATTACCAGACCACCTGACCTGCCTCTTGAGAATCCTATATGAGGGGCCGGGAAGCAACAGTTAGACCTGGACATGGAAAAACAGACTGGTTCCAAATAGGAAAAGGAGTATGTCAAGGCTGTATATTGTCACCCTGCTTATTTAACTTATATGCAGAGTACATCATGAGAAATGCTGGACTGGAAGAAGCACAGGCTGGAATGAAGATTGCCGGGAGAAACATCAATAACTTCAGATATGCAGATGACACCACCCTTATGGCAGAAAGTGAAGAGGAACTAAAAAGCCTCTTGATGAAAGTGAAAGAGGAGAGTGAAAAAGTTGGCTTAAAGCTCAACTTTAAGAAAACGAAGATCATGGCATCTGGTCCCATCACTTCATGGCAAATAGATGGGGAAACAGTGGAAAAAGTGTCAGACTTTATTTTTTTGGGCTCCAAAATCACTGCAGTTGGTGATTGCAGCTGTGAAATTAAAAGACCCTTACTCCTTGGAAGGAAAGTTATGGCCAACCTAGATAGCATGTTGAAAAGCAGAGACATTACTTTGCCAACAAAGGTCTGTCTAGTCAAGGCTATGGTTTTTCCAGTGGTCATGTATGGATGTGAGAGTTGTACTGTGAAGAAAGCTGAGTGCTGAAGAATTTATGCGTTTGAACTGTGGTGTTGGAGGAGACTCTTGAGAATCTCTTGGACTGCAAGGAGATCCAACCAGTCCATCCTAAAGGAGATCAGTCCTGGGTGTTCATTGGAAGGACTGATGCTAAAACTGAAACTCTGATACTTTGGCCACCTCATGTGAAGAGTTGACACACTGGAAAACATCCTGATGCTGGGAGGGATTGGGGGCAGGAGGAGAAGGGGATGACCGAGGATGAGATGGCTGGATGACATCACTGACTCGATGGACATGAGTTTGGGTGGACTCCGGGAGTTGGTGTTGGACAGGGAGGCCTGGCGTCCTGTGATTCATGGGGTCACAAAGAGTCGGACATGACTGAACGACTGAACTGAACTGATATATATAAATATGTGAATGTACTCCTCTAGTTTATATTCTAAATAATTGCCAAAATGGTGCTCTAGTAACTCTGAAATGAAAACAAGAAATGAGTCGAATATTCAAGGATCCAACACAATATACCCTGTTACTTCAAAGTGACTAACGTGGCTGTGTTTCTAAAACAAATGAACAAAGAGCAACAATGGCAGAGCAATACAACACTCCATCTTCATAAAATTCTTCCACCGCACTCAAGAATCTTAGAATCAAGTGGCTGAAGTCATGAGGTCTAGAGCAAGTAAAACTGAGGTTTAATACTAACCTGTAATGTTAAAGTAGATAGGATTCCTTTACGTGTTGAATGGTGTTAGCAGACGAACACTCAAGAGTTGCTGGGAGCAGTAAAATGAAAGCACATTAAAATGGTGGCTACTGTGGTTTTGTTTGACATGTGAATGAATGACTACACTCCATGATAGGTGGTGTGACTGCTTTAAAGCAGGTACTATTGTATTAGAGCTTCCAAATCTAATGAAAATGTGTTTGAGAGGACAAGGAGAATGTTTGTGCTAAAAATATAAGTTTGAGAAACAAACAGAAATAGAAGATGGGGGGAAATGTTGGAGGATGACTAAACAGTATGAAAAAAGGAAAGGGGTTGGTTGTTTAGTCCCTAAGTCCTGGCTAACCCTTTTGCAACCCCATGGACTGTGGCTCACCAGGCTCCCCTGTCCATGGGGTTTCGCAGGCAAGAATACTGGAGTGGGATGCCATTTCCTTCTTCAGGGTATCTTTCTAACCGAGGGATTGAACCTGAGTCTCTTGCACTGGCAGATGGATTCTTTACCATCGAGTTACAGGGAAAGCCCTCAAAGGAAAAGGGTAAGAAAGTGAAGAAAGGAGTAATAATGAGGAGAGCATTTTAGTTTACATCAACAAATGAAATGTAAACTTGGGAGAGGAGGGGGAGAGGAAGAGTTATGGTCTCAGAATATTGAAGAAATAATGATCAAGATGTTCCAAATGGATGAAAAACATCAATCTACATATACAAGAAGTTAAGTAAACTAAATAAGATAAACTCAAAGAGAGCCACGGGTAGACGCATCACAGTCAAACTACTGAAAGACAAAAGGAGGATATTGGACACAGCAAGAAAAAAAATGACTCATTGGATACAGGTGTCTTCAATAAGCTGGTGACTTTTCAGAAAACATGGAATTCAGAAGAGGGAGGGATGCCATATTCAAAATGCTGAAAGAAAACTTCAGTTAGGAAGTTTATAATCAGAAAATCTACTTTTCGAAAATGAAGGAGGGGAATTCCCTGGTGGTCCAATGGTTGAGAATCCACCTGCCAATGCAGGGGATATGGGTTTGGTCCCTGATCTGGAAAGATTCCACATGCTTCCCTGGTGGCTCAGATGGTAACGCATCTGCCTGCAATGTGGGAGACCTGGCTTCGATTCCTGGGTCGGGAAGATCCCCTGGAGGAGGAAATGGCAATCCACTCCAGCACTCTTGCCTGGAAAATCCCATGGCCAGAGGAGCCTGATAGGCTACAGTCCATGGGGTCGCAAAGAATCAGACACGACTGAGTGACTTCACTTTCTTTCTTTCACAGGGGAACTAAGCCATGTGTTACTACTACTTCATCCGCGTGCTGCAGCTTCTGAAGCCTGTGTACCTAGAGCCTGTGTGACAAGGGAAGCCGCTGCACTGAGAAGCCTGCAAACCACATTGGAGAGGTGCCCTGCTTGCTGCAACTAGAGAAAGTCCACATGCAGCAATGAAGACCCAGCAGAGTCAAAAATAAATACACTCTTAAAAAAATGGAGCAATTGAGATATTCTCAGAGTAACAAAATCAGAGAATTCATTGCTGGCACACCTGCCCTCTCAGAAAGTCTAAATGAAATAGTTCAGTTGAAAGGAAAGGACAATACACATAAAACATAGATTCACATGAAGAAATAACGCCTACTATTAAAGATAATTGCATAGGCAAAGGCAAAAATAACATAAAGTTTTGTAACTCTTTTATTTTTCTATCTGACTTAAAAGACATTGAATTGTAATTGTCTATAATTGTAAAACAGTGCTGATCAACTTACAACTTATAAAAACTATAATTTGTGTGAAATAATGCAAAGCAGAGGTAGCAAGAACAAAGATATATTATAGCAAATTTTTTGTTTACTATTGAAATTAACTTGATGTGAAAGTAAATGAGATTGGAAATTGCTTTCAGTTCACTGTAACTGTGAGGATAACCACTAGGAAAAAAATACATCTATATGTGCGTATAAACAGACAATGAAAGTATTCAATTAGTACACTGAAAATTATATATATTGATATAACTCAAAAGAAGGCAATAATGGAAGAAAAGAGGGGCAAAAAAGCAAAACATTTTTGAAAAAATACTACATGACAAATTCCAGCTCATCACAAAGACATTAAATGTACATTGACTGGATCCTCCAAATGAATGCCAGAAATAAGAGTGGCTTTAAAAAACAGCCAACAATATGCTAAAATTACACGCTGAAAATCCAAAGGCACAGTAAGTTCAAAGTATAAGGATGGAAAAAGGTATACTGTTTAATCAGTGAGCAAAAGAGAGCCAGCCAGTAGTATTTTAATACCAAAACCAAGGGCATCGTAAGAAAACTATGGACTGACATCTCTTACAGATGCAAAATTCTCAGCAAACTACTAACAAACCAAATCCAGCAATATATAAGTTGGACTGTATAACACTACCAAGTGTTTATTATCCAAGGAATGCAGGGTTGGCTTAACTGTCAAAAATCAATTAGTTCCATGCATATATCAATAAAGGACAAAAGCCGCATGACCTTTTTAACAGATGTAGAGAAAGCATTTGATAAGTACATCGTCCTTTCATAGCAAAGGCTTTCTAGAAATGAGGATTAAAAGGAAATTTCCTCAATTTGATGAAGGGTATCTACCACAGCTTAAGAAACTTAGATATGTAAGGAAGAAAGACTAGATTCTTTCCATCTTAGATGACGACAAGGCAAGGATGTATATGTTACCTTTTTATTGAACTTTGTACTGGAGACAATCAGGTAAGGAAAGCAAGTAAAAGGTATTCAGATTGGCAAGGAAGATTAAAATAACCTTTACTTGTAGATGACATATTCCTATATATAGAAAATCTTATGAAACTCACATAAAATTAGAACTAATAATCAATTTCATATTTCACCCCCACTTCTGGCAACCACCAATCTGTTCTCTGTAGTTACAGGCTTGGTTAGTTTGTCTGCTTATTTGTTCATCTATCTATATATGATTATACAAATATGAAAAATCATATAACATTTTCCCTTTATTATCATACTATTTTACTTATCATGATGCATTGTGGTACATCTATATTGTGGCAAATGGCAAAGTTTCATTCTTCCTAATGGATAAATCCTATTTCATTGTGTGTGTGTGTGTGTATACGATAATATGTTTATCTGTTTATTTATTGATGTGCAATGTAGGTTGTTCCCATATCTTGGCTAATGCTACAGTGAACATGGGTGCATATCATTTTTTCAAATTGCTGCAATTTTTTCTGATAAATACCCAAAAGAAAATAGAAGTACTACTGCTGGATGACATAGAAATTCTATTTGTAGTTTTTTGAGGAACCTCCATATTGTTTTCCATAGTGGTTGCACCAATTTACATTCCCACCAACAGTATACAAGTGCTCCCTTTTCTCCACATCCTTGTCAGCATTTGCTATTTGTAGACCTTTTGACGATAGTCAGCCTAATAGATATGAGGTGATATCTCACTGTGGTTTTGATTTTCATTTTCCTGATGACTAATGAAATAGAACATCTTTTCATGTACCTGTTAGCCATCTGTATGGTCTACTTTGTAGAAATGCCTATTCAGTTCCTCTCCTCTGTTTTAAGTGGATTATTTTTTTTTGCCATTAATTTGTATGAGTTCTTTGCTTGTCTTGGATATATATGCTTAATGAGTTTCAGCAAGGTTGAAGAATACAAAATCAACATAGAATATCAATTGTACTTTTATATATTAGCAATAAACTATGAAAATGAAATTAAGACAACTCCATTTATAATAGCATCAAAAATAAAACTACTAGAAATAAATTTAATAATACTTCAAGGTTTGTACACTGAAAACTATACAACATTAGTGAATAAACTACAGATAGCGTAAATAAACAGAAAGATATTCATGTTTATGGAGTAGAACACTAACTGCTTTTCAGATGGTAATATCCTCTAAATTTGACCTACGGATTCAAGAATCTCCATAAAAACACTCAGCTGCATTTTTTCTAGAAATGGAGAAGCTGATCCTAAAAGACATATGAGAATGTTACAGACCCAGAAGAGCAAAAATATTTAAAAAGAAAATCAAAGCTGGAAGACACATTTCCTGATTTCAGAATTTACTACAAAAGTACATTAATCAATATGCTGTCTATTGCATGCTGCTGCTGCTGCTAAGTCGCTTCAGTCGTGTCTGACTCTGTGTGACCCCACAGACGGCAGCCCACCAGGCTCTTCTGTCCCTGGGATTCTCCAGGCAAGAATAATGGAGTGGGGTGCCATTTCCTCCTCCAATGCATGCATTCATGCTAAGTCACTTCAGTCGTGTCCAACTCTGTGTGACCCCATGGACAGCAGCCTACCAGGCTCCTATGTCCACAGGATTCTCCAGGCAAGAATACTGGAGTGGGTTGCCATAACAATGAATAAATAGATAAATGGAATAGAACTGGGAGTCTGGAAATGCTCTTATAATTTTTGGTTATTTGATTTCAGATATGGATACCTAAAATCATCTGTATGGCCGGCTAGTGGTAAAGAACCCACTTGCCAATTCAGGAAACACCAGTTTGCTCCCTGGGTTGGGAAGATCCCCTAAAGGATGAAACAGTAACCCACTCTAGTATTCTTCCCTGGAGAGTCCCATGGACAGAGGAGGCTGGAGGGCTAAAGTCCATTGGGGTCGCAGAACTGGACACGACTGAAGCCACTTAGCACACACACATATGGATGCTTAGATAATGGAATGAGGAAAAAAATACTCTTCTTAACAGCTTGTTCTGGGACAAGTGGGATATTCATTTGGAAAGAGTAAATCTGGACACCTTCCTTACACAGTATGCAACAATTAGCAAAAAAGGGATCAAAACAAAGGTAAAAGCTGAAAATATAAAACATTTAGAAGAGAGAAGCTTTGAGGAATTTTCTAATCTTCCGTTAGGCAATATAGTTTGATGTGACACCAAAAGCACTAGAGACGATTTGACTCCATTAAAATTAGAAACTTCTGTGTTTCAAAGGAATATCAAGAAAATGAAAAGGTAGTCCACACAAAGGGAGAATATACATGGAAATTAAATATTTGATATCATACTTGTATTCAGAATATGCTAAAATCATTATATTTCAACAATGCAAAGATCAAACTAAAAAAAAAGCTAGCATAGGATTTAAGTTTATATTTATCCAAAAGGATAGACAAAATGCAAACAAACACATGAAAAAAATATTCAACCTCACTATTCACTGTGAAAGTCGCTCAGTAATGTCTGATTCTGTGATCCCAGGGACTATAGCGCACCAGGCTATGTCCGTGGAATTCTCTAGGCAAGAATACTGGAGTGGGTTCTCATGCCCTCCTACAGGGGATCTTCCCAACCCAGGGACTGAACCCAGGTCTCCCTCATTGCAGGCGAACTTTTTACCATCTGAGCCACAAGGGAAGCCCCATTATTTACTAGGGAAATGCAAATCAAAACCTCAATAAGATACCACTTCTTATGCAATAGAATGACTAAAATGTAAAAAAAAAAGGAAAAAAAGACAATAACAAGTGAGGGTAAGAATGTGGAGAAATGAGAATCCTCAAAGATTACTGATACATTATAAAATTATGCAGCCATTTTGCAGAGTAGTTTGGCAATTCCTCCAAATGTTAAACACATATATGGCCCAGCAACTGGACTCCTAGATACATGCTCAACAGTAGTGAAAACATGCTGATCCTGATAATAACTTTTACATGAATGGGCATAGCTGCTTTATTGATAAGAACTGATCAACTGATGAAGATACTGTGATATATTCCTAATGTGAAATGTTATTAATTATAAAAAATACATGCTATGACATGAACGAAACTATAAACGTTATGAAAAGGAAAGAAGTCAGTCATAAAACGCATGTACTATTATCTCATTTTATTTATATAAAATGTCCAGATTAAGCAAATCTAGAGACAGAAGGCTCTGATAAGCTAAGATTTATCTAGTCAATGGGATTTATCAGTGGTGTGATTACTGCAAATTAAAAGCTTTTCCCAAAGAGACAAAAGGCAGATTAATGGTTACCAGGAGTTGGGAGAAGGAGTGGGGAATGACTGTGAATGGATACAGGGTTTGGGGAGTGCTGATGAAGATGCTCTAAAACCTGAATAGTGATGATGGTTATACAACTTTGAATATTGTAAAAAAATAAAGAAACACTAACATATATTTTAGTATGGTCAATTTTATGGGATGTGATTTATGTATCAATAAAGCATTCATTAAAAAAGGAAATAAATTTAAAGGGAAGAAATTCTTTTTTCCAAAGAGCACATCTTCTTTGTCCAAATTTCTTAGAAAATGTGAAAAAAAAATGATAAAAATAAGGAATAATATTGATGGGGAACTTTGATGTTTATTCAAATTCCCTTACATTAATGTTTACATTAGAATGTCTTCAGCAAATTATTTGAATTCATAAAGTTTGCTTAACAGAGGGTTCAGCTCAGTTCAGTCACTCAGTTGTGTCTGACTCTTTGCGACCCCATGAATTGCAGCATGCCAGGCCTCCCTGTCCATCACCAACTCCCGGAGTTCACTCAAACTCATGTCCATCGAGTCTGTGATGCCATTCAGCCATCTCATCCTCTGTCATCCCCTTTTCCGCCTGCCCCCAATCCTTCCCAGCATCAGAGTCTTTTGCAATGAGTCAACTCTTCGCATGAGGTGGCCAAAGTACTGGAGTTTCAGTTTTAGCATCATTCCTTCCAAAGAACACCCAGGACTGATCTCCTTTAAAATGGACTGGTTGCATCTCCTTGCAGTCTTCCCCAATACCATAGTTCAAAAGCAGCAGTTCTTCAGTGCTCAGCTTTCTTCAGAATCCAGCTCTCACATCCATACATGACCACAGGAAAAACCATAGCCTTGACTAAAAGGACCTTTGTTGGCAAAGTAATGTCTGCTTTTAATATGCTATCTAGGTTGGTCATAACTTTCCTTCCAAGGAGTAAGCGTCTTTTAAATTCATGGCTGCAATCACCATCTGCAGTGATTTAGGAGCCCAAAGAAATAAATTCTGACACTGTTTCCATTGTTTCCCCATCTATTTCCCATGAAGTGATGGAACCAGATGCCAAGATCTTCGTTTTCTTAAAGTTGAGCTTTAAGCCAACTTTTTCACTCTCCTCTTTCACTTTCATCAAGAGGCTTTTTAGTTCCTCTTCACTTTCTGCCATAAGGCTGGTGTCATCTGCATATCTGAGGTTATTGATATTTCTCCCAGCAATCTTGATTTCAGCTTGTGCTTCTTCCAGCCCAGCGTTTCGCAGTATGTACTCTGCATATAAGTTAAATAAGCAGGGTGACAATATATAGCCTTGATATACTCCTTTTCCTATTTGGAACCAGTGTGTTGTTCCATGTCCAGTTCTAACTGTTGCTTCCTGACCTGACCTACATATAGGTTTCTCAAGAGGCAGATCAGGTGGTGTGGTATCCCATCTCTTTCTGAATTTTCCACAGTTGATTGTGATCCACACAGTCAAAGAATTTGGCACAGTCAATAAAGCAGAAATAGATGTTTTATGGAACTCTCTTGCTTTTTCCATGATCCAGTGGATGTTGGAAATTTGATCTGTGGTTCCTTTGCCTTTTCTAAAACCAGCTTGAACATCTGGAAGTTCATGGTTCATGTATTGCCGAAGCCTGGCTTGAAGAATTTTGAGCATTACTTTACTAGCGTGTGAGATGAGTGCAACTGTGTGGTAGTTTGAGCATTCTTTGGCATTGCCTTTCTATGGGATTGGAATGAAAACTGACCTTTTCCAGTCCTGTGGCCACTGCTGAGTTTTCCAAATTTGCTGGCATATTGAGGGAAGCACTTTCACAGCATCATCTTTCAGGATTTGAAATAGCTCTTTTCGAATTTCATCACCTCCACTAGCTTTGTTCGTAGTGATACTTTCTAAGGCCTACTTGACTTCCCATTCCAGGATGTCTGGCTCTAGGTGAGTGATCACATCATTGTGATTATCTTGGTTGTGAAGATCTTTCTTGTACAGTTCTTTTGTGTATTCTTGCCACCTCTTCTTAATATCTTCTGTTTCTGTTAGGTCCATACCATTTCTGTTCTTTATCAAGCCCATCTTTACATGAAATATTCCCTTGGTATCTCTAATTTTCTTGAAGTGATCTCTAATATCTTCCATTCTGTTGTTTTCCTCTATTTCTTTGCACTGATCGCTGAGGAAGGCTTTCTTATCTCTTCTTGCTATTCTTTGGAACTCTGCATTCAGACACTTATATCTTTCCTCTTCTCCTTTGCTTTTCATTTCTCTTCTTTTCACGGTTATTTGTAATGCCTCCCAGACAGCCATTTTGCTTTTTTGCATTGCTTTTCCATGGGGATGGTCTTGATCCCTGTCTTCTGTACAATGTCATGAACCTCAGTCCATAGTTCATCAGGCACTCTATCTATCAGATCTAGGCCCTTAAATCTATTTCTCACTTCCACTGTATAATCATAAGGGATTTGATTTAGGTCATACCTGAATGGTCTAGTGGTTTTCCCTACTTTCTTCCGTTTGAGTCTGAATTTGGCAATAAGGAGCTCATGATCTGAGCCACCGCCAGCTCACAGTCTTGTTTTTGCTGACTGTATAGAGCTTCTCCATCTTTGGTTGCAAAGAATATAATCAATCTGATTTCGGTGTTGACCATCTGGTGATGTCCATGTGTAGAGTCTTCTCTTGTGTTGTTGGAAGCGGGTGTTTGCTATGACCAGTGCATTTTCTTGGCAAAACTCTATTAGTCTTTGCCCTCCTTCATTCCGTATTCCAAGGCCAAATTTGCCTGTTATACCAGGTGTTTCTTGACTTCCTACTTTTGCATTCCAGTCCCCTATAATGAAAAGGACATCTTTTTGGGGTGTTAGTTCTAAAACATCTTATAGATCTTCATAGAACCATTCAACTTCAGCTTCTTCAGCTTTACTGCTTGGGGCATAGACTTGGATTACTGTGATATTGAATGGCTTGCCTTGGAAATGAACAGAGATCATTCTGTCATTTTGGAGATTGCATCTAAGTACTGCCTTTTGGACTCTTTTGTTGACCATGATGGCTACTCCATTTCTTCTAAGGGATTCCTGCCCGCAGTAGTAGATATGATGGTCATCTGAGTTAAATTCACCCATTGCAGTCCATTTTAGTTCACTGAATCCTAGAATGTCGACGTTCACTCTTGCCATCTCCTGTTTAACCACTTCCAATTTGCCTTGATTAACAGAGGGTAGTTATGTTAAATCTAGAGTTCAAAGTATGACAGGAACATAAACTATTA
This sequence comes from Capra hircus, assembly GCF_001704415.2. Lineage (NCBI taxonomy): Eukaryota > Metazoa > Chordata > Mammalia > Artiodactyla > Bovidae > Capra > Capra hircus. The sequence continues at coordinate 4,639,212 of NC_030815.1, read as the reverse complement.
ATATTCAGATTTGTTAGATTACCTCTTCAATTTAACTATTACAAAGGTGAATTTGTTTTCATTTACATAAAAACTTTATTCTCATTAACATCTACTGCAAAAAAGAAAACGAATAAACAATTTGACAAGTTGAAAATCAACCAAAAAAAAACACACGCAAAATTGCTTTAGGATGAGATGTACTAAATGTCTTCATTGTAGGCAAAAACACAAAACAAAACAAAAAACAACCAAAACACTGGAATGTAACCATTTTAGACTGTCAGTTACTTCTCTTTCATTGTAAATTACATGGAATATATTTTACAGATTCCAGTTACATTTTTAAAGCTTTAAGGGAATAGCTTTACTTTGTTCTGAAATCCCATTAAAATTACTTATGTTAATGGATGCATATTAAGTTCATTTCAGTTCAGTCACTCAGTTGTTGTCCAGCTCTTTGCGACCCCATGAATTGCAGCATGCCAGGCCTCCCTGTCCATCACCAACTCCCGGAGTTCACTCAAACTCATGTCCATCGAGTCTGCGATGCCATTCAGCCATCTCATCCTCTGTCATCCCCTTTTCCGCCTGCCCCCAATCCTTCCCAGCATCAGAGTCTTTTGCAATGAGTCAACTCTTCGCATGAGGTGGCCAAAGTACTGGAGTTTCAGTTTTAGCATCATTCCTTCCAAAGAACACCCAGGACTGATCTCCTTTAGAATGGACTGGTTGCATCTCCTTGCAGTCTTCCCCAATACCATAGTTCAAAAGCAGCATTTCTTCAGTGCTCAGCTTTCTTCAAAATCCAGCTCTCACATCCATACATGACCACAGGAAAAACCATAGCCTTGACTAAAAGGACCTTTGTTGGCAAAGTAATGTCTCTGCTTTTAATATGCTATCTAGGTTGGTCATAAGTTTTCTTCCAAGGAGTAAGCATCTTTTAATTCCATGGCTGCAATCACCATCTGCAGTGATTTTGGAGCCCAGAGAAATAAAGTCTGACACTGTTTCCATTGTTTCCTCATCTATTTCCCATGAAGTGATGGGACTGGATGCTATGATCTTCGTTTTCTGAATGTTGAGCTTTAAGCCAACTTTTTCACTCTCCTCTTTCACTTTCATCAAGAGGCTTTTTAGTTCCTCTTCACTTTTTGCCATAAGAGTGGTGTCATCTGCATATCTGAGGTTATTGATATTTCTCCTGGCAATCTTAATTCCAGCTTGCACATAGTAGCATGCATATTTGAGAGCGTCAATGTTCCTATTTTTTTCCCTATTAAACTAAGTGCACATCTTTGTGCACTAAAAAGGAAAAAAGAATGTATAAACTACAAGTAAAATTCTAACCAAATAATATCCATCTTATACTAACCTGTTCCATTGCTGAACACTGAAATGGTTTAGAAAAAATCATCAAAAAGACCAACATAAAATATTTAATAAATGATATTTTATGATTGATTTGATGCAAATAAAGGAAAAACATCAACTTTATCTAGTTTATAAATGCAGTCTCCAAGGAGATACATTTTTTAAAATGTCATGGAAAATACATATGCTTTAGAAATCAGTGTGTAGGTAGTGTGAGTTTTTCAATTGTTACATTAATTATCATCAATATATCACAATTATTATCAATTATTATAGAATATCACAATTATTATTGAGTTCTTCAATAATTATATTAATTACTAATAATTCAATAATTTATGTTATTACCAAGCATTAGCTCCCTATAACAAAAGACAAACTTCTAGAGTAGAAATTATAAATTATGAGAGTTTTTCTTCATTTGAATATAAAGTTACAAAAAGCAAAACAAACAAATATTCTTGTAATTTATTTCAAAGAGATTTTATTTAATTTCAACAAGTCACTGGTATTTCAGTTCAATTTGGTCATTCAGTTGTGTCCAACTCTTTGTGACCCCATGGACCCCAACCATGCCAGGCTTCCCTGTCCATCACCAAGTCACAGAGCTTACTCAAACTCATGTCCATCGAGTCGGTGATGCCATCCAACCATCTTATTCCCTGTCATCCCCTTCTCTTCCCGCCTTCAATCTTACCCAGCATCAGGGTCTTTTCAAATGAGTCAGTTCTTCACATCAGGTGGCCAAAGCATTGGAGTTTCAGCTTCAGCAGTCCTTCCAATGAATATTCGGACTGATTTCCTCTATGATTGACTGGTTTGATCTTCCTGCTATCCAAAGGACTCTCAAGAGTCGTCTCCAACACCATATTCAAAAGCATCAATTCTTTGCTACTCAGTTTTCTTTATGGTCCAACTCTCACATCCGTACATGACTGCTAGAAAAACTATAGCTTTAACTAGACAAATGTCTTTGCTTTTTAGTGTGCTGTCTACATTGGTCATAACTTTTCTTCCAAGGAGCAAGTGTCCTTTAATATCATGGCTGCAGTCACCATCTGCACTGATTTTAGAGCCCCTCAAAATAAAGTCTGTCATTGTTTCCATTGTTTCTCCATCTATTTGCCACGAAGTAATGGAACTGGATGCCATGATTTTAGTTTCTTGAATGTTGAGTTTTAAGCCAGCTTTTTCACTTTCCTCTTTCACTTTTATCAAGAGGTTTTTTTTAGTTATTCTTTGCTTTCTGCCATAAGGGTATTTCAATTACTGCCTGTTTATATGTATATAATATATTTAATATAAATGCATGATCAATGTTATTTCATTAACTGACACTAATCTTGTGTCAAATATTTGCAAACAAAACAGACCATCTTTTATCATCTCAGCACCCTGGAGTGCTGGCTGCATTCTTATACTCATTTGTGAGGAAAGTAAAATAGGGGCTCAGTCCAATTCTCTTTTTGACTCTAGTCTGCAGCTTCTAAACATTAGTATCTACTCCCTGGAAATGTGCTCCAGCTCTGGAACTGCCAAGTGTTTCTTTCTTGCAACAAGAGTTATTTAAGGACCATAACTTCAGTATTAGAACTTTACATCAGGGTATATAGCACCATATAGAGTTGGGAACCTCCCCTGGAGAAAGAAATGGAAACCACTCCAGTATTCTTGCCTGGAGAATCCCATGGTCGGCTCCTCTGTCCATGGGGTCACAAAGAGTCAGGCACACTGAAGGACTGAGCATGCACACACGCGCATGCGGGCACGTGCACACACACACACGTACACATACATGCATTGCTGTGTTATTGAGTAATGAATTCGTGTCTGACTATTTGTGACCTCATGGACTGCAGCTCTCCAGGCCTCCCTGTCCCTTACTACTGCCCGAAGTTTGCTCAAACTCATGTCTGTTGAGTGGGTGATGCCATCCAACAATCTCATCCTCTGTCATTCCCCTTCTCCTCCTGCCCTCAATCTTTCCTAAAATCAGAGTCTTTTCCAATGGGATGGCTCTTTGCATCAGGTGGCCAAAGTATTGGAGCTTCAGTATTAGTCCTTCTAGTGACTATTCAGGGTTGATATCCTTTAGGATGGATTGATTTGCTCTTGCTTGGCACACACTTATGTGGCCCTTTTGGTGAAGGGTGATTGAAAAAGTATTTCACAGCACTTACAACATCTCTGCTGTTCTATAAGAGTCTAGTTATCACCATTATAAACCTTTTTGTAGACCTATTTTTAAAAAATTTTTATTGCAAGATATTTGCTTTACAATATTGTAAAGTAGTACTTTTACACAATATAAGACATTTAATAATTCCTGATATAGTACATAACCAATGCAAGCCTTCCTGATAAGTTTATGCCCCTCCTATTTACAGACATTATTTTGCTGGTATTCTCCCTGCAAAAAACTTTTACAATAAAAATAAAACAATTTTCTTCAGATATATTTTTGCTATCATTTTATATCCTCAGCTAATATGAAAAAATAAACTAGAACCTTTATTAATTAATGGAACAGTGATGGTGTTGACAAAAAGGGTTAAAAGCCTGAAGTTTTATAAATGTAAACTTTAACCTTCTCATGTATTCATGAGACATATACATATTCATGTCTTAGAAGGTAAAATTAAATTTCTTTGGAAGAAAACATGTATAACTATACTATTTACACATCATAACTATATTATATAAGATTTACATAGTATATCTATACTATTCATTCAGGAGATTTTGTTCTGTCCATTTGTAGAAGTACAAAATGAGAAACCTATCTGCATTAACATGTCCATTAAAATTAAAGATTTAGCACAGCCCTTACTCTCATTTCTTGCATATAAGTCAGGACATTGAAATAACTTCTTAAAAACTATCAGTGAATGAGATGAAAAAGTTTTATTCTCGTAAGAGCACTATTCTTTCACACAGTTTAACACAGTTTTCCCACTGGAGATCTTATGCAAATATACAAAGGAGAACAAGCTTCCACTGATATCAATATCATCTCAAGAAAACTTGCTCTTATGGGGGAGATTCATTATCTGGTAATTGGATCAGGGTCTAACCAATGACTGAGGTGTACAACTTCTACTTTGTTCTGTCTCAATAAATCATCAGGTGAACCCACACAGATGGGAGGGGGGTTCATGTTTGGGAACGCATGTAAGAATTAAAGATTTTAAAATTAAAAAAAAATAATAAAAAAATTAAAAAAAAATAAATTAAAAAAAAAAAAAAAAAAAAAGAAAATACTCCCCCACCAGGAGCCCTTTTCAAGCTTGTAGTCTGGCCAGCCTGGTGAGAAAATTGCCAGCATATCTGTTGGCCAACAAAGAGAAAGCAATCCCAGAGCTGTCCACACGAACAGAACTGTGCTCCCTGCCTCTGTTCTCTCTCTCCCAATGAAATCGATCCGTAAAAATGGCACACCGCAACTCTCGGGGTGTTAATTTTAAAGCCTAAACCTCAGAAACTCATGGGGTGTTAGTTTTAAAGCCTAAACCTCAGAAAGTTCTAATTCCTCAGTTGAGACTACTTCCTGTACCAAATGGACACCTGAAAACTTTATGTCTCTTCTATTCATCAATCAGCTAACATCTGAAGCTGGTGAGGAGTTAATATATTTTTTTAATCCTAAGGAAAGAAGAAAAAGGGCTTCCCAAGTGCCGCTGGTGGTAAAGAACCTACGTTCCAATGCAGGGGACTTAAGCAGGGCATGGCAACTCACTCCAGGATTCTTGCTTGGAGAATCCCACGGACAGAAGAGCCTAGCGGGATATAGTTGATAGGGACACAAAGGGTCGGGCACGGCTGACTGACTAAGCACAGCACAACACAGTGAGCAAAACAGCAAGACACCAATTAGATTTGAAATTTTTAACTGAAATTCAAATTTAAACAGCAAACAGTTTTTATTTTGTCAGCCAAAGTAAAAATGCTAATTAGAAATGCTACCTAAAAACACTTATTAGAAAGCAATATGTCTATGCTTTCTATAAGACCTTTAGTAACAGAGACAATAAAAAGTGGATGACAAATTAGAAAACTTTCCATAAACCACAGCCATCACCAAAACACATGCTATCAAATTATCTGTCTCCTATCCTCCACCAGCCAGTGTCAAGTTGAAACAAATACACATGAATTGCTGCTTTTTCTGCAGTGACATAAGGCTTATTCTAGATTTTTGACAGGGCCTGCACGTAACAGAACTCTTAATGGAAGCTGAAATTGTCTTCAATTATACCCAGTGTCTAAAGGTGGGTCAGCCTGGCTTTTTAAGCTCTTAAAATATCTCTGATTTCTGTCAGGGTTACCAAATTAATAGGACTCCATGAACTTTCGTCCTTACTTAAACATTAAAACTTAGAAGAAAGTGCTATATACTGGTATGACTTTTTTTGTTTGTTTTGCCAAACAAACTTTGTTTGTTTTATTTTTTAATATAAATTTATTTATTTTAATTGGAGGTTAATTACTTTACAATATTCTATTGGTTCTGCCATATATCAACATGAATCCGCCACAGGTATACACGTGCTCCCCATCCTGAACCCCCCTCCCTCCCCCTTCCCCGCACCATCCCTCTGGGTCGTCCCAGTGCACCAGCCCCGAGCAAACAGTATCATGCATCGAACCTGGACTGGGGATTCATATGATATGAATATCATATCATTTCACATATGATATTACACGTTTCAGTGTCATTCTCCCAAATCATCCCACCCTCGCCCTCTCCCACAAAAAGATTTCACATGTTAGGTTTCCAGATGAATTCTGAAGTTTGTGCCTAAGAAGGAATTTGAAGAAAATCAAGACAAGGGTTGAAATTGAAGCTCACTGTAACCATGAGGGCTGAGGATGTTATGGTTTTACTTTTGAAATGAAGGGGGACTTTTTCATCCATGATGTGTTCATCTATTTAGCAAATGTTAATTAAGAATCCTCTCTTCTGTATTTCAGCCATTGGGGACGTAGTGTGACGAACCTGAATCTGCCCTCAGAGATGACTGTCCAATGTGAGGACAGAGACCATAAACATTCTAATTGTTTTTCACAACTTTAAAATGTTATATAGGACACGTTATAACTTGTAGCACCATGTCCATGGGATTTTCCGGATAAGAATACCAGAATGGGTTGCATTTCCTTCTCCAGGGAATCTTCCCAACCCAGGGATTGAACCTGAGTCTCCTGTGTGACAGGCAGATTCTTTTCCACTGAGCCACCAGGGAAGCCCAAAATAATTAATACCATATCTTAAATTATTTACAAACTCTCTAAAATGAGAGTAACTTCGTAAGTCATGAGCTTGTTACTCTTGGAGGTAACTGTTGCAAAGAAGTATTTTGTTGCTAGAAGCTCCATTATCTTTAACAAATGTTGCTATATGAATTGGCAAAGTTTTCTATTTTGTGGAATCTCTCAATCATTTAATTAGCTAAAGGGGGTGAAGACATAAATTCTACTAATAGCTGAACCTATTTTTCATATGTTTACTTTTGAAGAAAAGAATGGTTTCTTTTCCCAGGGATAAGCGTATGAATGAATACACAGGCTGGTCCAATCCATGATACTTTTATGACTGTAACCTAGACTCAGACATAAAAAAATAAACATGATAATCCCCTTCTTCAAGGAGCTCACCAATTTGTAGTGGGGATAGACAGAAATGCACATCCAAATAATGTGGAAATTGAAGTGATATTAATGGAGAAAATTACAACAGTAAAGAGGGATATTCCTTAAAGGGAGGTGCCAACATGGTTATGGGCTTCTCTGTGCCATACATTAAGTATTTTAGATATATTCGCTTTAATTCCTAAGACCTCTCAATGAGATGGCTACTATTATCTTCATTTTACTGCTGGGAAAATTGAGTCACAGGATTTTGAAGTTGTTGATTATTTTAAAGTAATCCTTTCTAGGCCTCTCAAAGAGTAATGTTACAGTGAAAAGGAAAAAGAGGGAGGAGTTTTATTTCCCTTTCCTGAGAACAAAGAAGATAGAACAGCGAGCAGGCCTGAACATTCATAGTGTTTACTTTAACACTTCCTAATTTGTAATCTGTAACTAAGTCTGCTTTTCTGCCCCCTAACTCTGCATGAGCTACATTTTGCACTTATTATCCTTTGAAAGTGTTAGTCACATTTGACTCTTTGTGACCCTATGGACTGTAGCCCAGCAGGCTTCTCTGTCCATGTGATTCTCTAGGCAAGAATGCTGGAGTGGGTTGCCATTTCCTCCTGCAGGGGATCTTCCTAACCCAGGAATAAGACCCTGGTCTCCTGCGTTGCAGGCAGATTCTTTACTGTTTGTGTCACCTGGGAAGCCTAGGTGACTTCAACTCTATGCTAATTACATCCTGGATCCAGTGCTCACCTTTATAGCACTCTCTCTGCAAACCATCTCTTGTATTTTTCTGTTTTTACATATCAGAAAGAAAGGGAAGGGCCACTGGACTGTTGGACTCAATTCCTGGGTTACTGACATCAGCCTATGACTGTTCTTGAAACAATGCAAGAGAAAGAAGAATCCAAGACTCTTACGCCTTTGGTCCTCATCACCTGCTCCTGACTGGGAGCCCTCATCTTATATAAGCCCCTAGGCCCCTCATGGAGTAGGGGACAGTTCTTGAAGCACGAGCAGACTATGTTCCCCTCGCCACCAGCTGGAATTAAAGCCGCCTTTCTGCTTCCTCCAAATTCTTCTCCATGTGTTTTATTCAGCTTCAGTGGGTGGAGAAAGCCAAGATTTTGGCCAGCAACAGTAAGTTCAAGGCAAGCGGGCTGAGGGTGTCATATTAGTCTTAAAGGATTAGTCAAAATAGGGATACAGAAGCAAGAGACATTTTATGGAGATACATTTCAGGTCAAGAAAGGAGGACTGAAAACATATCAAAGGTGACTAATATACACTGTGTGGAGGGAAAACCTGCCATTTTGGGTTTTCAGTGGCAACAACTGGAAGACAGAATTCAGAGAAGGTGAGTAGAGAAGTCAAGAACTCAGAGTCTCCTGAGGAAGAGTGGACTCCATGGGGCAGGCTAGGGTGGGGCTCCCAGAAAGCAAAGGAGAGTTTTTTAAAAAAGTGATTGGCAAAGTTTTAGTGGTAATAAAAGTCATTTTGATAATGAGTAATGGATTTCAGTGGGACAAACCTGGAGACAGAACAAGTCAGAAGGTGCATTTCAGTAAGTTAATTAGAGCTACTTTGACTGTTTTTTTTTTTTTTTTTTTTTTCTTTTCTGGTTGTGCATGAGGTTTGAGGGATCTCAGTTCTCCAGTCAGGGATTGAATCCAGACCATGACAGAGAACGCTCAGAATCCTAACTACAATGCAACCAAGAGTCCCTAGGAGTATTAGGAGATCAAACTAGTCCATCCTAAAGGAAATCAACCCTGAGTATTCATTGGAAGGACTGATTCTGACGCTGAAGCTCCAATACTTTGGCCACCTGATGTGAAGAGCCGACTCACTGGAAAAGATCCTGATGCTGAGAAAGATTGAGGGTGGGAGGAGAAGCGGGCAACAAAGGATGAGATGGTTGGATGGCATCACTGACTTGGTGGGCATGAGTCTGTGCAAACTCCAGGAGATAGTGAAGGACAGGGAGGCCTGCTGTGCTGCAGTTCATGGGTTGCAAAGAGTCGGACACAACTATATAGCAACAAAAAATTGAATTAAACTGCTCCATTTCCTAGATTTATTTAATCAGAATAAATAATTAAATTTTAAAATAACTAATTTACTTTAATTATCCAAACCTCATATGAGGAGCTCCTTGGACTCTGTATCACTCAGAGTTACAATTTTCATGGTATTATACAGCTTCAGAGTCATCTTGATGAAAACACAGTGAGCCCAGAAACCCCTAAAGATAATGTGTTTGTCCCTTGTTGAGGTTTAGGTAATTTTTCCAACAATGTGTTGCAACTATTCTAAGTTTATAGCTTTAAAGGAAAGAAAGAATTACTTGTTTAAACATGCTTTAATCATCTCTGAAGCAAAGATATTAATTCTGTACCCAAAACTGTTGGAGATAGAATCAGTAGCCATCTAGTTCAATTTCAACATTTATAGAAGAGACAATAACAGCCTAAATTATTAAGTGCCTAGTTTATACACACCAAAGTTCTAATTGCTTAAATGCAGAAACTCTACCTCCCAATGAGTACATGGCAAGTGCGATAAATAGCTTGTTCATGGTGACAACATCAGTAAAAGTAAAGCCACGATTCACACCTACAACCATGCCCAAAGCATGTACTTAACCACCCCTCTCATGACAGAGAAGGGAAGGAGGAGACACTGGCTGACATGACTAGTTTGTTATTAGGGTGGAGCACAGCCCAGAGCCCTTCCTTAGACACCGTGGCCCATTTTCTGCCCCTTCTGACCCACTGTCAATAAAATAAGAGAATTAACCTCATTTTCTGACACTGAAAATGAATAGAAGATGTTGATATTATTCACCCTGCAATGTCTTGGCAAGAGCTTAACCTAGGGTCCATTTTTAGACCAAGTGTAGGACCATAATCTGTAAGCATCTCCCTAACACCAGAAGGAATGAAGCTCAGTACTGATGTGAGAGCATGGATAGCTTTCTTACTGGGCACGTTGGATTTCAGCTCCCTTACAGCTCTTCTCTGATCCTAAAAGGGACAGGGGCTTAAAGTACTTGAACAGATCAATCACTGTAGCTGTTACCAGTGATGTCCTGTAATTAACATCTCTCACCAGGAAAGAGGCTTCACCAGGCCAAATCATCTCAGAAGCTCAATCTACCTTGCTAACGGATTTGAATTTACTATAAAATATTAATTATTCTGTAGTACAGACTCAGAGTTTCCCCTAAAATTAGCAACATAACCCTTTTTTAATTCTGAAAGTGGTAAAAACAAATTTTAGAGATGGTATGTAAAGAGTCCAAAATTGTGGCTAAAAATCTGCAGCTAAAAGGGAGACAAAGAAATTAAAAAACTCGCAAAAAAACAGAACAAAAGGAAAATCTACAGCCTGGAGCTTTGTGGGGGGAAAAACACGCCCAACAAACCACTTTCCCTAATTGGTCTTGCATACACACGCTCTTTGACATGGGGCAAAACAAACTGGACTCCTAGGCCTGCTTGGGGGAGGGGATAAGGATATAAAAAGAAAAACCTTAAAGGGGTGGGACCACTCTTATGGGGTTAGTCCACTCTCACATCTGGGGAGTATATTTTTTCATGTCACTTGTTTAATAAATGCTGCCTGAGTGAGATTTCTGCTCTGTCATTTTTTTAATATTTATTTTTAATTGATTGATGATTGGTTTACAATATTGGTTTGATTTCTGTCCTACGTCAACATGAATTGACCATAGGTATACATATGTCCCCTCCCTCTTGAATCCCCCTTGTTTTAATTTTTTATTATGACAAGACAAAGACAGAGGAAGAGGACCATGCCCGACATAGAAATTAAGTAGCCAGCATTCCTAAAACTTGAAACATATGTTTGGCATGCTATATTCATTTGCTGAATTCTGTTACACACTATCCTTAATGATCAGGTGTCTAAACATGAAACCATGGAGTAGGTTCATTCCTTTCAAAGATAAGGAGAGACAGAGAAAGACAATTAGGGAACAAGCTGAAAATACTGAATGCAGCCTTCTATTCAGGGCTTGAAAGAAATTGCCTCCAGCCTACAGAAGAGTTCACTCTGTGATACCTGGGTTTGATCTGAATAATTACACACAGCAGATGTGCCTTTGGGTCGACAGTCTGATACGAGGGAATCACATCTTCAGTGGAAGTATTCATGGCTATTCTCTTTCAAGTTCTACCAACGAGTAATATTTTACAGTTTTTACCATGAGCAGTGCAATCACAGACAGTTCCGAAGTAGGTTATAAAGTCAAGTGCAATAGTCCTGATTTCAGACCCCAAGTTTTCCTAAGTGGAGTTTCCTTTATGGTTCCTCCATGCTGGATGATACAATTTTTGGAATTGTTCATCAGTTCCCTGATCTCTAGTCAATGTGGCCTTATTTGATTAACTATACTTTCTGTTCAGTTTAGTTCAGTAGCTCAGTTGTGTCCAACTCTTTGCAACCCCATGGACTGCAGCACACCAGACTTCCCTGTCCATCACCAACTCCCAGAGGTTGCTCAAACTCATGTCCATTGAGTCAGTGATGCCATCCAACCATCTCATCCTCTGTCGTCCCCTTCTCCTCCCGCCTTCATACACTATTGAAACTGTCATGTCATTGCAGATGAGCATGTAGTTTCCCGATTATCAGATGGTTAAACTCAAGGTTGTCATCATTCTTGCTACTGCTGAGTCACTTCAGTCATGTCCGACTCTGCGTGACCCCATAGACAGCAGCCCACCAGGCTCCCCCATCCCTGGGATTCATTTTAAGGGCACCTTATTTTTTAGTCCTACTTGCCAGTTACAAGAAAGCATTTCTGCTGAAAGAAAGCATGTGGCTAAGAAAACTCCACTGATGAGCTTTCAGTGTTTCCCATTAGGCTGACTGATTGCTACTAACAAGCTACAGATATTGAAGTGAAGGAAGGTCTGGTTAATACCTCCCTGAATCTTTGCCCATCAGAATGACTTCTCCTTTTGATTCATAATTCTTATGCAATGAGGGACCTATGGTGATTTACAAGATGATCATGTCACCTATGGTCTTAGGTAGGATGTCAGGACTGCCAAGCTGTCTGGGTCTCTTTAGGGCTTCATATTGAGGTATAGCGACCTCAAGTAAAGGAAAACAAAGACTATGGCCAGCAAAAATGACAGTTTCAGGGATTCCAGGGAGCTTAGCATACCACCAAGACTTATCTTATTAGGACATCTCCTATTCAGCCTGGCTTCTATTTCAGTGGAGACACCATTACTCATGTATGTCTCACCTTTCCTAGAGAATCATGTGTGACAAAGTGGTTTAGCAGGTGAGCACACCTACAGGCTGCTCAATGCCATGCAATTGAGGTAACCTCAGATGTTTAAAAGTGATGGCCTATAAAAGCCATCACTGTACGAGGGAGGGGGCCAAGGGGGCAAGGCAATTTGGTCTCCTGAGGGCATATTAAATTATGGTCACTCCTTGGCATAGCGAGAAAGTCCCAGGTCTAAGAGAATCTGAGCTTGGAAGTCATCCCCTTCCCCCATCCAGGGATGAGGTTTGACTGACATCTAACAGACTTGTGTTGACCTCTAGTACTTCCTGCTACCATGAGCATTGCTATTGCACTGTTGCTCAGTCTCCAAGTCACGTCTGACTCTTTGTAACCACATGGACTGCAGCTGGCTGCTGTCTTCACTGTCTCCCAGAGTTTGCTCAAACTCATGTCCATTGAGCCAGCAGTGTCATCCAACCATCTCATGCTCTGTTGCCCCTTCTCCTCCTGCCTTCAATCTTTTCCAGCATCAGGGTCTTTTCCAATGAGTCAGTTCTTTGCATCAGGTGGCCAAAGTATTGGAGCTTCAGCTTCAGTATTAGTCCTTCCAATGAACATTCAGGACTGATTTCCTTTAGAATGGACTGCAGTGATCTCCTTACAGTTCAAGGGACTCTCAAGAGTCTTCTCCAGCTTTTAAGCAACACTACTGCTTAGTGGTGTACTTAAAAAGCATGGATGCAATTCCTCAAAAAAAAAAAAAAATCTTTTCCAAAATATCATAAACAAGTGGACTGAACTTTGGAACCTGAAATGTGCCTTTTTACAGATATAAACTCTACATTTATCAGACTCCAGTCTCAGGAAGTTATTTCCTTCATCATTTCATGAAGATTATTCATGGTTAAAAGATAAATTTTATAATTTCTCCAAGCTCATGGCAATCACTTAGACCTTCAAGCTTGAGCTTATTTGAAGCGGTCATGGATTTTCCTGCTATCTTCCTCTGTATAGCAAGTGACTTATTTTTCCAAACCTTTCAGTTTAGAGATAATTTTTTTTGAAAGGTAAAAAATAGTGAAATCATAGCTTGATGTTTCTATAATCTAGGGGTACATCAATCCTTTCTAAGCTCCCTAGACCTGAAGTGGCAGAGCTGAGACTTGGATTCAAGACTCTTCACACATAGGCTGTTAACTGCTTGCAATACTGCTATCTGTCCCAATGACTCCATGCTTTTATAATCCTCAATACTGTAAAATAACTAGATAGCTTTTCTCCACAGAACCTTTCATTTCTTTTCTTTTTTAAAAAACTTTTTAAAATTTATTTATTTTAATTGGAGGCTAATTATTTTACAGTATTGTAGTGGTTTTTGCCATACATTGACCCGAATCAGCCATGGGTGTACATGTGTCCCCCATCCTGAGCCCCCCACCCACGTCCCTTCCCATCCCGTCCCTCAGGGTCATCCCAGTGCACCAGCCCTGAGCGCCCTGTCTCATCCATGGAACCTGGACTGGTGATCTATTTCACATACGGTAATACACTTGTTTCAATACTATTCTTTCAAATCATTCCACCTTAAAATCATCCCACCTTCTCCTGCAGAGTCCAAAAGTCTGTTCTTTATCTCTGTGTCTCTTTGTGCTTTTATTTATTTTTTTATTTTATTTTTTAAGTTTTATTTTTACTTTATTTTAGTTTGCAATACTGTATTGGTTTTGCCATATATTGACATGAATCCGCCACGGGTGTATATGAGCTCCCAATCCTGACGCCCCCGTCACACCTCCCACCCCGTATCATCTCTCTGGATCATCCCCATGCACCAGCCCCTAGCATCCTGTATCTTGTATCAAACATAGACTGGCACTTCATTTCTTACATGATAGTATACATGTTTCAATGCCATTCTCCCAAATCATCCCACCCTCTCCCTCTCCCCCACAGTCCAAAAGTCCTTTCTATACATCTGTGTCTCTAAGTATTTCAAGTGAACAAGACTAAAAGAGAAAAAAGTACCCAACCTGAAAGAAATGAATTGCTTAAATGTTATTTCAAACCTGTGGTGTATCTCCATTAGGTTGGCGGTAGCCTTAATATATCCTGTGCGCTTGTGCTCATTGGCCTCAGTCATGTCTGACTCTTTGCGACTGTATGGACTGTAGCCTGCCAGGCTCCTATGTCCATGGGATTTTCCAGGCAAGAACACTGCTGTGGGTTGTCATGCCCTCCTCTAAGGGGATCTTCCTAATCCAGAGATCTAACCCTCTCTTATGTCTCCTGAACTGACAAGAAAATTCTTTAACACTAATGCCACCTGGGAAGCCCAATTTACCCTGTAGAAATATGCAAAGTCAAAATGATAAGTTACAGAGTTCAAGTGTATTCAACGTGTAAAGTTAAGCTTCCTTGGGTCACTGTCCCACTACAATGTAGGGGTCAGTGTTTTCTGGGCTATGAGGCAGCCACTAGGTTTTTAAGTGGCTTGTGGATACATAGTCCACATAGAGTTTTAGGAGATAAAACAGAAAAAATGAAAAAAAAAAATAAGGATGTTTTCATTAATATTCAATCCGATATTAGATATTTGCTCAGGCATCTCCACCCCCCCCCCAACAGCTTCTCAGTCCCAGAAAGAGTCTCCCTTTCTGGAATGTTTTACACCAATGTGTCCCTCCCTCCCCTGCAGCAATCTCAAGAGTGTCCTAGTTTCTGTGAAGTGAGGCAGAAGTGTGTTGTGAAATTTGCAACAATACATCCAGAGTGAAGGCAGACTTAAGACGATCTACAAGGGGTCAGCCTAGAACCAATTCACTTACCTCAATAAATTCTACTATAAATCAGCCTGAGAAGCAAAATTAAGCATATCTATGTTTTAAGATGTATGTTATCACTTTTTTACCCTCTCAGTGTTAGAAACACTTTTTTCTTCAGGAGGAAAGACCTGATTGGCACCCCTGCAAGGGTATAAGGCCTTTTGGACACTGGGATTTGTGCATTCGAGTCATTATTTTTCTCACAAATTCTCCATTCTACTATGTGTGTGTACACAGTGAAATGGTTTTTATCATGATCCTGAACCTAAGGCGAAAATGGGTAATAAATTAGATTCAATTATCTAGAGTGTCTATGTAACTGTAGCACAGCTTTATCAAATTACAGGGACTTATCAGAATGATTCTAGTTTCTCAGAATTAGACATATGAGATAACTGCAGAGGAGAGGAATCCAGGCTCCCTAGGCAGATACGGTATCCATTTGAGGTTAATGTAGCACTTATGTCTGCATATAAAGTTGCCCTCATGTGTCACCTAGGATGTCACGTCCCTGAGTCTCCAGTTACTCGTCTATAAAACTTAGATGTATAAAAATTCATAAAGTCTTAGACAAAAGTACCAAGATCCCCTGCCATTTCTTTCATCTCGAAGATCCTACCTGCAGTCTGAAATTAAAAGACACTTGCTCCTTGGAAGAAAAGCTATGACAAACCTAGACAGTGTATTAAAAACCAGAGACATCACTTTCCCAACAACCATCTAGTCAGAGCTATGGTTTCTCCAGTAGTCATGTACGGGTGAGAGAGCTGGACCATAAAGAAGGCTGAGGACTGAAGAATTGATGCTTTCAAACTGTGGTGCTGGAGAGGACTCTCAAGGAGATCAAATCAGTCAATCCTAAAAGAAACAAACTGAATAGTCATTGGAAGGACTGCGGCTGAAGCTGAAGCACCAATATTTCGGCCACCTGATTCAAAGACTGACTCACTGTAAGAGACTCTTCCATAAAAGACTCACCAACTTACTGTAAAAGATTCTTGAGTGCAGGAGGAGAAGGGGGCGACAGAGGTTGAGATGGTTGGATAGCATCACCGACTCAATGGAGATGAATTTGAGCAAATTCTGGGAGATGGTGAAGGACAGGGAAGCCTGGTGTGCTGCAGTCTATTGGGTGGCAAGCAGTCGGACACGACTGAGTGAATGAACAATAACAACACTGTGGAACTGTTCCTTAGTGGACATAAATGATTTAATTTTTATTAGAGAATTTTGATAAAATGTGTTTCGTGTATATTGATGCATTTGATGTCTAAAACTTGCCACCTCATCAAAAACCTTGAGTGATGAGAGACTGATAATTTTCTAAGGAACTGTTGTAAGTCAAGATAAAGAAGGCATTATTTTCAGGTTTTTTTGCACTGTGTCAATGCATTGAGCTTTTCTTTTTTAATTAAGAGCAGAGGGATATTGAGATATCAAAAAAGAACTGTTTGAAATATCAATTTTTTTTTTTAATTAAAGCTCACTAGCTGAGGTTTGCTGACAAGGGGAATAATCATACAATATAAGCTTTTATTTCATCAGAGAAAGTCATGCCTACCCAAGACCTGAAGCCTAGGATCCAGAAAATGGTTTCAAATGAGTGACAATCCTACTCAAAACAGCTGTCTGTGAGGAAAATAAATGGGACTTAATCGGCCATAAAATGGATTGTGCAATTTATTTTTTCTTGAGGAAGTCATGCCTTGTGACATCAGTGAGCTGTAACAGTTTTGCTTTGAAAAGAAGCATCCTATTCTTTGCCAAACCTATATTAATTCACCCAAGTGGAGTTTTCATCCAGAAAAAGCAACTGGAAAGCCAGAGGGGCTTACCCACATCCACCATCTCAGGGTGGGAATTGCCCTTCCCTGTCTTTAAAAGGCCTGATTTAAAACATGAGCCCTAAATAATTATTCAGTTCAGAGAGAAGTTTTAAGATGGTTTCCTATGAAGGTTGAAATACATTAAATTATACATTAATGTTCTACAAAAACTGACAATGTTCAATTAATTGACAATGATTTACAAAATTATATATTAATGTTCTAGAAAAGATGACATTAATGTTCTACAATGACAATCTCATACACCTTAAACTAACATTAAGAAGAGAATGAAACTGTAAAAGAGCAAAATACTAGTTAGAAAAATGACAATTAGATGAGATGTATCATTATTTTAAATGAAAATAATTTTAAATGCTTAAAGCCAAAGAATAGAGGAAATACAAATACTTATTTATCCCCAATGGACTAAATTTTCTGTATGGCATTTTTAAAGATCTCACAGGAGTTACATTATTTTTAATCTATTTCATTTAATTAAATACACAGAATATTTTAAGTGATAAAGAAAAAGAAAGCAATAATAAAAATTTTCAACTGTGAAATATACTTTAATATTTGGTACCTAACTACAGCCCAACTAGCCAATCAAACTTAAATATGCCTCTTCATTCTATTACACGTTTTCCAAGATACTTATTTTTGGTGCTCAAAATTCATCTACAACTGGTCCATTCTAAAACTTTAGTCTCAAATTCTACATTAAAACATTTTAAAAACAGTTTTTAATTAACACTCCATAAAATGCCTATTAGTATGAACGTCTCAGCAAATTTATTTTTATTCAGCTAAATATAAGTTTTTCTCAAAGTGAACTGAAATAAATTTCATCAAATTTGATATATTATGTTTATTTAGAAGACAGACAAATGTAATCCCCAAAGTTCTGAACCTTCTCAGTTCAGTTCAGTTGCTCAGTTGAGTCTGACTGTCTGTGACCACAGGAACCGCAGCACGTCAGGCCTCCCTGTCCATCACCAGCTCCCAGAGTCCACCCAAACCCATGTCCATTAAGTCCGTGATGCCATCCAACCATCTCATCCTCTGTCGTCCCCTTCTCCTGCGCTCAATCTTTCCCAGCATCAGGGTCTTTTTAAATGAGTCAGCTCTTCGCATCAGGTGGCCAAAGTACTGGAGTTTCAGCTTCAACCTCAGTCCTTCCAATGAACACCTAGGACTGACCTCCTTTAGGATGACTGGTCAGATCTTCTTGTAGTCCAAGGGACTCTCAAGAGTCTTCTCCAACACCATGTTCAGAAGCATCAATCATTTGGTGCTCAGCTTTCTTTGTAGTCCTATTCAAACATCCATACATGACCACTGGAAAAACCATAGCCTTGACTAGATGGACCTTTGTTGGCAAATAATGTCTCTGCTTTTGAATATGCTATCTAGGTTGGCCATAACTTTCCTTCTAAGGAGTAAGCGTCTTTTAATTTCATGGCTGCAATCACCATCTGCAGTGATTTTGGAGCCCAGAAAAATTAAGTCTGCCACTGTTTCCACTGTTTCCCCATCTATTTGCCATGAAATGATAGGACTGGATCCCATGATCTTAGTGAATGCTGAGCTTTAAGCCAACTTTTTCACTCTCCTCTTTCACTTTTATCAAGAGGCTTTTTAGTTCTTCTTCACTTTCTGCATATGTGAGGTTATTGATATTTCTCCTGGCAATCTTGATTCCAGCTTGTGCTTCATCCAGCCCAGTGTTTCTCATGATGTACTCTGCATAGAAGTTAAATAAGCAGGGTAACAATATACAGCCTTGACATACTCCTTTTCCTATTTGGACCCAGGCTGTTGTTCCCTGTTCAGTTCTAACTGATGCTTCCTGACCTACATACAGGTTTCTCAAGAGGCAGGTCAGGTGGTGTGGTATTCCCATCTCTTTCAGAATTCATAGTTTGTTGTGATCCACAGTCAAAGGCTTTAGTACAGTCAATAAAGCAGAAATAGATGTTTTTTTTTTTTCTGGAACTCTCTTGCTTTTTTGATGATCCAGCAGATGTTGGCAATTTGATCTCTGGTTCCTCTGTGTTTTCTAAAACCAGGTTGACTCTTCTAGGGCCAGTCAAATAAAGACTACTTCATGAAACAATTCATCAAGAAAAACACATGCCTTTATAGTATGTCAAGAACTTTTATCCTGATCTGCAAAATAAGAACCTACTTAAAATAACTTGTCTCTACTTGAATAAAGAAAGCATTCCAATGGTCATCATGAGGGTCATGATCCTCATGAGCATTTGTAACACTCAGGGAAAAATCCCCAAAGCTGGAGGGCTTATTTACTTGCTCTACTGAGAAAAGAGAGCAACAAGATGCTAGTTTGAATTCTACAATAAAGATGGGGCTCAGCAAGGACACATACCTCTCATTAATGTGTCAGATATGTCCTTAGTTTACATAGACATTTACATCATGTGAGACTGTATTTTAATTTAACGGAAGGAGAAAGAGAGAGACTTGCTCCTTGGAAGGAAAGCTATGACAAACCTAGATATCATATTAAAAAGCAGAGACATCACTTGGCCATTCTTGTAGTCAAAACTATGATTTCTCCAGTAGTCATGTATGGATGTGAGAGTTGGATCATAAAGAAAGCTGTGTGCCAAAGAATTGATGTTTTTGAATTGTGGTGTCGGAGAAGACTCTCAAGAGTCTCTTGGACTGCAAGGAGATAAAATCAGTCAGTCCTAAAGGAAATCAACTCTGAATATTCATTGGAAGAACTTATGCTGAAGCTTCAAATACTTTGGTCACCTGATGTGAAGAGCTGACTCATTGGAAAAGACCCTGATACTGGGAAAGACTGAGAGCAGGAGGAGAAGGGGATGACAGAGGATGAGATGTTTGGATGGCATCACCCACTCAACGCACATGAGTTTGAGCAAACTCTGGGAGATACTGAAGGACAGGGAAGCCTGGCATGTTGCAGTCCACGTAGTTGCAGAGAGGCAGATGACTCAACAATGAACAACAAAGAGGATGAGAAATCCTAGGAGTGCTTTGTCTTCCAAGACAGATTATATTAAAGCATATTTTGCCATTGATGAGTAGGACTCTTATTTTATGAATACAAATAGACTCGTTTATGACTTGATTTTGTGTTTTATAATTTCCAAAACATACTCTTTAGACCCTGATGCTGGGAAACATTGAAGGCAGGAGGAGAAGGGTATGACAGAGGGTAAGATGGCTGGATGACATTATGGACTCAATGAATATTAGTTTGAGCAAATTCCAGGAGATAGAGAAGGACAGAGGAGCCTGGCATGCTGTGTCCAGGGGGTCACAAAGAGTTGGACACAACTTAGTGAATAAGGGACAACTCTTTAGAAATTGCCTTGCTGGTTTTCCTCTGATACTGATAACATGCAACTGTTCTTCATTCATATTCATGCCCCAGAAAACAGTACCCCTCTATACTCTGGACACACTTTCAGTGATAAATGCTAAATAATCATGAAAACAGAACTGTCATTATATGGCATGATATGCAAAATCAGAAATCAATATTCTTTCTTCCAACTCTATAGCAGATGATAACAAATTTCTAAATAGAAAAGAATGCAATAGAATTTTATAACATTTTCTCAGTTCCTGCTACTTATTAGCTTTTAATATTATATTTTGACTTGAAAATGCAATAATCTTTTAACTTAAAATCTGAATAATAAATCTAAACAATTTCAAGATTCATTTACCGTGACCAGCGCTCAATAAATTTGAGACATAAAAATGGCTTGTCTTGCAGTCTCGTAGACTATCTGACAGAAAACCAGTACACATGCATTTTTGCTGACTGTCATCTCTGAATGTTTATATGCACTTAATGTTAGTGTCTTATTATGTAAAATAGAAGTGCATTACCATTTTTCATCTATTTTACAATCTTTTCATGCTGATGATATCTTTCAACTTTGAATAGTTGTAAAACTTGTGCCTACTGATTTGTCTGATTATGGCAACTTTCCTTAATAGTATAAAAGAAGAGTATTTGAGTAAAATAGAATCTGAAATTCAAGAATTCAAGACTTGTCAATACCATTTGTAAAATGACTTAAACATTTTCAGTATTTTAAAGATTTATAGACACTTTTAACTATGCGAAGAGTCTAAGATTTAGATGGTAATAGGGACCTTAAAGAAACTGCATGTGTGTGTATGTGTGGCTATACACATACATATGGTATCTGAATTTGACAAGAACATTTTAAAATGGTTTCAAAGCAAAATAGACCTGCAAAATATTGGAAGGCACACCTGAATAACAGAGAATGAAGTTTGGCTGGGGAGGAGTAACAGCAGTAACCTGAAATTTAATATAAAATTGTTGTAAAATGAGTCCATAAGAAGGCAAAATAAATGTCTACAGATCTGTGACAATTTCAATATTTTTTCAAATAAATGTACTCACAAATGTTCCATAAAATAATGTAGAGGTAATACTATAGAATTCCCATCCAAATGTCCCCTTATAAATTTATAAATCCACCATCAATTAAATGCTAAATAATAAGAACAAATTGAAAAATGTATGTCATATTAGTATGGGTAAGAAACAGAAGGTTTTTGAAGTTAAGCTATTAATGCAGCTATATTACTCACTGAAGCATCAGTCCCAGTTCTGAGACACATGACCGTTATTCTGAAACCTTGATTTTCATAACAATGACATGTAGATTTTGTTGGAATGAAGACTCTGGTATGTCTGGGTGGAGCCTGGGGGTCTGCCAGGCTGACAAGCGTCAGTCCCAGTTCTGAGACACATGGCCATTATTCTGAAACCTTGATTTTCATAACAGTGACACCTAGATTTTGTTGAAATGAAGACGCTGGTATGGCTGGGTAGAGCCTTGGGGTCTGCCAGCCTGACAAGTCTCAATGTGATCCTGATGTTGTGGGTCCAAGGACCACACTTTTTGAGGAGTGAGGACCTATGCTTTCTGGGGAAGAGTAAACTGGATTTCATTAAGGTTGCTGATTTTGCTAAGATAGCAAGCATGGTTTCAAGTTTCTGCTTTTCTTTCTAACTAGAATATGGAGAATAATAGGTGTTTGTGAATCTCAAACACTCAGCTCCCTTCTTTTTCTGTCCAGGAATTTTGAAACAAGCAGGCATCAGAGTGTCTGTGTGTGTGTGTGTACACGCGTGCACGTGCACACATGCGTGTAACTATGCATGTGTGTCTGTGCACAATGTCCAGGGCACAGTAGTGGCCCACCCCCACCCCACCTGTGTTAAGGGAAGTGTGTCAGCAACTCTCCTGCGAGTTCCCTTGGTTTGAACTTGAATTCATCTAAGCGCACCAAGTTTAGAGAATTGTCAGGTTCAAATATGCCCCGTCTCTGAGGTTAAGCTGCAGCTTAGTTCACACATTTCAACATTTTCCATGTGGATGCCGCAAAGGTTGCCTGGAATTTGGAGATAAGCCTAGGATTAGTCCTGCTTTAAAGTCATCATGAAGCCTTGTTAGAGGCCTCAAGTTAAGTTGTTAAATGTATTTCTGAGAGCTTACTAGGAAAAAAAAAAAATGCTAACTTTGGTGAGCTTCAGACAGCAAAAACTGTGTTGGCTTTGAAATTTTACCTGCAGGCCTACACCTTCCTGTTTTTATAGACAGTAGGCTTACATTTTGAGGCTAAAACAACACTCTGTTTACCAAGCTCTCTGCAGAAAATATCTAAACCAAGAAGTGCTCACATGTTCCTTTTTTTTAAAAAAATGCATTTTGATAACTAGGTCAAGTGGATAAATCCAAGCATATGTTTAAAAATCATTTTGCAATATTTATAACAATGCTATAATTTGAAAATACTTTATTATTTTTCTCTATTGATATGAAACCAGTTTTAAAGAATTCACAATCAGAATGATTCTGGAACTATGAATTCCAAGGGATATTACAGTCATGCTATTAACATGGCTACCATGTTGGCTCTGTTTTTTCAGATGTAGCTGTTCTATTGACCTGGAGGACATAAAATAGAAAGCAGTAATGTCTGATTAAGTCTTAACAAAATATTATCACCTGTAGATAAAGGACATTAGAGAATCAGAGAGCTGTAGGGCAAAGGTGTTAAAATGCATAGTAAACAGACCTGGAGCTAGAATGTATTTCTGAAAATAAACATGAAGTGTAATGTTTCAGAAATAATTTCCTGAAGGAGAACAAAACATCCCCTATATTTTCTTGTACTTTATAATTTGTCTAGAATACTTGATTTTTAAAGAATTGGTGGGGAAAAAACCTTCTGATTTCTGAGTCATACCAAAACATTCATAAAGTATAATAGCTTTTAAAAATATGGATATAAATCATATCTAACTAATAAGCAGAGAAAACTTCTTTGTCTTTGAGGCCCTGTAAATATGAGATGACTGAGGATATCTTCCTCCTCTTCTAATAGAAAAAACAGTCCTGAATGAGTTTTGATGAACATTAAAGTCACAGACATAATTTAGGAAGATAATATGCTCTATTTATCCTCTTTGTGTTGAAATTCTAAAATTTATATTTTTTTCCTCAATATCTGTAACTTACCTACTTCTTGGTAAAACTTTCTTTTTTTTTTTTTTTTTAGTGTTAATGCAGTACTAATTTTTCTACCATGTTATAAATGACTACAATTGGCCTTCATATGCCTTCTATGAAGGTAGGACTCTGATTGCACCTGGGGATGGTGAGGGGACAGATAGATGTGTGGGTGGATGGATGGACAGATAGACAGAATGATTGATTGATTTAATCTTGTAAAAATGATTTGATTAAATTGAAAAGATCTCCTCACAAAAGTATGGAGCATATTGATGCTGTTTTTCAGGACAATATTTGGTGAGGCGACTGAAGTGACTTAGCAGCAGCAGCAGCAGCAGCAGCAGGCAGAAGCTGAGAACAGTTGGTCTCCTATGGAGCACAGTTTCTTCATCAGCCAGAGAGGTCTCCATCACAACCTCCCTGGATAGCTTAGATAACTAAGAGTCACTTATCCGCATTTGTTAAAGAAATCTGAGACACCAAGAGGTTCATTTACCCAAAGTCATACAGTTCATTGTCAGTATGAGGATTCGAACCCGTGTGTATTATGTTGATTTTCTAGATTTCCCACAATTCAGAAAGTGACAGTGATGCTTTCAAACACAAATAATATTTCATCAGATGAGACTCTGTAATGGGAAACAAAACTTTGAAAGGAACGTTTCTCCTATTCCATACACCAGGGATGCCCACGAACCCTAACATTCTATGAGACGGAATTCTGTAATCTGAAACAACAATTTGAAAGGAAGGTCTCTCCTATTTCATAACCTTTAGAATCGTCATGTAATATAAAATATTATTAAGGTATTCTTATCATGTCTTTCAAAGTTTACTCCTACACATGTCATCAGACTTGTGAAATGAAAAGCAATATTCCCTAAAACTTCCCCTTTTGAAAGTTTAATGATTTTAAAATAATACTTTCCACTTGATCACTCCCAGGAATAGAATATTTAAAGGAAAGATTTACAAAAGCATTAAAATAATTGTTAGGGGAAGCACACTGACTGAAACCACCAGGAACCACAGTAACCATTTACATGAGTTATTTTACGGCAGGAGGTCTTGGTAAGGAACATGGAACTAATAAGCCACCACCAACCACAAGAGTTAAGGAAAGGTCAAAAGGAGATACCATGTGTCTGACCACCTCCCAGAATCCTTCTTGCTGGCATTCATCTTGGCTGAACAAGGTGTGCACCACCAGGAAGGACTCTGAGTCAGAATGATTGGCTAAAGACAACCTGGAAACTAATCCCATCACCATAAAACCTGAGACTGCAAGCCATGTGGCAGAGCAGTTCCCCTTACCCTACTGCTTCCCCTCACACATCCCCTAGCCCCTGGGCGCCCTTTCCCAATAAAATCCCTTGCTTTATCAGCACATGTGTTCCTTGGACAATTTATTTCCGAGTGTTAGACAAGAGCCCAGTTTCAGACCCTGGAAGGGGTCCCCCTTTCTGCAACATGATGATTCTCCTTAAAAATGTCCTCTAGGAAAGTCAAAATCACCACCACTCCCAGCTAATACTATTTGTGTTCTTTCACTTCATGAAAAGCAATGACATTGACCACCCTGAACACAGTTCTTTTCCAGGAACATGCTATGTGAAGGGATTGTCCATCAGAGTCGCTACTACACAGAGATTCAAAAATCAAGACCACTCTTTTCTCCCTCTTCAAGAACTTTCCATTGGAAAGCACCTTTGAGAAATATTCAACAAAAAAATTCTCTACAAACCACGATTTACTGCTAGCAAGTGTTTCCTCTCTATTATCCTCAGGTCAAAATTCTGTCATTGGACATACTTTACCAAGACAAATCTAATTATGTAGAAAATTCTCTACAGGTATCTCTTATTTCTCTTGGTACCAGTCAACCAAAACATATCATTTATTTGGTGATGTACCTACCATCCCACATCTTTACTCCCTTTTTCACTCTTTTATTTAAAAGCAAAATTGTAGCTTTAACACATGAAATGTGCATTTTTAGCCTGAGGTAATAATGACCACTTTGAAACAAGTAGCCTCAATTAAAAAAAAAAATGTTTCTGTGCTATTTAAATTAATTTAATGAATACATTTAATTTTAAGTACTTTTTAGATACTTATTTAACACATATTTACTTAAGAAATGCAAAGCAAAAGGTACTTTGAAATCAACCTGAATTACCAAGTTGACAGTTTAGTATTTAACAGAACAGACACCTTTCTTTTGCCACATAAACTGCAACACTACAAATAGACCACGAATCCTGAATCAGTATTTGAAGTGAATCATTGCAGGCAATAACATTGCAGAAACCTCAAAGCTAACACACGAAGTGGTTTTACTTTTATAGAATTTTTAAGTACTATGAAGAATAGTTTTCTGTGTGCAAATGAAAATTTCCAAACTTCAATTAATTCATAGAAACTCAAGATGCATTCTCTTGTAAGACAGGAAAAATAGACTAACTTGTTCACTGCCATTCTTAAACACACACAGTTTACAGTTAAACCAAACTCCATCGTGCAAAGAAACAGAAGGTAGATGAATATCTTTAGAAAAAGTTTCCGCCTGTCCACCAGCCAAGATAGAAAGATTTTACTCATCCTGTAATATTAACTTATCCTGTAATATCCTGTATTTAAAGCAAATATGATTTATCAAATCCTAAACTCATACAACTTTCTATAATCGTATTCCCCTGACTTACAAACCAAATTGTGTTCATCAGAATAGTAAAAAACAGTAAAACAATGCTAAATTTTCTAATACTTTGCACTCCAGGCCTTTTTGCTGTTATTGTTCAGATACAATAAAATAGCTAACATTGCCAAGTCAAAATATTTCTTTGTGTTACTTACCATTTCCAGTATTTATGAAATAACAGAGGCCCAGCCTGGAGAAACCATCTTGCTAGTAAACACAGAGCAGATCTTTTTCAGAAATGGGAACAGGTTTTACGGTTCTACTGGAACATATCACCATTCATATGTACTCACCATATTTCACAGTGGCTTTTTTTCTAAAGCTGAAGATAGAACTTAAGGCATTCTGCCAACACCTGTCTAATTCACAACAAAAATGCAATGCAAATTTCTTACAGATACCCCAAATGATGCCAATAACTTATCCATTTCATTTTGCATTTGGCCAACATTTTACAAAATCACATCACCACAGCATAGACAAAACTTCATAATCACCTTTCAGATAGAATCAGCAAGAAGCCATTGTAATAATCCTCTGCCTTATTTTAAAAGCCTGTAACGATTATGCAGGTGATAATAGAATCACATAAAATGGTATCAACAGTGACTTACCTCTATCAC
The DNA here is from genome assembly GCF_001704415.2 of Capra hircus. Taxonomy (NCBI): domain Eukaryota; kingdom Metazoa; phylum Chordata; class Mammalia; order Artiodactyla; family Bovidae; genus Capra; species Capra hircus. The sequence goes on along the minus strand of NC_030815.1, from coordinate 4,612,415 downwards.
TGAAGTCATCAACCAGGATGATTTCTGCGATCAGACTCTCCGGGGTTCGGTTGATGATGCTGTGTATGGTCCGGAGGAGGGAAGTCCAGCCTTCGTTATGGAATGGGATGATGATGCTGGTGTTCGGCAGCCTTTCCAGGTACATCTTGTGCTTACAGCTGGATTTGAAAGAGGAGGGCAAGGCTATGTTAGATGCAAAACGGTAGTATATTTTATATTGCCATTGACTCACTGTGTTATCAGACAACTGTGAAAATTAGACTTTGCCTAATGGTTTCCCAGCCAGAGCTTCTACATTGTTATAGCTACTCTACCCATTCTTGGGATTTATTAATGATTCCCTTTCACATCCACTCTCTTTTTTGTTTTTTGGATGTGTCAATTTCACATTTATTCAGGTACAGATAATGTGTCTTGACTCAACAAGGTTAAATAAGAAGAAGCTCTGTTGTACTATAAAACCAGATGAATAGTTTATTCCAGTGATTCTGAGTTGATTTTGCCATAATTTCCTCAGCTATGCCCTCCTTTGTATACTGACTTCATCTATGCTTTTCTATACTAGTGGCTCAAAAAGAAGGTAAGAACTGCACTGAAATGTCATGCTCTTCTTAATATATATTTTCTCTATTGCGATCTAATAGTAATGAGGACAAATTTTATGTATTAACATCATTTCCATTCAGCACATGGTTAATGTTTGGGTGGATTTCTGGGAAGTTTTGGAACTTTAACTTCTGAATATTTATGCCAAAATAATCAGTTAAAGTTGGTTATTGCCTCCATGGCTGGGCAGTGTTTAAGGCTCTAGGGGAGAAAAGAGACTTAAAGTGAAAGAAGTGAAAATTTAATCTTAAATAATCACATACTGATGCAACCTCATGGTTGAGACTACAGTGAAATTCAAATCATGACACTATGACATTCGTTATGAGAACTATACAGATCTCATATTTCTGTTATCACTGTGAAGTAATCTGAGATGTCAAATAGGAAGTAGGTCTTAACTCTGGGCATAGTTACAAGCAATTTAGTATATGTCATGGCTATGCTTTCAATATTCTTGATTTATTTAAGTAATTTATAAATAGGGCAGAAAACTGGGTTTCAGATCTCATTTAATTTTTAGTTCGGCATTGGTCATATTTGCCCAAGCTTTATGAAGGATAATGAATTCACTTGTTGGTGAAACATTTGAGTTACTTTAAAAATAATACAGAATAAAATTTTAATCAATTATCAAAATTCAGTGATTTTCCTGACATGGACAACCTGAAGACAAAAGAGAGAGCAAAAATCTGGAAACAGACACAGTCTCTGCTTAAAAGCAAGAACATTGAATAATTTGTCTTTTGCCAGAAATGGCTACTGTTTAATTTAGATAAGAAAACAAAACAAAGTATAAATTTTGAAGCATGCATAGATTCTACCAGTTTGCATAGAAACATACCAGAATATTCAAGACAGTACCTACAATATGTTTTTAGTCAATTACTTCAATACTTTATTTTACTATGATCTCAATAGGATAACTTAAATATCACTGTGGATATAAAATAGATCTTGTCTTACAGCTTCAGATGATAGAATATTAGTATAATGCAATTAAAGAAAAAAATTAACTATCCTGGAAGTTACAGTAAAATGACATATTTTTAGACAAATAATTTAAATATAAAAATAGACATTTCTATCTTGTCACTTTATTATCACTCTATTTGATCTCAGATTTTAAAAATTGTAAAAATATTTATAAAAATGGTAGATTTCGATGTTTTCAAATACAATTGAGAGAACTAGGAAAAAACCATCAAAATGATACCATGAAGTGGGCATAAAAGCCCTATAAAAGACATGCTCCTTAAAGAACCAGGGCTTCCCTGGTGGTTCAGTGGTAAAGAATCCGCTTGCAATGCAGGAGACCCATGTTTGATCCCTGGGTCAGGAAGATCCCCTGGAGGAGGGAATGGTAATCCATTCCAGTATTCTGACCTGGAGAACTTCATGGATAGAGAAGCCTGGCAGGTTAAAGTTCATGGGGTCGCAGTCAAACACGACTGAGTGACTTTCACAGAGGAACATATTCCTTTAGGGATAACATAAAATGATTTTAAAGAACAATATATGAAACATACATGTCAGTGATTTCCAAGAATATAGTGAGATGGGTGCTTTCCACATATAATGAACAAAGATGGAAAAGAGTGCTAAAGGAATTCAGTGCATCTTATCATAATTACAGAGTTATTCATTCAACAAACCCAAAGAACTGAGACAAAGGTATTTTCCTATATCAACATTCAGTTCAGTTCAGCTCAGTCACTCAGTCATGTCCGACTCTTTGTGACCCCATGGACTGCAGCACGCCAGGCTCCCCTGTCCATCACCCAACTCTGGGAGCTCACTCAAAATCATGCCCATCGAGTCAGTGATGCCATCCAACCATCTCATCCTCTGTCGTCCCCTTCTCCTCCTGCCTTCAGTCTTGCCTAGCATCAGGGTCTTTTCCAGTGAGTCAGTTCTTCACACCAGGTGGCCAAAGCATTGGAGCTCCATTTGAATGCAGAGTTCCAAAGAATAGCAAGGAGAGATAAGAAAGCCTTCCCCTGCAATCAATGCAAAGAAATAGAAGAAAACAATAGAAAGGGGAAGACTAGAGATCTCTTCAAGAAAATCAGAGATACCAAGGGAACATTTCATGCAAAGATGGGCTCGATAAAGGACAGAAATGGTAGGGACCTAACAGAAACAGAGGATATTAAGAAGAGGTGGCAAGAATACACCGAAGAACTGTACAAAAAATATCTTCACAACCAATATAATCATGACGGTGTGATCACTCACACTTACCTAGAGCTAGACATCCTGAACTGTGAAGTCAAGTGGGCCTTAGGAAACATCACTATGAACAAAGCTAGTGGAGGTGATGAAATTCCGGTTGAGCTATTTCAAATCCTAAAAGATGATGCTGTGAAAGTGCTGCACGCAATATGCCAGCAAATTTGGAAAACTCAGCAGTGGCCACAGGACTGGAAAAGGTCAGTTTTCATTCCAATCCCAAAGAAAGGCAATGCCAAAGAATGCTCAAACTACTGCACAATTGCCCTCATCTCACACACTAGTAAAGTAATGCTCAAAATTCTCCAAGCCAGGCTTCAGCAATATGTGAACCGTGAAGTTCCAGATGTTCAAGCTGGTTTTAGAAAAGGCAGAGGAACCAGAGATCAAGTTGCCACCATCCTCTGGATCATGGAAAAAGAATGAGAGTTCCCTAAAACATCTATTTCTGCTTTATTGACTATGCCAAAGCCTTTGACTGTGTGGATCACAATAAACTGTGGAAAATTCTTCAAGAGATGGGAATACCAGACCACCTAACTTGCCTCTTCAGAAACCTGTATGCAGGTCAGGAAGCAACAGTTAGAACTGGACATGGAACAACAGACTGGTTCCAAATAGGAAAAGGAGTACGTCAAGGCTGTGTACTGTCACCCTGCTTATTTAACTTATATGTAGAGTACATCATGAGAAACGCTGGACTGGAAGAAACACAAGCTGGAATCAAGATTGCCGGGAGAAATATCAGTAACATCAGATATGCAGATGACACCACCCTTATGGCAGAAAGTGAAGAGGAACTAAAAAGCCTCTGGATGAAAGTGAAAGAGGAGAGTGAAAAAGTTGGCTTAAAGCTCAACATTCAGAAAACTAAGATCATGGCATTCAATCCCATCACTTCATGGGAAATAGACGGGGAAACAGTGGCTGACCTTATATTTCTGGCCTCCCAAATCACTGCGGATGGTCATTGCAGCCATGAAATTAAAAGACGCTTACTCCTTGGAAGGAAATTTATGACCAACTTAGACAGCATGTTAAAAAGCAGAGACATTACTTTGCCAAAAAAGGTCCGTCTAGTCAAGGCTATGGTTTTTCCAGTGGTCATGTATGGATGTGAGAGTTGGACTGTGAAGAAAGCTGAGCACCAAAGAATTGATGCTTTTGAATTGTGGTGTTGGAGAAGACTCTTAAGAGTCTCTTGGACTGCAAGGAGATCCAACCAGTCCATCCTAAAGGAGATCAGTCCTGGGTGTTCATTAGAAGGACTGACGTTGAAGCTGAAACTCCAATACTTTGGCCACCTCATGAGAAGAGCTGACTCATTTGAAAAGACCCTGATGCTTGGATAGATTGAGGGCAGGAGGAGAAGGGCACGACAGAGGATGAGATGGTTGGATGGTATCACCAACTCAATGGGCATGGGTTTGGGTGGACTCCAGGAGTTGGTGATAAGCAGGGAGGCCTGGCTTGTTGCAGTTCATTGGGTTACAAAGAATCAGACACGACTGAGTGACTGAACTGAACTGAACTGAACTTCAGCATCAGTCCTTCCAATAAATTTTCAGGATTGATTTTCTTTACGATTGATTGGTTGGATCTCCTTGCAGTCCGAGGGACTCTCCAGAGTCTTATCCAACACCACAGTTCAAGAGCATCAACTCTTTGCCGCTCACCTTTTTTTATGGTCCAACTCTCATATGCATATGTGACTACTGGAAAAACCATAGCTTTAACTATACAGGGCTTTGTTGGTAAATTAATGTCTCTGTTTTTAAAAATATGGTGTCTATGTTCATCATAGCTTTTCTTCCAAAGCTCAAATGTCGTTAATTTCATGACTCCAATCACCACCTGCTGTGATGTTGGAGCCCCAGAGAATAAAATCCGTCACTGTTTCCATTGTTTCCCCATTTATTTGCCATGAAGTAATAGGGCCGGATGCCATGATCTTAGTTTTTTTAATGTTGAGTTTTGTATTATCCTGAATATTGATATTCAGGGTATCAGTATATCAAAACATCAAATATTAATATATCAAAATATCAAAACATCCAATATTAACATATCAAAATATCAAAGCATCATACCTAACAATGATCTGGGAATGTAACTGATATTCCCAGGTGTAAAATTATTCTTTTAACATTTAGAGGAGATACTGTACACATTTCTGGCTTGTTTTTTAAATAAGAGCTGTATTCAGACTAATACACTATAGCAGGCTTTCCAACCCCTGGGCCATGGACCAGTTCATGTTAGGAACCTGGCTGTATAGCAGGAGACGAGCAGTGGGCAAATGCTTGTATTTATAGCTGCTCCCCATTGTTTGCATAACCTTCTGAGCTCTACCTCCTCTCAGATCAGAAGTGGCATTAGATTTTCACAGGAGCATGGACCCTACTGTTCCTGAATCATTCCAAAACAATCTCCCCCATCTCATCCATGGAAAAATTGTCTTCCATGAGACCAATCTCTGGTGCCAAAAAGGTTGGGGACTGCAAAGCAATCAATAGGGATTTAAAGATATGTTTAACAGCTATATATAATCCATTCAGGAAAATAGGCAGGCTTGTGAGGATGGAAGACTGATCATGGGCAAAAAAGCCTTTGCTCATAAAAATATTTTAAGTAATTTCTATATAAGGGATGTGAAAGTATCTTTCTGTTCATTCGTGTGTTCAGTTCACAATGATTTGCCATTGGCTTACTCTTAGCCAACTCTGGTAGGGCCGAGTTCCAGTCCTCCCTTTTCTGGAGGCCCAGGGAAAAGTCCCACAATGCCTGGGTATCTGTAGGTGGCAGGAGTCGTCTGTAAGGCCACCCCTTCCCCCCTGCCCCCGCCACCTCCTCCCCCTTCTTTCAACCTGGCTTCCTTTCCTCCCTTGAAATCTTTGATGTTAGTACTTGGACCTGAAGTTCTGTGTCTCTATAGGAGCTTTTCTGAGAGACTGTATTCTTGTATTTAAGGGCTTCCCTGATGGTGCAGAGGTTAAAGCGTCTACCTGCAATGCGGGAGACCTGGGTTCAATCTCTGGGTCGGGAAGATCCCCTGGAGAAGGAAATGGCAACCCACTCCAGTATTCTTGCCTGGAGAATCCCATGGACGAAGGAGCTTGGTGGGCTACAGTCCACGGGTCACAAAGAGTCGGACACGACTGAGCGACTTCACTTTACTCTTAGCCAGGAGGCAAAGCGGAGATAAAACAGAGAATGAACCCCAGTTTCTGACTTTAAGATATTTATGTTATGATAGGAGATACAGACTGGTAAAAGGCAAAGATTTAAAGGGGAATTGATATGTAGACATGTACAAGCATTTGAGAGTGAGGCCCCTGAATCAATTCATAAAGTACTGCAGAAATGCAAGTGAGAGTTAAAAGGGGCCTGCAAAAGACCAGCTTGAGATACATTTAGGAAAATAATTGACATGACTTAGTAACTGTCTAGGAGAAACAGTTATGGAGGACCCCCACGTTTTGGACATGAGCAGCTGATGTATGAAATACAGATGGAGGTAAGAACACAGTGTGTGAGGGACTTTTGAGGGCTCCAAGACTTGAGGGTAAAGATGAATTCAATCTTGACCACATTAAGTCTGAAGTGTCTAAATGATATCGAGTTGAACATGAAAACAGATCCTTTGCTCCCTGTCCTGCTTGCTCATTTCTGTTCTCTTCCAGCCTTAAAAGACCCTAATTCTTTCAATTCTAGTATATGAGAGACAGCAAAAGAGACACAGATGTAAAGAACAGACGTTGGACTCTGTGGGAGAAGGCGAGGGTGCGATGATTTGAGAGAATAGCATTGAAACATGTATATTATCATATGTGAAATAGAACATTAGTCCAGGTTCGATACATGAGACAGGGTTCTCAGGGCTGGTGCACTGGGATGACCCTGAGGGATGGGATGGGGAGGGAGGTGAGAAGGAGGGTCAGGATGGGGAACACATGTACACCCAGAGCTGATTCATGTCAATGTATGGCAAAAATCACCACAATAGTATAAAGTAACTAGCCTCCAATTAAAATAATAAAAAAAGACCCTAATTCTAGGAACGAGATTCACTCAGCAACTCAACCTAACTCCTGACTTATGCTCTCCTGAACGCACACTATGCCTTGTCTAACCTGCTGATTCTTTTCCTAGATAAAAAAGAAGTAAGGATGAAGAATAAAGTAGCTAAAAAATGACCAGCTCTCTACCCCAGCACCCCCTTTAGTAACCCTGCAGGCAGATCATGCAGGTAAGATAACATCAGAAGAGATGTTCACGCAATCGAGAATGATCAGAACCCAACATCCTGCTCTGATAGATTCACTGAGATTCTTCCCCATTTCCCCCTTTATAACTGGTCATGGCCAAGCAGAATCTTCAGAGTTGATCTCTGGACAAATCCACCTTCTCCTCAGATTGTTGGCTTTTTTGATTAAAGCACCCTTCCTGTTTATTCACACTTGCCTCTCAAATGATTGGCTTTTGAGCAACTGAACCTGAGTTCAATAACAAACACAGCAGTGGTATATGACATACACAATTAGCTGTCTATATATGTACGTGTGTGTGTGTGTATCTATCTATCATCTATGTGTCTGCTACCTATCATCTACCTCTTATCTAAGTATTTATCATCTATCATCCATGCAGCTATCCATCTATCCATTCATCCATTTATCCATCCATTCATCTATCATCCCTCTATCTATCCTTTTATCTAACATCCATCCATCCATCTATCTATCCATCTATTTATCATCTATCTATCTATAGCTCAAATAAAGATCTGATTTACTGGAAGCACAAGTTGATGAGTAACAGCTCCAGCACTGATGCCAGAGCATCACCACCGTCTCTACAGCATCACCATACTAGTACTCGCCAAGTTGGTCTTACCATAAGTACCAGCAGACAGTCAACTGAGTGCTTTCTCTCATCTCTGATAAAAGGCAGATCAAAAGTTCAGAGGCAAATGAATGCCATAGAGCAAGTATCAGGCAATGAAGCTGGGGAAAAAGTAGTTCTATGGTGAAGCATCTCTAGGTGTTTTCTGTATCATCACTATGGTTTTCCAGCACGATGGTGCCTCAGGTGCCCATAGGGATAAGCATCAGGATGGGGATCTTTGACTGGCTGATTTCCCTTCCCTGTTGTACCTCTTCACCCTCCTTGCCAAAGTGTACTCTGTGATGATCTCTTTAAAACTACTGCAGTCAAACTGTGTCTGAGAGTCTACTCTAGGGGAAACCAATCTGAAACAATCAGCCTGCCAATGCAGGAGACACAGAAGACTTGGGGTTGATCCCTGGGTCAGGAACACACGCTGGAGGAGGAAATGGAAACTCACCCCAGCATTCTTGTCTGGAGAGTTCCATGGACAGAGGAGCCTGGCAGGCTACAGTCCATGGGGTCACAAAGAGTTGGACGTGACTGAGCATGTACCCGCATTACAGTAAATATAGCCTTAATCTAATAAGAAGACTATTAGTAATACAGTTACCTTCTTTACATAGATGCCTGTAATTTTTTTCAATGAGACTACACTGAAAACTCACTGATTATAATTATTCCTCAAATACTGAAAAATCACTTTTTATACATTAGACTATTGAGGTTTAAATGTGGCTTTGCCACTTGTGTGAAAATGGGTCAGTTATTTAACTTCTATAAGACTAGTTTTCTCATGTGTAACAATATAAAAGCAAGAAATCATAATTTATTCATAATTTGTGAAAGAAAATTAAATTAGATAATCCATACAAAGCATTCAGCACAGTATTATATTTGATAATAGTTTTTTAAAATTCTATGTTGCTGTTATTATTGCTTTTTAAAAACATTTTTTTTTTTGATGTGGAGTTGAATTTGTTCTCATATTACTTCTTTTTCATGTTTTGGTTGTTTGGCCATGAGGAACGTGGGATCTTAGTTCCCGGCCAGATTTTGAACCCACATCCCCTACATTGGAAGGTGAAGTCTTAACCACTGTATCATCAGGGAAGTCCACGGTTGTTTTAACAGTTGTTATTTTATCTGTCAAGTCCTCTGTGAAAGACGCTAGGAAACAAGGAGAGACACGAACTGCATGAGAGAAAGTGAGAGACACACGATAAAAAGATGAATAAATTACAGTTTCCTCCCTTAAGGATTCACAGACCAGTGGACTGATGCATCAAATGAGACAAGGGACATAATAGACGGCACAGAGGCACTGAAGAGCCCACAGGAGGTATGGCCAACTGTGTCTGAAAGAACTAGGGATGTCTTTATAGATGAGTCTGTATGTGGAAAACAGATCATGAAGGATCTTGAAAGTGATTCTGAGAAATCTGGACATCAGCCTGCAGTCAATGGGAAGTATTTCTCATACTGTTAATGATGGGGAAGACAGGACACTGTTTATAATTCCTCTGACATCTGGGTAAGTGATGCACTGAGACAGCAAAGATGCAAGGAAGAAAGTTTGGAGGTTGTAATAGCTTGGGCAAAAATAATGAGGGTGCTGATCTGAGTTTTACTCTAAGGAAAGCCAGCCTGTTTGTGGTGGTGCCGGAACTGATTAAATTATATGTAGTCATCCCAGCATTTAAGCTGCTCCAAAGGAAATTGAATTCACGCTCAAAGTCAGCCATTGCATTGGCCAAGCTATTGTTCAGATGACTCCTTCTCATTATTACTAGAAATATTGCGGCATATCCAGAATTTTGTTAAGAATCTGCAACCTGTGTATTTTAGATTTAACTTCAAGTCAAGCTGGGAATGGGAAATTTGTGAAATTAGAAGACAATGTGGCAATATGGAACTGTGTTGAAGAAATAAGTAAAATGAAGTCAGACACAATGTATATGTTTATGTATAGGTAGCAAATTTATGAAAGGAGAATAGGGATAATTTAATACTGTTGTATTAACTTTATAGCACTACAGGTGAAAATGCCTGTTATCATTGCATTTCATATTGTGTATTATTTTAAAATAAGCCTTTTAATAAAATTAACTTGGAGAGTAATAATGGCTCAGAAATGAGGACATCTCTGTAAGTAATACTTTATCTAAGTGAATGGAAAAACAAATCTTTAAATCTAAATGTACCAAACAGACAAAATAAATAAATTCTTAGGCTACTTGCGAGAAACGACACATCTTAGAGGCATTTTTAAAAGTTGGTCAAAAACCAGTTGGTAAACGTTCTGCTAAACCATTCACAATAATGAAAATAAAACTGAATAGAATATTTCTCACACTCTTCTGTTTCCACAAACAGAGCATATATGCTTTCTGATATTCACTATTGACATTTAATAACAGGGCGATTTAAAGATATATTTAGTTTAACAATAGTCTTTATTATAAACATACTTAAACACCATTCTTTTATAATAACATTAATTTATCTTTGCATTTTCACTGGTTTCACAAACAGTGTTTCATCTATCTTTGCAATTTCACTGGTTTCACAAAAAGTGGTTCTTTCACAAATAGGAATAAGCCAACTAAAAAAAAAAATTAGGGATATGTGATTTAAGTACCTGACTTATTTGTGATTTTTTTTGTCTGAAAGAGATATCTTACTGTTCATGCAACAATATCAACCTTTATACTGTGTTTAGGTAAACTTGCATTTAAGATTCTCAAAGCCTTCATATTTTCTTTATCATCATCTGAACACTTTCTCATGCCTAAGGCTGAATATTTAGTTTTGGACACAACATCAAAACCTGCATTTTAAAGATTCAAACACTCAGACTGCAAGATTTGGGTAGAATGTTTGAATGAAAGCATTTGAACATTTTACTCCTTAGATCATTCCATTAGCTTATCTAAAGTTATTATTTTATTTTTTGTTTTAATGGATTGTTTTCTATTTATGTAAGTAGATCAGTCCGGATGTTATATTATGGTAATAAATAATTTCCAATCCCAATGGCTCACAAAAATGAATATACTCTTTCTGTGTCTTCTGCTTATTTATCACTGGTTGGCTAGAGAGTCTCTGCCTGAGGTCACTAGCACCAGTCAATATTTTGACCATTGTCAAACACTGTGTCAGACGTTAGTTAGAACAGTGGTGGGTCTCAAGCTGGAAGTTAAATGGTCTGTCTCTAAAATGACAGTTCCTTCTGCTTAGAAATCACTGGTCAGCACTAGTCACGTGGCAGGAGGGCCCGGTAAGTGCAATCTTAAATACAGTGAAGAATTATAGCCAGAAGTAGTTGGGATGAACATGACCATCTTAGTCTTTTATGTTCTTTCAATAAAAAAGGAAATAGGAAAATGGAAACTGCCCGTTATATTACATTACATGGAAACATTAAAGAGATTCAATTTCTTCACAGACCAAAAAAGAAAAAAATGATTGCATATATTTAAGGTCTCTCATCTACAGAAGCATAGTTGAAATCTCATTTTTAGAACTGTAACCACACTTAAGGTATCATCAAGTTTAGTCCTTCGTTTAATTGAAATTTGAGACATTTAAAGTTTTAGAGAGTTAAACAAAAATTATTTTAACAATCAAACAGGTAAAACAGTGTACGGGGTGAAGAGTGATAGAATTATGGGGCATTTGACCCAAAGAGTTTAAAATTTTTTGAAAGATATTTATAACTCACATAGCTGGGGAGTAGAGAGCAAAGAAATGGAATCCAACGCTCTTCACTTCTGATTACATAATATTTTGGAAATGCCATTCTATCACTGGCTTTTTAAGACATCTTATATTCAGTGGAAATTATATATTCAGTGGACAATTATATTCAGTGGAAATCTATATGTAGACAAAACTAAAAGAATTCAAAGCAACATAAACAAGTTTTGTGGGCACCCTTAGAGGGGCCACCACACGGCAGAAACTCTTGCATTAAGCAGCTCTGTTGCACAAGTTCTATGTCAGCAAATGCAACTAAGAGAGCCAGGGCTCACTTCCCAACAACGCCCACAACACTAAGGCAGGTCAACAAAGCTGGACTCCAGTCACCCTGATATAGCTCAAGTTTACGGCAGAGATTCCAAGACAGACTGGTTTCCTCCTAAGGAACAAGATAAGTAAGTTACCACTTTTATTTCACATCATTCCACTACCTCTCCTCAGAGAGATTAGGCCAGATAATGAAACAAAAGGCATTCAAACAGGAAAGAAAGAATTAAAACTATTTCTACATGCGTACGACTCGACATTATATATTCTACACTTGATCTTAGCCAAAAGGCCGAGAAGCGATGACATTATATATCCGAAACAATGCACACATGCAGACATATACTCGCATGAACATACATGCAAACAAATTAAAATGATCTCAGTAAAGTTACAGATACAAGCTCGAAATACAAAATCAAACCTACTTCTTCAGATCAGCAATAAATAGGTTAAAATAAAATTAAGACAACTGTCTTATTTACAATACCATGAAGAAGAATAAATTACTTAGAAAAACATTTAACAAAACAAATTCAAACTTACGCTGAAAACTGCAAATATTTATTGAAAGACATTTTCAGTTCAGTTCAATTCAGTCGCTCAGTCGTGTCCGACTCTTTGAGACCCTATGAATCGCAGCACACCAGGCCTCCCTGTTCATCACCAACTCCCGGAGTTCACTCAGATTCACGTCCATTGAGTCAGTGATGCCATCCAGCCATCTCATCCTCTGTCGTCCCCTTCTCCTCCTGCCCCCAATCCCTTCAAGCACCAGAGTCTTTTCCAATGAGTCAACTCTTCGCATGAGGTGGCCAAAGTACTGGAGTTTCAGCTTTAGCATCATTCCTTCCAAAGAAATCCCAGGGCTGATCTCCTTCAGAATGGACTGGTTGTATCCCCTTGCAGTCCAAGGGACTCTCAAGAGTCTTCTCCAACACCACAGTTCAAAAGCATCAATTCTTCGGCTCTCAGCCTTCTTCACAGTCCAACTCTCACATCCATACATGACCACTGGAAAAACCATAGCCTTAACTAGATGGACCTTAGTCAGCAAAGTAATGTCTCTGCTTTTGAATATGCTATCTAGGCTGCTCATAACTTTTCTTCCAAGGAGTGTCTTTTAATTTCATGGCTGCAATCACCATCTGCAGTGATTTTGGAGACTCCCAAAATAAAGTCTGACACTGTTTCCACTGTTTCCCCATCTATTTCCCATGAAGTGATGGGACTGGATGCCATGATCTTCGTTTTCTGAATGTTGAGCTTTAAGCCAACTTTTTCACTCTCCTTTTTCACTTTCATCCAGAGGCTTTTTAGTTCCTCTTCACTTTCTGCCATAAGGGTGGTATCATCTGCTTATCTGAGGTTATTGATATTTCTCCTGGCAATCTTGATTCCAGCTTGTGTTTCTTCCAGTCCAGCGTTTCTCATGATGTACTCTGTATATAAGTTAAATAAGCAGGGTGACAATATACAGCCTTGACGTACACATTTTCCTATTTGGAACCAGTCTGTTGTTCCATGTCCAGTTCTGACTGTTGCTTCCTGACCTGCATATAGGGCTATCTAAATAAATGGAAACACATCCCAGGCTTTGAATCAGAAAACAATATCAAGATGGCAATATTCCCCAATGTACAGATTTAACGCAATTCACATAAAAATCCCAGGTGTCTTTTTTTTTGTGACAAATGGATTCTAAAATTCATTTGTTTATACTTTGGTTATACTTGCTTATTTAACTTATATGCAAAGTATGTCATCTGAAATGCTGGGCTGGTTGAATCACAAGCTGTAATAAAGATTGCTGGGGTAAATATCAGCAACCCCAGATATGCAGATGATTCCACTAAAATGGCAGAAAGTGAAGAGGAACTAAAGTCTCTTGATGAGAGTGATAGAGGAGGGCAAAAAAACTGGCTTAAAACTCAACTTTCAAAAAACTAAGATTATGGTATCTGGCCCCATCATTTCATGGCAAATAGATTGGGAAGCAATGGAAACAGAGACAGACTTTATTTTCTTGGGCTACAAAATGACTTCAGATGGTGACTGCAGCCATGAAATTAATAAAAGATACTTGCTCCTTGGAAGAAAAGCTATGACCAACTTAGACAGCACATTAAGCAGAGACATTACTGACAAAGCTACGGTTTTTCCAGTGGTCATGTATGGATCTGAGAGTTGGATAATAAAGAAAGCTGAGTGCAGAAGAATTGATGCTCTTGAACTGTGGTGCTGGAGAAAACTCTTGAGTCCCTTGGACAGCAAGGAGATCAAGCCAATCAATCCTAAAGGAATCAACCCTGAATATTCATTGGAAGGACTGATACTGAAGCTCCAATACTTTGGTCACCCTGATGTGAAGAGTCAACTCATTGGAAAAGACCCTGATGCTGGGAAAGATTGAAGACAAAAGGAGAAGGGGCTTTAGAGGATGAGATGGTTAGATAGCACCACCAACTCAGTGGACACGAATTGTGGCAAACTCTAGGAGACGGTGAAGTGCAGGGGTCTGGCATGCTGCAGTCTACAGGTCATGAAGAGTCGGACAGGACTTGTGACTGAACAACACCCAAAAATGTGTTACGAAACCCATTGCATTATCCTTAAATTCGTATGCTAATGTCTTACTCAGTATTTCAGAATGTTTGCTGTATTTAGAGGCAGGGGCTTTAAAGAGCTAGTTAAGTTATAGTGAAGTCATTAGTGAGCACTAAATCAACAGGAATGGTATTTTTAGGAGACAAAAAATCTGAACACAGACATGGATAGAAGAGCAGGTGAAGACGCAGAGAGACGTGCATTAGGTCTCGGAAGAAACCCAACCTGCTGACATCCTGACCGCAGACTCCAGTATCCAGAATCATGAGAAGATAATTTTATGCTGTTTAACTTACACAAGAAAATAATTTTGTGGTCAAATGATAAAAATACTATTTTATTTTAGTTAAATCATTTTAAAAGATAGTTGATCAGTCTATAGCAAAAATAAAAGCAACATATTTTGACATTTATAACATAAGTTGAAACAAAATATATGGCAATAACAGCAGAAAGGTCTGAAGTAGAAAAATATTACATAGAATGTTGCATAGAAAAATGCATACTGTTATATACTTCTCATACTACAAATGAAGTCATATAATATTACTTAAGGGAAGACCATGATTCGTTATGCTATATTCCATCAGCATAAAAGCAACCACTAAAATAACAGAGCATAAATAAAGTGAATGGTTTCCAATTATGCGTTGTATAGAGAGTAAGAATGTAATCAACATTTGCTAGATTGAAATGAATTGATTTGGAAACTTGGATAAAAATAATCACACATATACACACAATGCATAGTTATATCTGCGTCACCCTCACACACACACACAAAAGATTACATAGAATGATAACATTTGAAATTAATTCAAAAGAAGTTAGAGGAGAGAGAAAAGTCTTAAAAGTCTTTAAGAACTCAGCATTACTTCAGTGATATTTTGAAGTGCAAAGCAGTGTTGTATATTTCAGCAAACCGTATCAGTTACTACATTGAATGTAAGGTGTTCTGAACAAGCACATAAAAGGCAGTGCCAGATTGCTCTCTGCTGCCTCCTACAGACTCATTCATAAAACAAAGATGCAAATAAATATAAAAGTAAAGGCACAGAAGATATACTATGCTAACACTAACAAAAAGAAAGCTAAAGTGGCTTTCATAATAGCCAACAAAACAGATTTCAAAGCAAAGAATATTACCAAGATACAAAGTTTATTTCTTGATAAAAGGTCAGTGTATGAAGAGGACGTAACAATTCAAATATTTATGTACCTAGAAATAGAAATATATGAAACAAAAGTTGAGAGAACTGCAAGGAAATACAGATAATCCTAAAGTTACAAGAAACTAACTCTTTGGGTTTATCTTGCTCTTCTTTTCCAATTCTCATGGTGAAATCTTAGCTTATTGATTCACTGCCCTTTTTATTTCTGTTTTAAAACACTGAATGATAGATTAGAATTATTTCACTTTAAGAACTACTTTAAGTATAAAAATTTAAAAAAATATTTAATTTTTATTTAAAATATTTTCTAATTTCACTTGAAACTTCTTTTAGGACATATTGATCTCTTAGAATTGTTTTCAATTTCCAACTGTATGAATATTATCCTATCTTCCTGCTGCTAATTTTTAATTTAATTTTATTATCAGAGAACATGCTCTGTAAATCTACAGTCTTTTAAAACTTGTAGTCTTAGTTTTATGACCCAGGATATGGTTTGACTTGAACAGTGTTTTCTGCACACTTGAGAGAACTATATATTTTGCTATTTCTGGGTTGGGTATTTGGGTTTCTTTTCATGCGTCTCTTTTTCTGAATTCTTTGGATTATTTTTACACCTTTTACTACTTGACTTTAATGCATCCACTGTGATTCTGATGTTATATTGGGCTTTCACAGTGGGGTGGCTCAGCTGTAAAAGTATTCCCTTGCAATGCAGAAGATGCTTGAAATAGGGGTTCTATCCCTGGGCCAAGAAGATCCCCTGCAGGAGGGCATGGCATTCCATTGAAGGATTCTTGCCTCCAGAATCCCATGGGCAGATGAGGCTGGCAGGCTACCGTCCATGGGGTCACAAAGAGTAGGACATGACTGAAGTGACTGAGCACTCAGGTACATATTGTATAATATTTTAATGGGAGCTTTCGGGATTAAAATACTTGTCATGCTTCAAGTCCATTTAGAATTAATATTGCACCTACTTCATTTTAAGATGGAAATCTTATTACCATATAGGTTTCTCTGCACTCTTAGGCTGTAGTTGTCTTATTTCTATGTACACTGAAAACCACCAGAAAATAGTGTGTTTTCGTTTTCAACTGTCAAACGAGTTTTAAGGAATTCAAAAACTCAGCGCTATTTTGAATTCTCATGTCCTTTCCTCACCCCACTATTGCTGTTTTTTCCCAACAATGCCAATTAGGTGGGCCATACATTTTTCTAGGCCTTAGAGTTGAGTTCCATGGTGTGACAATAGCAAGCGTTCTTTTTTCCATCTTCTTCAGAAACCAGAATGATATTGGCAGGCTTTTAATTACAAACATCATCTATTTTATAGCTCTATTGATAGTCAGATATTCTGCTTAATTTTGTGACATTTTCACTTGAATTTTCAAGGAAATTTTATATTTCCTCTAAGAGTCAAACTTTCAGCATAGTGATGTTTATAAATCTCCTTTATTATAGCTTAAATGTCTATTGGAAGTTTAATGATACCATTCTTTCATGATTGACAATAATACCTGGGGATTTCCTTCTTGGTGGCTTTTGTTCTTCCTTAGAGATATTTTCTTGGGATTTAGAAATTTATTAATCCACTCAAAATACTAAATTTTGAATTTATAAATTTTTGACAATGTAATTGATTTCTTTTTTTATACTTATTTTCCCAGATGATTGATTTGAAAATTTTTTTTTCTTTTTTTTTTATTTATTTTTTTTTTTTAATTTTAAAATCTTAAATTCTTACATGCGTTCCCAAACATGAACCCCCCTCCCACCTCCCTCCCCACAACATCTCTCTGGGTCATCCCCATGCACCTGCCCCAAGCAAGCTGCACCCTACGTCAGACATGGACTGGCGATTCAATTCTTACATGACAGTATACACGTTAGAATTCCCATTCTCCCAAATCATCCCACCCTCTCCCTCTCCCTCTGAGTCCAAAAGTCCGTTATACACATCTGTGTCTTTTTTCCTGTCTTGCATACAGGGTCGTCATTGCCATCTTCCTAAATTCCATATATATATGTTAGTATACTGTATTGGTGTTTTTCTTTCTGGCTTACTTCACTCTGTATAATTGGCTCCAGTTTCATCCATCTCATCAGAACTGATTCAAATGAATTCTTTTTAACGGCTGAGTAATACTCCATTGTGTATATGTACCACAGCTTTCTTATCCATTCATCTGCTGATGGACATCTAGGTTGTTTCCATGTCCTGGCTATTATAAACAGTGCTGCGATGAACATTGGGGTACATGTGTCTCTTTCAATTCTGGTTTCCTCCGTGTGTATGCCCAGAAGTGGGATTGCTGGGTCATAAGGTAGTTCTATTTGCAATTTTTTAAGGAATCTCCACACTGTTCTCCATAGTGGCTGTACTAGTTTGCATTCCCACCAACAGTGTAGGAGGGTTCCCTTTTCTCCACACCCTCTCCAGCATTTATTGCTTGCAGATTTTTGGATCGCAGCCATTCTGACTGGTGTGAAGTGGTACCTCATTGTGGTTTTGATTTGCATTTCTCTAATAATGAGTGATGTTGAGCATCTTTTCATGTGTTTGTTAGCCATCCGTATGTCTTCTTTGGAGAAATGTCTATTTAGTTCTTTGGCCCATTTTTTGATTGGGTCGTTTATTTTTCTGGAATTGAGCTGCAGAAGTTGCTTGTATATTTTTGAGATTAGTTGTTTGTCAGTTGTTTCATTTGCTATTATTTTCTCCCATTCAGAAGGCTGTCTTTTCACCTTGCTTATATTTTCCTTTGTTGTACAGAAGCTTTTAATTTTAATTAGATCCATTTGTTTATTTTTGCTTTTATTTCCAGAATTCTGGGAGGTGGATCATAGAGGATCCTGCTGTGATTTATGTCGGAGAGTGTTTTGCCTATGTTCTCCTCTAGGAGTTTTATAGTTTCTGATCTTACATTTAGATCTTTAATCCATTTTGAGTTTATTTTTGTGTACGGTGTTAGAAAGTGATCTAGTTTCATTCTTTTACAAGTGGTTGACCAGTTTTCCCAGCACCACTTGTTAAAGAGATTGTCTTTACTCCATCATACACCATGACCAAGTGGGCTTTATCCCAGGGATGCAAGGATTCTTCAATATCCGCAAATCAATCAATGTAATTCACCACATTAACAAATTGAAAAATAAAAACCATATGATTATCTCAATAGATGCAGAGAAAGCCTTTGACAAAATTCAACATCCATTTATGATAAAAACTCTCCAGAAAGCAGGAATAGAAGGAACATACCTCAACATAATAAAAGCAATATATGACAAACCCACAGCAAACATTATCCTCAATGGTGAAAAATTGAAAGCATTCCCCCTAAAGTCAGGAACAAGACAAGGGTGTCCACTTTCACCGCTACTATTCAACATAGTTCTGGAAGTTTGGGCCACAGCAATCAGAGCAGAAAAAGAAATAAAAGGAATCCAAATTGGAAAAGAAGAAGTAAAACTCTCACTGTTTGCAGATGACATGATCCTCTACATGGAAAACCCTAAAGACTCCACCAGAAAATTACTAGACCTAATCAATGAATATAGTAAAGTTGCAGGATATAAAATCAACACACAGAAATCCCTTGCATTCCTATACACGAATAATGAGAAAGTAGAAAAAGAAATTAAGGAAACAATTCCATTCACCATTGCAACGAAAAGAATAAAATACTTAGGAATATATCTACCTAAAGAAACTAAAGACCTATATATAGAAAACTATAAAACACTGATGAAAGAAATCAAAGAGGACACTAATAGATGGAGAAATATACCATGTTCATGGATCGGAAGAATCAATATAGTGAAAATGAGTATACTACCCAAAGCAATGTACAAATTTAATGAAAAATTTTCTTACTTATTTTATACATTTAAAGCTATGATTGCTTATAAACACTACTTTAATTGTAAAGAACATTAATAAGCTTTGGTCTTTCATTATCAAATATATTTTCATTATTAATAAGTTCAAATATATTCTCTATACTAATAAGTTTCATTATCATTCCATTTTAAACGCTTTTTAATTTCTATGATTCCACATTTGACCTGTGGGTTATTCATAAATGTATTATTTGACTTCTAAATATTTGCAACTTTTCTGCATGTATTATTTTTTATTGATTTTTAATTTAAATTTTATGAGAGAACATATTCAGGATTAATTCAATCCATTGAAATTTATTGAGTCGTTTATGCATAGATGTAGATCTAGCTGGATAAACATTCCATGTGCAACTGAAAAAAATTATTATACAATTATTGCATGTTAGATTCAAAAAATGTAAGTAAATTAAGTCAATTTATTGATTTTATACAAACATACATATCTCTCAAGTGAACCAGGTAACACTTGGGACATTTTTCATGTAATGCTAAAGTGCTATTAGTAATGATAGTAATAAAGAGGCAAGGAGTTATACTTTGGGTTTCCTTTAGGGCCCACATTCTAAATGGTTAAGATTCTATTCTGTTTTGTAATGATCATGAAAATTCTCTGAAATGGAAATAAAGAGTGTATCTACCCAGTTGTAGTCATTTTCACTAGGATCAGTCGATTTCACTAGCTTGCATGTGAGAGGGAAACCATGCATAGTGCTGCAGATTGTTTGACCTCATGCATCGATGCGCACATGCTCAGTCATGTCCCACTCTTTGCTAACACATGGACTGTAGCCCATCAGGATCCTCTGCCCATGGGCTTCTCCAGGCAAGAATATTGGAGAGGGTAGCTATTTCAAATACAACTTTGTTGTGGGTTTTTTGTACCATTAGACCACCTTTGGATATATATATATACACACACACACACACGCATACATACAAATGCCAGTTTTCAGCACCTTGGACACATCCTGAATTTAAAAATTCATTACGTCACTCTATCAAAAACCCGTAAAATGTCTTTACTAATAGATGACAATTCAGACAATTCTGTGAAGTCTGTTTTAAACAGATATCCTAAACAAGATTACCAAAATAGCTAGGTGTATTATTGCTGCTGCTGCTGCGTCACGCGTCAGTCATGTCCGACTCTGTGTGACCCCACAGACGGCAGCCCACCAGGCTCCCCCGTCTCTGGGATTCTCCAGGCAAGAACACTGGAGTGGGTTGCCTTTTCCTTCTCCAATGCACGAAAGTGAAAAGTGAAAGTGAAGTCGCTCAGTTGTGTCCGACTCTTAGCGACCCCATGGACTGCAGCCCACCAGGCTCCTCTGTCCATGGGATTTTCCAGGCAAGAGTACTGGAGTGAGGTGCCATTGCCTTCTCCAAGTCTGCTGCTGCTGCTGCTAAGTTGCTTCAGTCGTGTCCGATGCTGTGCGACCCCATAGACGGCAGCCCACCAGGCTCCTCTGTCCATGGGATTCTCCAGGCAAGAGTACTGGAGTGGTTGCCATTGCCTTCTCCGGTATTATTGCTAGTAAACTACAATTTTTAAAAAGTTTTATCAAAGGAACCATTCATGTTTAGAAAGGAGAGAAAGCCTATTTATTTTCTTTGAGCTTTTTGCCACTGTATAATTTCTTGCAAAGCCATTTTGGTTCAGCTAAATTTCTCTCATCCTCATTCTCAATCGCCACAGAATAAAACGTCAACTGGCACCTGGCTATTGACAAGCAGACCATATAACATATCTGTATGCCATTTTCAAGCAACCAATTTACATAGTAATTGTTTTAATGTCAGCTTATTCAATTTTCAATGGCTGCTTTAGTCACACTGTTTTTCTTTTCTAATCTTGCCATGCCAGTTGGGTTTGATAAAGCAGTGATAACTGGTAATTTATTTGCCTTTGACAGGCCTGGAAAATTAGATTTGATTGCTGAATATATGTGTATTTGAAGGTACAGGAGGGTAATCACTGTTTATTAATTTACTTGGGAACTTTCAAAAAATTTGCTTATTTTTTAATTGAAGGATAATTGCATTACAGAATTTTGTTGTTTTCTGTCAAACATCAACATGAATCAGACATAGGGAACTTATTTTGCAAATTAATAATTTATATGATACTGTGAGTACTACTTCAATATAACATGATGTCTTGTGTCTGTCCTAAGGAATAAAAAGAGCTTGTTTATGCAGCTGTATGTTTACCATAGCTCTGAGGCAGGAACATAGTGACCACGGAAGGGAGAGCGAAAGTGGAGGCCAGAGAGGGGCAGAAACCGACAGGAAGTCTGGCAAGTATTTTAGACAGAATGGAGGGTTAATGATCAGCCCTGGTTTTCAAGGCTCACTCTAGCTCACTCTGTTGGATATATTGGACAGAACAGTAGAGAGTGTGTGAGGTCCAGTTATGAGGTCATCCTAGGATTTCACTTCTGAGATGAGCGGCTTCCCTGGCGGTCCAGTGGTCAAGACGTGGCCAATGCAGGGAGGGAAGGTTTGATCCCTGGTCGGGGAACTAAGATCCCACATTCCTCACAGCAAAAAACCAAAACATAAAACACAAGCGATATTGTAAAAAATTCAATCAAGACTTTAAAAATGGTTTCCACTTTGAAAAAAAGAGAGAGAGAGAGATGATGGTGGATGTAGCTGAGTCCCAGGGAAGGGATACCTTCTAGACTTTGGCTCTGTATTTTAGAGATGGAATTAACAGACCTTGGTGGTTGAGGTTGGCCAAGAGAATGAATAAAATGATGAAACTGAGGGCCAGTACAGAGCATCACTGTGCTACATCATCCAGTCATCGTGAGGCACCAGTGAACTGTAACACCTAGTCACCAGATAACCAGCATTTGTTTGCAGAGGAGCCTGAAAGGCACTGGGAGGAAATGTCAGCACATTTCCTTTCTGAGAAACAGACACAAAAACGCTGAAAAATGGGAGGAGGGCCCAAGTGTCAAACTGCGCTGGAATGCTTCACAAGACAAAGTGTTAAAATATTGGGTTTTGGCAACATGGAAGGCAATAGTGACTTTTGGAAGAAAAATGTGGATGGCATTCTAGTGTCTGGAGTCAAATAAAGAGTCTGAAGAGTGGGTGGAAGCTGTGGAAATCAATAGCTATTAGAAGCTGGGGTGGACTGCTGGAGGGAAATACTAGTTAAAGTGGCGATTTTATAGATATGGAAGTAGGGATGTTTTTAATCATATGATTAAACTTAAGCCGGAATAATGAACAAAGTATTTTTAAACATTAAAAGCTAAATTCTCCCCTTCTGTATAGAATAAAAGCAATTCTTTCCACAGTAGGAGTTCCAGATTTTTAATGGAATTTTATCAGAAAACAAATGTTTATATTACTGAAAGAGTTAAACTTCACACACACACACATCCGATTGGTACTTATCACAACACACCGGTTAGAGAACGCTAGGGATAAATACTTATTACACTGATTCAGATGATAAGATCTAATGGAGTAATCAGTTGCTTGATTTGGTAAAAACTAGGAGTAAAGTACATTATTTGACTAGGAGAAAACTGAAGTGATTTATCTTTTTTTCAAAGAGCTTTACTAAGATATAATTCACATAACATCCAATTCATTTGTTGCATCAGGTAAAGTGTACAACTCGTGGATTTTTACTTTATTCACAGATGTGTATAACCATTAGCACAACAGATTTTAGAATATATTCATCAACTTGAAAAGAAATCTCATGGAAGTTCCTTAAAAATCTAAAAACAAAACTAGTGTTTAATTCAGTGATTCTACTACTGGGCATATACCCTGAGAAAACCATAATTCGAAAGGACACATGTAGCCCACGGTTCGCAGCTGCATTATTTACAATAGACAGGACATAGAAGCAACCTAAGTGGCCAACCACAGATGAATAGATAAAGACGATCTGATACATGCATACAATGGAATGTTAGCCATGAAAGGAATAAAATTAGGTCATTTGTAGAGATGCGAATGGACCTAGAATCTGTCATGCATAGTGAAGTAAGTAAAAAAAATAAAAGAGAAAAAGATCATTAATACATATATATAGAATCTGGAAAAATGGAACCGATAAACCTATTTTTAGGACAGGAATGGAGATGCAAAGGTAGAAAATGTATCTAATGGACCTGTGGACACTGCGGCAGAAGGGGAGGGTGGAATGAATTGGGAGAGCAGGATTGTCATACAGACACTACGGTGCGTAAAACAGATGGCCACTGGGAAGCTTCTGGAGAGCACAGGGAGCTCAGCTCAGTGCTCTGTGATGACAGAGGGGCGGGATGGCAGGTGGGCACAGGGGAGGTCCAAGAGGGAGGGGACACATGTGTACATAAAGCCGATTCACTTCATTGTACAGCAGAAACTCACACAACATTGTAAAGCAATTATACTCCAATTAAAAAAAAAATCTCATAGCCTTAGTTATAACTATCCTGATCTTTGTCCACTCATAGCCCTAGAGAACCACTGTTTACACATTCCATTTCTCAGAGTTTCCTACTGTGGACATTCATGCAGACAGAAGCATATATTATATGGAATTTTTTTCACTTAGCATAATGTTTTCAAGGTTAACCAAGTGAAGTGAAGTTGCTCAGTCGTGTCCGACTCTTTGTGACCCCATGCACTGTAGTCTCCCAGGCTCCTCTGTCCATGGGATTCTCCAGGCAAGAATACTGGAGTGGGTTGCCATTTCCTTCTCCAGGAGATCTTCCCGTCCCAGGGATTGAACCCATGTCTCCTGCATTGTAGGCAGACACTTTACCATCTGAGCCACCAGGGAAGTCCAAAGATGTAGCATTTATAAGTATTCTGGTCCTTTTTATTACTGAATCATCTTCCCTGATATCACTTCAGTTCAGTTCAGTTCAATTCAGTTGCTCAGTCATGTCCCACTCTTTGTGACCCCATAGCCTGCAGCACTGTCCAGCTTCCCTGTCCAGTACCAACTCCTGGAACTTGTTCAAACTCATGTCCATTGAGTCAGTGATGCCATCCAACCATCTCATCCTCGGTTGTCCCCTTTTCCTCCTGCCTTCAATCTTTCCCAACATCAGGGTCTTTTCCAATGATTCATTTCTTCCCATCAGGTGGTCAAGAATTGGAGCTTCAGCTTCAGCATCAGTCCTTTCAATGAGTATTCAGGACTGATTTCATTTAGGATGGACTGGTTGATCTCGTTGGAATCCAAGGGACTCTCAAAAGTCTTCTCCAGCACCACAGTTTAAAAGCATCAGTTCTTCGGTGCTCAGCTTTCTTTATAGTCCAACTCTCTCATCCATACATGACTACTGGAAAAATCATAGCTTTGGCTAGACAGACTTTTGTTGGCAAGGTAACTGCTTTTTAGTATGCTGTCTAGATTGGTCATAGTTTTTCTTCCAGGAGCAAGTGTCTTTTAATTTCATGGCTGCAGTCACCACCTGCAGTGATTTTGGAGCCCCCCAAAATAAAGTCTGTCAGTGTTTCCATTGTTTCCCCATCTATTTGCCATGAAGTGATGGGACCGGATAGCTTCCCTGAAAGCTCAGTTTGTAAAGAATCACCTGTGATGCAGGAGACCCCAGTTCAATTTTTGGGTTAAGAAGATCCCCTGGAGAAGGGATAGGCTACCCACTCCAGTATTCTTGGGCTTCCCTTGTGACTCAGCTGGTAACGAATCTGCCTGCAATGCGGGAGACCTGGGTTTGATCCCTGGGTTGGAAAGATCCCCTGGAGAAGGGGAAGGCTACCCACTCCAGTGTTTTGGCCTGGAGAATTCCATGGACTATATAGTCCATAGGGTCCCAAAGAGTCGTACATGACTGAGATGCCATGATCTTAGTTTTTCTGAATGTTAAGTTTTAAGCCAACCTTTTCACTCTCCTCTTTTACTTTCCTCAAGAGGCTCTTTAGTTATTCTTCACTTTCTGCCATAAGGGTTACTGATAGTCTCTCCTTTCTCCAAAGAATCTTCATAACCCAGGAATCAAAATCAGGTCTCCTCCATTATAGGCAGATTCTTTACCAGCTGAGCCACAAGGAAAGCCCATGATATGACTTACTGTGTTTTATTTAACTAATGACTTACTGATAAACAGCTGGGTTGTTGCCACCTTTTGACTATTATGAATAATGCTCCTATAGACATTCATATGTAACTTATGTGTAGACATGTTTTCATTTCCCTTTGGTGTATTATTGGTGGTAGAATTTCTGGGTCATATGGTGACTGTATTTAATTGTTAGAGGAACTGCAAGCGTATTTTCTAATGCACTGACACTACTTTACATTCCCACTGTCAGTGTATGAAGGTTCTACTTTCCCCACATCATCACCAACATTTTATTATTTGACTTCTTAGGTGGCGCTAGTGGTAAAGAATCTGCCTGCCATTGCAGGAGACACAAGAGACTTGGGTTTGACCCCTGGGTCAAGAAGATTCTCTGGAGGAGGAAATGG
This sequence comes from Capra hircus, assembly GCF_001704415.2. Lineage (NCBI taxonomy): Eukaryota > Metazoa > Chordata > Mammalia > Artiodactyla > Bovidae > Capra > Capra hircus. The sequence goes on along the minus strand of NC_030815.1, from coordinate 4,586,519 downwards.
CAACCCATACCACTCTTCTTGCCTGGAGAATCCCATGGACAGAGAGTCTGGTAGGCTAGTCTATGTGGTCACAGTGTGTCGCGCATGACACTGAGCAACCAAACACACACTCAGCGGCTGTGAAGTAGTAACTCATCTTTGTTTTGATATGTGTTTCCCAGATGACTGGGCTTCCCTGTGGCTCAGACAATAAAGAATCCACCTGCAGTGCAGGAAACCCGGGTTCGATCCCTGGGTCAGGAAGATCCATTGGAGAAGGAAATGACAACCCACTTCAGTACTCTTGCCTGGAGAGTTCCAAGGACACAGGAGCCTGGCGGGTTACAGTCGATGGGGTCACAAAGAGTTGGACACAACTGATCAACTAACACTTTTTTCTTTTTTTTTCCCTAGATGACTAAGGGCAATGAGCATTTTTCATGGATGTATTGGCTATTTCCCTATCTTCCATGAAGAAATGACTATTCAGATCATATATCTATAGTTTAACTGAGTTATTAGTCTTTTTATTATTAAATTATAAGTTTTTATATATTCTAGATACAAATTTCTTATCAGACACACAATTTGCAAATATTTCTCCAGTACTCTGGGTTGTCATTTTGCATTCTTGATGGTGTCCTCTGAAGCATAAAAGTTTGATGCATTTAATTTTGATGAAGGTCAGTTTATCTATTTCTTTTGTTCCTTTTACTTTTGGCATGATGTGCAAGAACATGCTCTGTCAGACTTTTTGCAACCCCATGGTCTGTAGCGCACCAGCCTCCTCTATGCATGCGATTTCACAGGCAAGAATACTGGAGAGGATTGCTCTTTCCTCCTCCTGGGATCTTCCTGATCCTGAGATTGAACCCCTCTCTTGTGCTTCCTGCATTGCAGGTGGGTTCTTTACCCTAATCTGAGCCATCAGAAAAGCCTTTATCAAACCATAGGTCATGATGGTTTACTTCTGTGTTTTCTTCTGAGTCTTACAGTTGCAGCTCTGACATTGAGGTCATTGATATGTTTTATGCTCACTTTCTGTGGTAGTTGGTAAAGAATCTGCCTGCAAAGCAGGAGACCTGGGTTCATTTCCCAGGTTGCTGAGATCCCTGGAGAAGTGAAAGGCTGCTCACTCCAGTATTCTGGCCTGGAGAATTCCATGGACTGTATAGTCCATGAGGTCACAAAGAGTAGGACATGACTGAGCAATTTTCACTTTCTTTTTTTTGTGGTCTGAGTTAAGGGTCCAACATCTTTCTTTTACATGTGGTCTCCTGGTTGTCCAAATACCATTTGTTTAGAAGATTATTTGTTCCACATTGAATAGTTTTGACACCCTTGTCAAAAAATCAATTTGTCCAGGACATATGGAACTATTTCTGGACTCTCAATTATACTCTGCTCATCTGTATATATCTATCCACATACTACACTGTGTTGATTACTGTTGACATGCAATAAATTTGAAATCAGGAAATGTGTGTTATCCCATTTGTTTGCCGTTCTTCAGGATTGTCCTGGCTCTGCTGGGTCCCTTGCAATTTCACATGAGTTTCAGAATCAGCTTGCCAGCTTCAAAAGAGAAGTCATCTGGGATTTGTATGGGAATTTCTCTCAATCTATAGTTCAGCTTTGAGTGTTCTGCTGAGTTAATATTAACTCTTCTGATTCACAAATACGGGATGCTTCTTCATCTCTTCCCTTTCAGTCCACAATGTTTTGTAGTTTTCAAAGTGTAAGTTTTACATCTCTTTGTTCAGTCAATTCCTAAATATTTTATTCATTTTGATTTTATGGGGAATTGCTTTCTTTAGAGGTATTTTCAGATTACTCACTGCAAGTGTATAAAAATAAAATGATTTTCATGTATTGGTGTTATACTCGAGGACCTTGCTGACACTGTTTATTAGTTTTGCTAGCTTTCCCAGTGGATTCCCTATGGTTTCTATATAAGATTATGCCATCTGCCAATAGAGAAGTTTTAACTCTTCTTTTCTAATTTGGATCACTTTACCTCTTTTTCTTGCCCAACTGTCTCAACTATAATCTATAGTAGACTGTTAAGTAGAAGCAGTGAGCCCAGATATTCATTTCACCTTATCATCTCAGGAGCAATGTATCCAGTCTTTCATCACTAACACTGATGCTAGCTTTTTAAAAATGGCAGATTATTCCACATTTCTTAAATAAATAAGCTGAATTATTAATCACTACCTCTTATATCCCTGGTGGCTCAGATGGTAAAGTGTCTGTCTACGATGCGGGAGACTGGGGTTCGATCCCTGGTTTGGGAAGATCCCTTAGAGAAGGAAATGGCAATCCACTCCAGTACTATTGGCTGGAAAATCCCATGAACAGAGGAGCCTGGTAGGCCGCAGTCCATGGGGTCACAAAGAGTCGGACATGACTGAGCGACGACACGTTCATGTTCGCCTCTTATCTCATTAAACTGCCATGAGTGGAAATATAATAGTGTTAGTCACTCAGTCATGTCTGACTCTTTGCAACCCCCATGGACTGTAGCCCACAGGGACCCTCTGTCTATGGAATTCTCCAGGCAACAATACTGGAATGGGTTGTCATTTTCTTCTCCAGGAGACCTTCCTGACCCAGGGTTTGAACCTGGGTCTCCAGCACTACAGGCATATTCTTTACTGTCTGAGCCACCAGGGAAGCCTGGAAACATAATAAAGAGGGAAAAAATTTAGAATTCCTATACTAAGATTAACCTTACTGAATAGAATGCATCATTACATCAAATTTCCATTTTTCTTGAAAGAATTAAAATTGAGAATCTATTTCTGCTTCACAAACTTCTGCCAACTTTTTAATCATCTTTATCATGGTTTAAGCTAGCAAAGGACATACTTTGAAACTTAACAGATGTGATTCTGACAATGGCTTATTTTTTTGTTTTGTTTTTCTGGATTTCCTCTGGATTTTTATTTTATTTTTTTTTACAAAAGGTGTATATGTTTATTTACTTATTTATTTTTAATTTTTTAAAATTTTACTTTACAATAAAGTATTGGTTTTGCCATACATTGACATGAATCCACCACAGGTATACATAAGTTCCCTTTCCTGAACCCCCTTCCCACCTCCCACCCCATAACATCTCTCTGGATCATCCCCATGCACCAGCCCCAAGCATCTTGTATCCTGTATCGAACAGAGACTGGCGATTCGTTTCTTACATAATAGTACACATGTTTCAGTGCCATTCTACCAAATCATCCCACCCTCTCCCTCTCCCTCAGAGTCCAAACGTCCGTTCTATACATCTGTGTCTTTTTTCCTGTCTTGCATACAGGGTTATCATTGCCATCTTTCTAAATTCCATATATATGTGTTAGTATACTGTATTGGTGTTTTTCTTTCTGGCTTACTTCACTCTGTATAATCGGCTCCAGTTTCATCCATCTCATTAGAACTGATTCAAATGTATTCTTTTGAATGGCTGAGGAATACTCCATTGTGTATATGTACCACAGCTTTCTTATCCACTCATCTGCTGATGGACATCTAGGTTGTTTCCATGTCCTGGCTATTATAAACACTGCAGCGATGAACATTGGGGTACATGTGTCCCTTTCAATTCTGGTTTCCTCGGTGTGTATGCCCAGCAGTGGGATTGCTGGGTCATAAGGCAGTTCTATTTGCAATTTTTAAAGGAATCTCTACACTGTTCTCCATAGTAGCTGTACTAGTTTGCATTCCCACCAACAGTGTAAGAGGGTTCCCTTTTCTCCACACCCTCTCCAGCATTTATTGCTTGCAGATTTTTGGATCGCAGACATTCTGACTGGTGTGAAATGGTTCAATACCTAACAGATAATTAATATTTATGATGTGGTGAACATTACATTATGGGCTGAAGATAGAAGAAAATCAAAGTTTTATTGTCAAGGAGCCATTGTTCCAGTGGGAGTCACTGTCCAAAATTTCCAATTCAAAATACAGTGTTAGTTGCTCAGTTGTGTCCAACTCTTTGTGACCCTGTGGATTGTAACTCATCAGGCTCTTCTGTCCATGGGATTTCCCAGGCAAGAACATTGGAGTGGGTTGCCATTTTCTTCTCCAGAGGATCTTTCTGACCCAGGGATTGAACCCGGGTCTCTTGCATTGCAAGCATATTCTTTACCATTGGAGCCACCAGAGAAGCCCCAAAATACAGTGGAATAAGTCTAAATACTGTGTATTTGCAATGTCCTATGAGAGCATCTAAAATCATCTGGCAAGCTGGTATCAAATAAATGAGATTAATTTTTCAAAAGAGAGCATTTTAAAATAAATAAATTGTATTAATTTGAAAGACTGTAAAATTAGAGATAACTTTGAAATATACAGTAGTTGCTAATCAAGAAATGAGAGCACTTTCTTCGATCCCAGTATAGTCATCCTTAGGTCACTGGTTTGATACTGGGTCGATGTTTTACTAACACAACATTGTCAATCAATTATACTCCAATAAAAATTATTAAAAAAAGCTTTACATATGGAAAAAGGAAATGAGTGTACTTCAAGCATCTGTGACTTTAGAGTTTCACACTGAAGTTTCTATATGAATATCTTAATTTGTAAGTATATAACACAAGCAACTAGGCATGGGATATCTACATAGACTCTGTTCTTTGTTTTTTTTTTTTTTTCTTTTATTTATCTTAACATCATTATCAAACAGTAGACCAATACAGAAGTGATTGTTATAATAAACAGCTTTGGGCCTTTACCTGTCATCATTTTAATAATTCTGATATTATCCTATGTCTATGATATAAGACAGGTTTCCCTGGTGGCTCAGTGGTAAAGGATCTGTCTTCCAAGCAGGAGATGTCAGATACTCAGGTTTGATCCCTGCGTTGGGAAGACCCTTGGGAGAAGGGAATAGGTATGTCCTCCAGTATTCTTGCCAAGGAAATCCCATGAACAAGGAGCCTGGTGAGCTACAGTCCAGGGGGTCACAGAGAATTGGCTACAACTTAGCCAGTAAACAAAACGGGATATGACACCATTTCTTTTTTTCAGTTATGGGAAAATTCCCATAACCAAACACTGTAACTCTTTCATTATTCAAATGCTGAAAAACAATAGTGTCCTAAGACTGACTCCAAGATCAACTCTGATATAGTTTGATGTCAACTTCCAAAAAGTAGTTGCTTTTCTGTGAGCTTAATATTTTCTACTTTACCAGTGAAACTTTAAAATTTGGATGACTTTATAGTCACACTAATCCGAAATACTGACTTTACTACCGAGGTCACACATAACAGAAATAACGGCCTGAGTTTGAAGCACATTGGTATTTCCTAGTGATGTATTAACTACCACTGGTTCTAGAGACTGACTTTAGCAGTAGTGTCATGAAAGTTTGCAGTGATGACTGCATAGCGCAAACCCAGTAGTTTAACATTTATCTGAGTATGATTTTTCTGTATCACTGATGTTGTAATGCAATCTCATATTTAGCTATTAGTCTTTTTAGTAAATGTGTTCCATTTGGAGCCTTATATATTAACACTTGGGGGTAACAAAATTACATACAATTAGAATTAAAAATACATATAATATAATCCTACGAATGTCTTCCCCGATGGCTCAGATGGTAAAGACTCTGCCTGCAATGCAGGATTTTGGGGAGATCCCCTGGAGAAGGGAATGGCAACCCACTCCAGTATTCTTGACTGGAAAATCCCGTGGACAGAGGAGCCTGGCAGCTACAGTTCATGGGGTCGCAAAGAGTCAGACATGACTGAGAGACTAACACAATCCTATGAATATACATATATTTATGACTGAAATAAAGGTCCCATAAATGACAATAATGACCAATCATGGATTTATACTTGATTTTCTAGTTTCTTTCTATAATTTAAAAAGCAATTACAGATTCATGCTGATGTATGGCAGAAGCCAACACAATATTGTAAAGCAATTAACCTCCAATTAAAAATAAGTAAAAGAAAAAAGTAATTATGGGGACTTTCCTGGTAGGCCAGTGATTAAGACTTCACATTCCAATGCAGGGGGTATGGGTTTGATCCCTGGTTGGGGATCTTAAGTTCCCACATGCCTGTGGCCAAAAAATCAAAAACATAAAATCAAAGCAATATTGTAACAAATTCAATAAAGACTTTAAAAAATGGTTTTCATAAGAAAAAAATCTTTAATAAAAAAGCAAGTACATTTTGGTCGGATCTCAATAAGCTAATACATTGCAAATCATTGTGATTTCAACTTTTATATTTTTACCATAATTTGAAGCAGGAAAACACAATAATAAGCAACTAGGTTTTAGAGTTTGAGAACTCCGGTTTGGAGTCATATGTACAATTGCGAGCAATGTTTACATTGAAAAAATTACAAGACATATTTAGGTCATGTCTAGAAGTTTTTGTGTGTGTGCACAACTTTCCCAAGGCCAGTCTTTCAGACCCCATGCCCTGTGTTTTCCTCTTTCCTCCTTTCAAAGCGTCTGCTTTGTGAGCTGTCATTCACTCCAAAGATTAAATGTCTGACGACTCTTCAACTGTTTCCTCTCCCTGGAGGATTTCACTTCAACACTGTAACATCGTCAGTTACACTGATAAAAACTCTGCCATGTCTTTCAGGCTTTATTCAGTGGAAGAGATCCTTGTGCACATTTTCACTGTTATTCTAGCAAGGCTTTTCTTTCATGACCCTTAGAAACACACTAATGTGCTAATAGCTACACTAGTTTCCATGAGGCCGCTATCAGAATTTACAATTAAAATGAAAGTCGCTCAGTCGCGTACTACTCTTTGCAACCCCATGGACTACACAGTCCATAGAATTCTCCAAGCCAGAATACTGGAGTGCGTAGCTGTTCCCTTCTCCAGGGGATTTTCCCGACCCAGGGATCAAACCCAGGTCTCCCACATTACCAGCTGAACCACCAGGGAATTATTCAGTTATTCAAAACTGAATAACACTTTGACAGAAATAGAGTCACAGAGAGGGGGTAGGAAACAAACACATGGAGATGCAAGAGGGAAGTGGGGTGGGATGAATTGGGAGGTCAGGATTGACAAATACACACTATTGATACTGTGTATAAAACAGGTAACTAATGAGAACCTACTGTAGAGCGCAGCGAACCCCACTCGGTGTCGCCTGGTGACCTGAATGGGAAGGAAACTCAGTAAAGATGGAATATATGTATACATACGGCTGATTCACTTTGCTGTACAGCAGAAGCTAACACAACTTTAAAAAGCAACTATGTTGTTGTTCAGTTTCGAAGTTGTATAGGACTCTTTGCAACCCCATGGACGGCAGCCCTTCAGGCTCCCCTATCCATGGGATTTCCCAGGCAAGAACACTAGCGTGGGTTGCCATTTCCTTCTCCAGGGGATGTCACAAGATCAGGGATCGGAATCACATCTCCTGCAGTGGCAGGCACGTTCTTTAGCATGGAGTCATCAGAGAAGCCCAATAGAAATTAATGTTTAAAAAGTGAAGTGCAATGAAACAAAACCGAATGACCATTTTGAAACGTTATTTCCTATCTGTTGATCCTGGTCATTCCTTTCTCAATATGCTACTTATGATAAATTGTTCTTTTTTTTTTTTTTCTTTTTCCAATCATGTTTAGACACACCTTAGGCTAGAGTAGCATTTGATTCAAAGGACACATTTCCTGCCTCTCTGGTGACAACACTTTCACGTGATTGGAGGGTTCAACTCCTTTAGCGTAATTTGCTTCAGAATTCAGTTGTCAACTTGTTGAAAGAAAACAATCAACTTCACAAATAAATCAAAGGAAAACATGAAAGGAAGCCAGTGCCTTCTCAGTTTTTCTTTTGAATGTGAATGTTCACAGTAGCTTTATTCATCATAGCCTCAAACTGGAAGCAAACCAAATGTCCATGGACTGGTGAATAGGTAACAATCCACATGACAGGATTTTACTCAGAAATAAAGGGACAAACTACTGATACGTGCAACAACAGGGATTAATCTCAAAGACATTGTGCTAAAAGAAAGATACCAGACACAAAAAGCTACATGCTGCATGATTCTATTTGTAGAATATTCTGGAAAACGCAAAAATTTAGGAACAGAAGTCAGATCACTGCTGGTTGAGGGCTAGAGGAAGGGGATATTTCTTGCAAAGGGGACATGGGGAACTTTGGGGGTGACTGAAATGTTTGCTGTCTCAATTTTAGTGATGGTTACCTGATCCTACATATTTGTCAACAACTCCCCAATTTTTATGTAGCCTTGAATCTCAGAAATTTTAAGAGAATCCTTGCACAGTGTTGTATGGTTAACCTCAAATGTCTCCGTGAATAAAGTCTAGCATTCAATAGCTCAGAGTTACAGCAGCCAAATCATATTTTTCCATTTCATGTGAAATTAAATATCATTCTATCACATTTACTGCACTATAGTTACAGTAAACTGGACACACATAATTATTGTTCCTAATAAACTCAAGAAGACTCTTGAGAGTTCCTTGGACTGCAAAGAGATCAAACTAGTCAATCCTAAAGGAAGTCAACCCTGAATATTCATTGGAAGGACTGATGTTGAAACTGAAGCTCCAATATATTGGCCACCTGATGTGAAGACCCTGCTCATTTTAACAGACCTTGATGCTGGGAAAGATTGAGGGCAGGAGGAGAAGGGGACAATAGAGGATGAGATGGTTAGATGGCATCACTGACTCAAAGGACATGAGTCTGAGCAACTCTGAGAGATAGTGAAGGACAGGGAAGCCTGGCATGCTGCAGTCCATGGGATTGCAAAGAGTCAGAATAGTGCCTAAACAGCAATAAAATAAACTCAAAGTTGACTCACAAAATTTAATTATATTTACAATTTATATTTTCAAATTGTAATTCACTTGATCTCTTTATATTTTATCTCCTCATGATATGAATGGAAAGGGAAGGGAATCAGAGGGATAACCATCAGAAGAAAAAGAAATAACTGAATAGATCATAGTAAACCTGGCACCAATTTTAAATATCTTAAATACTCACTTAGAAAAAAAAAGCTAGCACCCTGTTAATAAACTGGGTACATAGAAACTCAAAATGACCATTGCTTGGTTCAGCATCACAGTCCAAGTCAAGATATTTAACTTTTCAGTCATTATGATGCACATAAATTATTCAAAATATGTATATATGGAGAATCGACCTTTCTTCTTGTATACAAAGTATTGATCAACGCTGTGCCCAGGTCATCCAGGGGAGGGGGAGGCCGTTTCCCTCCATAAATGGCCCCAGCTGTTAGAGAAGTACCCAGCCTCTCTCCGTCCTCCCACACATCCCCTCTGGGAGAAGGAAAGTCACATGATGGCTGAGTTGGAGTTATGGATCTTATGCTTGGCTCAGCTTCTGCTTCTTATGCTTGGCTCAGCTTCTTCTTCAGTTTTCTGCATGGGAACCCGCTGTGGTGCACAGAGCAGACATCTCTTTCTGCCCCTGAGGCTCTAAGCTTTACCACTGTCATCTGTGCTCAGCGGTGTCCAACTCTGTGCGACCCCATGGACCGTAGTCCACCAGGCTCCTCTGTCCAAGGGATCATTCAGGCAAGAATACTGGAGTGGGTTGCCATGCCCTCCTTCAGGGGAATCTTCCTGACCCAGGGATCAACCCCAGGTCTCTTGCATTGTAGGCAGATTCTTTACCACTGAGCCACCAGGGAAACTCACAATTGTCCTGGGGTTGTCAACAATGTCAGTGACTGGAAGGCTGAATGCACCTCCTTCTGGAATTTGGTATTAGGAATTGCACTTCTCCCAGGTCTAAACCACACCCACCAATAAGTCCAGTCAGTAATAAAGAAAACAGTTTGCTTGCAAACCATTTCTGGGACAGTCTCTCCACTGGTTCTGAAATTATACAGGGGACACAGTTAGGACAGGAAGCCTGATACAAACGCAACACTGCTGAAAGCAATCACACTATGATACCATGACAAGAAGCTGTAAAAATTCCTCTAAGTTTTCTCAAGAGATGCGATCTCTCATAATTTTCTCTTCAAATTCAGTATCTTGCTTGTTTTCTTTTTTTTTAAATTTTTTTAATTTTTTAAATTTTTTTTATTTTTTTTAATTTTTTAAATTTTAAAATCTTTAATTCTTACATGCGTTCCCAAACATGAACCCCCCTCCCACCTCCCTCCCCACAACATCTCTCTGGGTCATCCCCATGCACCAGCCCCAAGCATGCTTGTTTTCAAAGGCATGAAGCCAAAACCTCCTTATCTTGACATAGAGGTTAAAGCAAAAGGAAAGACACAATTAAGTAGAACTATATGCATGTATGAATGCTCAGTTGCTCAGTTGTGTCTGACTCTTTGGAACCCCATGGAGCCTGCCAGGCTCCTCTGTCTATGCGATTTTCTAGGCAAGATTACTGGAGTGGGTTGCCATGCCCTCCTCCAGGGGATCTTCCCGACCTATGGGTCAAACCCATGTCTCCTGCATTGGCAGGTGAATTGTTTACTGCTAAGCCATCTGGGAAGCCTCAGAGTAGAACTACTTTAATTCAAAAATATCTCGTCTACTCAGGCACATTATAAGTGCACTATAATTAATGTGGATGCACGTGGAATGTGTATCATGATATTTTCATCACAGCAAGAAGAAATGAAGCCTTACATCAATGATGCATTTACCTGAATTATCTGCAAAGCTGACCTCAACATCTCCTATTATATCTCCTGACTGTATATGTGTTCTCTGGTGGCTCAGATGGTAAAGAATCTTCCTGCAGTGCAGGAGACCTGAGTTCGATCCCTGGGTCAGGAAGACTTCTGGAGAAATGGCAACCCACCCCGGAATTCTTGCTTGGGAAATCCCATGGACAGAGGAGCCTGGTGGGCTACAGTCCCTGGGGTCACAAGGAGTCAGACATGACTGAGCAACTAACACACTATGTATCCTAATCTAATGTATTTCCTCTTCCCTCACATGTAATTTCTTGTTACATACGTTAATTTTAGCATGGTTTGGAAGACTTGTGGTAACTGCTAACACATGCATTCATATACAGAGAGTAATATTTGCTTAAATATTCTTCAATTTTATCTTGCTAACAATTAACTCATGTATAAGTTTATAAGTTTCTTTTCTAAGCAGGTCATCCTTCCACGACTACCTTTTTCCTTATTTATATGTACTGTGTACTCTAAAAGTATGTTTTAGAGTCAAAATAAGATGTTCTATACCATGTAAAGTTGTGACATCCCAATGGATTACTGAATAAAAAAGGAAATGCACAGTCAAAATACAGGTGGCAATATGGTTGCCAGGGGGCAAAGACCAGGAGAAGGGATAGTTAGGGAATTTGGGATGGACATGGACACACTGTTATGTTTGAAATGGATAACCAACAAGGACCTACTGTATCACATGGAACTCTGCTCAATGTTATGTGGCAATCTAGATGGGAGAGGCATTTGGGGGGAATGGATACACACATATGGCCCTCCACTATGCACCTTAAAATGTCAAACATTTGTTAATCTGCTTTACTTCAATATATAGCAGATTATACTGCTATATCACACAGGTGGAGAAAAACTAAAGCCTATAAATACAGGTGGAGAAAAACAAGAGTCTGAAATGGAGCCAGGCCAGCCAGTGACTGCTATACGCCATGCAGAAGCTCTCATAGTAAAGTTCTTATGAACATTGCTTTAGACACAGTGGGAAGATGCCCTAATGACAGGAGAAACTCAGGTTTCTCTCAGATTGATCCCAAGTACAGATCAAGAAGCAACAGTTAGAACCAGACATGGGGAAAGCAGACTGATTTTAAATTGGAAAAGGAGTACAGCAAGGCTGTATATTGTCACCCTGCTTATTTAACATATGCAGAATACATCATATGAAATGCCAGGCTGGATGAAGCACAAGGTGGAATCAAGATTGCTGGGAGAAATATCAATAACCTCAGGTATGCAGATTACATGACCGTTTGGGTAGAAACCAAAGAGGAACTAAAGAGCCTCTTGATGGAGATGAAAGAGGAGAGTGAAAAAGCTGGCTTAACATTCAAAAAAAGAAGATCATGGCATCTGGTCTCACCACTTGATGGCAAATATATGCAGAAACAATGGAAACAGTGACAGACTTTATTTTTTGGGGCTCCAAATTCACTGAAGATGGTGACTGCAGCCGTGAAATTAAAAGGTGCTTGCTTCTTGGAAGAAATGCTATAACAAACCTAGACAGCATATTAAACAGCAGAGACATTACTTTGCCAACAAAGGTCTGTCTAGTCAAAGCTATGGTTTTTCCAGTAGTCATGTATAGATGCGAGAGTTAGATCATAAAGAAAGCTGAGTGTCAAAGAATTGATGCTTTTGAACTGTGGTGAGGGAGAAGACTCTTGAGAGTCCCTTGGACAGCAAGGAGATCCAACCAGTCCATCCTAAAGGAAATCAATCCTGAATATTCATTGGAAGGACTGATGCTGAAGCTGAAGCTCCAATACTTTGGCCACTTGATGCAAAGAACTGACTCACTGGAAAAGACCCTGATGCTGAAAAATATTGAAGGCAGGAGGAGAAGGGGACGACAGAGGATGAGATGGTTGGATGGCATCGCTGACTCAATGGACATGAGTTTGAGCAAGCTCCAGGAGTTGTTGATGGACAGGGAAGCCTGGCATGCTGCAGTCCATGGGGTCACAAAGAGTCAGACATGACTGAGTGACTGAACTAAGCTGATTACTGGCTTAATGAAACAATGATGCCAAAGAATATGTTCAGTTTTATGCTAGGGAAGAAGTAAATAACAGGACAAATAATAGTGCTGTCCGGATTGGGATTTCTGTTATAATTCATGTTCTAAATAGTTTTAGTCTTCACAGTACACTAGATTTGTGCACTATGCATGTCACAACACCTAGAATTATGAATTTTTTTGAGAACATAAGCAGGAATAGAACAAAGCACAGAGAGTGATCTATAGTGTAGAACAGTGGATCGAGAACCACAATGATGTGTTTTGGAATGAAGATCTAGTTCAACAAAATTGCAAGACAGTATTCCCTGAAATTTTGCATTGCAAAATCCTAAGACACACAAAAAATAAACTCTGAGTAGTTGGATAAACTCAGCCAGTAGTTGGAATTGGTTGACTGCAAATGCAGTTTCTTAGACCTGTTATATTTGAGTAGAAGAGTCATATAGATTCTGCATTCTCTTCCATAGATTCTGTCCATACAAACAAGCTATGGTCCATTACCCATAGCTTTGTTGAATTGAAAACACTGGAATCTGTGTCTAGCTGCTTTTACATTTATAAGGATAGAGTTGCGTTGCATGCTCTTGTAGTTATCTGTCCCTGTATTTTGAGAAGCATAGCCAAGGTCAAAAGCATAGGACTTTTAACAGTGGGATCCCTGTAAGACTTCGTTTGGTTTCTGGATTCCAGCAGGTGGTACCTTGACAAAACCAGGGGTGGCATCTCACCTCCCTTCCTGCCTAGGTGAGTCAGGCACAGGACTGAGCAAGGAGATGAGCACTCCTGGTATTTCACTATTAATGTTTGCCTGGCATGCTTCTGCAATCTTTTGTTTAGATTGTTTGTTTTCCCTTTTTGTTATTATTTTACTAGATTACTGTCCTATTAGACAGTCAAGCCTCAGGAAATAAGAATAGCATCACACAGCATGTTTTGGCTACATTCTTTATCCCTAACATTTAAAAACTACCCTCCAATACTGTAAACTTACTAGTTCTGATAAAATTTTCAAAATGTCCTGCTTTCCATTTTTCCATTTTTTCCCCATTATTGCCTAGAATGTCTCTTCTCAAAAGATAGTAGTTACCCTAAAAATACACTCTATGCAAAGAATATCAACTTTCTTTTGACTTCAATGATTTTCTACACTGTTTCCATCTGCAAATCTTTCCACTTGCATAAACATAAAAAGATTGGAAGTGTGGGGGCGGGGGAGGAGGTGGATGGAAATTATGCTCTGAGGATATTATGCCAACAATGCAATTTAATGCATCTTTGATGGTGTACAATTAGGTATTAAAATTTCTCATAACTAGAGACATTCTTGGTCAGTAGAAATTACCATAGATAATTTCAGGTGACAAGGGAATAATTTTGCTTGATAAAAGGACTAGACAATACATAAAGCATTCAGTTTAGGGGAAAATTAATTTTTTCTTCACATGAATCCTTTGGTTAACCATATTAGAAAATGTAAATTCACATAAAACTGAAGGAGAAAACTGCTAAGTTTTTATATTTTAAAATAAAATTTATAAAGACACAATATAGCAAAGCAACTAACAAACAGTTGGCTAAATCAGAATTTACTGACTTTTTGTTCCTAAAGGGCTAACAGCTTTTGCACAAAGCTTTATTTAATGTATGCTACTGGTTTAATTTAGAGTCCTAGTGCTAAGCATGCCCTTAATCTTCTCTGATTTTCTTTCTTTCACACCAGTGTTTCTAAAGGAGGATGAAATGCTGAGGTCAATATATTAGTTGGATAGATTCATCAAGTATGCAGGACAATACCACTGCTCCAAATTCTGATCACATTCATGTTCTTGGCATACTTTGGGCATTGCATATGCTAGAAAAGAAAATCGTAACAGACTAGAAAAAAGTTCTGGGGGCTGCGATGGTGCACAAGTGTGGGGGGCTGCAATGGCACGCTTGGCCGAGAGGAGCTACCCCATGTCCAAGGTCAGGGTCAGAAGCCGGGAGTGCCAGGCTGCGATGGTGCAGGAACAGCCAGAGGAGCAACCCCCAGCCCGAGGCCAGGGCCAGCGGCCAGGAGGAGCAACCCCACGTCCAAGAAGTGGTGGCTGCGTGGGCGCAGGAGGGCCTAGAGGAACTATTCCACATTCAAGGTCAGGAAGGGCGGTGGTGAGGAGATACCCCTCATCCAAGGTAAGGAGCAGCGGCTGTGCTTTGCTGGAGCAGCCGTGAAGAGATACCCCATGCCCAAGGTAAGAGAAACCCAAGTAAGATGGTAGGTGTTGTAAGAGGGCATCAGAGGGCAGAAACACTGAAACCATAACCACAGAAAACTAGTCAATCTAATCACACTAGGACCACAGCCTTGTCTAACTCAGTGAAACTAAGCCATGCCTGCGGGGCAACCCAAGACGGGCGGGTCATGGTGGAGAGGTCTGACAGAATGTGGTCCACTGGAGAAAGGAATGGCAAACCACTTCAGTATTCTTGCCTCGAGAACCCCATGAACAGTATGAAAAGGCAAAATGATAGGACACTGAAAGAGGAACTCCCCAGGTCAGTAGGTGCCCAATATGCTACTGGAGATCAGTGGAGAAATAACTCCAGAAAGAATGGAAGGATGGAGCCAAAGCAAAAACAATACCCAGCTGTGGATGTGACTGGTGACAGAAGCAAGGTCCGATGCTGTAAAGAGCAATATTGCATAGGAACCTGGAATGTCAGGTCCATGAATCAAGGCAAATTGGAAGTGGTCAAACAGGAGATGGCAAGGGTGAACATTGACATTCTAGGAATCAGCGAACTAAAATGGACTGGAATGGGTGAATTTAACTGAGATGACCATTATATCTACTACTGCGGGCAGGAATCCCTCAGAAGAAATGGAGTAGCTATCATGGTCAACAGAAGAGTCCGAAATGCAGTACTTGGATACAGTCTCAAAAACAACAAAATGATCTGTTTGTTTCCAAGGCAAACTATTCAATATCACAGTTATCCAAGTCTATGTCCCAACCAGTAACGCTGAAGAAGCTGAAGTTGAACGGTCCTATGAAGATCTACAAGAGTGCACAGCACTCTCTTAGAACTAACACCCAAAAAAGCTGTCCTTTTCATTATAGGGGACTGGAATGCAAAAGTAGGAAGTCAAAAAACACCTGGAGTAACAGGCAAATTTGGCCTTGGAATGTGTAATGAAGCAGGGTAAAGTCTAATACAGTTTTGCCAAGAAAATGCACTGGTCATAGCAAACACCCTCTTCCAACAACACAAGAGAAGAGTCTACACATGGTCATCACCAGATGGTCAACACCAAAACCAGATTGATTATATTCTTTGCAGCCAAAGATGGAGAAGCTCTATACAGTCAACAAAAACAAGACCAGGAGCTGACTGTGGCTCAGATCATGAACTCCTTATTGCCAAATTCAGACTCAAATTGAAGAAAGTAGGGAAAACTGCTAGACCATTCAGGTATGACCTAAATTAAATCCCTTATGATTATACAGTGGAAGTAAGATAGAGATTTAAGGGACTAGATCTGATAGATAGAGTGCCTGATGAACTATGGAATGAGGTTTGTGACATTGTACAGGAGACAGGGATCAAGATCATCCCCATGGAAAAGAAATGCAAAAAAGCAAAGTGGCTGTCTGGGGAGGCCTTACAAATAGCTGTGAAAAAGAGAAGCAAAAAGCAAAGGAGAAAAGGAAAGATATAAGCATCTGAATGCAGAGTTCCAAAGAATAGGAAGAAGAGATAATAAAGCCTTCCTCTACAATCAATGCAAAGAAATAGAGGAAAACAACAGAATGGGGAAGACTAGAGATCTCTTCAGGAAAATTAGAGATACCAGGGAACATTTTCATGCAAAGATGGGCTCGATAAAGGACAGAAATGGTCTGGACCTAACAGAAGCAGAAGATATTAAGAAGAGGTGGCAAGAATACACAAAAGAAGTGTACAAAAAAGATCTTCACAACCCAGATAATCACGATGGTATGATCACTCACCTAGAGCTAGACATCCTGGAATGTGAAGTTAAGTGGGCCTTAGAAAGCATCACTATGAACTCAGCTAGTGGAGGTGATGGAATTCTAGTTGAGCTATTTCAAATCCTGAAAGATGATGCTGTGAAAGTGCTATACTCAATATGCCACCAAATTTGGAACACTCAGGAGTGGCCACAGGACTGGAAAAGGTCAGTTTTCATTCCAATCCCAAAGAAAGGCAATGCCAAAGAATGCTCAAACTACTGCACAATTGCACTCATCTCACACGCTAGTAAAGAAAGGCTCAAAAATCTCCAAGCCAGGCTTCAGCAGTACATGAACCGTGAATTTCCAGATGTTCAAGCTGGTTTTAGAAAAGGCAGAGGATCCAGAGATCAAATTGCCAACATCCGCTGGATCAAGGAAAAAGCAAGAGATTTCCAGAAAAACATCTATTTCTGCTTTATTGACTATGCCAAAGCCTTTGACTGTGTGGATCATAATAAACTGTGTAAAATTCTGAGAGAGATGGGAATACCAGACCACCTGACCTCCCTCTTGAGAAATCTGTATGCAGGTCAGGAAGCAACAGTTAGAACTGGACATGGAAAAACAGACTGGTTCCAAATAGGAAAAGGAGTATGTCAAGGCTGTATATTGTCACCCTGCTTATTTAGCTTATATGCAGAGTACATCATGAGAAACGCCGGGCTGGAAGAAGCACAGCTGGAATTAAGATTGCCCGAAGAAATATCAATAACCTCAAATATGCAGATGATACCACCCTTATGGCAGAAAGTGAAGAGGAACTAAAAACCCCTCGATGAAAGTGAAAGAGAAGAGTGAAAATGTTGGCTTAAAGCTCAGCATTCAGAAAACGAAGATCATGGCATCTGGTCCCATCACTTAGATGGGGAAACAGTGGAATCAGTGGCAGACTTTATTTTTCTGGGGCTCCAAAATCACTGTAGATGGTGACTGCAGCCATGAAATTAAAAGACGCTTACTCCGTGGAAGAAAAGTTATGACCAACCTAGACAGCATATTCAAAAGCAGAGACATTACTTTGCCAAGAAAGGTCCGTGTAGTCAAGGCTATGGTTTTTCCAGTGGTCATGTATGGATGTGAGAGTTGGACTGTGAAGAAAGCTGAGCACCGAAGAATTGATGCTTCTGAACTGTGGTGTTGGAGAAGACTCTTGAGAGTCCCTTGCACTGCAAGGAAATCCAACCAGTCCATCCTAAAGGAGATCAGCCCTGGGTATTCATTGGAAGAACTGATGCTAAAGCTGAAACTCCAGTAGTACTTTGGCCACCTCATGCAAACAGTTGACTCACTGGAAAAGACTCTGATGCTGGGAGGGATTGGGGGCAGGAAGAAAAGGGGACGACAGAGGATGAGAAGGCTGGATGGCATCACCGACTCGATGGATGTGAGTCTGAGTGAACTCCGGGAATTGATGATGGACACGGAGGCCTGGCGTGCTGTGATTCATGGGGTCGCAGAGTTGGATACGACTGAGCTACTGAACTGAATTGCACTGAGAAAAAAGGTACACTAAGCAAGGTCAGGATTAGCCAAGGCGGGGACAGAGAGAAGGCTTTCCTCCAACTGTAGGCAATAGTCTTCTTGTTTCCATTCAGATTCTAATATTTAGCTTCAATTCAGTAAAAGCTGAATGCACTGTCAACTGACAAGCCACAAGCAATTCCTAAGTGATGGGAGTAACCAACCATTCCCTTGAGATGATGGATGTGTTCACTTCAGGCATTTTCTATACAAAATGTAATAATAATGGCCTGATAACGGCTGACATGAGAATGCAGTCAGTCCAAGGCATGCACAGGCAGACACTTCTAAAAGCACTAATCCCTAAGAAAAATGAGCACTTCATAATCTATGTGATCAAAGGCAAAGGTACAGATGTCATCTGAAAACATTTCAATTTAAATGTAGATCATACCACTGACTCAATAATGAAAACGGGTATTAAGCTTCTGAGCATCAAGAGTTAATCTTTTGGAATTTTAGAGGCTGTTTCAGGTTAAATAAAAAAATACCTAAGATTACGTTGGTTGTCTGTTTTATATATGGTAATGTATATAGCACTAACTCCTAATTTATCCCTCTACACTCTTTCCCCTTTGGTAACTATAAGTTTCATTAAGAAAAAGAATCTGAAAAATAGTATACAGATAGATAGATGTATATATATAGACGTATAGCAAAGTAACTCGTCATATACATATATGCTATCCATCTGAAGCTATACGTATATATATAGACCATTTGTTGTTTAGTTGCTGAGTCATGTCTGACTGTTTTCAGACCCCATGGACTCTAGCACATTAGACTTCCCTGTCATTCACTGTCTCCTGGAGTTTGCTCAAACTCAATTCCATGATGTCACAGCAAAGTAATTCAGTCATATATACATACACATACATCTGAATCTAACACAACATTGTAAATTCTCTGCTGCTGCTGCTGCTAAGTCACTTCAGTTGTGTCCGACTCTGTGCGACACAATAGATGGCAGCCCACCAGGCTCCTCCATCCCTGGGATTCTCCAGGCAAGAACACTGGAGTGGGTTGCCATTTCCTTCTCCAAGGTGTGAAAGTGAAAAGTGAAAGTGAAGTCGCTCAGTCGTGTCTGACTCTTAGCGACTCCATGGACTGCAGTCTACCAGGCTTCTCCATCCATCGGATTTTCCAGGCAAGGGTACTCGAGTGGGGTGCCACCTCAATAAAACCCCCTAAACCCAAAAGCATATATAAAATAATGGAATATAAATGGCTTCTATAAAATTAATAGGTAAAGTTTTTAATTGTATAACTCACCATTATATACATGAAACATAATGAATCAAAAGAGACAAGGGACACCACCCTGCACATGGGCGAGTGGAGACTTACTTGGCGTGCCGGATATCTGGCAGGGACCTTTCTAGAGCAATGTTGTTGCTGACGAAAATGTTGAAACCATTTTCCCTGTAAGCTGAGTCATCGTGGTCTTCCTCAGTGAGGGGGTAAGGTTTTCCATGTTCACCTTTCCCTATCAGGAGAAAAGAAAATGGGATTAGTGTCTACCTAAAAACCATTTCCACTTCTAGAGCAGATAATAGGATGTGAATGTGTTTCTTTAGTCTCTCTTGTTATTAGGCTCCAGAGACACTCCAGCAGCAAGATTTTATCAAATCATCATTTTATTTCATTTAGAGAAATGAAACATAGTCATAATAAAAAGTAAGCAACACAGAAGTAAAAAGTACAATCTCACCTCTCAGCGAAAACCACAGCTAAGAGCTTAAACATTTCTGTGCAGATACATATACTGATAATATACATACTGCTTTATAATTTGATTTTATCAAACATAATTGAATAAAAAAAGGCATTACTTCATTTACTTCTGATGGTTGATATTATTCCATGGCCTTTCAATTTGTAGTATTTGATCAAAGTATATTTCTAGGTTATTTTCAACTTTCTATTTTGTAAGTGATCTTAATAAACATATTGGCTTGCTTAAGATTCCTAGATATGTATACTTGGAAGAGGGGGGATAATTCCTGCAGATAAAGTTGCCAGAATATCTTTAGAGTTAGTAGATTGTTTTCTAACATCATCAGAAGCATTATAGAAAATTTTGAAATTTGCTGGTAAAAATACAGATTATTCAAACTTTAATTTCCCTTCTGTCAAATAATAACAAAATTAATTTACATATATTTATCATCTGTATTTCTTACATTTTGAAACAGATTTTCATAGATTTTACAAGACAATCTGCATTTAAGAGAAATTTACATATTATGTTTGCTAAAGCTTTATTAAGAATCTGTGTTGTAAATATTTTCTTTTCATTTAAATCTAAGGCTTCTGTTTTCTGGTTTGGCCTGGAAGGAGCTTGGAAAGTTCCTTTCTGTCTTAACAGCAGATAAAAAGCTGAACAGACTCAACAACACTTCTTGGATGCAGAAGAGAGGAGTAGACACAGGACAGGAGAGACAGATGGGGGAAACAGGAGCCCGGGCTTACCAGAGCAAGAATTCTTGAGCAGAAATGCCAGGAACCAGTTGTCCAGGGTAGGAAGTCTGAACTGTAATTGACAAATTGCTGGAGACTCAGAGCAGGCAAGCCCGAGAGGTAAAAGGTCTCCAAGGATTCAGTCAAAGGGGGGCTCCAATTTTATTGTGCTATTTATCTCCAGGAGCTCAACAAAGCTCACAGAGTAGATATCAGAGAAAAATTCTCATGTGTTCTTGGCAGGAGGAAGATAGAAGAAACCATTTTGAAGTATGCCTGGTGCTTCCCATCAACAAGGCCTGCCCTCTGGGGAACCTAGTTAACCAGAGCCCACCTGCTCAGGTGTATCCTATTGAGCATAACGGACCTAAGAGAAGGGAATTCCTGACTTGAGCCCATGGTAAATATCCTGCCCAACCAAAGTGGGGAGGAAAATCCTGAATGCCCTCCCACACACCTCTACATCACATCATGAAAGGCATGTTTATAGCAGTTTCTTTTACCAAGTATATCACATCCAACTTTCAAGGAAAACAAAAAAAAATCAAAGGGCATGCCAAAAAGGCAATAAATAAATAAATAAATAAATAAAATCACAATTTAAAGAAAGTAAGCATCAGAATTGAGCTTCTTGAGGCAAGAATACTGAAATGGTTTGACATTCCCTATCCCAGTGGACCATGTTTCATCAGAGATCAAAATAGTCAATCCTAAAGGAAAGAACCCTGAATATTCAAGGGAAGGACTGATGCTGAAGCTGAAGCTCCAATACTTTGGCCACCTGATGCGAAGAGATGACTCATTAGAAAAGACACTGATGCTAGGAAAGATTGTAGGCAGGAAGAGAAGGAGGCAGCAGAGGATGAGATGGTTGGATGGCATCACCGACTCAATGGATATGAATTTGAGCAAACTCTGGGAGACAGTGGAGGACATGGGAGCCTGGAGTGCTGTGCAATCCATAGCATTGCCAAGAGTTGGACATGACTCAAGATTGAACAACAACAAGCATCAGAATGAGACATGGCAAGAATTGTGGAATGACCAGGCCAGGAGGTGAAAACAACTATGATTAATATGCTAAGGATCTAATGGATAAAGTAGACAGCATGCAAGAACAGATGGGCCATATAAACATGTACACATACAATGTGAACAGGAGAAGAGAGAAAATTGATACCTGATAATATCTGAAAAAACAATGACAGAGAATTTCCCTGAATGAATATCAGACTCCAAACCATAAATCCTCAAAGATCAGGGTACACCTTGCAGGCTAATTACCAAAACACTACACTGAAGCATATCATTTTCAAAATAAAGAAAATCAAAGATAAAGAAAAAATCTTGAAAGAAAACAAGAGGAACAGCTTCTTAACCTATAGAGGAACAAAAATAAAATTTTATCCAACTTCTCTCCAGAAGCCACAGAAGCAAGAAGAGAGTGGAGTGAAATATTATATTGACAATTAAAGAATTGATCAAAAAAAAAAACCAACCTATCCACCTAGAACTCTATCCTCCGTGAAACCACCCTTCAAATGAAGGAGAAATAAAGGCCATCTCAGACAAACAAACATTGGAGGAATTTGTTGCTATTAGACCTGCCTTGTGAGAAGCATTAAAAAGATCCATAAGGAGAAAGACAATGATATAGGTTATAAACGTGGATCTACATAAAGCAAGACTATTGAAGAAAGAATAAAGGAAGGTAAAATAAAAAATAAAGCCTTTTCATTTTTCTTATTCTTAATAGAAGTTGGTTCAAAGTAGAATATTAGCGATGTAATAGATTATATATGTTTATATATTATTTCTGTGTTCATTATATAGACACACATATGCTTATGAAAAGTGGAACAGAGGACAGCAATGATACAAGACATAGGAGAAAGGAATTAAAAATTAGGATCATTTTATGATTTTAAGGTATAACACTCCACTTAAAATGCTGTAGTTTTATTTATAAGTGGAGTTGCATTAGCTGTAAATGCGCTGCACAGTCTAGGGCAACCACTAAAGAAGTTACAAAGAAGCAGAGCTATCTGAGTCCCTGTTATCTCAATTTAAAATTGATAGAGAAACAAGAAACTGTCAAACAAGTTAACAACATTTCACTTTCTGTATATGAAATCAATATTTAAATAACACTTTTCTCCATTGCTGTTTTTAAACAATGTTCAGCTCAGCTCAGTTCAGTTCAGTCACTCAGTTGTGTCTGACTCTTCACAACCCTATGGACTGCAGCACACCAGGCCTCCCTGTCCATCACCAACTCCTGGAGTTCACTCATACTCATGTCCATGGAGTCGGTGATGCCATCCAACCATCTCATCCTCTGTCGTCCCCTTCTCCTCCTGCCTTCAATCTTTCCCAGCATCAGGGTCTTTTCAAACGAGTCAGTTCTTTGCATCAGGTGGCCAAAGTATTAGAGTTTCAGCTAGTTTCAGCTTCAGCATCAGTCCTCCCAATGAATATTCAGAACTGATTTCCTTTAGGATGGACTGGTTGGATCTCCTTGCTATCCAAGGGACTCTCAAGAGTCTTCTCCAGCACCACAGTTCAGAAGTAAGTAGCTGGAATATACCAGTATCAGTACGTTCTTGTGATCACTTCAGCCCAAGAAAGCTGTGTAGTGTTTTAAAAATTATTGTGATGATGTAAAAATTATTGTGATGATTCATTTAGCAAAAAGAGTTGGACAGAAGGCTTTTCCTATGTATCAAAACTTTTTTATAACTTTGTCATCTGTGTACCTAGAAAAAAAGTAAATAAATTTCTTTAGTTGAAAAAAAAAAAGCATAACTGATATACTAAGAAGTGGAGAAAAATGGTATCATATAAAATGGTCAGTTCAAAGCACAAAAGACAGAGAAGTATATGACAAACAAGGAACAAGGATGACAAACAGAAAACAGCAATGAATATGGTAGAGATTAATGAAAACTATACCAGTAATCACTTTGAATATTAATGGCTTAATGCATCAATTACAAGGGATTATCAGAGTGGATCAAGATAAATCAAAGATTTTTTCCCATCCAGATGATTTTACTTTTCTACATAGTTTTTTATTTACACATTACATTTATAGATAAATCAGGTCCAACTGTACTATTTGGAGAAGTAAATGGCAACCCACTCCAGTGTTCTTGCCTGGAGAATCCCAGGGACAGGAGAGCCTGGTGTGCTGCTGTCTATGGGGTCGCACAGAGTCGGACATGTCTGAAGCGACTTAGCAGCAGCAGCAGCAGGCTTGGAGAAGGCAACGGCACCTCACTCCAGTACTCTTGCCTGGAAAATCCCACGGACAGAGGAGCCTGGTGGGCTGCAGTCCATGGGGTCGCTAAGAGTCGGACACAACTGAGCGACTTCACTTTCACTTTTCCCTTTCATGCATTGGAGAAGGAAATGGCAACCCACTCCTGTGTTCTTGCCTGGAGAATCCCAGGGATGGGAGAGCCTGGTGGGCTGCCGTCTGTGGGATCGCACAGAGTCGGACACCACTGAAGCGACTTAGCAGCAGCAGCAGCAACTGTACTATTATTTTAAAAATTCATTTATGAATTGTTTTACTAATATTTTGTTTTGTTTTATTCATTAAAATTTTTGAACCATCTGGAACTTGTTCTGGTGTGAGATGTGAGGAAAACTTCACTTTATCATTAAACAAATGGCTAAGTGTTATAGGATTGACATTTAATGAATAACTTGTCATTTTCTTTCTTGCTTTAAAATGCCATGTATAAAAGTAAAAATAGAATTGTCATGCTGCTGCTGCTGCTAAGTCACTTCATACGACTCTGTGTGACCTCATAGATGGCAGCCCACCAGGCTCCCCTGTCCCTGGGATTCTCCAGGCAAGAACACTGGAGTGGGTTGCCATTTCCTTCTCCAATGCATGAAGTGAAAAGTGAAAGTGAAGTCGCTTAGTCGTGCCCGACTCTTAGCGACCCCATGGACTGAAGCCTAACGGGCTCCTCCCGTCCATAGGATTTTCCCGGCAAGAGTACTGGAGTGGGGTGCCATGGCCTTCTCCAGAATTGCCATATGACCTAGCAATCCCAATTCTGGCCATAGATCTGAAAAGAGAAAAACTAATTTGAAAAGATAGGCTTCCCAATGTTCATAGCAACCCTATTTAAACTAGCCAAGATATGGAAAGAACCTAAATACCCATTGACAGATGAACGGATAAAGATGTAGTACACACATACAATGGGATAATGCTCACCCAGAGAAAAGAACAAGATAGTGCCATTTACAGAGACACCAATGGGCCTAGAGACTGTCATACGGAGTGAAAAGTCAGAAAGACCAAAAAAAAATATTGTCTATTAACACATATATGTGGAATCTAGAAAATGATGGTACAAGTGATGTTATTTGCAAAGCAGAAATAAAGATGCTGATGTAGAGAATAAATATAGGGACAGTGAGAGGGAAAGGGTGGGTGGGGTGAGGTGGGAGATTGGGATTGACATATATACGCTATTGATACTGGGTATAAAATAGATCACTAATGAGAACCTACTGTGTATATAGCACAGGAAACTCAGTGCTCTGTGGTGACCTGAATGGGAAGCACAAAAGGAAGGGGAGATACATGGTTATAAACAGCTGATTCATTCTGCTGTACAGTGCAAACTAAGACAATATTATAAAGCAACTAAACTCCAATAAAAATTCATTTAAAAATCTATATAATCAAGCCTTTGATCAGATTTAAATTTTTTTGGAGAGGTTTTTCATAATCAACACATCTTAAACCATCATACACAGCACTCCACACGTTCTCTAGATCCCAAATCTGCTTATATATATATATATATATACTACATATAGCTTGCTATTCTACATTTATGTTTTTGCCTGTTCATCAGCAATCTTTCAATTGAGATAGAAGCTTCATGCAAGTAGGGCCTTTCTTCTGTGTCTCCAAATATCCCCAGGACCTGGAAGAGTTCCTGTCACATAGCACATAACCTAATACATATTTTTGAGCCTTATACAGATACAGAAGTGATAAGATTTGGGTTCATTGAAAGTGAAAGTGAAAGTGTTTGTCACTCAGTCATATCTGACTCTTTTTGACCCCATGGACTGTACAGCCTACGAGGCTCCCCTGTGCATGGGATTTCCCGGGCAAGAATACTAGAGTGGATTGCTATTTCCTCCTCCAGGAGATCTTCCAGACCCAGGGATCGAACCCATGTCTCCTGCATTGCAGGCAGATTCTTTACCATCTGAGCCACCAGGGAAGAACTAAAGATACTCATGTATTTATTCAAAATCACACATTAAGCAACTACTCTGAGATAGGAGCTGGGGATTAAATGATGAACATCAGAGTTATTACCTATGATATCATTTTAACTGAAAAAAATTTTAAAAAGCAGATCATTGTGGTTAGAAAAGCAGTATGATTGCCCATGAGATCCTGGAGGGATGGACGATGTCTTGCTGTCTATGAGTCTATAACTCTTAGTACAGTGCTGATCACGTGGCTTGCCCCACAGCATTTCTGTGAGACGAATACATGGGGAGATGAATGAATGTACTTGATTAATTAATGCATGAGGAGTGTCTCTCAATGATATGGGGCCTCTCAGCAGAGGTAAGGAAGGCTAAAGGTAAACAGGCAGAAGTGTCACAGGCGTGGTTCAGAGACCTGAGAGTATAAAGTGCGACTGCGAATTCGAGCTAAGGTTTGTTATGGCTGGAGTTGGAGGCATGGGTGGAAAGGTGGTGAATTGTTGGTTTTGAATTTTTCTGAAAGTGGTAAAAGTTCTAACTAAAGTAGAGTGTAATAAATCAATAATCCATACTGGAATCTCTAGGGTGACAGTTGAAAACCTCGTAGGAATGCACAGCACAAAACCTAACCATGGAAAAACATGAAATAATAAAATGGACTATTTAGGTGACAAAAGATTCCAGAACTTACTCCTCTTACAATTCACAGTTTGTATTGTTTGACCAATATCTCCCCATTTCCCTCAACCCTAGCCAGTCATTATCACCATTTCACTCTTCCTCTATGGACTAAGGATTTTTACATTAATATATAAAGTGATATCACTGAACATTCGTCTTCCCTGCCAACTTATTTTGATTAGCATTTACAACAGGTTATTCCTCACCTATCAGAAAGAAGGAAATCCTTCTATTTGAGACAATGTGAATAGACCTTGAGGGCATTACACTAAAATGCAAAGGAAAACTCAGGAGGAGAGGGAAAGATGGTGGAGGAATAGGACGGGAAGACCACTTTCTCCCTCACAAATTCCTCAAAAGAATATTTAAACGCCGAGCAAACTTCACAAAACAACTTCTGTAGGCTGGCAGAGGACATCAGGCAACCAGAAAAGCAGACCATTGTCTTCAAAAACAGATTTTTAATCTTTGCTCTTAGGTTTTTGTGGTCAATTTTGTACATTTAAAAACCCAAACTTCACTATCCCAGTTTACCTGAGAGCGAGATTACTGGCTTGACCACTCTCTCCTCCTCTGGACTCTCCTTTTTCTCCACCAGGTGGCCTCTGTCTCTTTTCTCCCCCATCTCTCCTCTATCCAACTCTGTGAATCTCTGTGTGTTCCAGACGGTGGAGAACACCTAAGGAACAGGTTACTGGCAGTATTTGTCTCTCTCCTTCTCATTCCTCTCTCTGATCCTCCTGGTCACCTCTGTCTACTTCCTCCCTCTCCTCTTCCCCGTATAACTCTGTAAATACCTCTGAGCGGTCCAGACTATAGAGCGCACATAAGGAAGTGACTACTGGCTAGCTTGCTCTCTTCTCTTTTGATCTCACCGCATCTCATTCCAGTTACCTCTAACTACCCCCTCCATTTTCTCTTCTCCTTATAACTCAGTGAACCTCTCTGAGTGTCCCTCAATGTGGAGAAACTTTTCATCTTTAACCTACATGTTTTATCATCGGTGCTGTATAGATGGAGAAGTCTAGAGGCTACTGTAAAAATAAAACTGAAAACCAGAAGCAGGAGGCTTAAATCCAAAGCCTGAAAACATTAGAGAACTCTTGAATTCAGGGAACATTAAGCAATAGGAGCCCATCTAATGCCTTCATACCTACACCGAAACCAAGTTCCACCCAAGGGCCAACAAATTCCAAAACAAGACATACCACCCAAATTCTCCAGCAACACAGGAACACTCCCCTGAGCTTCAATATACAGGCAGCTCAAAATTATCCCAAAACCTTTGATGTCTCGTAACACATTACGGGTCACTCCATTGCACTCCAGAGAGAAGAAACCCAGCTCCACCCACCAAAACTCCAACACAAGCCTCCCTAACCAGGAAACCTTGACAAGCCACTGATAGAACCCCACCCAAAGTGAGGAAGCTCCATAATAAAGAGAACTCCACAAATTCCCAGAATATAAAAAGGCCACCCCAAACGCAGCAATATAACCAAGATGAAGAGACAGAGGAATACTCAGCAGGTAAAGGAACAGGAGAGTTGCCCACCAAACCAAACAAAAGTGGAAGAAGTAGGAATCTACCGGAGAAGGAATTCCGAATATTGGTAGTGAAAATGATCCAAAATCTTGAAATCAAAATGGAATCACAGATAAATAGGCTAGAGACAAGGATTGAGAAGATGCAAGAAAGGTTTAACAAGGACCTAGAAGAAATAAAAAAGAGTCAAAATATAATGAATAATGCAATAAATGAGATCAGAAACACTCTGGAGGCAACAATTAGTAGAATAACGGAGGCAGAAGATAGGATTAGTGAAATAGAAGATAGAATGGTAGAAATAAATGAATCAGAGAGGAAACAAGAACAACGAATTAAAAGAAATGAGGACAATCTCAGAGACCTCCAGGACAATATGAAACGCTCCAACATTCGAATTATAGGAGTCCCAGAAGAAGAAGACAGAAAGAAAGATCATGAGAAAATCCTTGAGGAGATAATAGTTGAAAACTTCCGTAAAATGGGGAAGGAAATAATCACCCAACTCCAAGAAACACAGAGAGTTCCAAATAGGATAAACCCAAGGTGAAACACCCCAAGACACATATTAATCAAATTAACAAAGATCAAACACAAAGAACAAATATTAAAAGCAGCAAGGGAAAAACAACAAATAACACACAAGGGGATTCCCATTAGGATAACAGCTGATCTTTCAATAGAAACTCTTCAGGCCAGGAGGGAATGGCAAGACATACTTAAAGTGATGAAAGACAATAACCTACAGCCCAGAATACTGTACCCAGCAAGGATCTCATTCAAATACGAAGGAGAAATCAAAAGCTTTACAGACAAGCAAAAGCTGAGAGAATTCAGCACCACCAAACCAGCTCTCCAACAAATTCTAAAGGATATTCTCTAGACAGGAAACACGAAAAGGGTGTATAAACTCGAACCCAAAACAATAAAGTAAATGGTAACGGGATCACACTTATCAATAATTACCTTAAACGTAAATGGGTTGAACGCCCCAACCAAAAGACAAAGACTGGCCGAATGGATACCAAAACAAGACCCCTCTATATGCTGCTTACGAGAGACCCACCTCAAAACAAGGGACACATACAGACTGAAAGTGAAGGGCTGGAAAAAGATATACCACGCAAATAGAGACCAAAAGAAAGCAGGAGTGGCAATACTCATATCCGATAAAATAGACTTTAAAACAAAGGCTGTGAAAAGAGACAAAGAAGGCCACTACATAATGATCAAAGGAACAATCCAAGAAGAAGATATAACAATTATAAATATATATGCACCCATTATAGGAGCACCGCAATATGTAAGACAAATGCTAACAAGTATGAAAGGGGAAATCAGCAATGACACAATAATAGTGGGAGACTTTAATACCCCACTCACACCTATGGACAGATCAACTAAACAGAAAATTAACAAAGAAACGCAAACTTTAAATGATACATTAGATCAGTTAGACCTAATTGATATCTATAGGACATTTCACCCCAAAACAATGAATTTCACTTTTTTTTCAAGTGCTCATGGAACCTTCTCCAGGATAGATCACATCCTGGGCCATAAATCTAAACTTGATAAATTCAAAAAAATCAAAATCATTCCAAGCATCTTTTCTGACCATAATGCATTAAGATTAGATCTCAATTACAGGAGAAAAACTATTAAAAATTCCAACATATGGAGGTTGAACAACACACTTCTGAATAACCAACAAATCACAGAAGAAATCAAAAAAGAAATCAAAATATGCATAGAAACGAATGAAAATGAAGACACAACAACCCAAAACCTGTGGGACACTATAAAAGCAGTGCTAAGAGGAAAGTTCATAGCAATACAGGCATACCTCAAGAAACAAGAAAAAAGTCAAATAAATAACCTAACTCTGCAACTAAAGCAACTAGAAAAGGAAGAGTTGGAGAACCCCAGAGTTAGTAGAAGGAAAGAAATCTTAAAAATTAGGGCAGAAATAAATGCAAAAGAAACAAAAGAGACCATAGCAAAAATCAACAAAGCCAAAAGCTGGTTCTTTGAAAGGATAAATAAAATTGACAAACCATTAGCCAGACTCATCAAGAAGCAAAGAGAGAAAAATCAAATCAATAAAATTAGAAATGAAAATGGAGAGATCACAACAGACAACACAGAAATACAAAGGATCATAAGAGACTACTATCAGCAGTTGTATGCCAATAAAATGGACAACGTGGAAGAAATGGACAAATTCTTAGAAAAGTACAATTTTCCAAAACTGAACCAGGAAGAAATAGAAAATCTTAACAGACCCATCACAAGCACGGAAATTGAAACTGTAATCAGAAATCTTCCAGCAATCAAAAGCCCAGGTCCAGACGGCTTCACAGCTGAATTCTACCAAAAATTTTGAGAAGAGCTAACACCTATCCTCCTCAAACTCTTCCAGAAAATTGCAGAGGAAGGTAAACTTCCAAACTCATTCTATGAGGCCACCATCACCCTAATACCAAAACCTGACAAAGATGTCACAAAAAAGGAAAACTACAGGCCAATATCACTGATGAACATAGATGCAAAAATCCTCAACAAAATTCTAGCAATCAGAATCCAACAACACATTAAAAAGATCATACACCATGACCAAGTGGGCTTTATCCCAGGGATGCAAGGATTCTTCAATATCCGCAAATCAATCAATGTAATTCACCACATTAACAAATTGAAAAATAAAAACCATATGATTATCTCAATAGATGCAGAGAAGGCCTTTGACAAAATTTAACATCCATTTATGATAAAAACTCTCCAGAAAGCAGGAATAGAAGGAACATACCTCCACATAATAAAAGCTATATATGACAAACCCACGGCAAACATTATCCTCAATGGTGAAAAATTGAAAGCATTTCCCCTAAAGTCAGGAACAAGACAAGGGTGTCCACTTTCACCGCTACTATTCAACATAGTTCTGGAAGTTTTGGCCACAGCAATCAGAGCAGAAAAAGAAATAAAAGGAATCCAAATTGGAAAAGAAGAAGTAAAACTCTCACTGTTTGCAGATGACATGATCCTCTACATGGAAAACCCTAAAGACTCCACCAGAAAATTACTAGAGCTAATCAATGAATATAGTAAAGTTGCAGGATATAAAATCAACACACAGAAATCCCTTGCATTCCTATACACAAATAATGAGAAAGTAGAAAAAGAAATTAAGGAAACAATTCCATTCACCATTGCAACGAAAAGAATAAAATACTTAGGAATATATATACCTAAAGAAACTAAAGACCTATACATAGAAAACTATAAAACACTGATGAAAGAAATCAAAGAGGACACTAATAGATGGAGAAATATACCATGTTCATGGATCGGAAGAATCAATATAGTGAAAATGAGTATACTACCCAAAGCAATTTACAAATTCAATGCAATCCCTATCAAGCTACCAGCAACATTTTTCACAGAACTAGAACAAATAATTTCAAGATTTGTATGGAAATACAAAAAACCTCGAATAGCCAAAGCAATCTTGAGAAAGAAGAATGGAACTGGAGGAATCAACTTGCCTGACTTCAGGCTCTACTACAAAGCCACAGTCATCAAGACAGTATGGTACTGGCACAAAGACAGACATATAGATCAATGGAACAAAATAGAAAGCCCAGAGATAAATCCACACACATATGGACACCTTATCTTTGACAAAGGAGGCAAGAATATACAATGGAGTAAAGACAATCTCTTTAACAAGTGGTGCTGGGAAAACTGGTCAACCACTTGTAAAAGAATGAAACTAGATCACTTTCTAACACCCCACACAAAAATAAACTCAAAATGGATTAAAGATCTAAATGTAAGATCAGAAACTGTAAAACTCCTAGAGGAGAACATAGGCAAAACACTGTCAGACATAAATCACAGCAGGATCCTCTATGATCCACCTCCCAGAATTCTGGAAATAAAATCAAAAATAAACAAATGGGATCTAATTAAAATTAAAAGCTTCTGTACAACAAAGGAAAATATAAGCAAGGTGAAAAGACAGCCTTCTGAATGGGAGAAAATAATAGCAAATGAAACAACTGACAAACAACTAATCTCAAAAATATACAAGCAACTTATGCAGCTCAATTCCAGAAAAATAAACGACCCAATCAAAAAATGGGCCAAAGAACTAAATAGACATTTCTCCAAAGAAGACATACGGATGCCTAACAAACACATGAAAAGATGCTCAACATCACTCATTATTAGAGAAATGCAAATCAAAACCACAATGAGGTACCACTTCACACCAGTCAGAATGTCTGCGATCCAAAAATCTGCAAGCAATAAATGCTGGAGAGGGTGTGGAGAAAAGGGAACCCTCCTACACTGTTGGTGGGAATGCAAACTAGTACAGCCACTATGGAGAACAGTGTGGAGATTCCTTAAAAAATTGCAAATAGAACTACCTTATGACCCAGCAATCCCACTGCTGGGCATACACACCGAGGAAACCAGAATTGAAAGAGACACATGTACCCCAATGTTCATCGCAGCACTGTTTATAATAGCCAGGACATGGAAACAACCTAGATGTCCATCAGCAGATGAATGGATAAGAAAGCTGTGGTACATATACACAATGGAGTATTACTCAGCCGTTAAAAAGAATTCATTTGAATCAGTTCTGATGAGATGGATGAAACTGGAGCCTATTATACAGAGTGAAGTAAGCCAGAAAGAAAAACACCAATACAGTATACTAACACATATATATGGAATTTAGGAAGATGGCAATGATGACCCTGTATGCAAGACAGGAAAAAAGACACAGATGTGTATACCGGACTTTTGGACTCAGAGGGAGAGTGAGAGGGTGGGATGATTTGGGAGAATGGGAATTCTAACATGTATACGGTCATGTAAGAATTGAATCGCCAGTCCATGTCTGACGTAGGGTGCAGCTTGCTTGGGGCTGGTGCATGGGGATGACCCAGAGAGATGTTGTGGGGAGGGAGGTGGGAGGGGGGTTCATGTTTGGGAACGCATGTAAGAATTAAAGATTTTAAAATTTAAAAAAAATAAAAAATTAAAAAAAATAAAAAATAAAAAATTTAAAAAAAAATGCAAAGGAAAACTCCAGACCTACATGGATTCCTTGATGAATTTATTTTTCCGAATGTCAAAGTGAGAAATAGTGCCATCTTTATAGGAATATTTTTAGAAAAGAGAGACTCTAAAAATATCTTTTTAGAGTATCAGCATAAGCCTGATATCAAAACCAGGTAAGAGTATTACAGGAAAGGAAAATATTAGATCTATGTCTCTCAGGAATATAGATTAAAAAAAAAGTAACAAAAGATTAAGAAAATGAATCTACCAATATTTTAAAAGACAGCTTATAATGACCAATTGGGATTTATTCCAGCAATACAATGTTGACTTAACATTCAAATTCATCAATATAACTCACATTGAGGAATAGGTCATATTATTTTAATATTTACCAAAAAAATCATTTGATAAAACTCAACAATAATGGAAACTTCCAGTAACCTAGGAGCAGAAGGGGACTTTAACTATATAACAAAGGGTAACCACATGAACAATGTGGGAAATATCATACATTATTGGTGAAGCAGAACACTTTCCACACTGAGGCTGAAAACAAGAAAATGTCAAGTGTTTTTAACTCTACTCAATCTGCAATCTTGATCCTGTCTACCTGGGGCAATCAAGAGAAATGTCTTTAAGAAGAAATAAGAGCTGTAAATACTGTAAAGGAAGAATAAAGACTAATTCATTTTAAATGACATGAATGTGTACCAAAAAAAGAGACAAAACTGGAAAACTATGAAAACTGAGGTAACTTTGTCAATTTTTACTGATAAAGGTCAATATGGAACCAGCTCTTAATACACTAACAACAAATTTGAAATACACTTTTTAAAATAACATGAAAATAGCAATTACCTAGGAATAAATCTAACAAAATATGCCCAAGGTTGTTCCCCATACTGACAATATAAGAAACTTTGCTGAAAGAAGTTCAGTTCAGTTCAGTCGCTCAGGCGTGTCTGACTCTTTGCAACCCCATGAATCGCAGCACGCCAAGCCTCCCTGTCCATCACCATCTCCCGGAGTTCACTCAGATTCATGTCCATCGAGTCAGTGATGCCATCCAGCCATCTCAGCCTCTGTCGTCCCTTCTCCTCCTGCCCCCAATTCCCTTCAAGCATCAGAGTCTTTTCCAGTGAGTCAACTCTTCACATGAGGTGGCCAAAGTACTGGAGTTCCAGCTTTAGCATCATTCCTTCCAAAGAAATCCCAGGGCTGATCTCCTTCAGAATGGACTGGGTGGATCCCCTTGCAGTCCAAGGGACTCTCAAGAGTCTTCTCCAACACCACAGTTCAAAAGCATCAATTCTTCGGCGCTCAGCTTTCTTCACAGTCCAACTCTCACATCCATACATGACCACAGGAAAAACCATAGCCTTGAGTAGACGGACCTTAGTCAGCAAAGTAATGTCTCTGCTTTTGAATATGCTATCTAGGTTGGTCATAACTTTTCTTCCAAGGAGTAAGCACCTTTTAATTTCATGTGTGCAATCACCATCTATAGTGATTTTGCAGCCCAAAAGAAATAAAGAAGTTAATAGATAGCTAAATAATCAGAGTAACAGAGTATGATCTTGGATTGAAAGAGGTATCTTTAAGTGGTCCTTTCTCAAGGGGCCAATCACTAGTCTATAAAGTAATCCAAGTTAAAATCTTGGGAGTGCTTGCTTCCTTATTGGTGGCAATGTTATTGTGTGTGTGATTGGGATGTTTTATGTAGTGAGATGAGCTGAGTTAAACGTGTATTTGGAAATGTAAAATACCTAGAATACTTACCACAATGTTAAAGGAGTACACAGCTGGGGAAAACGAAAACTATACACATTTGGTTACAGAATAAATGAACACTAACTTGGTTACCTAAAAATAATAATGCAATCATATATTAATAATAACCATTCATTGTTTGTAATTATATCTCCATTGTCTGACTATGGAAACTTCATTTTTAAAAAGAAGAGTTGCCAGAGATATGGGTATTTTTTATATTAAAAACCTTACTTATATTTTGATTTAGCCTATAAGGAGTTAAGTAGCAAGAAGTATTTACATTCATTCTGAGCACAGATCTTTAAGGTAGAGCTGATATAAATCTATATACATGAATTGATGTTGTTGATAAGGATTTGCTGTGAAAGAAATTAAGAATCACCTATGTCTAAAATTCTTCCCAGGTTTTTTGGTGGTAAAGAATCTGTCTGCCAATTCAGGAGATGTGGGTTCAATCCCTGGGTTATAGTAAGATCCCTGGAGAAGGAAATGGCAACCCACTCCAGTATTCTTGCCTGGAGAATTCCATGGACAGAGTAGCCTGGTGGGCTGTAGTCCATGGGGTCACAAGAAGTCAGACACAACTTAGCAACTAAACAACAAAACAATGTCTAAAAGAGACACATTTATATAGAAGTCTTAGTGTTCTATCATTTTCCAGCTTTAATATGATCTTGGGGAGAGGCTTTATTTCCTAATTGTGTAGTTATTCTTTGAATTATCATGAAAAGCTAAATTGTTTTCAGACAACACAGGAGAAGTTATGTTAAGAAATATTTTGCCTCAACATCCCAACCATTTAAAAGCTTATTTAACTTAATTCATCACTGGCACACACTGGTTTTACCTACACAGTTACAAATAAAAATTTTCTTAATCCTTAAGGTCTAATGATAAGCAGGACTAAGTCTTGTTCAGAAAGTATGTGTAACATATACAATAAGATTTCTGCATCTTATCTCTCCTTCAATCCTCACTCCTCTAAAGGGAAGTGCTTGATTCAATTTCTATGCAGTGAATTCCCCAGGAAGTGACAACCTTTTATTTTTAAATAGAACATTACTGTCAAAAGCATCTGACTTGAACTGTTAGCATTCTTCTTTGTATAATTTTCACAAACTGTCAGAGTTCCATGGCTTGAACATCTTTTATCTCTCCTAAAAAAATAAGGCAACATGATCAAATTGCGTGCCCATGTCATTTGAAGTATGCAGAGAAGAAGTTGAGATCAAACCCATCAAAGAGTGGAAAAAAATGCAAAGAAAAAATAAAGAAACCACTGGTAAAAAGATAAATTAGAACCAAAGCAGCAAGAGAAAGGAAGATTAGCAAAGAAAACATAACTGAAGCTAAGATGTGTGTGTGAGGGTATATTCTTATCAGAAATGTATTTCTTGTAATAAATAAAAGTCTGGGCAACAAAGTCATAGTTAACTTAATCATCTGTTAATAGTAACATTGTATATAGCCTAAGGAAATAACTGAAATTACATTATACTACATAATAAGGAAAATATAGAGGCCATGATTCTAAATAAATTCAAAAAAATTATTTTAGTTAAATATTCACAAGAAAAATAAAGAGAATTCCAGAAAACATCTATTTCTGCTTCAATGATTATACTAAAGCTTTTGACTGTGTGGATCACAACAAACTATGGAAAATTCTTAAAAGAGATTGGAATACCAGACCATCTGACTTGACTCCTGCAAAACCTGTATGCAGGTCTAGAAGCAACAGTTAGAACCAGACATGGGACAATGAACTGGTTTCAAATTGGGAAAGGAGTACATCAAGGCTTTTATATTTTCACAGCCTTATTTAACTTCTATGCAGTTTAACATCATGTGAAATGCTGGGCTGAATGAAGCACAAGCTGGGATCAAGACTGCCAGGAGTAATAATCAATATCCTCAGATATGCAGATGACACCACCATCATGGCAGAAAGTGAAGAGAAACTGAAGAGCCTGTTGATTAAAGTGAAAGAGGAGAGTGAAAAAGCTGACTTAAAGCTGAACATTCAAAAAACGAAGATCATGGCATCTGGTCCCATCACTTCATGGCAAATAGATGGGGTAAAAATGGAAACAGTGATAGACTTTCTTTTCTCGGGCTTCAAAATCACTGCAGATGGTGATTGCAGCCATGAAATTAAAAGACACTTGCTCCTTGGAAGAAAATCTATGACCAACCTAGACAGCGTATTAAAAAGCAGAGACATTACTTTGCCAACAATGGTCCGTGTAGTCAAAGCTATGGCTTTCCCAGTAGTCATGTATGGATATGAGAGATGGATCATAAAGAAGGTTGAGCACTAAAGAACTGATGCTTTTCAACTGTGGTGTTGGAGAAGATTCTTGAGAGTCCCTTGGACTGCAGGGAGATCAAACCAATCAATCCTAAAAGTAATCAATCCTGAATATTCATTGGGAGGACTGATGCTGAAGTTGAAACTTCAATACTTTGGCCACCTGATGCAAAGAGCTTACTCATTAGAAAAGACCCTGATGCTGGGAAAGATTAAATGTTGGAGAAGAAGGGGAAGACAGAGGACAAGATGGTTGGATGGCATCACTGACTCAATGGACATGAGTTCGAGCAATCTCCAGGAGATGGTGAAGGACAAGGAAGCCTGTGTGCTGCAGTCCATGGGGGCGGGGGGGGGGTCACAAATAGTTGGGCACGACTGAGTGACTGAACAACAACAATTAACAAGAAACCTGAAATGATCTCAGCTTTCAGACTGAGTGAATGATAAGTACAGATATATGTCGCATTGAAAATAGTTTCTTCATCAAAACAACATATTAATTTTGATTATGAATGGCAACAAATACCTTCTAAAGCATATGCCATTTATGATACAATTTTACATGAGGCTGAAGAACCAGTGAAATCTTGTTCAGCAGATTATTAAGGAAGCTGGATGCATGAGAAGGGATGAAGGGATGAAAATGATGACATGTGCTATTGTCATCAAAAACAAAAACAGCATGAATATCACATCCTCAGTCTGGCCTGGGTGGTTGGGGGAGTGGTGAAGAGATAACTTTGGTTATTAAATGGACAAAAGAAGGTGATATCTGTAACTCCACACTAAGGACTATATGTTAACATACATGTCTTAATTTCAAGACGAGTGGATTTACATTTCTATGGAACCAAAATAGACTTCCAAAAAGCTCACTAAAGTATAAATGATTCTTTCTCCCATTACTGTAGTGATGGAATGAAAAATTATCTGTGGTCTGTGCTTCATAAACTTCTCATTGTTCCAACAAATGTGGCGTAAAGAAGGCATAGACACCTGAAATATGCAAACAATAACTCTAGTAGTGTTGTTGAGTGAAGAGATTTTAATGGAATGTTAAACTGCTTAGATTTACAGTAATGTCTTAAAGACTAAGTTCAAATCATTAATATCAGAAATGTCTATATTTTAAGTAACCAGACAGCCTTCCCATCTTTATAATAAATTTTTCTACTGTTCTTCATATATATTTTATTATACTTTTTTCATTTAACTAGGAACTGATTAATTACATCTAGGTAACCATATATATATATTACTATAAAAGGAATAAACTATTCTCATCCTGTGGATACGTTTCCTGGAATGTTCAGTTCTAATTCCATGCCTCACTCAAGCAATTTTTCTTGTCTGATTGAACCATTCTGGAAGTGATAACTCAAGATTGGTTGTCAAGAAATCTTTGACATTTTGAATTGGTCATACAATTTCTTAAAATTATTTTTCTCTTCTGTTCTTTCATTTTCATTTGTGCTACTAGTTAGGGAGATTTTGTCAATTTATCTTTGAAATTCTGTACTGAATTTTTCATATCTGTTTGTATATCTTTTTTATTTTCAACAATTTCATTTTCTTTACTGAATGTTCCTTCAAAAACAGTGATCTTCTATTATGAAGGCAGCATAATCTCCGATTTATCTACAGATATTGTGTCAGCTATGGTATATTCAAGGAAGTAGAACTTGCAAGATTATCTCATCTATAAATCACTAATTTATCTAAAGGAATGGAATATTTACAGAGAAATACTTACAAATCGGAGTAATAGTCAAAAACTGGAAAAATTTCCTCTTGAAGATGGTAAACTATGGGATGATAACAAAACTCTCCCTCTCTTTTACTCAAAGATATTAAAATGCTTTAAAATCATACCGGTATTCATCACTAGCAATGACACAAAGAAATTGAGGGAAGGAGGCAAGGGGCAGGGAGAAAACCAAAGAGCTCATCTCAGTGCAAATGTAAACGCACCCCTCAGCTTTAAGTCAATCATTTGTCATCAGGATGACACCAATTAAAAACAATGACATGCTATCCCATGCCTATTAGAATCACCAAACTAAAAAGAATGGCCATACCAAGTTTAGGCAGGAATACAGAAGCACTGGAATCATTACATGTTTGCCGCTGAAATACAAAATGGTAAAAACCACTTTGGTAAACAATTTGACAGTTTTCTAAAACTTTAAGTATATATATAATACATGATCTAGGCATTCCACTCTTAGGTGTTTCACAAGAAAAAAGTGAGCATATGTCCATTTAAAGACCTGTGCATGACTGCTCATAATAGTTTTAGTTACAAAAGCTTCAAACTGGAAACAACCAGTAGTCCATGAAAAGGGATATGGATAAACACACTGCAGTGTGTCCAGACACTAGAATGTGTGTGTGTGTGTGTGTGTGTGTGTGTGTGTGTGTGCAAGCACTCATTCACTAAATCACGTCTGACTTTTGCGACCCCTTTGACTGTAGCCGGCCAGGCTCCTCTGGCCATGGCATTCTCCAGGGAAGAAGACTGGAGTGGGTTGCTATTTCCTCCTCCAGGGGATCTTCCTCACTCAGGGACCAAACCTGTGTCTCCTGCATTGACAGGCACATTCTTTACCACTGAGCAACCTGGCAAGCCCATAAATACTGTGATACAACTTTGTAATAAAAAGAGTGGAAGTTTTATGTGCATAGCTATATGATGACCCTAAAACCAATGGCACCAAGTGACAGAAATCAGATGAAAGATAGTATATACTATCAATATATTATTTTATTCATATAAATTTCCAGAAAATTCAAACTAACCTATAGTAACAAAAAGCATATGAAAGATGGGATTACGGGTTGGCTAGAAGGAAAGGAGAAGGGATTACCAAGAGCTATATTAAACTTTTGGTAACTTTCTTGACTGTGATTATAGCTTTGCAGGGGTATCTTAGGTCAAAGGTGATGGTATACACTTCAAATTTGTGCAGGCCAGCAAGAAAGAAAGAAAGAAAGTGAAGTCACTCAGTCGTGTCCAACTCTTTGCGACCCCATGGACTGTAGCCTACCAGGCTTCTCTGTCCATGGGATTTTCCAGGCAAGAGTACTGGAGTGGGTTGCCATTTCCTTCTCCAGGGGATTGTCCCAACTCAGGCATCAAACCTGGGTCTCTCACATTGCAGGCAGATGCTTTACCATCTGACCCACCAGGGAAGCTGGCCAGCAAATTAAACTATAAATACGGTGAAAAGACAACCTTCAGATGGGAGAAAATGATAGCCAATCAAACAACTGACAAAGGATTCATCTCCAAAATATATAAGCAACTCATTCTGTTCAACAGCAGAAAAATTAAAAACCCAATCAAAAAGTGGGCAGAAGACCTAAACAGACGTTCCTCCAAAGAAGACATTCAGATGCCTAATACACACATGAAATTATGTTCAACCTCACTCATTATTAGAGAAGTGCAAACTAAAACTACAACGAAGTATCAACTCTTGGCAGTCAGAATGCCACCATCAAAATGTCTACATACGAAGATGCTGGAGAGAATGTGGAGAAAAGGGAACCCTCTTGCACTGTTGATGGGAATGTAAATTAATACAGCCACTATGGAGAGCTGTATGGGGATTCCTTAAAAAACTAGGAATAAAACTATCATTTGACACAACACTCCCACTACTGGGCATTTACCCTGAGGAAACCATAATTGAAAAGGACACATGTACTCCAATGTTCATTGTAGAGCTATTTACAATAGCTAGAATATGGAAGTAACCTAGATATCCACTAACTGATGAATGGATAAGAAGTTGTGGTATATATACACAATGGAGTATTATTTAGACATAAAGGAACACATTGGACTCAGTTCTAATAAGGTGGATGAGCTTAGAGCCTATTATACAAAGTGAAGTAAGTCAGAAAGAGGAAATCAAATATATATTAACATATATATATGGTTTCTAGAAAGATGGTATTGATGAACATATACGCAGGGTAGCAGTGGATACACAGAGGTATAGAGAGAACAGACTTGAAGACACAGTGGGAGAAGGACATGGCGGGACAAATAGAGTGGCATGGAAACATATACATTACCATATGTGAAGTTAGGTAGCCAGTGGAAATTTGCTTAATGATGTAGGGAGCTCAAATCCAGTGTTCTGTGACAACCTAGAGGGGAGGGATGGGGTGTGAAGTGGAAGGTTGGTTCAAGAAGAAGGCAACATATGCATATCTATGGCTCATTCATGCTGATGTGTGGCAGAAACCAACATAATATTGTAAAGCAATTATACTCCAATTAAAAATCAAAAATTTAAATAAAATTATATCTAAAGAGCTCCAAAAAATATATACAGTCTTTTGTATTTCTACGGCGTCATAAAATGGTTAAAATTAAATGTGAGGACAATGATTATTAAAATGAAAATTAACTTTTATTCTTCTATGTTTGACCTATTTCCAACGTCCTGCTTATAGAAAGCAGCACTGCTAGTTCTTTTATTGTACTGACGGATGGTTAGCTTCTATATCGTAAGTATAACACTAATATTTTTTCATGGACTTATTAGGTTTAGATTTTATATATCAATTATTTGCTGTATTAATTGGGAATTTAACATTAAGTTAAAGCAAACTGATCCCAAAGCAGAGATGAAACACTGGGTCCCTAGACCTTCAGTGTCAAGAGTCTTCTTTCCCAAATAAGGTAGATAAAATAAGTAAGGATAATCCATTATAAAGAGTCAAATGGAGAAATGAAATCTAGGACAGGAACCCAATGCTCTTCTGCATGATTTAGATGAGAAGGCAAGAAATTTTTATCTAATAATAAAAATAACAAAAATAATGAGTTGTAAGATGACTCTCTCCTAATACAGAGCGAATAAATGAAAGGTCTGTCTGAAGAAGCGGTCAAGTCTCTTGACAAATAAAGGTTCAGCATCAGTGAAAGGAGTGACTCTTATATCTTTCAGGAGAGTTGGTGAAGCATATCCACATTCTTATCTGGTAACTGAGTTTAATTGTGCAGAGTTGGGGGGCGGGGTCTGACCTTACGGCTCTCAGGTCTATCTCACTTAATAACTCACTGCCAGTGGGTTGTCTCTGTCACTGTTTCTGAGAGTGATTTTTGCCAGGTTTGTGCCAGCCCTTAAAGGTTGTAGCTTCTCAGGTCATTTTAAAGGACAATTGGTTTTGAGGATATCAAAAAATAGGTTTTGGAGATTCCATTCAGTCCCATAATTATCACATTTTTTTTGAACAATTACTGTCGACTAAGAAAAAAAGTACCTTTTTCTTATAATGTCAGTTAGGAAGTTAAATTATGATAATTATCAGATAACACAGAATAAGAAAATAATAATTAAAACATTATGATATTTTCAAATGTGAGGAGGAAATGATCCTTCAAGGGGAAACTCATTCGAGAAGGTCACTTATAGTGTAGTGAGGAGACAACTTAAGAATTATGATGAAGAGGAGTTGATCACCATTCCACTGCATGATGGGAGAACAAGGGCATCAGAGGACACAGTGAAACTCAGAGGATGGAAACCTTAGCTCGTATTCACAACACATCTCATTCTTTTATCAACCTGATTTTCATTGAACAGTTTAAACTGATGGCTGAAAGAAGCATCAAAAACACTGAAATGAAGCACATATGAAAGCCTTATTTTCTTTTTCAGAGCATGTTATACATGGCCACGTTTTTTTGGTTCTATCATTAATTTTCTATTCATTAAAAAAAGATTAGAGCTTCCCTGGTGGCTCAGTGGTAAAGAATCCACCTGCTAATGCAGGAGACATAGGTTTAATTCCTGATTGAGAAGATCCCATGTGCCGCAGGGCATCCAAGCCCGGCACCGCAAGTATTGAAGCTGTGCCCTAGAGCCCAGGAGACACAACCACCGAAGCCCGTGTGCTCTAGAGCTTCTGTTTCAAACCAGGGAAGCCCCCACACTGAGAAGCCGGGGTACCGCAGCTGCACCCCGCTCTCCCTTCCTAGAGAAAGGCCCATGCAGCAGTAAAGACCCAGCATGGCCAAAAATAAGCAAATAAAATTGTTTAACAACTTTTAATTAATTTTAAGAGTTTAGTTGCTTTACAACTTGGTGTTAGTTTCTGCACAGCAAAGTGAATCAGTTATAAGGTATCCTCTCTCTTTCAGATCTCCTTCCCATTTAGCTCACG
Source organism: Capra hircus (assembly GCF_001704415.2). Taxonomy (NCBI): domain Eukaryota; kingdom Metazoa; phylum Chordata; class Mammalia; order Artiodactyla; family Bovidae; genus Capra; species Capra hircus. The sequence goes on along the minus strand of NC_030815.1, from coordinate 4,542,972 downwards.
ACAGAACGCTGAGGAGAGTTCCCTGAGCTATACAGTAGCTTCTCTTTAGTTATCAATTTCATATTGGTATATAGTAGTGTATGTATGCCAACCACAGTCACTCAATTAATCCCACAGCCTGTCCCTCAATATTTTACAAAAAATATAATTTAAACATTCATGAAGGGCAATCCCAGGGCCAGTACAAAATAGCTACAGCTTCTGCCTGGCAGAAGTGTTAAACTTCTGCAGTTATTCATCTCTCAGATGGTGAACAGAAGAGAGAAAAGAAGAAAATGCAAATGGGATTTGAAATTAGCTTTTAATTCCTGCTGGTACAATCTCTGAATTTTTATAACTTGACCCATTAGGTTAGGATAACTAGTATCCGTTGTATGAGTTCTAGGTCTCGTTCAGCTAATCCTTGAAATTACAATTTGCTTTCAAAAAACACATGCCTCTAAGAATGTTCTGACCAGAAGTTTTCATAAATTAATTCATTAAAAAATAAAAAACTATGATTACAAACCTGTTACGTGCTGGGAGCTGTAATAGGCCATGAAAAATAGATCTAAAATCACACATGGTTCTAGCCCTTGTGGAAACTGTAAAACCAGGACACATGGCACAGGTGGTAAAGAATTTGTCTGCCACTGCAGGAGACATAAGAGATATGGGTTCAATCCTTGTGTCAGGAAGATCCCCTGGTAGAGGTCATGGCAACCACTCCAGTATCCTTGCTTGGTGAACCCCATGGACAGAGGAACCTGTTGGGCTACAGCCCATTGGGTTGCAAAGAGTTGGACATGACTGAGTGACTGAGCATACACACACATATGCGTGTGTGTGTGTGTGTGTGTGTGTGTGTGTGTAAACCAAACACTTTTCTGTATACCTAAAACTAACATCATGTTATAAATCAACTATCTTTCAACCAAAATTGTTTAAAAAAAAAAAAAAAGTACGCCATCTGGCAGTAAGCTTAGTGCTTAGTGCTCTGTGATGACCTTAGAGGGGTGGGGTTGGGGGTGGGAGGGAGTGGATATATGTATACTTAAAACTGATTCACTTTGCTGTGCAGCAGAAACTAACAATATTGTCAAGCAACTCTATGCCAATAATAAATCTTCATGTAAAAAAGAATATGCATTCTGAAGTAAAAGAGTGGAACAAGAAAGCGGGATGTGAGAGCTGGACCATAAAGAAAGCTAAGTGCCTAAGAATTGATGTTTTCGAACTGTGGGGCTGGAGAAGACTCCTGAGAGTCCCTTAGAATGCAAGGAAATCAAACCAGTCAATCCTAAAGGAAATCAACCCTGAATATTCATTGGAAGGACTGATGTTGAAGTTGAAGCTCCAATACTTTGACCACCTGAAGAGCCACCTTATTGGAAAAGACCCTGATGTTGGGAAAGCCTGAGGGCAGGAGGAATAGGGGATGACAGAGGATGAGATGGTTGGATGGCATCATTGACTCAATGAACATGAGTGAGTCTGAACAAACACTAGGAGATTGTGAAGGATAAAGGAGCCTGGAGTGCTGCAGTCCACAGGGTCACAGAGAGTTAGATATGACTTAGCAAATGAATAAAAACATAAGAGTTGCCCAGTCTACAAAGTCCCACCATTATCCTTTGTGATTTCATCTTATACACAGAAAGCTCATCAAATGTACTGGTCTCTCTAAATGACCTCCTATTCTATCTCAGTCATCAGTTCACAGTCACATGTTGGCATTGTCATGACTCCAAATGGAGCCACCACTAAGACCACCAGAAAATGGTCTTATCCTTCTGGTTTGCTCATTTACTTATTCTTCTTATACATGTCCTTGCTCCTCATTAAGACCCTCACTCCGCTGATATTCTTCTTCCTATTCATTATTTGGATGAATATTTTCCCAGTGTTCTCTAATAGCCAAACATCAGTCCAGTTCAGTTCAGTTGCTCAGTCTTGTTCGACTGTTTGTGACCCCATGAATTGCAGCACGCCAGGCCTCTTTGTCCATCATTAACTCCCAGAGTTTACCCAAACTCATGTCCATCAAGTCAGTAATACCATCCAGCCATCTCATCCTCTGTCATCCCCATCTCCTGCCCCCAATCCCTCCCAGCATCAGAGTCTTTTCCAATGAGTCAACTCTTTGCATGAGGTGGCCAAAGGATTGGAGTTTCAGCTTTAGCATCAGTCCATACAATGAACACCCAGGACTGATCTCCTTGAGGATGGACTGGTTGGATCTTCTTGCAGTCCAAGGGACTCTCAAGAGTCTTCTCCAACACCACAGTTCAAAAGCATCAATTCTTTGGTGCTCAGCTTTCTTTATAGCCCAACTCTCACATCCATAAATGACCACAGGAAAAACACAGACCTTTGCTGGTAAAGTAATGTCTCTGCTTTTGAATATGCTATCTAGGTTGGTCATAACTTTCCTTCCAAGGAGTAAGTGTCTTTAATTTCATGGCTGCAGTCACCATCTGCAGTGATTTTGGAGCCCCCGAAAATAAAGTCTGACACTGTTTCCCCATCTATTTCCCATGAAGTGATAGGATCTTAGAAAGCATCACTACAAACAAAGCTAGTGGAAGTGATGGAATTCCAGTTGAGCTATTTCAAATCCTGAAAGATGATGCTGTGAAAGTGCTGCCCTCAATATGCCAGCAAATTTGGAAAACTCAGCAGTGGCCACAGGACTGGAAAAGGTCAGTTTTCATTCCAATTCCAAAGAAAGGCAATGCCAAAGAATGCTCAAACTACTGCACAATTGCACTCATCTCACATGCTAGTAAAGTAATGCTCAAAATTCTCCAAGCCAGGTTTCAGCAATACATGAACCGTGAACTCCCTGATGTTCAAGCTGGTTTTAGAAAAGGCAGAGGAGACAGAGATCAAATTGCCAACATCTGATGGATCATCAAAAAAGCAAGAGAGTTCCAGAAAAACATCTATTTCTGCTTTATTGACTATGCCAAAGCCTTTGACTGTGCGGATCCCAATAAACTGTGGAAAATTCTGAAAGAGATGGGAACACCAGACCACCTGACCTGCCTCTTGAGAAACCTATATGCAGGCCAGGAAGCAACAGTTAGAACTGGACATGGAACAACAGACTGGTTCCAAATAGGAAAAGGAGTACATCAAGGCTGTATGTTGTCACCCTGCTTATTTAACTTATATGCAGAGTACATCATGAGAAACACTGGGCTGGAGGAAGCACAATGTGGAATCAAGGTTGCCGGGAGCAATATCAGTAACCTCAGATATGCAGATGACACCAACCTTATGGCAGAAAGTGAAGAGGAACTAAAGAGCCTTGATGAAAGTGAAAGAGGAGAGTGAAAAAGTTTACTTAAAACTCAACATTTAGAAAACTAAGATCATAGCGAAACATAGATGGGTCCATTTATCTGCTTTCTTTCCCCCTCTACCCTGACTGCTTATCAGCACTGGGAAAATCACATGTCAGGTCCTCTTCCAGGGTCTCAAGTACAAAGCTGAGCTTCATTCTTGATCCTTCTTTTTCTTCACATTCCACCTATAATTCACAAGCACTTTCATTGACTCTATTTCCATCCTAAAACTGACAGCTGTTGCTATATCTTCAACACACTGTATTATTGTTCAGAAATAGCTTATGGCCCTAACATCAGTAAGATTAGATTTCTTGTCTTATTAATGATAGGCTTGATGATGTGACATACTTGAGCCAAAACAACTCAAAAAACAGGGGCTAGGCATATGCCAAGCAAAACGGCATATCATATTTCTGGAGAGTCCTTAAGATCCAGCCAGAATTTACTGTGTTTTCTGTTTTTTCATGTCCACAGTAATCAAGACAGAAGCAGGAAAAAAACTCTCCTCAAAGTTGGTATAGAGGGAATATATTTCAACAAAATAAAGATTATTTATGACAAAATCACAGCTGACATCATACTCAATGGTGAGAAGCCAAAAGTCTTTCCTCTCAAATGAGGAAGAAGACAAGAGCCCGCACTCTCGTCACTTCTATTTAACACAGGACTGGAAGTCCTAAGCATAGAACTGTCTATTTAACACAGGATTGGAAGTCCTAAGCATGCAGCTGGGCCAGTGGCCAGTGGTAAAGAGTCTGCCTGACAGTGCAGGAGACATGGTTTTGGTCCCTGGGTTGAGAAGATTCCCTGGAGAAGGAAATAGCAGCCGGTTCCAGTACTGTGGTCTGGGAAAGCTTATGGACAAGGAGCCTGGTGTGCCATAGTTCATGGGGTTGCAGAAGAGTCAGACACAGCTTAGTGATTAAACAGCACCAACAGACCATAGCAATCAGACAAGCAGAAGAAGTAAAAGGCATCCAAACTGAAGGGAAGAGATAAAATCCTCACTATGTACAGATACAATAATAATTTAAAACCTTAAATTCTCTACCAGACAACTATTAGAAACAAGAAATGAACTTGATGAAGTTGCTTAATGCAACATTAACATGCAGAAGTCTGCTGCTTTTCTATGCACTTACAATGACTTATCAGAAAGAGAAAGCAAAAAAAAAAAAAAAGAACAAACCCAAACTGTTGAAAATCACATCAAAAAGTATAAAATACTAGAAATAAACTTAATCAAGGAGGTGAAATACCTATACTCTTAAAATTTAGAAAATATTGATGAAGGAAATTTAAGATGATACAAAGAAATAGACATAGATCCTGTGTTCTTGGATTGGAAGAATTAATATTGTTAAAATGTTCCTACTGTCCAAGTGAATCTACACATTTAATGTATTCCCTATCAAAATATGTATGTCAATTTTCACATTTACATAGAACAAATAATCCTAAAATTTATAGGGAACCACAAAAGACACCAAATTACTACAGCAATCTTGGGAAATCACACTTCCTGACTTCCAACTACACTACAAAGATACAGTAATCAAAACTGCATGCTACTGAAACAAAAATAGACACCCAGATCAGTGGAACTCAATAGAGAGACAAAAAAGAAGCCCACACACTTATAGTCAGTTAATATGTAACAAACAAGGCCATGATATACAGTGGAAAAAAGACAGTGTCTTCAACAATTGGTGCTGGGAAAACCAGACAGCTACAAATCAGTTTTCTTTCCAATCCCAAAGAAAGGCAATGCCAAAGAAAGTTCAAACTACCACACAATTGTACTTATTTCACAGGATAGCAAGTAATGCTCAAAATTCTTCAAGTGAGTCTTCAACAGTATGTGAACTTGAGAAATTCCAGGTGTTCAAACTGGATTTAGAAAAGGCAGAGGAACCAGATATCAAATTGCCAACATCTGTTGGATCATAGAAAAAGCAAGAGAATTTCAGAACAAATATCTACTTCTGCTTCATTGACTATACTAAAGCCTCTGACTAAGTGGATCATAACGAACTGTGGAACATTTTTAAAGAGATGGGAATACCTGACCTCCTTTCCTGGCTCCTAAGCAACCTGTAAGCAGATCAAGAAGGAACAGTTAGAACTGGACATGGAACAACAGCCTGCTTCCAAATAGAGAAAGGAGTACATCAAAGCTGTATATTGTCACCCTGCTCATTTAACTTATATGCAGAGCACATCATGCAAAATGCTGGGCTGGATGAAGAACAAGCTGGAATCAAGATTGCAGGGAGAAATATCACTAACTTCAGATATGTAGGTGACACCACTGTCATGGCAGAAAATGAAGAGGAACAAAAGAGCTTCTGATGAAAGCAAAAGAGGAGATTTTAAAAAGTTGGCTTAAAATTCAACATTCAGAAACCTAAGATCATGGCATCCATTCCCATCACTTCATGGCAAACAGATGGGGAAACAATGGAAATAGTGACAGACTTTATATCCCTGGGTTCCAAAATCACTACAGATGGTAACTGCAGCCATGAAATTAAAAGACGCTTGCCCCTTGGAAGAAAAGCTATGACAAACCTAGACAGCATGTTAAAAAGCACAGACATAACTTTGCCAACAAAGGTCCGTGTAATCCAAGCTATGTTTTTTTTCCAGTAGTCATGTATGGATGTGAGAATTGGACCATAAAGAAGGCTGAGCACTAAGAATTGATGCTTTTGAACTGTGGTGTTGGAGAAGACTCTTGAGAGTCCCCTGGACTGCAGAGAGATCAGAGCAATCAATCTTTTTTTTTTTTTTTTCCAACTTTGTCATTTAGTTTATTTATTTATTTATTTATTTTAGTTTTTTATTTTTTAAATTTTAAAATCTTTAATTCTTACATGCGTTCCCAAACATGAACCCCCCTCCCACCTCCCTCCCCATAACATCTCTCTGGGTTATCCCCATGCACCAGCCCCAAGCATGCTGTATCCTGTGTCAGACATAGACTGGCGATTCAATTCTTACATGATAATATACATGTTAGAATGCCATTCTCCCAAATCATCCCACCCTCTCCCTCCAGAGCAATCAATCTTAAAGGATATCAGTCCTGAATACTCATTGGAAGGACTGATGCTAAAGCTGAAGCTCCAATACTTTGGCCACCGGATGCAAAGAGCTGACTTTAGAAAAGACCCAGATGCTGGAAAGATTGAAGGCAAGAGGAAAAGGCAACGACAGAGGTGAGAAGGTGGGATGACATTACCAACTCAATAGACATGAGTTTGAGCAATCTCTGGGAGATGGTGAAGGACGAGAAGCCTGGGGTGCTTCAGTCCATGGGGTCACAAAGAATAGGACATGACTGAGCAACTGAACAACAACATGTAAAGGAATGAAATTAGAATAGTTTCTGACATAAGTTATAAAAATAAGGGTGAAATGTATGAAAGGCCTGAGACCATAGCACCTCTAGAAGAGGGAATAGAGCACTTACTGCATAAACCTTAGCAGTGTTGCATTTGATCTGTCTCCTGTGGCAAAGAAGCAAAAGTGAGAATAAAGAAACAGGACCTAAGTTACTGTAAATGCTTTTGCACAGTACATTGCAAATGGTGTAACTCATAAAAGGTTAATACCTAAAATATATAAATAACTCATACAAATCAATATAAAAGCTGACTAAAAAGGGTCATGAGCCCTGAATAGACATCGTTCCTAAAAAGATATGTAGATGGCCAACAGGAAAAGATGCTCAACAGTGCTAATCATTCAAGAAATGCAAACCCAAACAACAACGAGATACCACCCTTACATCTGTCTGAATGGCCACCATCAAAAGGAACAAAGATAATAAATACTGACAGGATGTGGGGAGAAGGGAACCCTTGTATCCTGTTGATGGGAATGTAAATTGGTGCATCTACTGTGGAAAACAGGATAGAGGTTCCGCAAAATACTAAAAATAAAACCACAGCATGGTTCAGCAATTCTACTGCTGGGTATAAATCTGAAGAAATTAAAAAAAAAAAAAAAAGAAAACATACATGTACCCCAGTGTCCATAGCAGGACTATATACCATTGCCAAAATATGGAAGCAACCTAAGTGTCCACCAACAGATGAATAGATAGGAAGGTGCAATCAATTAATAGAGACACAGACAGAAAATAGAATATTCCCCAGTCATGAAAAAATAATGAAATTCTTCTATTTGCAACAACATAGACTGACCTAGGAAGTATTATGTTTGGTGAAATAAGTCATGTATCTGAGATAAGTTGCTTCAGTCATGTCTGACTCTGTGCGACTCCATAGACTGTAGCCCACCAGACTCCTTTGTCCATGGGACTCTCCAGGCAGGAATACTGGAGTGGATTACCATGCCCTCCTCCAGGGGATCTTCCTGATCCAGGGATCAAACCCATGTGTCTTACCTGTCCTGCACTGGCAGGCGGGTTCTTTACCACTAGCACCACCTGGGAAGCCCAGTGAAATGTCAAAGACAAATATTCTATGCTATCACTTATACATGGAATGTAAATAATGCAACTAGTTTAATAGAACAAAAAATATAAGAACCAATGCACAGCACAGGGAGCTATATTCAGTATCATGTAATAACTTGGAATGGAAAAGAATCTGAAAAAATATATATACACACACATATAAAACAACTGCTATGTTGTACACTAGAAACTTATATGATATTGTAAATCAACTATGCTTCAATAAAAAATTTTAATAATAATAATGCACCAAAAGGTATCTCCTCTGAAACAAAAAGTAAAGAGATTAACAGATAAAGAGAAGAAATTAATGGTTACCAGTGAGGAGAAGGAAGCAGAGGAGACAAGATAGGTGTATGGGATTAAAAGATCGTACTACTATGTATAAAGTAGATCTAAGTAGCTAAGGTGTACTGTACGGTAGAGAGATCCATCCATTATTTAGCAATAATTTTAAATGGAATAGAACTTATATTGACTATATGTTATATATACAGTTTATATTGAATCACTTTGCTGTATACTAGAAACTGACATAAGATGCATAATTCAATAAAGCAAAGGAAATATCCTTAACAATTGGAAGGTACTAGCATTACCATAATCCTTATTTTCTACCTTAATTATTTCACAAATAGGATGGGGTGGTTACATGGATTAATTTCACTAATATAAACTCTTAGCTTTTCTTTCTTTTTAACTGAAAAATAGTTTAAAAAGAAAGCAGAATGCCTAGAATTTATCTTTTTAAAAAGGATACTTGAGGACTGATGAATAACATTTTTATAGCAAATTTAGTATTTCAAGTTTCACCCTAAATCATACATATATATATATATGAGATACACATTTATATATATTGTGTATATATTTACGCATTTATATATAGCATATATATACTATATATATATTTATTTTTAAAGATTTATTGAGGCTATGAAAGAGCCAAGAAAATAAAAACTAACATTACATTTTAGTTCAAAAACTAATTTATTTCAATTATATAGTGGCCTAAAAATCAATATTTTCTCACATTTTCATCACTATAAATTGTAAAAATGAAATGCACACATTCTCTTGAAGGTGATGAAAGATCTGAAATATTGCAATCAAATTTGTAAGAGTTGAAAAGCTAGTGTTCCTTCTGTGATAATTAATTTGGAAACTGCTATCCAGATTATTTACATGCAATACTTTGCCACTAATCATAGTGGATTACCATTAGAAGTATGGCATTATTTTCATTTTGTTCTGTGTTCATTGTTAATTACTAATTGCATTACATTGATCTTCTATGTTACCATTTCTATTTGCACATAGAAATAGAATGTAAAAGATACTTTTAAAAAAGCACAATACATTGCCTTGCTCTAGTCTCTATTTTTGTTTAAATGACTAATACCATATCCTTTTGTTTAGAAAAATAAGATAATACTTAACAGTGTACACTTCCCAGACAGACTATGAAGACAATTATTTTCATAAAAGACAGAATAATGTAAAGGTCACTGAAATAATTAACAACCATTTTCTGATACTGCTTAACTTCTCAGAAATTAGCACATTTGATCTAAAATATATTAATGCATCAAATCTTTCTTAAACTATTCAGTTAATGCACAAAATGACTGTAAAGGCAAAGTACAATCTTTGTTACCAATTTTATATAGCTCTGATTTGTTTTTTCTGTCCTTACCTTTCTTCTATAATAACCTTCCTCATGAGATGACAGTTTACACAATCCCTTAATTTAGAAAAATCCCCTGTGTCTTGTCCTTGTGTTCTTACAGAGAAGAGTGGAAAAAATGGAATTCACATTTCTATTCTAAACTCAGAATGGTGTTAAATTACAAGGATATGTTGGATTATCTACCTATACACAGTTCTTTCTCTCTGCCTCATCAAACCATATCCCAACTCTGAATGAAGGGGTTCAGAAAGGTGGACTAAAGTGGAACAAAAATTAATGTGGTCAAAGTGAGTAAGGAGACAAAAGTCAAAGCTAAACAGTGCATTAAATTTCTTCCTATATTGAAAAGTGACCAGCCACTTCACACTTCTGCAAATTAGAAGACACCTTTAGTTCTCCTGGTTCTTCAAAACCACTGGCCCCCAAACCACCCCTCATTAATTTGGTGATGCCTCCAAAAAATGTTTTGAACCCATCTGCTTCTGTCCACACAATATTTTCACCTGAACCCTCTTAGTTGCAGATTGCTAACACAATCCTACTAACTGCTATTTTTTGTTTTGATTTTTGCTCCATTTGAGTCATTCCATATATATAACAAAATAGTTAAGTGAAATATAATCTGCATCATTACTTATTAATATCTCTGCTTAAAGTCTCACAGTGTCTTCCCATTGCACCTAATTAAATCTGCATCACTACCAAGTCCTACTAGGAGCTGGTTAGCCTGGCACCTGTGCATTTTCTGAACTCATCCACACTAGTCTCTCTTCACCGCAGACACCCTACCTACACTGGATTCCCCTTTGTTTCTTAAGCAAGCTAAGTTTTTGTTCCAATTTATAAAATGACACTAAATAGTTTTCTGAAATCTTTGTAGCAAATTACTTACAAGCAGTAGTGACTGATAGTTGGGGGAGTGTAGAAGAGTTGTTCCAACTGTCAACATTTTTTAGTCATTTTGTGAGTGGATAGTAGCATCTTATTGTGGTCTTAGCTTGCATTGAGGTCCAGATATATGGTGAAGTATAACAATGTTTTACATGCATGTAGAATATTTGAATACCCTGGTGAGGGTCTTGCTCATTGTCTCTTAGGTTATCTATCTCTAAGTTTCTTTACAGGAATATATATATATATATATATATATATATATATATATATATATATATATAATGTTATATATACATCATAAATTCAGTACAGCTCAGTTGCTCAGTCGTGTCCGACTATTTGTGACCTCATGGACTGCAGCAATCCAGGCTTCCCTGTCCATCATCAACTCCTGGAGCTTTCTCAAACTCATGTTCATCGAGTCAGTGATGCCATCCAACCATCTCATCCTCTGTCACCCCCTTATCCTCCTATCTTCAATCTTTCCCAGCATCAGGGTCTTTTTTAGTGAGTTGGTTCTTCATATCAGGTGGCCAGTGTATTGGAGTTTCACATTCATCATCAGTCCTTCCAATAAATATTCAGGACTGATTTCCTTTAGGAAGGACTGGTTGGATCTCCTTGCAGTCCAAGGGACTCTCAAGAGTCTTCTCCAACACCACAGTTCAAAAGCATCAATTCTTCAGAGCTCAGCTTTCTTTATGGTCCAACTCTCACATGTATACATTACTACTGAAAAAATTATAGCCTTGACTAGATGGACCTTTGTTGGCAAAGTAATGTCTGTGCTTTTTAATATGCTGTCTAGGTTGATCATAGGTTTCTTTCCAAGGAGCAACTGTCTTTTAATTTCATGGTTGCAGTCACCATCTGCAGTGATTTTGGAGCCCAAGAAAATAAAGTTTCTCACTGTTTCCATTGTTTCCCTACCTATTTGCCACAAAGTGATGGGACTGAATGCCATGATTCTTAATTTTCTGTTGAGTTTTAAGCCAACTTTTTCACTCTCCTCTTTAACTTTCAAGAGGCTCTTTAGTTCTTCTTCGCTTTCTGCCATAAGTGTGGTTTCATCTGCGTATCTGAGGTTGTTGATATTTCTCCCAGCAATCTTGATTCCAGTTTGTCCTTTATCCAGCCTGGCATTTCACATGATGTGCTCTGCATATAAGTTAAATAAACAGGGTGACAATATGCAGCCTTGTCATACTCCTTTCCCTATTTGGAACCAGTCTATTGTTCCATGTCCAGTTCTAACTGTTGCTTCCTGACCTGCATACAGATTCTCAAGAGGCAGGTCAGGTAGTCTGGTATTCCCATCTCTTTCAGAAATTTCCACAGTTTGTTGTGATTCACATAGTCAATGGCTTTTGTATAGTCAATAAAGCAGAAGTAGATTTTTTGGGGGAACTCTCTTGCTTTTTCTACGATCCAACAGATTTTGGCAATTTGATCTCTTGTTTCTCTGTCTTTTTAAAATCCAGCTTGAATACCCCTGGAAGTTCATGGTTGAACTTCACGTACTGTTGAAGCCTGTCTTGGAGAATTTTGAGAATTACTTTGTTATCATGTGAGATGAGTACAATTTGAGGTAGTTTGAAGATTTGTTGGCATTGCCTTTCTTTGGGATTGGAATGAAAACTCACCATATATATATATATATATATATATATATATATATACACATATATATACATACTTTTACACACACATAGATACCCACATGTGAAAATTTTATTGAAAAAGTGTAATATTATAGAAATAAATTACAGGTAAATCATACATATATAGTATATAATATAAATTATATTTGCCTGGAATTTATTTCAATAATATTACACTTTTTTGGTAAAATTTTCACATGTGGGTATATGCATGCATGTGTGTGTGTAGAAGTCTTGAAAATTTTGTGTTAGATTTATTTTTTTTTTAAATATATTTTGGATGCTACTGTAAAAAACTTTAATTTAATACTTTTACAAAAGGAAATATTTGTATACACTTCATAATGCCATCTCGGTGTAAAGCATGGGTTAAGCACAGTTGGTCTTTATGGAACACATGTTCATCTTCAGAGCTGCCTAGAGCATGGTGGTGAACTCTGTAACACTGGTCAGTTGTATAGAATATATACAGTAGCCCCATAGCTCAGTTGGTAATGAATCTGCCTGCAATGCAGGAGACCTGAGTTCGATTCCTGGGTTGGGAAGATCCCCTGGAGAAGGAAATTGCAATCCACTCCAGTATTCTTGCCTGGGAAATCCCATGGACAGAGGAACCTGGTGGGCTACAGTCCACTGGGTAGCAAGAGCCGGACATGACTTAGCAACTAAACCACCACCACCACCAGAGATAGCTGACACTTTATAACCATGGCTCTGTGTGTTTGGGAGACCAGGATGTATAGGCTGGGCAGCATTGTTTAGTGACAATAGTTAGATTTACCATTTGCTCCTGGTTTGGGAGAACCTTGGGTGTGGTTTTTGCAGGTCAGACTGGTTTTATAGTGGGGTGGGTTTACTTGGCCTCCTATCAGAGACCCACCAGTGGTTGCAGGTTGGGCACTGTGTTCGCACTGTCCAGCACCCCACTGAAAGGCAGAGGGAGGAGAGGAAGGGCCTGTAGCCCAGTGGTGCTCTGGGCCTCAGACAAAATTGTGTCCCATATGACTTCGTGGAGACAGGACATGAAGGCCATACTTGAAATTTCTGGAATTGTTTTGATGATAAAGTGACCCCTATGACTTCTTTTAACCATCAAGCATGATAATTACTATGTAATTAACATACTTGCTAAACTCACTTAACATTTTAATCATTTTTGTGTCAATTATTTGTACGTAGTTTTTATTGTCAGCAAATGATTATACTTTTATGTTTTCCTTTTCAGATTTCATATACTTTAGTTTTCATGTTTTATTATATGGCCTATGATGTCCAGTTAAATGTTGAATAGAGTGGTGACAGCAGGTATTCTTACCTTATGTATAATTTCAGAGGACAAATGTCTATAATTTAGCAATAAAGTATGATTGCTATAAGTTTTGCGAAGATCTTTTATCAGACAGAGAAATTTCTGTTCTTATCTTGCTATTTTTAAAAATCACAAATGGATATATAACTGTAATACATGTTTATTCTCTGTTATTGGCATAATTTTTCTCTTCTGTTAATGAGTTAAATTAGATTAAAAGAGCTTTATATTCCTGAAATAAATACAAATTTGTTGAAATTATAGTTCTTTTTTATGCATTGCTGGATTTGGCTTGTTAGAATTTTATTGGAATGCTACATCGACATTTATGAGTAAGATTGGCTTACAAATTGGCTTAAAAATTTCCACAATAAATAGGAGCCCATAATAAAATCATGGCCCCAATTCTGGGCTGGTTACGAGCTTTCTTCCAAAGACATCGGCCCTATAATTCCTTACTGCCTTTCACAGCTCTCTTAAGCCTTCAAAAACATTGTCTTTGGTATTTTACAGGTTTTGTGTGTGCTCTTAGCTGACTATTCTGCCTGTTATATGTAGTCCATTGTTATTAAAAGCAGACGTGCTTCCTTTAATATTTTACATTGTTTTATATTTTCTTTACAGAATTCTTATATGTATCTTATTGTCATGTCTCTAGTTAAACAAAATATTTGTATTACTATTGCTCTAGTGTCTCACCATTTTATTCATCAAAAGTATTTATGCTTTTACTTTTTTCTGGCCAATTTTCTGAGTTCTCTTGCTAATTTTAACAATTCTTTAGTTAAGTTTCATGAGTAATTTTGCTTGTGTCTCAAATATATGTCTATGAGTTTTTGAAATGCTTTATTAACTCTGCAAGAAAGTTCCAAACAAGGTAAATGAAAAAGCTAAATGCCACTACCCATATTTTGATTCTGCTTTTAATGGAGGTGCTTCCAAAGTTTTACCATGAATTAGAATTTTGCTTCTTGATTTATGATAGATATTGTGTAATGATATGAATGTATCTTATAAACTAGCTAGTTTTTTTTTTTTTCCAAAAATTAGGTGAGTGATTCCCTATATTTTATTTTGTTTTCTATGGCATTCTTTCTTAGCACCAATGGAGATTATTATATAGATTTTCTCATTCATCAATTTTATATGCATATACAAAATCAAGTTATGTACTGATAAAGTTGAGCAAGAATAAAGAAAAATGTCATCTATCTATTTTATAAAAGCATTTGCAATCTGTATCAAGGACTAAGTAATTTGAAATTCAAAGGCTACCTTAAAACATATTTCCATTTGCTTTGAATTTAAAATTATTCAATTATGCATCTATTATAAAGTTATATTTTTGGATTCTGTAAATATGATATAACAAAAAGAAAAACCTTGGGTATTACATTATTAAAATATCTGTCAAGCCAGAGTCTGTGTTTAAAAAATAATTTTAAAGACAGAGGTATACTTTAGAAGTTGTTTAATTGAAGTTAGTGTGCTACAGGTGAATAAAAGTGCCTACAATGGATTTAAGTGATAAAATAACACACTTTAGGGTCATCACAATTCTTATATATTCAAGAAAATAAAAATTCCCTACATAAAGAATGTGTTTAGTCCTTGATGCTTTATCTAGCATCTAGAGAAAAGACAAATAATCCTCATAATAAGTGTTTCTTTAATGGACTAATATTGATCATAGAATATTTCAATCTAGTGATATAAACAAGGACAGTTTAAATTCAGGTAAATGGTATAAATAATATCTTTAAAAATTTGATACCTGGTATCAAATAAAATAATCCTTCTAAACCAAGAACTATGGGTGGGTCCCAGGTGCACATGCCACTCCTCTAGGACCAAAGATCTAGTAACTAAGAATTATTTCTCTCCACCATCAAATGCTAACTCTATAAGAAAAAGGAACAAGATTCAATGCACATGTGCATTTTAAGAAGTACAGAAATGGGGGGCGGTCCTAAGATAGCAGAGGAATATGATGGGGAGACCACTTTCTCCCCCACAAATACATCAAAAGAACATTTAAACGCTCAGAAAATTCCACAAAACTACTTCTGAATGCCAGCAGAGGACATCAGTCACCCAGAAAAGCAGCCCATTGTCTTCGAAAGGAGGTAGGAAAAAATATAAAAGACAAAAAAAGAGACAAATGAGGTATGGACGGAGCTCTATCCTGGGAAGGGAGTCTTAAAAAGAAAGGTTTCCAAACACCAGGAAACACTCTCAATGCCGAATCAATGGTGAGCCTTGGAACCACAGAGGGCAACATAAGTGGGAGGAAAAATAAATAATTAAAACCCACAGATTATGTGCCCAATGGTAACTCCCCCAGTGGAGCAGCAGCGCAGAGGTCTGCACCTACCACTTGCAAGCGGGGGCTGGGCAGAGAGGCGCGGGCTGCAAGGACCGTGCCTGAATGCCCCGAGGGCAATCTGAGGGAACTAACTTGGGCTAGCAAACCAGACTGTGGGATAGCTACCACGTGAAAAGCCCTAACCTAAGACACCACCAGGCCTGCTCACAGAACAAAGGACTGAACAGAGCTAACCTGCTGCAGACCATCTCCCTCCGAGGACAGGGAGCCAGAGCTGGAAGGGGGCAATCGCAGCCCCAGAGAGGCATTATCTACAAAAATGCAAGCAGGCTTCTTTGCTAACTAAGACTTCTTGGGGTTCTGGACAATCAACATCCGCCTGAGAAGGTGTGCCAGTTGTACACCCAGAAAACCGAGTGGCAGGGACGGGGGAGGTGATAAGTCACAGCAACCACACTCTCCAAACACCTCTCACCTGAGCTACTCGGACCTGGGAAGGGCACAAAACACAGGCCAAACCGAGTCTGCACCTCTGAGGACTACCCGAGCGCCTGAACCTGAGTGGCTTAGATAGACCTGAGTTGTGCATGCAGCCCAGGGACGCCCTTGGACGGTTCCCGGTGGAGCAACATAGAGCCTGAGCAATGTGGGCAGGGAGGGCACTGCAAGCACACACCAGTGTTATTTGTTTGCAGTGTCCCTCCCTCCCCACAGCACGAATGAACAAGTGAGCTTAAAAAAGTGTCCACCACTGCCCTCCTTGTGTCAGGGTGGAAATCAGAAACTGAAGAGACCAGCAAACAGAAGAAGCTAAAATAGAGGGAACCGCCTTGGAAATGACAGGTGCAATAGATGAAAACCCTGTAGTTTAGTACCAACTACATAGGAAGGGGCCTATAGATCTTGAGAAATATATAAGCCAGACCTCTTGAGAAATATATAAGCTGGACCAAGGAACAATCCAAAAATGAACTGACCCCACACTGCCCACAATAACACCAGAGAAAGTCCTAGGTATATATATATATATATATATATATATATATATATATATATATATATATGTTTTACTATTTTTACAATCATTCTTTTTTAATTAAAAATATTTTAAGTCCTCTATTACTCCTTTAATTTTCATTTTTATAACCTACTATTACTTTGCAAAAAAAAAAGACCCTATTTTTAAAGCAAACTTCATATATATTATAATTTTGTGACTTTTTTTTTTACTTTAATATTGTATTTTTGAAAATCCAACATCTACTCTAGATTTTTAATCTTTGCTTTTTGGTATTTGTTATCAATTTTGTACCTTTAAGAACCAATCTTCAGTACCCATTTTTACTTGGGAGCAAGATTACTGGCTTGACTGCTCTCTCCCCCTTTGGACTCTCCTTTTTCTCCACCAGGTCACCTCTATCTCCTCCCTCCCCCTTCTCTTCTCTACCCAACTCTGTGAATCTCTTTGTGTGTTCCAGACAGTGGAGAACACTTAGGGAACTGATTACTGGCTGGATCTGTCTCTCTCCTTTTCATTTCCCTCTTTTATCCTCCTGGCCACCTCTGTCTCCTTCCTCCCTCTCCTCTTCCCTGTATAACTCTGTGAAAATCTCTGAGCAGTCCGGACTGTGGAGTGCACATAAAGAAGTGATTACTGGCTAACTTGCTCTCTCCTCTTTTGATTCCACCCTATCTCAGTCAGGTCACCTCTAACTCCCTCCTCCCTCTTCTCTTCTCCATGTAACTCTGTGAACCTCTCCAAGTGTCCCTCACTGTGGAGAAACTTTTCATCTTTAATCTAGATGTTTTATCAATGGTGCTATATAGAAGGAGAAGTCTTGAGACTACTGTAAAAATAAGACTGAAAACCAGAAGCAGGAGGCTTAAGTCCAAATCCTGAGAACACCAGAAAACTCCTGACTCCAGGGAACATTAATTGACAGGAGCTCATCAAACGCCCCATACCTACACTGAAACCAAGCACCACCCAAGGGCCAACAAGTTCCAGAGCAAGACATATCATGCAAATTCAACAGCAACACAGGAACACAGCCCTGAACTTCAGTATATAGGCTGCCAAAAGTTACTCCAAACCCATTTACATCTCATAACTCATTACTGGACACTTCATTACACTCCAGAGAGAAGAAATCCAGATCCACCCACCAAAACACCGACACAAGCTTCCCTAACCAGAAAACCTTGACAAGCCACACGTCCAACCCCACCCACAGTGAGGAAACTCCACAGTAAAGAGAACTCCACAAATTGCCAGAATACAGAGAGGCCACCCCAAACACAGCAATATAAACAAGATGAAGAGACAGAGGAATACCCAGCAGGTAAAGGAACAGGATAAATGCCCACCAAACCAAACAAAAGGGGAAGAGATAGGGAATCTACCTGATAAAGAATTCCAAATAATGATAGGGAAAATGATACAAAATCTTGAAATAAAAATGGTATCACAGAAAAACAGCCTGGAGACAAGGATTGAGAAGATGCAAGAAAGGTTTAACAAGGACCTAGAAGAAATAAAAAAGAGTCAATATATAATGAGTGATGCAATAAATGAGATCAAAAACACTTTGGAGGCAACAAATATTAGAATAAGGGAGGCAGAAGATAGGATTAGTGAAGTAGAAGATAGAATGGTAGAAATAAATAAATCAGAGAGGAAAAGAGAAAAACGAATTAAAAGAAATGAGGACAATCTCAGAGACCTCCAGGACAAGATTAAATGCCCCAACATTTGAATCATAGGAGTTCCAGAAGAAGAAGTCAAAAAGAAACACCACAAGAAAATACTTGAGGAGATAATAGTTGAAAGCTCCCCTAAAATGGGGAAGGAAATAATCACCCAAGTCCAAGAAACCCAGACAGCCCCAAACAGGATAAACTCAAGGCAAAATACCCCAAGACACATATTAATCAAATTAACAAAGATCAAACACAAAGAACAAATATTAAAAGCAGCAAGGGAAAAACAACAAATAACACAAAAGGGGATTCCCACAAGGATAACAGCTGATCTTTCTGTAGAAACTGTTCAGGCCAGGAGGGGATGGTAAGACATACTTAAAATGATGAAAGAAAATAACCTACAATCTTGCTGGGCATACACACTGAGCAAACCAGAATTGAAAGAGACACATGTACCCCAATGTTCATCGCAGCACTGTTTATAATAGCCAGGACATGGAAACAACCTAGATGTCCATCAGCAGATGAATGGATAAGAAAGCTGTGGTACATATACACAATGGAGTATTACTCAGCCATTAAAAAGAATTCATTTGAATCAGTTCTGATGAGATGGATGAAACTGGAGCCAATTATACAGAGTGAAGTAAGCCAGAAAGAAAAACACCAATACAGTATACTAACACATATATATTGAATTTAGGAAGATGGCAATGACGACCCTGTATGCAAGACAGGAAAAAAGACACAGATGTGTATAACGGACTTTTGGACTCAGAGGGAGAGGGAGAGGGGGGGATGATTTGGGAGAATGGGAATTCTAACATGTATACGGTCATGTAAGAATTGAATCGCCAGTCCATGTCTGACGTAGGGTGCAGCATGCTTGGGGCAGGTGCATGGGGATGACCCAGAGAGATGTTGTGGGGAGGGAGGTGGGAGGGGGGTTCATGTTTGGGAACGCATGCAAGAATTAAAGATTTTAAAATTTAAAAAATAAAAAAATAAAAATAAAAAAAAAGAAAAGAAAATAACCTACAGCCCAGATTACTGTACCCAGCAAGGATCTCATTCAAATATGAAGGAGAAATCAAAAGCTTTACAGACAAGCAAAAGCTGAGAGAATTCAGCACCACCAAACCAGCTCTCCAACAAATGCTAAAGGATATTCTCTAGACAGGAAACACAAAAAGGGTGTATAAACTCAAACGCAAAACAATAAAGTAAATGGCAACGGGATCATACTTATCAATAATCACCTTAAACGTAAATGGGTTGAATGCCCCAACCAAAAGGCAAAGACTGGCTAAAGGGATACAAAAACAAGACCCCTATATATATTGTCTACAAGAGACCCACCTCAAAACAGGGGACACATACAGACTGAAAGTGAAGGGCTGGAAAAAGATATTCCATGCAAATAGAGACCAAAAGAAAGCAGGAATTGCAATACTCATATCAGATACATTAGACTTTAAAACAATGGTTGTGAAAAGAGACAAAGAAGGACACTACATAATGATCAAAGGATCAATCCAAGAAGATATAACAATTATAGATATATATACACCCAACATAGGAGCACTGCAATACGTAAGACAAATGCTAACAAGTATGAAAGGGGAAATTAACAATAACACAATACTAGTGGGAGACTTTAATACCCCACTCACATCTATAGATAGATCAACTAAACAGAAAATTAACAAGGAAACACAAACTTTAAATGATACAATAGACCAGTTAAACTTAATTGATATCTATAGGACATTTCACCAGAAAACAATGGATTTCACCTTTTTCTCAAGCGCACATGGAACCTTCTCCAGGATAGATCACATCCTGGGCCATAAATCTAAACTTGATAAATTAAAAAAAATGGAAATCATTCCAAGCATCTTTTCTGATCACAATGCAGTAAGATTAGATCTGAATTACAGGAGAAAAACTATTAAAAATTCCAACATGGAGGCTGAACAACACACTTCTGAATAACCAACAAATCGCAGAAGAAATAAAAAAAGAAATCAAAATATGCATAGAAACGAATAAAAATGAAAACACAACAACCCAAAACCTGTGGGACACTGTAAAAGCAGTGCTAAGGGGAAAGTTCATAGCAATACAGGCATACCTCAAGAAACAAGAAAAAAGTCAAATAAATATCCTAACTCTACACCTAAAGCAACTAGAAAAGGAAGAAATGAAGAACCCCAGGGTTAGAAGAAGGAAAGAAATCTTAAAAATTAGGGCAGAAATAAATGCAAAAGAAACAAAAGACACTATAGCAAAAATCAACAAAGGAAAAAGCTGGTTCTTTGAAAGGATAAATAAAATTGACAAACCATTAGCCAGACTCATCAAGAAACAAAAGGAGAAAAATCATATCAATAAAATTAGAAATGAAAATGGAGAGATCACAACAGACAACACAGAAATATAAAGGATCATAAGAGACGACTATCAGCAATTATATGCCAATAAAATCGACAACGTGGAAGAAATGGACAAATTCTTAGAAAAGTACAACTTTCCAAAACTGAACCAGGAAGAAATAGAAAATCTTAACAGACACATCACAAGCACAGAAATTGAAACTGTAATCAGAAATCTTCCAGCAAACAAAAGCCCAGGTCCAGACAGCATCACAGCTGAATTCTACCAAAAATTTTGAGAAGAGCTAACACCTATCCTACTCAAACTCTTCCAGAAAATTTCAGATGAACATAAACTTTCAAACTCATTCTATGAGGCCACCATCACCCTAATACCAAAACCTGACAAAGATGCCACAAAAAAAGAAAACTACAGGCCAATCTCACTGATGAACATAGATGCAAAAATCCTCAACAAAATTCTAGCAATCAGAATCCAACAACACAATAAAAAGATCATACAGCATGACCAAGTTGGCTTTATCCCAGGGATACAAGGATTCTTCAATATCCACAAATCAATCAATGTAATACACCACATTAACAAATTGAAAAATAAAAGCCATATGATTATCTCAATAGATGCAGAGAAGGCCTTTGACAAAATTCAACATCTGTTTATGATAAAAAAAAAAAACCTCTCCAGAAAGCAGGAATAGAAGGAATATACCTCAACATAATAAAAGCTATATATGACAAACCCACAGCAAACATTATCCTCAATGGTGAAAAATTGAAAGCATTTCCCCTAAAGTCAGGAACAAGACAAGGGTGCCCACTTTCACCACTACTATTCAACATAGTTCTGGAAGTTTTGGTCACAACAATCAGTGCAGAAAAAGAAATAAAAGGAATCCAAATTGGAAAAGAAGTAAAATTCTCACTGTTTGCAGATGACATGATCCTCTACATAGAAAACCCTAAAGACTCCACCAGAAAATTACTAGAGCTAATCAATGAATATAGTAAAGTTGCAGGATATAAAGTCAACACACAGAAATCCCTTGCACTCCTATACATTAATAATGAGAAAATAGAAAGAGAAATTAAGGAAACAATTTTCATTCCATTGCAATGAAAAGAATAAAATACTTAGGAATATATCTACCTAAAGAAACTAAAGACCTATATATAGAAAATTATAAAACACTGAGGAAAGAAATCAAAGAGGACACTAATAGATGGAGAAATATACCATGTTCACGGATCAGAAGAATCAATATAGTGAAAATGAGTATACTACCCAAAGCAATCTATAGATTCAATGCAATCCCTATCAAGCTACCAATGGTATTTTTCACAAAGCTAGAACAAATAATTTCACAATTTGTATGGAAATATAAAAAAACTCAAATAGCCAAAGCAATCTTGAGAACGAAGAATGGAACTGGAGGAATCAACCTGCCTGACTTCAGGCTCTACTACAAAGCCACAGTCATCGCACAAAGACAGGAATATAGATCAATCGAATAAAATAGAAAGCCCAGAGATAAATCCACACACCTATGGACACCTTATCTTTGACAAAGGAGGCAAGAATATACAATGGAGAAAAGACAATCTCTTTAACAAGTGGTGCTGGGAAAAGTGGTCAACCACTTGTAAAAGAATGAAGCTAAAACACTTTCTAACACCATACACAAAAACAAACTCAAAATGGATTAAAGATCTACACGTAAGACCAGAAACTATAAAACTCCTAGAGGAAAACATAGGCAAAACACTCTCCAATATAAATCACAGCAGGATCCTCTATGACCCACCTCCCAGAATACTGGAAATAAAAGCAAAAATAAACAAATGAGACCTTATTTAAATTAAAATCTTCTGCACAACAAAGGAAACTATAAGCAAGGTGAAAAGACAGCCTTCGGAATGGGAGAAAATAATAGCAAATGAAGCAACTGACAAAGAATTAATCTCAAAAATATACAAGCAACTCCTGCAGCTCAATTCCAGAAAAATAAACGACCCAATCAAAAAATGGGCCAATGAACTAAGCAGACATTTCTCCAAATAAGACATATGGATGGCTAACAAACACATGAAAAGATGTTCAACATCACTCATTATCAGAGAAATGCAAATCAAAACCACAATGAGGTACCATTTCATGCCAGTCAGAATGACTACTATCCAAAAGTCTACAAGCAATAAATGCCAGAGAGGATGTGGAGAAAAGGGAACCCTCTTGCACTGTTGGTGGGAATGCAAACTAATACAGCCACTATGGAGAACACTATGGAGATTCATTTAAAATCTGGAAATAGAGCTGCCTTATGACCCAGCGAAATCCCACTGCTGGGCATACAGCAGTATGAAACCAGAAGTGAAAGAGACACGTGTACCCCAGTGTTCATTGCAGCACTGTTTATAATAGCCAGGACATGGAAGCAACCTAGATATCTATCAGCAGATGAATGGATAAGAAAGCCGTGGTACATATACACAGTGGAGTATTACTCAGTCATTAAAAATAATACATTTGAATCCATTCTAATGAGGTGGATGAAACTGGAGCCTATTATGCAGAGTGAAGTAAGCCAGAAAGGAAAACACCAATACAGTATACTAACACATATATATGGAATTTAGAAAGATGGTAATGATAACCCTGTATGTGAGACAGCAAAAGAGACACATATGTATAGAACAGTCTTTTGGACTCTGTGGAAAAGGGAGAGGGTGGGATGATTTGGAAGAATGGCATTGAAACATGTATAATATCATGTAAGAAATGAATCGCCAGTCCAGGTTTGATACAGGATACAGGACGCTTGGGGTTGGTGCACTGGGATGACCCAGAGGGATGGTATGGGGAGGGAGGTGGGAAGGGGGTTCAGGATGGGGAACACGTGTATACTGATGGTGGATTCATGTCAATGTATGGCAAAACCAATACAATATTGTGAAGTAAAATAAAAATACTTCTGTTAAAAAAAAAAAAAAGTACAGAAATGGAGATCCCAAAAGTCATGTCTATAGAGGCTGGCAAATCCCACTGAACCTCACTGTGAATGTCCCCTGTGTTTTGAACTTTCTGTTTTACCTTTCTGTTGCAAACCAAACAATGTCCCTGAGCTCAGCTAATGCCAAACAGAACAAACTGGAGCCAATATACTGATGCTCAGATTCATACAGGATGTCTCTCTTCCCACTTAACCAAATGTTGCAGAGTATTTCACCTTTGCATAACAAATAGTGTCTCAAGGCTGCTGCCAATAACAAATTCTCAGCACCCACACCCTACAGTTAAGCTAAAGCTTCTCCTATCTCCTCTTTTTTTTAATTAAAAAAGCAATTTGGGGTGAGGTGTATAGTAGTCATATACCAGTACTTGTTCAAAACTCTACAGGAAGAGAGACATTACTTTAGGAGTTTTAGGCAAAAGAATACTTAACAGAGCCTATCAATTGTGTATCAAGCCTCTGGAAATAATGAAAGTGAAGAAATCATAAAAGCACCATTGATCATCTGCTTCCAGCAGCACTTGCACGTATAAATGGCAGGAGAATGCCTACAAGGTATTATAAAAAGCCACATCTTCTGGCTAATGTTGGGGGAATACTAAGCCTTGGCTTGTCTTCTGCCTTCTGGGTCTGACACAACCATCTCCTTTGGTGGAAAGGGAAGCAGATCTCTGTAGGCAAGCATGTTTGAAAAAAATGTAGATTTAATTTCCAACATTGGAAAGAGCTAACAGCAGCAATGGGGTTAGGAAATGGCAACCCACTCCAGTATTCTTGCCTGGGAAATCCCATGGGCAGAGAAGCCTGGTGGGCTATGGAGCATGGGGCTGCAAAGGGTGGAGCACACCATAGTGACTAAACAACAAGAAGGAGCATCAGTTGCGTGAATTTCCAATAGAAGGTAAAAGGCACATGTTCAAGCAGGAGGGATTGGAATAACTTTGGACTTCTTAAAAGTAACATTGGAGGTAAACAATAATACTTAGTATGACCACAGAACTAACACAAATGGAAGATCCTATGTATTTCAAGTACAGTTCTATGCATATTCTAACTTAGTGAACCAAGTATTCTCTTCAGAATTATTCTGCATTGAGAAAAACTGATTGTGGAAAAATACACATAAATTTACCACCTTGACTATTCTTAAGTGTACAGTTCAGTAATGTTAATTATATTGTTGTACAAACAATCTCCAGAACGTCTTATCTTGCAAAATGAACTCTATACTCATTAGAAACGTCCCATTTTTACCTTTTCAAACCTCTGGCAGCCAACATTCTTTCTGTTTGAATGATTTGACTATTCCTTTTTTTTTTTTTTTTTTTTTTTTCAGTTGCTCAGTCATGTTTAACTCTCTGCAACCCCAAGGACTTTTTGAGCCCTTCAGACTCCTCTGTCCATGGAATTTTCCAGGCAAGAATACTGGAGTGGGTTGCCATTCCCTTCTCCAGGTGATCTTTCTGACTCAGAGATCGAACCTGTATCTCCTGCATTGGCAGATGGGTTCTTTACCATTGAGCTGCCTGGGAAACTTTGACCATTTTAGATACCTCATGAAAGTACAGTAACATAGTATTTGGCTTTTTGTGACTGGCCTATTTCACTTAGTGTGGCCTCCCTGGTGGCTCAGAGGGTAGAGCATCTGCCTGAAATACAGGAGACCTGGGTTTGATTCCTCGTTTGGGAAGATTCCCTGGAGAAGGAAATGGCAACCCACTCCAGTATTCTTGCCTGGAGAATCCCGTAGATGGAGGAGCCCAGTAGGCTATAGTCCATGGGGTTGCAAAGAGTTGGACACAACTGAGCGACTTCACTTTATTTCCCTTAGCATAGTGTCCTCAAGGTGCATCCCTGTTGTGAAAAGATCACATCCCAGCATGTAACAAGATTCCATTCTTTTTTAAGACTGAGTGATACTCCATTGTACATACATCCCACAATTTCGTCATCCATCTGTTTGTCAAAGGGTGTTACTTTCACCTCTTGGCTATTGTGGAAAATGCTGCTATTGACATGAGTGTACAAACATCTTTTTGAGAGCTCACTTCCAATTCTTTTGGATGTAACCTAGAGGTGGAATTGCTGGGTCATGTGGTAATTCTGTTTTTGTTTATCTGATGCACAGAAGTTTTTAATTTGATGTAAACCAATGAATTGACCTTTACTTTTGTTGCTGAGCTTGAGCTTTTGATGTCATATCCAAGAATTACCGTCAAACCCCAAATCATGAAACTTTTCCAATAGATTCTTTTTATCAGTTTAATAGCTTTAAATCTTACATTTCAGGCTTTGATACAATTGGAGCTAATTTTCATTTATGATATAAAGTAAGGGTCCAATGTCATTCTTTTGCATGTGGATGTCTAGTTTCCAAAACCATTTGTTGTAAAGACTGTCCATCCTCTATTCAAAAGTTTTGGCACCCTGTCAAAACTTTTGATTGCATCTTCAAGGATTTATTTCTGGGGTCTCTTTTCTATTTCATTGACTTATATGTCTTTCTTCATATTATTCACGTACTATTTTGATTACTATAGCTTGATAATAAGCTTTGAAGTCAGCAAAAGTGAGACTTCCAAATTCATCCTTCTTTTGAAAACTATTTGGCTGCTCCAGGTCAGACTTTTTTAAACACAGAATTCTAGTATCAATCAATCAAAAGTAAGCATAGAACAAAGGCATTTTTAGATGAAATTTCAAAAATGTACTTCTTGTGCTCATTCTCAAGAAGTTACTGGAAGACTTAACTAACCAAAATAGGAGGGAGAACCCAAAGGATAAGGCAGAATTCAGCAAACAATGGATCTAACAGAGGACAGAGGCCAAAGAGAATTCCCATGATGATGATGAGAGGGAGATCTGGGATGACAGAGGTTTAGAGAATAATCAGATCACAATGGGGGATAATGTCAGGAAGCTCCAGTAAGGAAAAAGAATAGAACAAATAGAATTTCAGATAAAGATACACATGTTGGAATTGTTTTGATGAGCAATATAAAGTTATTAAAAAGGGGATGTGAAAACTTAGGTAGAAATACAAAGACACCTATACAAACAAACAAACAAAAAAAGAACCCCTTGCTAAGTCTAAGTCAAACACAAAGTGCCAAAAGAGGAGAAAAATAATCTTATTAGACCATTTGGCTCAACTTAAACAATTTAAATAATTATAATAAGGAAAAAAATTGATTAAGAAAGCTATAAAATGTGAAGATGAAAATATTAGACATAAGAGAAAAAAATTCTCACCTGAAACAATATGAAGTTAATGGATGATAATATAAATCAGTGAATCAAAAGACAGCAATATTCACTGGTTATTTTAAAAAACTACAGAACTATCACAGCATAAAAAGATAGAGAATGTTAACTCTGGAAGACTGAGAAAGGAAGAAAGTGGTATTGAATTCTGTTTTAATGTTACACATGTATTATCAATTTAGTATTTTAATTAGGCACATGTATCCCATTTGCAATTAGAAAAGCTTAAAATATTTTAGATTTCAATTTCTGTATTTAGATGAGTTAAAAATTAACTGATAAAAGCAGCATGTGAAAGTCAGGTTTAACAAATGCACAACATTAAAGGGCAGGATTCCATCCACTTTCAGAATATAAGAAACAAACCAGACACCCTGTTGCCTTTGTTCTAGGCAGGTGCAGCCATACAGAGTAAACATTAACATTAACTCCGTGACAGGGTGGAAAATTAAGCAAAAGAGACTTGGAAAAATTAGTTGCTGGTCATCTTACTGCTGCTGCTAAGTCACTTCAGTCGTGTCTAACTCTGTGCGACCCCATAGATGGCAGCCCACCGGGCTCTCCAGTCCCTGGGATTCTCCAGGCAAGAACACAGGAGTGGGTTGCCATTTCCTTTTCCAATGCATGAAAGTGAAAAGTGAAAGTGAAGTCGCTCAGTCGTGTCCGATTCTTCCTGACCCCATGGATTGTAGCCTACCAGGCCCCTCCATTCATGGGATTCTCCAGGCAGAATACTGGAGTGGAGTGCCATTGCCTTCTTCAGGTCATCTTACTAGAAGATAAAAAAAATTCTCAATTTTGACATTACATTTTCCTCATTAGGCTAAATTATGTGAAAACAAGTGGTCTGACTTGTTGGTGCTAGATTATCCCATTGTTTATATGTTTTTCATCTATTTGTTGTTATCATTTTCTCTCACATTCAGTAAAAAAATATGTAAAACCATTCTTGGGGCTGCCAAATATTACTAAGATTGAACCTACTTCCATAGCAACAGATCCATTATCAAGACAGCTCCTGGGCATATGGGAGAGTTTCAACCCATTAAATGGAATCCTGCAGGCAGGATTTCACACAAACTTCCATGGTTGCAGATTATCTGTGCTCTTTTTGTCACATTTTATTTTTGGTCCTCATGATGTATGAATTCATGTTCTTCCATCATTTATATTCCTCACTGACAATAATATTTGTCCATTTTTAGTTCATGTAAATGTTATGAAATCAATTTAAGCAATCAATGTGGTCAGAATAAAATTTACAAAACTCCACATTTACCCATCCTTTCATGTCCACTGTTGTTTTGTCATCTTAAAGTTCTTACTGATGTTCTTTTTGTTGCCTGGTTGCTCTATCTAAGCATGCTTATTTTGATTTCTAAATTCATATTAAGGAAAAAGGAATTTTAAATGGAGTAAATGGTTAAGCTCAAAAGTCTGAGAAACTATGGAATTTTTAAGTTGCAGGTGCATGGGCAATCTCAACTACTTCCAAATAAAACAAATAATAGCCACAAATTATTGAACACTATGTGCCATAAACTATTGCATAAGTTATTTTAAAATAGTCACAATAATACAAATCAGTCCATTTTAAAGATAAATTTAGAAAAGTAAAGAAACATGTCCAAGTTCAGCTATTAGTGATGGCAATGGAATTTAAACCTCATGACCTACCGACTATATAGGCACAGGCTTAGTCTTAACCTTTACATTATAAGCTTCCCATGTTAGACCAATTTGAACTCAAGAAACAATTATTACTGGCATAACAACTATAAGCAAAAGTGGAATGAAGTTGGGTCATCTGTAGAAACATGGATGGATTTAGAGCCTGTTATATAGAATTAAGTAAATCAGAAAGAAAAAAACTGTATATTGACACACATGTGTAGAATCTGGGCTTCCTCCACTGGTGTTCAGATGGTAAAGAATCTGCCTGCTGTGCAGGAGACTGGGTTTAATTCCTCGGTTGGGAAGATCCTCTAGTGAAGGGCATGGCAACCCACTCCAATACTCTTGCCTGGAGAATTCCACAGACAAAGGGGCCTGGCAGGCTACAGTCCATGGGGTCACAAAGAGTCAGATATGACTGAGCTAATAACACTTTACCATCTGAGATGGTGTAGAAGAAAGAAGATATTAATATTAATATGCTGATCTAGTGATGTTTTGCAATACATACATGGATACATTCAGTATGAATTTTAGAATACAACTATAACATGGAAGAGAAAACGTATACATTAGATAAATTTTCCCTAAGTGCCTAATATGTACCAAGAAATCTGTCTAGAAGTTGAATATATAGCAATAAAATATGTGACATAAAAATCCTGCCCTGTGAGGAATTATACTCTGTTAGTGTTTAGTCAATATATTTAGACAATATATTCTGTTTATTTATCCAATGAACAAGTGGTGAATCATAGCAGATGATTACAAGTGCCATGAAGAAAAGCAAAATAGGAGAGGAGATAAAGGATGTGAATTCATTTCAGTTTCTCTTAGTATCATCAAGAAAGACCTTCCTGAGAAAATAACCTTTTGAATGAAGACCTCAACTTTAAAGGTGTGAGCCACTAGGGAATGAACAAGCTAAGCAGAAAAATCATTCAGTGGAAATACTCTGAAAGTTGGCATATCTGGTGTATCCATGTAAAGGTAAGGAGAGCATCATTATGGGGTAAAGTGAAAAAAATGAGAGAGTGACAGAGGAAGTGGTTAATATTTTAACAAAGGAGCAAAACATAAAGAAACAGAAAGTCATGGAAGGAATTTTTATATTGCTACAGTGAGTTGTTATGGAGAAGGCAATGGCACCCCACTCTAGTACTCTTGCCTGGAAAATCCCGTGGACAGAGGAGCCTGGTAGGCTGCAGTCCATGGGGTCGCTAGGAGTCAGACACGAGTGAGAGACTTCACTTTCACTTTTCACATTCATGCATTGGAGAAGGAAATGGCAACCAACTCTAGTATTCTTGCCTGGAGAATCCCAGGGCCGGGGGAGCCTGGTGGGCTGCCATCTATGGGGTTGCACAGAGTCAGACACAACTGAAGCGACTTAGCAGCAGCAGTGAGTTAGGAATTCACCAAAAGGTTTTGGGTAAAGTAATAATACCGTCTAATTTTTTCCCCCTAACAGTACGACTCTGGATGATGTTTTGAGGATAGACTATAGGGGAAACAAGCAAAGAAGAAAACTGGACAAGAAGCTAATAAACAAGATAAAAGAAGATGCTTGCTCCAGAGAGTGTTTGTAAAGAAGTTAGTGACAAGTGGTTGGATTCTGGATATATTTTAAAGGTTGAACTAAGAGAATATACTGTGTTCTGTCACTAAGACATGCCCAATTCTTTGCAACTCCAAGGACTGACACACACAAGGCTCCTCTGTCCTTCACTGTCTCCTGGGCTTTGCTTAAATTCATGTCCATTGAGTCATGATGCTATCTTACCATCTCATCCTCTGTCACCTCCTTTTCCTTTTGCCTTCAATCTTTCCCAGCATCAGGGTCTTTCCCACTGAATTGGTTATTTGCATCAGTTGGCCAAAGTATTATAGCTTCAGCTTCAGCTTCAGCATCAGTCCCTCCAGTGAATATTCATGTTTGTTTCCTTCAGGATTGACTGGTTTGATCTCGTTGCAGTCCAGGGAACTCCCAAGAGTTTTCACTAGCACTGAGTTTGAAAACATCAAAAGAGAATGTACTACATTTATATGATAGAAGAAGAAAGGAATCATGGATGATTTCAAGGGTTATTTTGTTTTGCTGCCTGTTTTTCCTTGACATTTAGAAATATGATATTATTGATTGTATTACTGAAGACAATGCAGAAAAACAAATTTGGTGGGAGGGTTATGGTGCAATTCAGCAGTTCCGTTTTAAACCAGCTAAATATAGGTCCCCTATTTAGTACCCAATGTGATGTCCAATCAATAGTTAAGTATGTAATCTGAAGTCGAAGGGAAAGGTCCTAACAATATAAATAAGGCAGTCATCAGTATATAGATGTCATTTAAAGTCAGCAGACTAGATGACTAGAATACCAAAGTTAATTACAAAGAAAAGACAAGAAGTCTATGGATTGCTTGTTAAATTTTAAGGATAAAAGATGAAAACAAAACTGCAAAGGTCCTGAGAATTAGTCAAGAAGTGGGAAGAAACTTGATGTCTGCCCTGCATAAAGCCAATTTTTTAAAAAAATATCTAAAGGAGAAGCAATCAAAGTGGGTCAGTGTTGCTGATACGTCAATATGAGTGTCAGTTATGGGTATGAACAGTTTGGAGGCCATTGCCAAATTTGGTAAGAGACGGTTTGAAACAGTAGTAAAGATAAAACTTCTGGTTGGCTCATGAGAAAATGCAAAGATAGAAGACAAAGAAAGCAAATATAAATAATCTTTTACAATGTACACCTGTGGCAGATTCATGTCAATGTATGGCAAAACTAATACAGTATTGTAAAGTAAAATAAATAAACAAATAAGATAAAAATAAAGAGCAAAAAATAAATTAAAAAAATAAAATTTTTTTTCTAAAAAGGACAATAGAAAATTAGTGTAGTACAATTATAAAGACACATGAACCCCAATGTTCATTGTATCACTATTTACATAGCCAGGACATGGAAGATGTCACTGGATATTCACTGACAGATGAATGGATAAAGAAGTTGTGGTACACATATACAAAGGAATATTGATCAGCCATAAAAAGGAAAGGCTGAGTCAGTTCCAGTGAGATGGATGAACCTAGAGGCTCTTAAACAGAATGAAGTCGGAAAGAGAAAAACAAATATTGTATATTAACACACACACACACACACATATATATATATATATATATATATATATATATATACACTTAAAAAATGGTAGTGGTAAACCTATTTGCAGTGCAGAAATAGCAACAGAGACACAGAGAGTAGAGAACAGGCTGTGGACACAGCAGGGGAAGGAGAATTCAGAGAGCAGCACTGAAACATAAACCTTACCATATGAAAAAGAGATAGCCAGTGGTAATTTACTCTATGATGCAGGAAGCTTAAACCTAGTGCTTTATGACAGCCTAGAGGGATGGGATGGGGTGAGAGGTGGGAGGGAAGATTAAGAGGGAGGGCACATGTGTATCGCTATGGCTGATTCATGTTGATGTATGGCATACAACTCACATTACATTGTAAAGCAATTTTTCTCTAACTAAAAATAAACAAATTTTTAAAAACCTATCTTTGAAAAACAAAAGAAAATTAGTGTAGTATCCTGGGAAGGTGCTGTACAGGGAAGGAAGAGATAGAGTGCTTTATAGGCTGAGGGGAATGATAAGAGAGGTACAAATCAGAAATGCAGAAGAAAAGAGAGGAGACTTGATAGAGAGACGTCTTTCAGGAGATGAGAAAGGATGGGACTTAAGGAATAATTAGCATGGCTGTTCTTCAACTAGAACATAGACAATCCACTCATGGTAATTGGGCAAAACCAGAACAAATGGACAAGTAACATGCATAGATACAGGTGGTTGAGCATCTGAAGTTAAGAGCAGAGGTGTTAGAGGTTGGGTGGCTGAGGAAATGGAAACTGGAGGATGTTTTCTCTGTTTTCTGAGTCATGTGTATAACAAGGACATTATCATTTGAGATTCTGACATTTTGAGAAACTTCAAACTTTTACTGGTTCAAAAATAATAAAAGATGTGAAGGATTCTTTTAGGAGAATGGTAAACAATAAAGGACATGAAGTACATTATAAAAGTTAATAAAGCGCATGTCAAATACTGAAAGGGAGACCAGTCAGAATGATTGCAAATTTTCCTCTACCCATATTTAAACACACAGTTGTAGCACCATTTAGGAAAAATGATGGATGTAAACATGGTTGGTACTTTGCTAGTTAGTATAACAAAGAGAAAGACAAGAAAGGAATTAAAGGTATAATCAATTTAAATTGTGATTACAGTTAAGACAAAAGTGAAGAATTTGGTTATGAGATAGTGTCAACATGACAGCTATAAATGATTGGCATGTCAAATGATAATTGGAATAAGAATAGTATACATATTAATAAACAAGACAGAAGATGCTAGTCAATCAATGATATGCTCTAAGTTGGAATTCTGGAGGAATTGAGGCCTTGATAAGGGTCCCATACGGAGTTAAATGAAAGTGATAGCTACTCAGTTGTGTCCACCTCTTTGCGATCCCATGGACTATAGCCCACCAGGCCCCTCTGTCCATGAGATTCTCCAGGCAGGAATACTGGAGTGGGTTGCCATGGCCCTCTCCAGGGGATCTTCCTGACCCAGGGATCGAACCCACATGTCCTGCACTGCAGGCAGATTCTTTACTGCCTGAGTTACCAGGGACACCCAAGAGGTAAGGTGGAGCTCAAGTATGTTGATGGAGAAGTAGTCAAGAAACTGAAAGGCCAGGATGTTTGGAAGAGTCATCTACAGAAACAGTAAATCCAGCAAGAATTATGATGCTTGTGAATGGAGAGAGTGCTACAATATTCAGAAATAAAATCTTCAAAGCAAAAAAGGGGGTGACCCAGGGTTTCTTAGATAGGGAATGGATAGTAGCTGTTATTGACTGATGACAGGAATTCAATGATTTTTAGGGTAGAGGGACAGAGAATGATCTGGGTTTAGCACTGAAAAGCAAGAAAGACACGTATGCTACCTCTTTCATACTCTGGGAGGGGTGGAAGGACAGCACCTATAACTTGAGAGGCAGCCAGGAAGTACTGTTCTCAGAGAACCAGATTTCAGTTAGAGCAAGAATATAAGGTGGATGTTTCCATAAGGGGTGAAGAGATAGAGGAGATTCCATTGCTGACTGATCATGTATTTCAAAGTAAAAGGATTGGGGAAATTGGAGATTGGTGGGTGATGGATAGGAGAATAGAGACAAATAGTGATAGACAGTCAAAGCTATGGTTTTTCCAGTAGCCATGTATGGATATGAGAGCTGGACCATAAAGAAGGCTGAGCACAAAAGAACTGATGCTTTTGAACTGTGGTGTTGGAGAAGATTCTTGAGAGTCACTTGGATTGCAAAGAGATCAATCCAGTCAATCCTAAAGGAAATCAACTCTGAAAATCATTGGAAGGACTGATATTGAAGCTCCAGTAAAACTTTGGTCACTTGATGCAAAGAGCCAACTCATTGGAAAAGACCCTGATGCTGGGAAAGAGTGAGGGTAGAAGGAGAAAGTGGAGGCAGAGGATCAGATGTTTAGATAGCATCACTGACTCAATGGAGATGGATTTAAGGACAGGGAGATAATTAAGGACAGAACAGAAGAGCCTGGTGTGGTATAGTCCTTGGGGTTGCAAAGAGTCAGACATGGTTTAGGAACTGAACAACAACAAGATGGATAAAGATTAGATAGGTAGGTATATAATTTCAGTTCAGTTCAGTTCAGTTGCTCAATTGTGTCCGACTCTTTGCAACCCCATGAATCGCAGCACTCCAGGTCTCCCTGTTCATCACTATCTCCCGGAGTTCACTCAGACTCACGTCCATCGAGTCCGTGATGCCATCCAGCCATCTCATCCTCGGTTGTCCCCTTCTCCTCCTGCCCCCAGTCCCTCCCAGCATCAGAGTCATTTCCAATGAGTCAACTCTTCTCATGAGGTGGCCAAAGTACTGGAGTTTCAGCTTTAGCCTCATTCCTTCCAAAGAAATCCCAGGGTTGACCTCCTTCAGAATGGACTGGTTGGATCTCCTTGCAGTCCAGGGGACTCTCAAGAGTCTTCTCCAACACTACAGTTCAAATGCATCAATCGTTCGGTGCTAAGCCTTCTTCACAGTCCAACTCTCACATCCATACATGACCACAGGAAAAACCATAGCCTTGACTAGACGGACCTTAGTCGGCAAAGTAATGTCTCTGCTTTTGAATATGCTGTCTAGGTTGGTCATAACTTTTCTTCCAAGGAGTAAGCATCTTTTAATTTCATGGCTTCAGTCACCATCTGCACTGATTTTGGAGCCCCCCAAAATAAAGTCTGACACTGTTTCCACTGTTTCCCCATCTATTTCCCATGAGGTGATGGGACTGGATGCCATGATCTTTGTTTTCTGAATGTTGAGCTTTAAGCCAACTTTTTGACTCTCCTCTTTCACTTTCATCAAGAGGCTTTTTAGTTCCTCTTCACTTTCTGCCATAAGGGTGGTGTCATCTGCATATTTGAGGTTATTGATATTTTCCCAGCAATCTTGATTCCAGCTTGTGCTTCCTCCAGCCCAGTGTTTCTCATGATGTACTCTGCATATAAGTTAAATAAGCAGGGTGACAATATACAGCCTTGACGTACTCCTTTTCCTATTTGGAACCAGTCTGTTGTTCCATGTCCAGTTCTAACTGTAATTTAGACCTATACATTAGCTGGGAAGATCTATAAAAAGGTAGTTAGACAGGTAAACAGATATAGGAACTTGGGGTCAAGATATAGAATTTGGCTAATTGATCATCTGGAAATCCTGTGATAACTGAAGTAAACAAGGGATTCATGCAGATGGAGTGCAGGGACACCCCATGACTCTAGTTAATAAAAGTGAAAAGGGTTAAAAAAAGTGGAAATATTTAAAGCTGTGTGAGTGGGCAACATCCATAAAGTGATGAATATATTGTTTAAAGAAAAGATGGCTAAGTAACACTTAAAAAGTAGCCAAAGAAGTGTTGAAAGGAAGACAGAGAACATGAACAGAGATTGGAGAAAACCCAGAACTGTCAGACAACTGTAGAGAAAGAGAGAATTTCAAGAAACCACTGTGGTTTGTGGTCAAATGCATTAAATCTTGTTAAACTCAAGTAAGATGTAGATGAAAATTGTCTAATACATTCATAAAAAATCTATACTATATTTAGCAAAAATCTATATTTATATTTAGTAAAAATCTATATTTATATTTAGTAAAAATTTATACTATAATTAATAAAAATACTAGAGTATATTTAGTACAAAATAATTTAAAAATCTATTGCTGTATTTAAAGCTATGTTTGAAATACATTTTACTATCGAAACTGAATAATCCCTGAGGTGCCTGGTATCAGCTGAAATATCCAATCTCTACATAAAAAGACTGCATAGGCTCTTAAAAAAAAAAGAAAAAACTATTTTGTTTTAAAATCAATATAAGCTATGACACATGCAGAAATCTAACTTCTCCTCTTCAAATCCTAAGGGAAATATCTGGTTGTGTTATTGAAAACGAAAGTTAAAGTGCCGGTCGTATCCCCACCGCTGTCCTTAGTTACCATCAGCATCTCTCCATAACTGAACACTGGAGCTGGTGGTGTCACGTCCCTTGTTTATAAAACAAATACTCTTTGATTCCACTTATATGAGATACCTGAACGCCAGTCTGGTGGCCCAGTCAATAAAGAATCTGCCTGCAATGCAGGAATCCTGGGTTCAATTCTTGGGTCAGGAAGATCCCCTGGGGAGGGAAATGGCAACCCACTTCAGTGTTCTTGCTTCGTAAACCCCATGGAGAGGAACCTGGCAGGCTACAGTCCATGGGGTCGCAAGAGTCAGATACAACTTAGCGACTAAACCACCACCCCCATTTGAGATACCTAGAATAGTCAGATTCAGTGTCAGAAAGCACACTGGTAGATTCCAGGGCGTGGGGGTGAGGACTTAGTGTTTAATGTAGACAGAATCAGTTTAGGAAGGCGAAAACCTGGGAGATGGATGATGGTGAGAGCTGCACAACAATATGAATGTACTTAGCACAACTGAACTGCACAGTTATGTACAGTTAAAATAGAATGTTTTATATTATGTGACTTTTACTACAATAAGAAACCTTTAAAAAACAACCACCCCCCCAAAAAATAACAAAACAAAAGTGAAGTTCCTGTGCTTTAGGGGTTAGTAACCTGATATGGGCTTCCTTGGTTGCTCAGCTGGTAAAGAATCCACCTGCAATACCGGAGACCCTAGTTTGACCCCTCGGTCAGAAAGATCCCCCGGAGGAGGGCATGGCAACACTCCAGTATTCTTGCCTGGAGAATCCCGTGGACCGAGGAGCCTGGTGGCAGAAGTCCATCGGGTGGCAAAAAGGTGGACATGACTGAGCGACTAAGCACAGCACAGTACTAACCTGATAGTGTATATTTTACAAACGTATGAGGCTGCATGTAGTCTTGGTATCAAAATAGTTTACTTTCCTCAGATACAAAGAAAGCCAGGGTTCTGTGGTCACTGGCGTTGACTGAGGTCCCTGAGAAGCTATCACAAGCTCAATCCTACCAAAGCTGCTCACTGTCCTATGGTTCTACTCTCACAGTCCTACTGTTCTACTCTTCTTTTCCCATGCTGGTCACCTCATGGTGACAGAATGACTGCCACAGCCTCAGCAAACATGTTTATATTCACATAAGTAAAAGGGACAAAATTCTGTTCCTTCTCCTGAGAAGAAAATGGTTTCCTTGAGGCCTCCAGATGGCTTACCATTTTTGTTCACTGGCCATATCTGAACCCCATGGACAAGCCCAGCTATAAGGGATTGTTAGGAAAAGATTATTATACTTTCAGAGGCTCCATAATAGGGTATGGAGAGGGATGAGAAGTTTAGGGATAACTAATCACATTAACTTATATGCAGAGTACATCATGAGAAACGCTGGCCTGGAAGAAGCACACGCTGGAAGCAAGATTGTTGAGAGAAATATCAATAACCTCAGATATGCAGATGATGCCACCCTTATGACAGAAAGTGAAGAGGAACTAAAAAGCCTCTTGATGAAAGTGAAACAGGAGAGTGAAAAAGTTGGCTTAAAGCTCAGCATTCAGAAAATGATCATAGCATCCGGTCCCATCACTTCATGGAAAATAGATGGGGAAACAGTGGAAACAGTGTCAGACTTTATTTTTTGGGGGCTCCAGAATCACCACAGATGGTGACTGCAGCCATGAAATTAAAAGACTCTTAGTCCTTGGGAGAAAAGTATGACCAAGCTAGATAACATATTGAAAAGCAGAGACATTACTTTGCCGACTAAGGTCCGTCTAGTCAAGGCTATGGTTTTTCCAGTGGTCGTATATGGATGTGAGAGTTGGACTGTGAAGAAAGCTGAGCACTGAATAATTGACGCTTTTGAACTGTGGTGTTGGGGAAGACTCTTGAGAGTCCCTTGGACTGCAAAGGAGATCCAACCAGTCCATTCTGAAGGAGACCAGTCCTGGGTGTTCTTTGGAAGGAATGATGCTAAAGCTGAAACTCCAGTACTTTGGTCGCCTCATGTGAAGAGCTGACTCATTGGAAAAGACTCTGATGCTGGGAGGGACTGGGGGCAGGAGGAGAAGGGGATGACAGAGGATGAGATGGCTGGATGGCATCACTGAGTCGATGGACGTGAGTCTGGGTGAACTCTGGAGTTGGTGATGGACAGGGAGGCCTGGCGTGCTGTGATTCATGGGGTTGCAAAGAGTCGGACAAGACTGAGTGACTGAACTGAACTGGACTGAATCGCATTAAGCCAACTAATAGTATGTAACAACGTGAATAACAATTGGAAGCAAAAATAAAATCTGTTTCCTGATTTTCATTTAATGTCCTTCAAAATTGTCAGATTATTACATTTTTTTTGTCCCTGCATGTACAACCGAGTATCTACTTTTGTAACTTCTAAAAGGAGAGAAAAAGGAATGCAGAACATAGAGTCTACTAGTATAAATGAACTCCTTGGTTTAGCAGAACTACTCTGGGAAAATGTCATAGAGGAGACTTTTGCCCCATCTTCTAAGACGAGATGATTCCATCAGTACTTTAATTAACTTATGGGAAAATATTATTGTATTCCTAAGTAGATTTTTTTAGTTTATATTGGAATATAGTTGATTGTCAATATTATGTTAGTTTCAGCAAAGTGATACAGTTATACATATATACATATATTTATTCTTTTTCAAATTCCTTTCCCATTTAGGTTGCTATAAAATATTGAGTAGAGTTTCCTGTGCTATACCGTAGGTCTTCTTGTTTATCTATTTTATTTAAAAAAAAATTAACAGATATGGATCAGAAAATAAGCTTTATTCTTATTTTTGCAGTCAAAGGTTTGACTTTTAAGACTATCACCTGTACTGTAGATAACAAGTACTTATTTCCAAACTCAAAGTCAAGAATTTAAAAATTTTTTCTTCTCCTCATTTATCACTTTACTGAAGCAATGTCTCATGCTCATGGTCTAATTTTACTTATTAATTTATTTTTTAATATAAATGTATTTATTTTAATTGGAGGCTAATTATGTTACAACACTGTATTGGTTTTGCCATACATTGACCTGAATCCGTCACGGGTGTACATGTGCTCCCCATCCTGAACCCCCCTCCCACCTCCCTCCCCATACCATCTCTCTGCGTCATCCCAGTGCACCAGCCCTGAGCACCCCGTATCATGCATCGAACCTGGACTGGCGATTCGTTTTACATATGATAATATTCATGTTTCAATGCTATTCTCCCAAATCATCCCACCCTCTCCCTCTCCCACAGAGTCCAAAAGACCGTTCTATACATCTGTGTCTCTTTTGCTGCCTTGCATACAGGGTTATCGTTACCATCTTTCTAAATTCCATATATATGTGTTAGTATCAAAGAACTGATGTTTTGAACTGTGGTGTTGGAGAAGACTCTTGAGAGTCCCTTGGACTGCAAGGAGATCCAACCAGTCCATTTTGAAGGAGATCAGCCCTGGGATTTCTTGGAAGGAATGATGCTAAAGCTGAAACTAGAGCACTTTGGCCACTTCATGCGAAGAGTTGACTCATTGGAGAAGACTCTGATGCTGGGAGGGATTGGGGGCAGGAAGAGAAGGGGACGACCAAGGATGAGATGGCTGGATGGCATCACGGACTCGATGGACGTGAGTCTGAGTGAACTCCAGGAGCTGGTGATGGACAGGGAGACCTGGCGTGCTGCGATTCATGGGGTCGCAAAGAGTCGGACATGACTGAGCGACTGAACTGAACTGAACTGATACTGTATTGGTGTTTTCCTTTCTGGCTTACTTCACTCTGCATAATAGGCTCCAGTTTCATCCACCTCATTAGAACCGATTCAAATGTATTATTTTTAATGACTGAATAATACTCCATTGTGTATATGTACCACGGTTTTCTTATCCATTCATCTGTTGATGGACATCTAGGTTGCTTCCATGCCCTAGCTATTATAAACAGTGCTGCGATGAACATTGGGGTACATGTGTCTCTTTCACTTCTGGTTTCATACTGCTGTATGCCCACAAGTAGGATTGCTGGATCATAAGGCAGCTCTATTTCCAGTTTTTTAAGGAATCTCCACACTGTTCTCCATAGTGACTGTATTAGTTTGCATTCCCACCAACAGTGCAAGAGGGTTTCCTTTTCTCCACACCCTGTCCAGTGTTTATTGCTTGTAGACTTTTGGATAGCAGCCATTCTGACTTGCGTGAAATGGTACCTCATTGTGGTTTTGATTTGCATTTCTCTGATAATGAGTGATGTTGAGCATCTTTTCATGTGTTTGTTAGCCATCTGTATGTCTTATTTGGAGAAACGTCTGCTTAGTTCTTTGGCCCATTTTTTGATTGGGTCGTTTATTTCTCTGGAACTGAGCTGCAGGAGTTGCTTGTATATTTTTGACATTAATTCTTTGTCAGTTGCTTCATTTGCTATTATTTTCTCCCATTCTGAAGGCTGTCTTTTCACCTTGCTTACAGTTTCCTTTGTTGTGCAGAAGCTTTTAAGTTTAATTAGGTCCCATTTGTTTATTTTTGCTTTTATTTCCAATATTCTGGGAGGTGGGTCATAGAGGATCCTGCTGTGATGTATGTCAGAGAGTGTTTTGCCTATGTTCTCCTCTAGGAGTTTTATAGTTTCTGGTCTTACATTTAGATCTTTAATCCATTTTGAGTTTCTTTTTGTGTATGATGTTAGAAAGTATTCTAGTTTCATTCTTTTACAAGCGGTTGACCACTTTTCCCAGCACCACTTGTTAAAGAGATTGTCCTTTCTCCATTGTATATTCTTGCCTCCTTTGTCAAAGATAAGGTGTCCATAGGTGTGGATTTATCACTGGCTTTCTATTTTGTTCCACTGATCTATATTCTTGTCTTTGTGCCAGTACCATACTGTCTTGATGACTGTGGCTTTGTAGTAGAGCCTGAAGTCAGGTAGGTTGATTCCTTCAGTTCCGTTCTTCTTTCTCAAGATTGCTTTGGCTATTCGAGGTTTTTTGTATTTCCATTCAAACTGTGAAATTATTTGTTCTAGCTTTGTGAAAAATACCGTTGGTAGCTTGATAGGGACTGCATTGAATCTATAGATTGCTTTGGGTAGTATACTCGTTTTCACCGTATTGATTCTGCATATAATGTTGTCCCAGGGATCTCTGAGATTGTCCTCACTTCTTTTAATTCATTTTTCCTTTTTCCTCTCTGTTTCATTTTTTTCTACCATTTTACCTTCTACCTCACTTATACTACCTTCTGCCTCCATTATTCTACTATTAGTTCCCTCCAGAGTGTTTTTGATCTCATTTATTGCATCACTCATTATATATTGACTCTTTCTATTTCTTCTAGGTCCTTGCTAAACGTTTCTTGCAGCTTCTCAATCCTTGTCTCCAGGCTATTTATCTGTAACTCCATTTTGTTTTCAAGATTTTGGATCATTTTCACTATTATTATTCAGAATTCTTTATCATGCAGATTCCCTATCTCTTCCTCTTTGGTTTGGTTTGGTGGGCATTTATCCTGTTCCTTTACCTGCTGGGTATTTCTCGGCCTCTTCATCTTGTTTATATTGCTGTGTTTGGGTTTGCCTTTCTGTATTCTGGCAATTTGTGGAGTTCTCTTTATTGTGGAGTTTCCTCACTGTGGGTGGGGTTGGACGGGTGGTTGTCAAGGTTTCCTGGTTAGGGAAAGTTGTGTCAGTGTTCTGGTGGATGGATCTCGATTTCTTCTCTCTGGAGTGTAATGAAGTGTCCAGTAAGGAGTTATGAGATGTAAATGGGTTTGGAGTAACTTTGGGCAGCCTGTATATTGAAGTTCAGGGCTATGTCCCTGTGTTGCTGGAGAATTTGCATGGTATGTCTTGCTCTGGAACTTGTTGGCCCTTGGGTGGTGCTTGGTTTCAGTGTAGGTATGGAGGCATTTGATGAGCTCCTATCAATTAATGTTCCCTGAAGTCAGGAGTTTTCTGGTGTTCTCAGGTTTTGGACTTAAGCCTCCTGCCTCTGGTTTTCAGTCTTATTCTTACAGTAGCCTCATGACTTCTCCATCTATACAGCACTGATGATAAACCATCTAGGTTAATGATGAAACGTTTATCCACAGAGAGGGACACTTGGAGAGGTACACAGAGTTACATGTAGAAGAGAAGAGGGAGGAAGGAGATAGAGGTGACCAGGAGGAGAAGAGGGGCAATCAAAAGGGTAGAGAGCAAGCTAGCGAGTAATCACTTCCCTATGGGCTCTCCACAGTCTGGGTCTCTCAGAGATGTTCATGGAGTTATACAGAGAAGAGAAGAGGGAGGA
Organism: Capra hircus; assembly: GCF_001704415.2. Taxonomy (NCBI): domain Eukaryota; kingdom Metazoa; phylum Chordata; class Mammalia; order Artiodactyla; family Bovidae; genus Capra; species Capra hircus. The sequence goes on along the minus strand of NC_030815.1, from coordinate 4,500,363 downwards.
AGGAGACAGAGGTGGCCAGGAGGATAAAAGGGGGAATCAAAAGGAGAGAGACAGATCCAGCCAGTAATCAGTTCTCTAACTGTTCTCCACTGTCTGGAACACACAAAGAGATTCACAGAGTTGGGTAGAGAAGAGAAGGGGGAGGGAAGAGAGAGAGGTGACCTGGTGGAGAAAAAGGAGAGTCCAAAGGGGGAGAGAGCAGTCAAGCCAGTAATCTTGCTCCCAAGTAAAAATGGGTACTGAAAATTGGGTTCTTAAAGGTACAAAATTGATAACAAATACCAAAAAGCAAAGATTAAAAATCTAGAGTAGAGGTTGGATTCTCAATTAAGATATTAAAGGAAAAAAAAAAACAAAGTCACAAAAATTATAGAATATATAGATATGAAGTTTGCTTTAAAAAATAGGGTCATTTTTTTACAAAGTAATAGTAGGTTATAAAAATGAAAATTAAAGGAGTAATAGAGGACTTAAATTTAAAAAAAATTAAGAAAAATTTAAAGAATGATAGTAGTAAAAATATATCTAGGACTTTCTCTGGTGTTGTGGACAGTGTGGGGTCACTTTATTTTCAGATAGTTCCTTGATCTATCTCAAGATCTATAGGTCCCTTCCTATGTAGTTGGTGCTAACTACAGGGTTTTAATCTATTGCACCTGTCATGTCCAGGGCATTTCCCTCTGTTTTAGCTTCTTCTATTTGCTGGTCTCTTCAGTGTCTAATTTCTACCCTGACCCAAGGGGGTGGTGGTGGACACTTTTATAAGCTCACTTGTTCAGTCGTGTTGTGGGGATGGAGGAACACTGCAAACAAACATCACTGGCGTCTTTGGGGAGTGCTCCTAGTGTCTCAGCCACACTGGGTTTGCTCCCGTTCACAACATGTGTGCTTTCCCAGTCTACACTGCTCAGGCTCTAGGTTGCTCTGCAGGGAACTGTCTGAAGCGGGCCCTGGGCTGTATGTACTTCCCAGGTCTAAGCTGCTCAGGTTCAGGTATTCGGGTAGTCCTCAAAGGTGCAGGCTTGGATGGGCCTGCGTTTTCACCCTTTCCACGTCTAGCCCCTCAGGTGACCAGGCGTTTGGCGAGTGTGGTCGCTGCGACTCATCGCCTCCCCCGTCGCTGCTGCTCGGTTTTCCGGTTGCACAACTGGCGCATCTTCTCAGGCGGATGTCGACTGTCCAGAATCCCAAGAAGTCTTGGTTAGCAACGAAGCCTGCTTGCAGTTTGGTAGGTGATGCCTCTCCTGGGCTGTGATTGTCCCCTTCCAGCTCTGGCTGCCCTCGGCTGCCTGTCTCCAGCATGGGATAGGCCAGTCTGCCGCTGGCTAGCTCTGGTCAGTCCTTTTTTTTTGTGAGCGGAGCTGGCAGTGTTTTAGTTTAGGGCTTTTCATGGGGTAGCTATCCCATGTTTGCTATCCCAAGTTAGTTCCCTCGGATTGCCCTTGGGGCATTCAGGCCTGGTCCTTACTCTAAGCAATGCAGCCCATGTCACCCTGCCCAGCCCCCGCTTGCTAGTGGTGGATGCAGGCGTCTGTGCTGCTTCTCTGCTGGGAGTTACTGTTGGGTACATAATCTGTGGGTTTTAATTATTTACTTATTTTTCCTCCCAGTTGTGTTGCCCTCTGAGGTTCCAAGGCTTGCCACAGACTCGCTAGTGAGAGTGTTTCCTGGTGTTTGGAAACTTCTCTTAAGACTCCCTTCCTGGACAGATCTCCATCCCTACCTCTTTTGTCTCTCTTTTTATCTTTTATATGTTTTCCTACCTCCTTTCGAAGACAATGGGCTGCATTTCTGGGTGCTGATGTCCTCTGCCGGCATTCAGAAATTGTTTTGTGGAATTTCCTCAGCGTTCAAGTGTTCTTTTGATGAATTTGTGGGGGAGAAAGTGGTCTCCCCGTCCTATTCCTCCACCATCTTAGGACTGCCCCTATTTTAAACATAGTAGTTTGTATATGTTAAGTTCAAAGAGCTAATTCAATCAGTACTTTAATTAACTTATGTGCAAATACTAGTATATCCCCCAATAGTCTTGACTTTACTATGCTGTTTTCATAAATGTAAAAGTTTCAATTAAAAAAAATTATTTCTAGTGCTAAAATTTAATGAAAACTTTTTAAAAATTGAAAAGGCTAGTAGTTATCATATCTAAACCTTTGATCTGACATGAAAATGTAGGACAGTAAGACTTCTGACTAGGAAATGTAATTTGTTTTTATTCTTGAGTAAAGAATCATGAAAATGAAATCCAGAAATTCTAAAGAAATAGTCTATGGCAAATGAAACTCAACAAAGTTCTATGAAGCTATAGCTACTCCATATTTGCTTTTTAAATTTCAATCTTCTGAACAAAACCATCTCAGTCACATATTCATGTTTTGACCTTTTTAGGTCGTTTGGTCATTCAGCCTTCTATGAGGGCTGGAGAAGACAGATGAAGATAGGGAGAAAGAAGAGAACAAACGCCCACTAGTTATTTTCATTGAACATTCACTAAGTTGAGGCACACAGGCTTTGGGCTGAACAAACACACCAAACCTGTCTGACTCATTATGTTTGCTGTGGGCAACTGCTTAAATTTTCTGAGTTTTTACTTAAAAAAAAAAAAAAGTCAGATGGATATAAAAATACCTCCCTTAGAAACCTGCTGTAACATGTACCATTACACTTCGCATAAAGTAAAATCTCAAGTCAGAGGCTCTTCTAGGTCTACAAAGCCTGATCACAAATCCCAACTACTTGGGGTTCATAGTTCAGTTTTGACTTTTTATTTCTTCAGATTTTAGAACTAAAGCTCAGTGCAGCATACTGGGAACTAAGTCAAATCCTCTGGGGGATCAGAGGCATAATCAAACCCCTAATGGGACATTTTAACACGTTTGTAATGAAACACAGAAGTGGCTTTCCTGGTAGCTCAGTGGTAAAGAATTAGTGGTAAAGCTAATACAGGAGATGCAGGTCCGATCCCTGGGTAGGGAAGATTCCCTGGTAACGGAAATGGCAACCCACTCCAGTATTCTTGCCTGGGAAATCCCATGGACAGAGGAGCCTGGTGGGCTAAAGTCCTTGGTCTTGCAAAGGGAAATGACTAAGTGACTGAACAACAACAACAATGAAACACAAATAGAAAGATACATAAAACTATAAACAGATGCATAAACAACGAGGTTAGTAGAAAACTTATGTTTTTCATGCCGTTTCAGATTTCAGAATTGTGGATGAGAGAGGAGGCTCTTGTATTAGAATCATCTACAGTCTCCTTACAACTCTCACAGTTTCCATAAGGTAACTGTTCAAAAGCAAATCACCCGCATAGATTGATGGAGAAAGGCCATCAATGTCTCCTCAATGCCTGTAAGCACTCCAGCTGCTCACTAGTCCCAAGAGTCCCTCCAACTTCTCTCCCCTCTAAGACTAAACCCAGCAGTCTGCACAGGGCTTCACACCTCCAGCAACTCTGCTTTGCTACTCTTGCTCTGAAATTTGTTCCATTTCTCCTCCCAGCCTCACCCCCTTCCCCAGGTCACTCTACTTCTCTGTGGACATAGCTGTCTTTCGTTTCTTCCAGGCTGGTCTGATCTCCATTCCCTGTTTCTCTTTCATGTTTCCATTGCATCAGCGGCACCAGTGTCCTCATGCTTGCTTATTACCATAGGATCATATTCCCTGGAGAAACTCACATTTTCCTGTCCCAATCACCAGTTCCCATCATGAACTGTTAATAGCACAGAAATACTCTGTATCTGTTCATGTACTGAAGGCATCTTTAGGTGTAAGACGAGTTAGGTCTTTTGTCCACGCTACCAAGAACCAGTTGTGTGGACTTAGATATAGCACTGTGCCCACTGAGAACATGTGACAGGTACAGTGTTCTGTGCACAAGTCACAGGCTTTTATAGCTATAGTTTATGCAGAAAATTGTGGATGCATTAGTACTTATCAAGCATATATTAGACTTTTAACACATACTTGTTGAAATGAATGAATACTTCATTTTTGTCATAGTAAGATGAAAAATGTGCTTATGATATACATTTTCCTTTTGTATGTATAGGCTGTTAATCATATAGCATACACTTGGAGTTGAGAAATATTAGTTTTAATAATTTCTTAGTGATGATCTATGTGATTTTAAATAAATTTTAAAAAGAAAGGGAAGTCCCTAGTCTATCATCCTGAAAAGTATATTAATCCTTAACAAGTATATGCAACAAATAGACCATCTCTGCCTTATTTTAATCTACAAACACCTGTCTCTTTTTCTCTTTTTTCTTTTCTCTTTTCTCCTCACTCTCTAACCCTTCCACATTTCTCCCCTTCATATGGTAGAAGTGTAAATACAAATTCAGCCAGGGAAAAAGATAAATAATACACCTTTAAAATGTACTTTTGATATTTCTCATATGTATTGATATTCTCTATTCTTTTTTTAAGACATCTTTTTTCCTTTGAAATATTTCCTTTTGAGCAAAGCATTTTCCTTTAGAACTTGTGCTTTGTATATATGTTGCATATTTGTATATTTGCTTATACACATGCATACATATATTTTAATATATATACACATAAGTGATTTGCATCTCTAATTGTATGTATTAATTAGGTATGCAGATGTGTGTGTATATATATACATATAGGATGTACATTTCTTGGGTTTACATGTATTCCTATAACTATAGAACTTAACACATTTAATCATGATGAATGCTTGCTAATCCACTGTGCATCACTATAATTGCTGACAAGGCAATGTTTATATTACATAATTATATGTTCATGAAATAGCAACACATTCCAACAAGTAAAACTCTATCTTCTTTATATTTTTTATCTGCATTTCATGAGGCGGTGGGATTGAACTGGAGATGATTTCATGTGTATTGTAACCAAGTCTCACCCAAGAGATGGAATTCTTTTCATAAAATGCTTAAGAAAGCCTGTGGATCTATATGACACCTATATTAGTAGTCTAAAAATGAAATATTAAAAATAGTACATTTTACCTCAATAAAATCTCAATATATCTCTAAAAAAAATCTCAATTAAACCTCAATACCAAGAAAACTCAGTATGTCAGCAAATTTGGAAAACTTGGCAATAGGCACAGGACTGGAAAAGTTCAGTTTTCATTTCAATCCCAAAGAAACACAATGTCAAAGAATGTTCAAACTTCCACACAATTGTGCTCATTTCATATGCTAGTAAGGTTATGCTCAAAATCCTTCCAACTAGGCTTCAGCCGTACATGAACTGAGAATATCCAGATGTACAAACTGGGTATAGAAAAGGTAGGAGGGACCAGAAATCAAACTGCCAACCTCTGTTAGATCATAGAAAAAGTAAGAGAATTCCAGAAAAACATCTACTTCTGCTGCATTGCCTATGCTAAAATTTTTACTGTGTCAAACACAACAAACTGTAGAAAATTTGTTAAAAGATAGGAATACCAGACCACCTTACCTGCCTCCTGAGAAACCTGTATGCAAGTCAAGAAGCAACAGTTAAAACCAAACATAGAACAAAACAAACCAAACTGGTTCAAAATTGGGAAAGGAATATGTCAAGGCTGTATATTGTCATTCTGCCTATTTAACTTATAAATCATGCAAAATGATGGGCTGGATGAATCACAAGCTGGAATCAGATGGACTGAAAAAGTATCAAAAACTTCAAATATGCAAATGATACCAACACAGTGGCAGAAAGCAAGAGAAGATAGAGAGCCTGAGGCTGAGTGTAACAGAGGAGAGTGAAAAAGCTGTCTTAAAACTCAACATTCAGAAAAGTAAGGTCACAACACCTGGTCTCATCCCTTCACAGCAAATAGATGGGGAAACAGTGGGAACAGTGACAGATTTTTATTTTCTTGGGCTCCAAAATCACTGCAAATGGTGACTGCAGACATTATTTCAAAAGAAGCTTGCCCCTTGGAAGAAAGGCTGTGGGAAATCTAGACAGTGTATTAAAAAGCAGAGACATCACTTTGCCAACAAAAGTATGTACAGTCAAAGCTATGGTTTTTCCAGCAGTCATATATGGATGTGAGAGTTGAACCATAAAAAAGGCTGAGTGCTGAAGAATAGATGTTTTTGCATTGTCTTGTTGAGGAAGACTTTAGATTTCCTTGGACACCAAAGAGATCAAACCAGTCAATATCTTAAAGGAAATCAACACTGAATGTTCATTGAAAGGACTGATGCTGAAGCTCCAATACTTTGGCCACCTGATTTAAAGAGCCAATTCATTGGAAAAGATCTTGATGCTGGGAAAGGTTGCAGGCAAGAGGAGAAGAGGGGGACAGAGGATGAAATGGTGGGATGGCATCATTAGTTCAATGGACACGAGTTTGAGCAAACTCCAGGAGATAGTGAAGGACAGGGAAGCCTGGTGTGATGCAGTCCATGGGGTCACAAACAATGGGATATCACTTAGCCACTGAATAACAACAACAACCAGGTAAATAATTCTTTGAATAGAATGCTAGTTTCAATTTTCTGTAGTGTTAGATTACTTTGGAGGGAATAAGGAAAATAATGACCATCCTGCTTTTATTGCAATGCTATAGATTTTTGCTGCTTAAAATAACAAGAGAAAGACATACACACTGCTATGGTCTGAATGTTCACGTCCCCCAAAATCCATACTTTGAAGCCCTCTCCCAAGATAATGGCATTAGGAAGTGAAGCCTTTGGGAGTGATGAGTTCATGAAGGCAAAGCCCATATTAATAGGATTGAAGTTAAAATGAAGGTCCCTTAGTCATGTCTGATTCTTTGTGACCCCATAGACTATACCATCTATGCAATTCTCCAGGCTAGAACACTGGAATAGGTGGAATTCTTCAGGCCAGAATACTGGAGTGGGTAGCCTTTCTCATCTCCAGGGGATCTTCCTAACCCAGATATTGAACCTAGGTCTCCCGAATTGCATGCAGATTCTTTACCAGCTGAGCCACAAGGGAAGCCTTACATAAGAAGACCCCAGAGTGTACCCTTGTTCCTCTGCCATGGTATATTACAGAGAAAACATAGCAGCCCATGAATCAGGAAGTGAGCTCTCCAATCACACACAGAATTTTCCAGCTCCTTTCTCCTGGACTCTTTAGCCTCTAGAACTGCGAGAAATAAATTTCTATTGTTTGTAAGTCATCCACAATTTCCTGTTGCAGAAGCCCAGTGAAGTAGGACATACAGATATAGAGAAAGACATAGATATAAGTCATGTCCTTTAAAATGTATTTTTGATATTTCTCATATATAGGGACTGTCTATTCTTTTAGACAAATATATGCCCATATATCTGTCTTTGTCTATATGTGAAGTGCTCACTCATTAAATAGATGAAATAATGCCATTTGCAGCAACACGTATGGACCCAGAGATAGTCCTTCTCAGTGAAGTAAGTCAGTCAGAAAAAGTGAAATATGATATTACTTATATAAGGAATTTTAAAAAAAAGGTACAAATGAACTTATTTACAAAACAGAAACAAACTCACAGACTTGGAAAAAGAACTTATGGTTGCTGGGGGTATGGATCAGGGGAAGGTATAGTTAGGGAATTTGGGATGGACATGTACACATTGCTAGATTTAAAATGGATAACCAACAAGGACCTACTATATATTACAGGGAATTTTGCTCAGTATTTTGTAAAAACCTAAATAGGAAAATAATTTGGTAAAGAACAGATACATGTATATGTATAACTGAATCACTTTGATGTATACCTAAAACTAATGCAACAGTTTTCAATCAACTATATCCCAATATAAAATAAAAGGTTTAATAGAGACAGAGATATAAATAGAGAAATAGGATAGCTTTGCAATTTTTTTTTTATCCAGCCTTAGCATCACACCATGAGACATAGGGGTAGCTGATTCTCATCCTGTTCCCATAACTCTGAGTCAAAGAAGTGCTTGGCCCAGGCTGTGCCAGTTCAGAGTATAAGTGATGTCAGCTCAGAGCAGCTACAAGTGATCAAGGAAGACTGCTGACAGGCCAGCACTTGCTCTATGGTAGGATATGGCTGTCATGTATGTTAAATAACTCCTAGACTGATGGCGTGTGCCTGGCTCAGGTGTGGAGATCCCATCACCCATGCGCACTGGCCTAAGGGTAAAGCTGCTTCAGCCCTGTGACTATACGATGGGGCTAGATGAGAACCGGTGGCTCAGTGGCAAAAAACCCGCCCGCCAATGCAAGAGATGAGAGAGGTGGGTTTGATCCCTGGGTTGGGAAGATTCCCTGGGAAAGGAAATGGCAGCCCACTCCAGTGTTTTTGCCTGGAGAATCGCACGGACAACAGAGCCTGCAGGCTATAGTCCATGGGATCCAGAGTCAGACACGACTGAGAGATGAAACAACAACAACGTTAGCGGGAGCTGCTGCTGATAGGGAAATTCTGGAGGACTGATTCTAAATGGTCAGAGTTCAGATTTGGTTCTGAATCAGTAGGCCATGAAGAGCAACCACCAGTTCTTGCCTGAGTGAAGGAGAGGCTTTGTCATGCCCCGTGGATCGACCTTCATCAAAGAAAGACTTACTTTCTCAAACTGCAGAAAGTGGTGACTTTAGACAGAATTCAGCTCCCCCTTGGAGTTGGGAACTACTTCTGCTGAAGGGGAATGTCTTGTCCAGGCCAGATGTTCTTCCTGACACAACTTGCCTCCAACTCCTGGTCCGTCTGTGGTGCCACACCAAAGCATGGTCCCAGCTTCACTGGGTTTGACCAAGACCACTTGCTTGGCTAAACTTCTGCTCTTCTCAGTCTTGCTTCTTTTCCTTTTATTTTTTTTATTTTTTTCATCCCAAGAACATTCTGTAATAAACTTCTAACATACCAAATCTTTGTCTCAGACTCTGCTTCCCAGAAAAATCTAACATGTGACAGCTTCCAAAGGGTTACACAGGACAGAAAGTGGAATCAGAAGTATTTAGCAATAACACGGCAGGTTTACTGTGGGGAATCATTTAAATTAAAGAGCAAATCCTTATAACCCAAAATATTTTTCACATGGAATTCACCGAGGCATAAAACTGTAGCATCATGTACCTAGATACTAGAGCTGTGATATTTTCCTAAATTCATGAGTGAATTATCAGTTGTTTATATGATCCCTAAAGACAGAGAAACTGCATGTGCTGGTGTCAAAGTGATCAACTGGGTGCTAGAAAAGAAAGGGACAAAAATGAAATGGGTAACAGTTTGGTTTTTTGAATCCCTCATTATGCTGAGTTGAATTGCTTTGTTTGCCAAATGGTTCTTTAAAATCTAATTTTATTCATCTGATAATGTCTAGAGGAAATTTGGGTGGGGTGGGGGAGGTAAGGGGGTGGGAGGGGACTCTTAAAGACTTCTGGGAATCAGACTATCAGTAGGAGACAGAAAATCAGTACTCCTTTGGATCAATTCCTTTCTGGACCAAAGGCAGAAATACAAGTGCTAAGGAGCTGTTTTGCCCACTCCAGTGTTCTTGCCTGGAGAATCCCAAGGACAGAGGAGCCTGGTGGTCTTCTGTCTATGGGGTCGCACAGAGTCAGACACAACTGACATGGCTTAGCAGCAGCAGCAGCAGCAGCAGCAGCAGCAGCAAGGAGCTGTTTTGAATGTCTCAAGATGTAAGAAAAACCTGGGATGAACCCAGCAAGGGATGGGATATTTTTTTCCTTTTGTTTCTTAACCTTGTCGACAATATCTCATTTGGAGATAGCTTTTTTTCCTAGTTTCCTTGGTGGTATGGAAACCATTACATCAATAGATGCTTCCATGATTCTCTGAGGAAATACAAATTTAATCTACCTTTGAGTTCCTCCCTAGTCCTAAAATGATAATTAAAATTGACAGCTGAGCCCTAACACTGGTGACACATGCTCTTGGATCAGACCTACCTACCACTGCCAGTCCTAACTAACCCTGGGCATTCATGATGGAGACTTTTCTTACATTGTTCCCATGACTGTATACAAATGCTCCTTTCTAGAAGAATGATTTGTTGATCTCACTAAATTCCCTTTGAAACATATATGTACCTTTCCTATGACATTTATAACAGCAATAATATTAAATCAAAGTGGCTTTTTGAAGGCAAGGCAGGGTCTATTCCTCAACTACATTGGAATTTTTATACATTATACAACCCAGAATATTAAAAAGTGAAAGTTTTAGCTGCTCAGTCATGTCTGACTCTTTGCAACCCCATGAACTTTAGCCCACCAGGCTCCTCTGTCCATGGGACTCTCTAGGCAAGAGTGTGTTGCCCAGGAGAAAGAAAATGTCCAGGGTTAGTTAGGACTGGCACCCATACTAGAGTGAGTTACCATTTCCTTCTCCAGGGGAATCTTCCCAACCCAGGGATTGAATCTGGGTCTCCTGCATTGCAGGCAAATTCTTTACCATCCAAGCCACCTGGGAAGCCCATCAAAAAAATGTTTATTAAGTAAAAAATTGAATGAAGACCATATCCTATTTTTTCAAAGTGTTATACAAGGGCCTGCTGAATTGGAATTAAGTGGAACACTGTTAAAATACAAAACTGTGTCCACTTTGTATTCAGTCAGACAAAATATCTCGAACTTAAATTGAGGAAGGTGTGTTTTAACAACTACCTCAGGCAACACTGTTTAAAGTTTGGAAAATTCTGACTCTACTGGAGAGAGATAGAGAGATACAGAATCAGAAGGGTGAGTGAGGGAGAGACTGGGACCTTAGACTGTCTTCACTCTAATTGGATATAGATTACTAAAATAACTATAGAAGATGAAAGTAAGATAAAACTTAAAAATTGCCTTCAAGACTGAAATAGCTAAGTAATCTTAAAAAGTAACTCTGACAAAAGAGACAATAAATCATATTTATATTTATTGTGATAATAGTTTTGCATGTTTTAGAGAACAGTCATTGATAAAAGGCACAACAGGACTTAATGTATATTAGTGTATTTTAATGGGCTTTGCTGTTAGCTCAGCTGGTAGAGAATCCACCTGCAATGCAGGAGACCCCAGTTTGATTTCACATGCTAGCAAAGTAATGGTCAAAACTCTCCAAGCTAGGCTTGAACAGTACGTGAAATGAGAACTTCCAGATGTTCAAGCTGGATTTAGAAAAGACAGGAACCAGAGATCAAATTGCCAACATCCGTTGGATCAAAGAAGAAGCAAGATAATTCCAAGAAAACATCGACTACTGCTTCATTAACTATGCTAAACCTTTGACTGTGTGGATCACAACAAACTGTGGAAAATTCTTAAAGAGATGGGAATACCAGACCACCCGACCTGCCTCTTGAGAAACCTGTATGCAGGTCAGGAAGCAACAGTTAGAACTGGACATGGAACAACAGACTGGTTCCAAATTTGGAAAGGGTAAGTCAAGGCTGTATATTGTCACCCTGCTTATTTACCTTATATGCAGGGTACATCATGAGAAATGCTGGACTGGAAGAAACACAAGCTGGAATCAAGATTGCCGGGAGAAATATCAATAACCTCAGATATGCAGATCACACCACCGTTATGGCAGAAAGTGAAGATGAATTGAAGAGCCTCTTGATGAAAGTGAAGGAGGAGAGTGAAAAAGTTGGCTTAAAGCTCAACGTTCAGAAAATGAAAATCATGACATCTGGTCTCATCACTTCATGGCAAATAGATGGGGAACCAGTGGAAACAGTGTCAGACTTTATTTTGGGGGCTCCAAAATCGTTGCAGATGGTGATTGCAGCCATGAAATTAAAAGACACTGCTCCTTGGATGAAACACTATGACAAACATAGACTGCATTTTTAAAAGAGACATTACTTTGCCAACCAAGGTCTGTCTAATCAAAGCTTTGATTTTCCATTAATCATGTATGGATGTGAGAGTTGGACCATAAAGAAGGCTGAGTGCTGAAGAATTGACGCTTTTGAACTGTTGTGTTGGGGAAGACTCTTGAGAGTCCTTTGGACTTCAATGAGATCAAACCAGCTAATTCTAAAGGAAATTGTTGGAAAGATTGATACTGAAGCTGAAGCTCCAATACTTTGGCCACCTGATGCAAAGAGCTGACTCATTAGAAAAGGCCTTGATGCTGGGGAAGATTGAAGGCTGGAGGAGAAGGGGACGACAGAGGATCAGATGGTTGGATGGCACCACCAACTCAATGGACATGAGTTTGAGCAAGCTGTGGAAGATGGTGAAAAACAGGGAAGTCTGGTATGCTGCAGTCCATGGGGTCACAAAGACTTGGACGCTACTGAGCAACTGAACGACAAAAACCGGTTCAATTCCTGCATCAAGAAGATACCCTGGAGGAGGGCATGACAGCCCACTTAAGGATTCTTGAGCTTCCCTGGTGGCTCAGATGGTAAAGAATCTGCCTGCAATGCGGAAGACCCAGGTTCGATCCTTGGGTTGGGAAGATGCCCTGGAGAAGGGCATGGCAACCCACTCCAGTATTCTTGCTGGAGAATCCCCATGGACAGACTAGCCTGTGAGCTACAGTCCAAGCGGTCGCAAAGAGTCGTACACAACTGGGTAACTCACACTTCCACTTTACAGTTGTAATGATTTATAGCTATTTTGCTTAGGAATACTCTAATAAAAAGAATTCATCTACTTGTAAATATTGTCTACTCTGTAGTCAATCATTTACGGGCTGAAATAGAAGGAAAATCAACCGACTGTGTAAAGAGCATTTTCAGCCGCTTTTAAGAAGCAGACCTGAGGGAATTTAGAGCCATTGTGAGTGTGACTTAAGGACTGACTTCCTCTGGCCCATAGTCCACAAGCTTTGTAAAGAGCAGTTAAGGTCTTCATGGCCTTCCTCTAACTGCACGTAGCCTCCCAGCCCTGCTGGTCAGGAGTCAGGCTGGGACACCACTGGGGCCCCACCGCTTCCCTGCTCCCCTTGAGCTTCCTGCTGCTCTGCTCACAGCCCCATCAGGGCCCTGCTGTCTTTAATCCAACCACACAGCAAAATTATCTGAGAAACATTGAAAATCCTCTCAATGCTTGGGTTCCACTCTCAGAAATTCTGCTGGCACTGTCTAGAGCAGAAGTTATCCACTGTTGTTCATTGCTATTTTTAACTTCTCCCAGATAATCCTAAAGGGATTATTGAGAAATGATTGAGAAATATAAGCAGAAGAAAAATTTTAAGATGGGGAGGAATACCCAAGACTATACAGGTTTACCTTGCTTTACAAGTAAAAGTTTTTTCTTGCATTTCAGGCTGGAAGTTACAACAGGGTTTACTGTTCTTTATTATTCTCTTGTCTGGAGAAGAAGAGATAGACATGCCGAGTTTTGATTGATCTATATAATGTTTATTATTTATAATAAATATTTTTCATTTATATTATTTATAAATTCTAAAAGAAGGAAAAATTTCTTATTTTATTCTCAGAAATTTCATCTGCTTTTCCAGGTGTGACAATGGGTATGAAAACTCTATGGTTGTATCTATTGATCAAAGTTGGGGGGAAATATGGAGGATCTTCATTTGGAAAAAATTCCACAAGTTCTGAATTTATAGTTTCTGCTGTGACAATAGGAACTTTCTGTTTTAGTCTTAGATCAGTTGAGTGTGGCAAGGTGAGTTGTTCTGAATTTATAGTTTCTGCTGTGACAATAGGAACTTTCTGTTTTAGTCTTAGATCAGTTGAGTGTGGCAAGGTGAGTTCTTAAAGTTTCTGAAAGCACTTAGTGTATTATACATAGTAAGCCTTGAATGCATATTTTTCTTGACTTGGTACCATAGCAAACCCATGTGAATGCTTATTCTATTTGTTCCATTTCCATATCTGCCAGGTAGATTTGAGAAGTAGCATCTCACTTTGGAATGACTATCAGAAGCACCCCACCCCTCCCCTGACACCCCCCCCCCCACCACCACCATCCTGTGAATTGGTTATCAGGCCAAAAGGAAACAACAGATAGAGTACTGCTAGTCAGGTTCCTCAGCTGCTATGCAACCTAATTTTTGTAACAGCTATCTTGTTTTCTCGTCTGTTTTATTGATGATAACCAATTCCAGACTTGCTGTTCCTTGAAATCCAGTTTATGCGGCCACCCCCTTCTCACTTATTGATAATACAGGAGCAGCTGAAGAACTGCTTGAGACCAGTATGCTTATTGGGCCACTAAAAGTGGCAGTTCCCTGTTTTCAAGCAATAGTAAACAGGAATTGTCACTAAAAGCAGTGGGCTTCCCCGGTGGCTCAGTGGTAAAGAACCCAGCTGCCAATGCCAAAGATTTGGGTTTGAGCCCTGGTCAGAAAGATCCCCTGGAGAAGGAAATGCCAACTCACTCCAGTATTTTTGCCTGGAAAGTCCCATGGATAGAAAAGCCTGGTGGGCTATAGTCCATGGGGTCTCAAAGAGTCGGACACAACTGAGTGACTAAGCTGACAAACAATAATAGAAATAACATTGCTTTTTGGTGTGACTATGTTTTGGCATTGTAACTACATGAGTTGTAGCCTTCTTTTCTGTTTTTTTTTTTTTCTTTTTTTAATTGCATTCTATAAATCTGATGACAGAGCCAAGAACACTATGCAGATTTTTCAGAAAAAAAGAGTACCTGGGATAAACCTCACATATAGGTGTATTATTTCTATTATGATCATGACATGGGATATATAAAGGAATTTTACCCTGTGTAAGTGATGAGGAACCATACGGTTGGCTAGTTAACATGAAATAATTCCATTAAAATAGATCTATAAATGTTGGGTATATTGTATAAACATTTTAAAAATGTGCAGCAGAGGTTTATTGTTATAAAAATTCTTAGGAACAAAAACGAGGGCAGTGAGCACCAGACTGAAAGCTTCTGCCGTGGTCAGTCTGTAGGTGAGGAGGTAAGACGTGGATGATTTGAAGTGCGGATGAGCCCTTGGGCTCAAGAAGGTAACAGGAGTGGAAGTAAGCCTCCAGCATGAAGTTTAACCTCATGTACAGCCAAAGGCTCTGAAAAAGAGAGAAGAGAAGGAGAAGGCTTCCCAAATCACAAGAGAAGGGCAAGGATGTTATTTGGTCTTAGTCTTGACATGGCTGCAGAAAAGAACTGTCTTCCCTGAGATTCCAAATCCTCCAGCTTTCTCTCTCTCTTACATGGATGTACATTTATATTTCCTACGTGCACTGAGAAATACAAGCCAAGAAATCAACATGAGAAATCTGGGTCCATTGCTTTGCCTTGGGTACCCTGCATTACTGAAAGTAAAATCGGTCTGCAGGGATGATTTCTCAGCCTGTTTCATAGGATTCCCACAGATAAAGCTCCACCACACAAGAGGTCACAATGCAAAATTACGAAGTACGAGAACAAGTTATTTCATCAAGAAGAGGCTATGCGCACACATGGGGACACACACACAGACAGATCAGACTCCAAAAAATTCAGTTAACAGAATAATTTTGTGAAGATTGACAAACTTAAAAAATTAAAATTATTAGAGTCATTTAATTAAGGAATTTAAATGTGAGAAAAAGAAGCATTATATGTAAATATGAATAATATTTGCAAAAATAAAACTTCTAGAAATATAACTTATTGTTGAAATTTGAATTTAACTAGATGAATTAAAAAGCAGATTTCAAACAGTTTGTAATTTTATTTATAAGACCAAATATATACAAATCAGAATTCTAGAAGAAGGAAGAGTATGGAAAATGTTTGAAGTGATGGTAAATGAGGTGTTCAAAAACTGATAAAAATATAATTTTCAGATCAGGAATATAAAATTCAAGAAGAATAGAAAAACCTGCATTCATACCTAGATATATCTGTGTGGACCTCTGTAACTGAAAGAGAAAGTCATCAAAGAACAATACTTGGACTGAAGGCAGACTTTCTAACAGCAACAATATATGAAGACGGCAAATTTTACTCTGGGCATCACAAATAATTCTAGGCTAATGTCAAGTCTTTTGAATAAAAATGTCCTAAGTGGCTACAAATTAAGTCAAGAAGAGATATTAAAAAAAAAAAACATTTCATCCAGTATATTCCTGAAGCAAAGAGGGTGCATTAATTTGGAGATAAAATGACTTGAATGTTTTAACTAAAATCTTCTCGAAGGGAGAAAATGCCTTATTCACAAGGTAAGCTGAGAGTGTTGCACACAGCCTGGGATCTGGGCAGGTGATCAGTGAATATTCATTGAATAAATGAATATATAAATGGATGATTTATAAACTAGGTAAATATATTTCATGTTAGGAAATCAATAGTACATATATAATAATAGGGAAGAGGTTCCATTTCACACTGCATTATGTATAAGTTAGTACATATTAATGCCTAGGGAAGAAGGCTTTCCGCTCAGCTATATATTTTAGGCTGAACAGAAGACAGGAAGGAGATATCAATGATTTCCTGTTTTAGTATTTTTCTTTTTCATGCTCCTATGCTTAACCTCAAACATCTTACAAATGAACACTCATAAGTAAATAGCAAGCACTTCTGTAATAAAGCCAAACAGACCTTACCCAAAACTTCTGTTTTGTACAAAATACTCAATAAAAGAATAGAGAAAAGCAGTGTTGCACAGACCACTCCAAACCTGTGGAATTTTGTAACCAGGAAACTAATAAAATAATAATACTCCTAATAAAAATACTGTCACAATTTCATCTCTCATAATTTAGCACCCAGAGGAAGTCAGTCCATGGTCAACTTGGGACTCATGCTTCTTTCTTCAAGATATATATTCTTAGAGGCAGCCACTGTAATAAAGCACTGATTTCATGAATACTGAAAATCTTCATTTGAGCATGGACACTTTTCACCAATCGTTTTCGAAGTTCAGAGTAATAGACAGTATACATAGCAGCCGCTTCACCTGTATTCTCTCAGAGAGTGAAGTGAGGGACAATTCTAGCAACCCTCTAAACAAGCTACTCCTTGAAACAAAGGAGGATGATTCTGTATGACTTGTTGTTTTTCAGTCCCTAAGTCATGTCCAACTCTTTGTGACCCCATGGACTGAAGCATGCCAGGCTTCCCTGTCCTGTAGTCTCTCCTGGAGTTTGCTCAGATTCATGTTCAATGAGTTGATTATCTAAGATATTATTTTTCAGTTAAAGACTTCATATATTGGTCTAGCTTTGTCTTTAATTTTGGGAAGACTTGCCAAGATCAATTAAAATATTAATCCCCTGGTGGCTGGGGAGAAGAGACTGAACTGACACTTCTACCGTATGTTGGCATCATTTTCCTATTTGCCACCTGCAGGCATGCTGATTTGTGTTCAGAGAAACAAAACTTGAACATTTTGCAGCACAGCAGAACAGAGAAAGCTTGAGAATGTTTTCCAACCTTAGCATGTAAACAGCTGTTTTTTTCCCCTGGCCAATGCAGAGGTGAATGAAGCACACAGGCACTATTTTCACAGAGCTTACTTCTGTCAACTGTACGAAGGGAGAAGCAGTCAATCGTCCCATCTAACTAATCTGTTCACTAATGGCTACTAGAAAGGTATCATGCTAAGTTGTCTCAATTGTGTCCAACTCTTTTGTGGCCCCATGGGCTCCTCTGTCCATGGGATTCTCCAGGCAAGAATACTGGAGTGGGTTGCCATGCCCTCCTCCAGGGGCTCTTCCCCACCCAGGGATTTAACGCAGGTCTCTTATATCTCCTGCATTGCCAAGCAGATTCTTTAACACTAGTGCCACCTGGGAAGTACAGAAAGCTGTATCAGATGACAACAAGTGTCTTGCAGAGAACTAATGTGATCATGACGTTTCAGCTACAAACTGAATGACAAGTTGGGTCCAGATTGGGAGACAGAGGTGAAATAGCCTAGATGGAGAAAACAACTCGTGAAAGACCCAAAACTGGGAAAGAACCTGGGGAGGCTGAAAAAAACCAGAGGTCTATATAGTCAGAATTTAGCAGTGTGGAGAGAGGGAACAGTAACAAGAAATCAGGGAGGTGGTGGGAACAAATGTTTTTAGGGCTTTTTAAGCAGGTTAAGAAATTTGGGTTTGATACAGACTTATACCAATGACATGCTAATTGGAAGGATTAAAGTGTGAAATTTTAAATTGATGTACAATTTAAAAATAGTTCTCCGGTTACTGTGGGGATGATGGATTGTACAGGCAAGGTGAACTATAAGAGATCCAACAGGAAGCTATTTTAAAAGATGAACAATGACGGAGGTTTGGACCAGTGGAGATGGAGAGAAATGGAGAATTACATAAGTAGCTAAAGGTAGAGATGAGAGTTATTAGTGATGAAACTGCAGGAGAAAAACAGAGAAGAATGAAATGAAGAGTAATTCTTAATCATGTGGTAGTTCTATGTTTAGTTTTTGAAGGAACTTCCACACTGTTTTCCATAGTGGTCGCACCAATTGACACTCCCACCAACAATGTAGGAGGTTCCCTTTTCTCCACATTGTCAGTGTTTGCTATTTGTGGTGTTTTGGATGACGGCCATTCTGATACGTGTGAGGTGACATCTCCAGGTGGTTCTGATGTGTGTTTCTCTGATAATTATTGATATGGATCATCTTCTCGTGTGCCTGTTGATCATTTGTATGTCATCTATGGAAAAAATGTCTATTCAAGTACTTTGATCATATTTATAAAATCAAATTGTTTGACTTTTTTTTGGGTGTTGAGTTGTATGAGCTATTCATGTAGTGTAGAAACTAATCCCTTATCCATCATATAATTTGCAAAGGTTTTCTCCCATTCAGTATGCTGTGTTTTTGTTTTGTCAATGTTGCTTTCGCTATGCAAAATGTTGCTCCAATTTATGTCAGAGTGTTCTGTCTATGCTTTCTTTTAGGAATTTTATGGTTTCCATTCTTATATGTAGATGTTTAATCTATTTTTGTACATGATGTGAGAAAACATTCTATTTCCTCCTTATACATGTGGCTGTTAAGTTTTCCCATCACTGATTATTGAAGAATTGTCTTTTCTCTATTGTATATTCTTGTCTCCTTTGTTATAGATCAATTGACCATAAGTGTGTGGGTTTATTTCTAGACTTTCTATCCTGTTCCATTGATCAAAGCATTTGCTGTTGTGTCAGTACCATCCTGTTTCAATTTCTGTAGTTTTGCAGTATAGGCTGAAGTCAGATAGCAAAATTACTCCAGCTCTGCTTTTCTTTTTCATCATTGTTTTGGCTGCTCGAGGTCTTTTGTGCTTCCACACAAAGATTAAAAATATCTGTGCTATGTCTGTTAAAAATGCTTGGGTATATATCCAAAGAAAGCAAAACACTAATTTGCAAAGGTATATGAACACAAATGTTCACAGCAGCATTATTTACAATAGCCAAGTGATGGAAGCAACCTTAGTGTCCATCAACAGGTGAATGGATAAAGAAGATGAGGTATATGTATATGAGTGTGTGTGTGTTCAGTCGTATTTGACTCTCTGTGATCCCATGGACTGTAGCCCACCAGCCTCCTCTGTCCATGGAATTTTCCAGGCAAGAATACTGGAGAGGGTTTCGGTTTCCTACTCCAGGGGATATTCTTGACTCAGGGATCAAATCCACATCTCTTACATCTCCTATGTTGGCAGGTGAATTTTTTACCCACTGGCCACCTGGGAAGCCCCTGCTGTGTATGCATGTATGTGTGTATACATATGCATACACAGATATACACAACAGAATATTACTCAGGTCTAAAAAATCATGAAGTAATGCCATTTGCAACAACTTGGATGGGCGCAGGAGGTATTATGTTTAGTGAAATAAGGCAGAAAGAGAGAGAAAATATTCTGTTATCACTTATATGTAGAACCTAAAAAGTAAAGCAAACTAGTGAATATAACAAACAAAACCAGCCTCACAGATGTAGAGGACAAACTAGTGGCTACCAGTGGGAAGAGAGCAGTGGGGAAGCATGAAGCAGGGCAGTGAATGAAAAGATATGAACCATCATGTATAAAATAACCTACAGGATATAAGGTACCACACAGGAATATAACCTATATTGTATAATAACATACATGGAGTATAATCTATAAAGATTTTGAATCACTGTGTTGTACAACTGCTAGTAATATCATATTTCAAATCAACTATTCATTGATAAAAATAGTAAACAGAATTTAATCAAAATATGAATATAGCAGCTTAGTATGGTGATAGTTACTTCTTTAACAAAATATTTTGGTCAAATTTGTTTAACAAGAAGATATAAATGTAATAATGTTTCCTATATTAATTACCTATATTCACAACTTCAATGAATAATTTTGTACAGCTTTTGTAATTCTTCCTTATTGTTTATTTGATCTGGTTATCAAAATATGACTTTATGTATATTGAGTCTAAGACTAAATGGTTCCTCTTTCCAATAAAAAGCCATATACAATGTTTTATGTCATATCTCAATAAAGCTAGGGAAAAAGAAAAAAGAAGAGTTACTCTTGGATTTAGGCTTAAAAACTCAGGGAGATGATGGTGCTTCATTTAAATTGAGGTACACTTCATTTATATTATATAGTTTCAATTGTGCAGGATAGTGATTCATCATTCTTACAGATTATACTCCACTATGTTATTATTTATAAGATAATGACTATAATTCCCCATGCTCTACAATGTGACCTGCTTTTCTATGAGATAGCGGTGCTTTTGAAGCGCAGCTTTTGAAGTGGGAGACTCGCACTTGTGCAGTAATATTTAGTAAAAGGAGCAAAATTTCACAATATATTAAGTTAAAACATTTTGTAAATCAATATATACCTTATAATCTCAATGGTGTTCTAAAAATATTCCACATATATGCATTTGCATAGCACTGGAAGAATTTGTACTAAAAATATCTACACTAACATAATGACTATGAAGAGCAGCTGAAATATTAGTTAAATAAATGAATATTGTTTATTTGCACTTAACCCATTTTAATTGCCTACTTGATTTCCCATTTGCTTCATTTGCTTTTTCATTTAAAATACATATTCAGTGTATTTCTAATTTTCACTACAAAGCTAACCTTAGCCATTGCAGAATATCTGGAAAAATATCAAAGCACAAAATATAAAGTAAAAATTACCCATCATCTCATGATTACCCAGAAGTAGTCATGTATTCATGTACATGCATAAGCATGCATTTATTTAGAGTACAAATGAGATCATGGCATGCACCAAGTTTGTAAGAAGAAAGAGAAAGATTAAGAAAAGAGGCATTAGTTACTAGAGTTGTTTAAAAGTAACTAGTTTCTAGGATGTAATAAAGACTCAAATTATCTTTTATTTGGAGGTCAATGGCACGAATTCTCACTGTTATAAATAGCATATACGTTTAAAAGTATTTACTTTCTATTTCTAACCTATTAGCAAACCACTGTTTCACCTAAGTCTTTCAACAGGCTCTATTAATAATTTTCCATTTACTGTACTACAGGGATTTAAAAAGTAAGAGTCAATGAAACCATCTTCATGCACTGACAAACTGTGATAACACTAGTGATTTGAAGCAATGGAGGGCTGTTAAGTCAGCAAGGAAGAAATTAATCTGTACTCTAAACACTTCTATCATGGATAGCATAATTGTATATTTGCAGAGACGTTATGATTCAAATATGAACTCTGCAGAAAATGAACTTACACTCTCTTGTGACATTAAACAATTTTTAAATTATAAAATTATGTCTTAAGGACATAAGACCCTGTAGCACAGCACAGCTCTTTGGAGATGTCTTATATAAACAAATTAAGCAAATTTGTTTAAATAAATAAGCAAATTACACAATTTCTTTAGTATATGAATTTCTCCCATTTTAGTCATAATTTAATAAATTATTAAATGACTGAATAACTCTCCAAACTGATCAAGGATAGAGACATATAAATGAAAGCAGAGTTAATATAAAATCCCATATATACAGGGGGAAAGTTCAAAGTGGAAACTGATATAAGAAAATATCTCAATTAATGAAAATTAAGCCACTTGAACCATTTAAGACAAGTCAGACATATGAAGTTGCTGATGTTTATCTTTTGTTGGATACTAGAGAACACTGAAATACATCATTGTCTCTTTATACATGAAATGTTAACAGTAGAATAAATGGGTTTTAATCTTTCTATCATGATCACTCCAATTCTGACTTGTTATTCTTCTAAAAGAAGGAACAAAATGTTGTTCATGTGAAACATTATATGTCGTGGGAGAAGTTTTAGTGTGTGATTAAAAGCACAATTTCTAGATCCCATGTACACATAAAGTTCTAAAAGAAAGAAAGGGAAGTTGCTCAGTTGTGTCCAACTCTTTGTGACCCCATGGACTGTAGCCCACGAGGCTCCTCCATCCATGGAATTTTCCAGGTAAGAGTACTGGAGTGTGTTGCCATTTCCTTCCCCAGGGGATCTTCCCAACCCAGGGGTCAAACCCAGGTCTCCTGCATTGCAGTCAGACGCTTTATCATCTGAGCCACTAAACTTCCAAAGGCTGAACAGAAAAAAGTTATCTGTAGCAGGACAGAGCCAGTCCCATCAATGCACAGCAAATAGATGATGAAACAATGTGGAGTGACAGATTTCATTTGCTTGGGCTCCAAAATCACTGTAGACAGTGACAGTAGCTGTGAAATTAAAAGACCCTTGCTTCCTGGAAGAAAAACTATGACAAATCTATAGAGCATATTAAAAAGCAGAGACATCACTTTGCCAGCAAAGGTCTGTATAGTCAAAGCTATGATTTTTTTCTAATAGTCATGAATAGCTGTGAGAGTTGAGCTATGAAGAAAGCTGAACACTGAAGAATTGATGCTTTTGAACTGTGGTGTTGGAGAAGACTCTTGAGAATCCCTTGGACAGCAAGGAGATCAAATCAGTCAGTCCTAAAGGAAATCAACCCTGATTATGCATTGGAAGGATTGATGCTGAAGCTACAGTCCTTTGGCCACCTGGTGGGAAGAGCCAATCATTGGCAAAGACCCTGATGCTGGGAAATATTGAAGGCAGGAGGAGAAGGGTATGTCAGAGGATGAGATGGTTGAATGGCATCACTGGCTCAATGGACACAAGTTTGAGTAAGCTCTGGAAGATGGTGAAGGACAAAGGAGCCTGGTGTGCTGCAGTCCATGGGGTTGCAAAGAGTTGGACATGACTGAGTGACTGAACTACAACAACAAACTGGACAGAGCAAGAAAAGAGAAGCAGACAAGCAAAATTACCTTTGATCGGAATTTCAAATGCTGAGGGGGTTAAAAGATGGTCTCAGTCTTTACTAATATCTGATGGATCAGTCACAATGTTTTTGTATTTATGTCAAATTGCGAAATTCATATTCTTTATTCTTTTTTTTTCTACTGTAAAATGTGTTAAATTTGGCATTTCTCTTTCTTGACATTGTTTTGAATGGAAATGAAACAGGTTCCTTATCAAGAACTGGTATGCCTTTCTGTGGGAATACAGCTAAGATCCCGTATAAATTAATAGATGTTATTTTCAGCAGAATGTTGATTTCTTACCATAATAAGTCTCAGAACATCACCAGTAGTAAATAAGGTTCTCTGTTTTACATGTGTCTTGCAATGGTATCATCGCTGACTTTTTGGATTGATAAGAATGTGTAAAGGCTTCAGGAAGGTAATGCACAGACTCAGCTCTATTGGAAACTGTCCAACAGTGTGTTGCCTTTTCATACTGTGATGTTTTTCATGTTGATGCTTTTGAACTGTGGTGCTGGAGAAAACTCTTGAGAGGCCTCTTGGACAGCAAGGAGATCAACCAGTCAATCCTAAAGGAAATCAACCTTGGATGTTCCTTCAAAGGAGAGATGCTGAAGCTGAAGCTCCAATGCTTTTGCCACCTGATGAGAAGAGCTAACTGACTGAAAAAGACCCTCACACTGGGAAAGACAGAAGGCAGGAAGAAAAAGGTGTGATAGAAGATGAGATGGTTGGATAACATCATTGAGTCAACGGACATGACTTTGAGCAAACTCCAGGAGATAGTGAAGGACAGAGAAGCCTGCCTTGCTGCAGTCCAATGGGCTGCAAAGAGCTGGACTTAGTGACTAAACAACAACAATCAGTGTTTTGATTCTAGGCTCATCAACATAGACTCATTTGAATATGCGAAGTTTTCTTCATAAATAATATCTTCATCCTAATGCTTTGCAGAAATCCTCTCTACTTGCTCCCAAATCAAACACACTCAAAGAAAGACAGAAAATAACATACGTTCAGTGAGATGTATTTCATTGATAACTGTGCTTTTTGAAAATGTCATAGTTGATTGTATTACACTCTCACATACTTTCTCAGAGAGACTGAACTGATGTGAACATCTATGATGATCACATATGACCTCCCAGTAACACACAGGCTTGCAGAATGACATGCAATGTCTCACAATGGAAATGCCACCCACTGCAGGATGGTATTTAGTATGAGGTTAGCTGTCTTTGAAAAAGTAGTGTGGTTTGCACATTACTGTCAGTTTCCCTTTTCTTAATCTTCTAGGATATTCATCTGCTTCCTACTGCTCCTGACACTCATGCCAATCTACTGCAATATTTGAAATAGGCTTCTCCATTTTTGCTTAGATTCCCTCTCACCCCATCTCCAATCTAGGGATGTCTTTCTTCTCCTAGCCACCTTTCAAAACCAAACTTAATTTCCATCTCTCTCTCTGATGCTTTGACCAGCCTATTCTACTCTGCTTCATTTTTCAAAGTTCCATGACCTACACTGCAGGGTCCACATTGTGTAGCATGATTTTTAATTTAAAATATAAGACACAGTACTTTTATTTTGATCATGTAAATAAAATGATGCTTGTCATTTTATTAGCAATCTGTCTTTATCATCCCATTTTGTAAACTTTCATGTTGATACAAAACATAAACATGAAATTTAACTCGAGAAAATGGCTGCTTCTATAGACAAAAAATGCTTGAATATCATCAGTTTACAATGGTTTTGACACTCAGAATGGGAGAAAATATTTGCAAGTGAAGCCACTGATTAGGATTGATCTCAAAATGTACAAAGAGCTCATGGAACTCAGTAGAGAAAGAAACCATAAAAAAACAAAAGGGTGGTAGATCTAAATACTCATTTCTCCAAAAAAGACATACAGTTGGCCAAGAGGCACATGAAAAGACGCTCAACATCAGTATTTCTTAGAGAAATGCAAACCGAAACTATAATGAGGTATCATCTCACAGAGGTCAGAATGGCCATTAACAAAAAAATCTATAAACAAAGAGGGTGTGGAGAAAAGGGAACACTTCCACACTGTTGGTGACAAGATGGGTAGGTGCAGCTATAGGAAGAGCAGTATGGAGATTGCTTAAAAAACTACAAATAGAACTCTCATATCACTGAGCAATCCAACTCCTGGGAATATGCCTCGAAAAAACCATAATTCAAAAAGATACATGCATTCCAATGTTTATTGTAGTACTATTTAAATAACCAGGGCATGGAAACAAGCTAAATGGCCACTGACAGAGGAATAGATAAAGAAGCTGTGGTATATATATGCAATGGAATATTACTCAGTCACAAAAAGAAATAAAATTGGCTCATTTGTAAAGACATGGAAGAAAGTAGAGACTGTCAATATAGAGTGAAATAAGTCAGAAAGAGAAAAACAAATAGTGTATATTAACACATATATGTGGAATCTAGAAAAAAGGTATAGACAAACCTATTTGCAAAGCAGAAATAGAGACACAGATGGAGAAAACAAAAGCATGGACACCAAGGGAGGAATCTAAGGGTAGGATTAATTGGGAGGTTGGGACTAACACATATACACAATTACATATAAAATAGGTAGCTAATGAGAACCTAACAGAAGCAGAAGATACTAAGAAGAGGTGGCAAGAATACACAGAAGAACTAAAAGATACATAAAAGATCTTCATGACTCTGATAACCCTGATGGTATGATCACTCACCTAGAACTAGACATCCTGGAATGTGGAGTAACGTGGCCCTTAGGAAGCATTACTACGAACAAAGCTAGTGGAGGTGACGGAATTCCAGTCGAGCTATTTTGCAGAAGAATTGAGGCTATTGAACTGTGGTGTTGAGAGTCCTTTGGACTGCAAGGAGATCCAACCAGTCCATCCTGAAGGAGATCAGTCCTGACTGTTCACTGGAAGGACTGATGTTGAAGCTGAAACTCCAATACTTTGGCCACTTGATGAGAAGTGCTGACTCATTTAAAAAGACCCTGATACTGGGAAAGATTGACGGCAGGAGGAGAAGGAGACAACAGAGGATAAGCTGGTTGGATGGCATCACCAACTCAATGGACACGAGTCTGAGTGAACTCTGGGAGTTGGTGATGGACAGGGAGGCCTGGTGTAGTGTGGCTCATGGGGTCACAAGGAGTTGGACATGACTGAGTGACTGAACTGAACTGAACTATTTCAAATCCTAAAAGATGATGCTGTGAAAGTCCTGCACTCAATATGCCAGCAAATTTGGGAAACTCAGCAGTGGCATCAGGACTGGAAAAGGTCAGTTTTCATTCTAATCCCAAAGAAAGACAATTCCAAAGGATGCTCAAAGTACTACACAATTGCACTCATCTCACATGCTAGCAAAGTGATGCTCAAAATTCTCCAAGTCAGCTTCAACAGAACATGAACCATGAACTTGCAGATGTTCAAGCTGGTTTTAGAAAAGGCAGAGGTACCAGAGATCAAGTTGCCAGCATCCTTTGGACCACTGAAAAAGCAAGAGAGTTCCAGAAGAATATATGCTTTGTTGACTATGCCAAGCCTTTGACTGTGTGGATCACAATAAACTGTGAAATATTCTTCAAGAGATGGGAATATCAGATCACCTCACCTGCCTCCTGAGAAATCTGTATGCAGTTCAAGAAGCAACAGTTAGAACTAGACATGGAACAGCAGACTGGTTCCAAATAGGGAAAGGAGTACACCAAGGCTGTATATTGTCACCCTGCTTATTTAACTTATATGCAGAGTACATCATAAAAAATGCTGGACTGGATGACGCACAGGCTGGAATGAAAATTGCCAGGAGAAATATCAATAATCTCAGATAGGCAGATGACACCACACTTATGGCAGAAAGCAAAGAACTAAATAGCCTCTTGATGAAAGTGAAAGAGGAGAGTTAAAAAGTTGGTTTAAAACTCAACATTTGAAAAGCTAAAAGCATGGCATCTGGTCCCATCATTTCATGGCAAATCAATGCGGAAACAATGGAAACTGAAAGACTTTATTATTTTGGGCTCTAAAATCACTGCAGATGGTGACTGTAGCCACGTAATTAAAAGACGCTTGCTCCTTGGAAGAAAATCTATGACCAACCTAGACAGCATATTAAAAAGCAGAGACATTATTTTACACACAAATGGCCATCTGGTCTAAGTTTTTCCAGTAGTCATGTATGATGTGAGAGTTGGACTATAAACAAGCTGAGCACTGAAGAATTGATGCTTTTGAACTGTGGTGTTTGGGAAGACTCTTGAGAGTCTCTTGGACAGCAAGGAAATCCAACCAGTCAATCCTAAAGGAAATCAGTCCTATATGTTAACTGGAAGGACTGATGCCAAAGCAGAAACTCCAATGCTTTGGCATCCTGATGAGAAGAACTGACTCATTTGAAAAGACCCTGATGTTGGGAAAGATTGAAGGCGGGAGGAGAAGGGGCTGGCAGAGGATGAGATGGTTGGATGGCATCACCGACTCGGTGGACATGAGTTTGGGTGAACTCCAGGAGTTGGTGATGCACAGGGAGGCCTGGTGTGCTGTAGTTCTTGGGGTCTCAAAGAGTCAGACATGACTGAGTAACTGAACTGAACTGAACTGAATGAGAACCTATTGTATACTCAATGCTCTGTGTGATCTAAATGGGAAGGAAATTCAGAGAAGAGTGGGTATTTGTATACATGGGTTTTCCTGGGGGCTAGGACAGTAAAGGATCTGCCTGCAATGTAGGAAACCCTGGTTGAATCCCTAGGATGGGAAGATATTTTGGAGGATGAAATGGCAGCCCACTCCAATACTTTTTTTCCTGGAGAATCCCATGGACAGAGAAGCCTGGTGGACTACAGTCCATGGGCTGTAGATTTGGACATGACTGAGTGACTAAGTACACAGTACACATATGTGCGTACACACACACACACACACACACACACACACACACACAGTAGATTTACTTTGCTATGCAGTAGAAATGAACAACATTGTACTATACTCTAGTAAACTTTAAAAAATGGTTTCAAAACAATATTTAGTGTGATTTTCTCCTTCATGGGTACATGATGCCTGCCCTTCAGCTTATTATTTAGTAGTTTTCTCCTTAATTTTCTAAGACTAATGTATTCATGGCACTCTGATCATATGTCTGCATCTCTGGCACTATGTGAAAACAAGATACCCAATATCCCTCCCCTCCCCACAAGGCACTGGTCTAGTAAGTTGTAGCCTTTGGACATCCTGTCTTCCCTCAGAGGTCATATTTTCCTCAAAACAGCTTTAGAACATATTACTCTAACAATCTCTCCATCCTTAGTAAGATGGCATGCTATTTGAAACTCTTCATACTATTTAGTTTTTTTTCCTTGAATAAGTCACTTTTAAAAGTGCATATTTGGACAAAATCAAGCTTTTCTAGTCTTCCCTTCATCTATATCTTATTTTCCTACTATAATGCCCCACAAAATTTTATTTAATTTTTTCCTATTCTGAAGATTTTATCCTCATTCGTTTCTTGATTAGAATTCTTCTATATTATTTTATTCAGAAGGAGTATGTAGGTAATACACTTTCTCAATCTTGTACATATTGAATGGTGAATTATACATCTATTTATATCTATATCTATCTAATCAAATATATCTATATATCCCTTCTCTTCTAATTTCTGGAGTTTCAGATAAAGATGTAATGCCAGACTACTTTTCTCCTTTGTACATAACTTCTTATTTCTGCCAAGAGACTTGAGAAAGGCTATCTTTTCTCTTAAATTCTGAAATTCTACTAACGTCTATTTAGGAATATCTTTTTTTCATCAAGGTTTCCTGTCATGCTTTTAAATTTTGGACTGAAATATTTGAGAAACATAATATTTGCTTTGAATATTTAATCATTGTTTCTTGCATTTATAGGTTTAAATTTACACATCTCTTCATAGTTTTAATCTTTCTGACCATAATTTCTGTCTTGTTTTGATAGATTTCTGTCTTTTCTTTTTCCTTTTAAATTATGAAAGTATGATAACACATTTGCAGGAGACTTGAAAAATACAGAATACTATACACTACAATTATTTTTTAAGCAGATAAATAAAAAATTTTAGTTGGAGTTTCAATATCAAATACTCAGAAATTAACAGAATGAATAGACAGAAAAGTAGAAGGATATGGTAGACCTGAAACATGAACTAATCCAACATAATTAAGATTTATACCATTTGCACACCCACAGCAAGATACAAATTCTATTCAAGTCCCCAAACACTGTAAGTCTGGAGATACTGGAGCGTATACAAGGTCATAAAGCAAGGTGCAAAAGTTTTATCGTCTAAACGTATTGAAATCATACAGAATCTTTGCTCTTATCACTCTGGGATTAGGTTGGAAATCAATATCAAAAGATATTTGAAAATAACCCACATATTTTCAAGTATAATGTGACATTTACAAAGAGAGATTTTGACGCAGCCATTGAAAGCCTCAATAAAGCTAGAAGACTGAAAAAACACAGAGAGTGATTGCAAAGAAGAAGGCATTCTCCAAGGAAGACATACAGATGGCCAACACACACATGAAAGATGCTCAGGCTTGCTCACTATTAGAGAAATGCTGATCTAAACTGCCATGAGATACCACTCACACCGGTCAGAAGGGCCATTATCAAAAAACCTACAAACAAAAGTTGCTGGAGAGGGTGTGGAGAAAATGGAACCCTCTTGCACTGTTGGTGGGAATGTAAACTGATACAGCCACTATGGAGAACAGTGTGGAGATTCCTTAAAAAACTAGGAATAAAAATACCATATGACTCAGTATTCCCACTACTAGGCATATACACTAAGAAAATCAGAATCGGAAAACATACATGTACCCCTATGTTCATTTCAGCACTGTTTACAATAGCTAGCACATGGAAGCAACCTAGATGTCCATTGACAAATGAATGGATAAAGAAGCTGAGGTACATGTATACAATAGAATATTACTTGGTCATAAAAGGAATGCATTTGAATCTGTTCTAATGAGGCAGATGAAACTAGAGCCTATCATACAGAGTGAAATAAGTCAGAAAGAGAAAAACAAACATTGTATACTAGTGC
Organism: Capra hircus; assembly: GCF_001704415.2. NCBI lineage: Eukaryota > Metazoa > Chordata > Mammalia > Artiodactyla > Bovidae > Capra > Capra hircus. Next base: position 4,470,104 of record NC_030815.1, on the reverse strand, counting down.
ATATATACGGAATCTAGAAAGATGGTACTGATGAACCTATTTGCAGCACGACAGCGATGATGCAGACATAGAGAACAGACTTATGGACATGGGGGCGGATAGAGGAAGGAGAGGGTGGGACACGGAGACAGCATCATGGAAACATATACACTCCATATATAAAGTAGATAGTCAACAGGGATTTGCTGTATGACTCGGGGAACTAAAACCAGGGCTCTGTAACAGCCTAGAAGGGTGGGATGGGGTGGGAGGTGGGAGGGAGGTTCAAGAGGGAGGAGACATATGTATACCTATGGTTGACTCATGCTGATGTATGTCAGAAAACAATACAATATTGTAAAGCAGGTATCCTTCAATTAAAAATAAAAAAATTTAAAAACATATTAAGCAAAAAAAGTGAGAAATCAATATCAAAATGAGAAATATCAGATACTTTAAAAAAACATTAATTTGGAAATTAAATTTCCACTTTTAAATGATGGGTGTACCTAAAAAATCATAGCAAGGAAAATTGGAAAATATCTGTGACGAAATAAAAATGAAAAGAAAATTTATCAGAATTTGTTGCATGCAGTTGAAGCGGCCCAATGCAATTAAATATACTGTGGAATCTTGAACAAGGCATGAAAACCAATAATGGACTGTAGCCTAAAATTTTGTGAAATTTGATCAAAATCTGTACTTTAGATAATAACACTGTTGATGGCATCACTGACTCAATGAATATGAGTTTTGGCAAACGCTGGGAGATAGTGAAGTACAGGGAAGCCTGGCGTGCTGCAGTTCATGGGACTGCAGAGTCAGACATAGCAACTGAACAACAACCACATACCTCAATGTTAAAGAAAGAAGAGAAAAATACCCCCAACTCATAATCTATTCCTTTTATACTTGTATTAAATGTTTTAAGTGGAAATTTCCATTTTTAGTTCTAGACAGCCCTAGGCATGGTTTAGCTGCCCTCTTTCAAAGCTTTACTGGTATTGTTGCTGCTGGTTTTCAGGCTGCCTTCTGTCCCCTCCTGACTCTCTCTTTGATTAGATTTCAACTCTTCTGTTGAAGGATCCTCTTGTGTTCCTTCTTCTGGCCATTGGCCCCCTTAGCTGACTATTATGCTCCACTTTTCTCTTGGTTTTCCTGTCTCTTGGAATCCACGTTCATCTGTTCTGTCTTGGTGGCCATACTAGAACTGAAAGGTCTCAGTCGCTCAGCCATGCCTGACTCTGTGACCCCAGGGACCTAGCCCAGCAGGCTCCTCTGTGTGTGGAATTCTCAAAAAAGAAGAGATAAGAACACTGGAGTGGGTAGCCATTCCCTTCTCCAGGAGATATTTGCGAATCAGGGATCGAACCCTTGTTTCCTGCACTGCAGGCAGATTCTTAACCATCTGAGCCACCAGGGAAGCCCAACTAGAACTGGTAGGAGGTCATTAAATTACAAGTCCTTATGGGTGGACAGTAGAAGACAACTAAGATGCAAAAGAGGGAGCTGTTTGCTAGGCAGGGAGAAAGAGCACTTCCAATTGGCTGACCCATGCGTACCTGCAAATCTGCTGGGAAGCTGCTAGTGCTTCTGTGTAACATGCTCAATTCCCCTGTTCCTAAAGTCCAGGGAGGTGTTTGTGAGAGCATTTGCTGCTTTTAGTACTTTCACATTTAGTATTAAAATAAATTTCCCTCAGCTGACTGAGCTAACCTGTGTGTCCATTCCAAGATGATGGAATTCAGACATTACTTTAAGAAATACTTAAGGGACCTCTACAGAGTGCAAACACTTACGGACAATGTGCATTTCATTAAGAAAAAAAAGTATTGCATTGTTGTTGAATATATTTTGTTCATTGTTAAAAAATGACTGCAAGTCTCTTTCACAAAAAAGGTAGTATTGCTTTCTGAGTACTTAAGAAGTTGCTTTTTCCATATGACTGTTGATGATTTTGAAAAATAATTTCCCAAGCATTTGTTAGTTTGCTAATACTTTTATAAAATTGTAATGTTGATTAAAATAAATTAAAATACAATTTATAATGCTTTAGATTGTTGATTAGGAGTTTATGAATGCCTGCTTCTTTTAGCACAAGAGTATATCAAACACAGAAATCACAAAGAATCATCTGACCTACATTTATATATATAAAAATATATCTCTACCTAGTGGGGTGTGAAGAGGGACCCCAGCTAGAGTCTGCTTGTAGCTATCCTTAGGACTTACCATATCTGGTGAGCCAGCCTAGAGGGAACACAGCCCCACCCATCAACAGAAAATTGGATTAAAGATTTACTGAGCATGGCCCCACCCATCAGAACAAGACTCAGATTACCCCACAGCCAGTTCCTTCTACCAGGAAGCTTCCACCAGCCTCTTATCCTTATTTATCAGAGGGCAGACAGAATGAAAATCACAATCACAGGAAACTAACCAATCTGATCACATGGACCACAGCCTTGTCTAGCTCAACGAAACTATAAGCCATGCCATGTAGGGCCACCCAAGACTGATGGGTCATGGTGGACACTTCTGATAAAAACGTGGTCCACTGGAGAAAGGAATGGCAAATCACTTCAGTATTCTTGCCTTGAGAACCCCATGAACAGTATGAAAAGACTAAAAGATATGACAATGAAAGATGAAGTCCCCAGGTTGGTAGGTACCTAATATGCTATAGCAGAAAAGTGGAGAAATAGCTCCAGAAAGAATGAAGAGACTGAGCCAAAGAAAAAAAAAAACATGCCCAGTTGATGATGTTACTGGTGATGAAAGTAAAGTCTAATGCTGTTAAGAACAACATTGCATAGGAACCTGGAATGTTAGGTCCATGAATCAAGGTAAATTGGAAGTGGTCAAACAGGAGATGGTAAGAGAGAACACTGACATTTTAGGAATCAGTGAACTAAAATGGACTGGAATAGGTTAATTTAACTCAGATGACCATATATTTACTACTGTGGACAAGAATCCCTTAGAAAAAATGGAGTAGCCCTCATTAAAAAAAAAGAGTATGAAATGCAGTACTTGGGTACAATCTCAAAAATGATAGAATAATCTCTGTTCATTTCCAAGGTAAACCAATATCATGGTAATACAAGTCTATGCCCCAACCACTAATACCAAAGAAGCAGTTTTATTAGAAATGCAGTTAAACAGTTCTATTAGAAATGTCTACAAGACCTTCTAGAACTAACGACAAAAAAAAACAATGTCCTTTTCATCATCAGTTCAGTTCAGTTGCTCAGTTGTGTCTGACTCTTTGAGACCCCATGAATGGCAGCACGCCAGGCCTCCCTGTCCATCATGCCATCCAGCCATCTCATCCTCTGTCATCCCCTTCTCCTCCTGCCCCCAATCCCTCCCAGCATCAGAGTCTTGTCCAATGAGTCAACTCTTCCCATGAGGTGGCCAAAGTACTGGAGCTTCAGCTTGAGCATCATTCCTTCCAAAGAAATCCCAGGGTTGATCTCCTTCAGAATGGACTGGTTGAATCTCCTTGCAGTCCAAGGGACTCTCAAGAGTCTTCTCCAACACCACAGTTCAAAAGCAACAATTCTTCGGTGCTCAGCCTTCTTCACAGTCCAACTCTCACATCCATACATGACCACAGGAAAAACCATAGCCTTGACTAGACGGACCTTAGTCAGCAAAGTAATGTCTCTGCTTTTGAATATGCTGTCTAGGTTGCTCATAACTTTTCTTCCAAGGAGTAAGCGTCTTTTAATTTCATGGCTGCAGTCACCATCTGCAGTGATTTTGGAGCCCAAGAAAATAAAGTCTGACAGTGTTTCCACTGTTTCCCCATCTATTTCCCATGAAGTGATGGGACCAGATGCCATGATCTTTGTTTTCTGAATGTTGAGCTTTAAGCCAACTTTTTGACTCTCCTCTTTCACTTTCATCAAGAGGCTTTTTAGTTCCTCTTCACTTTCTGCCATAAGGGTGGTGTCATCTGCCTATCTGAGGTTATTTATATTTCTCCCAACAATCTTGATTCCAGCTTGTGTTTCTTCCAGTCCAGCGTTTCTCATGATGTACTCTGCATATAAGTTAAATAAGCAGTGCGACAATATATAGCCTTGACGTACTCCTTTCCTATTTGGAACCAGTCTGTTATTCCATGTCCAGTTCTAACTGTTGCTTCTTGAACTGCATACAGATTTCTCAAGAGGCAGGTCAGGTGGTCTGGTGTTCCCATCTTTTTCAGAATTTTCCACAGTTGATTGTGATCCACACAGTCAAAGGCTTTGGCATAGTCAATAAAGTAGAAATAGATGTTTTTCTGAAATTCTCTTGCTTTTTCCATGGTCCAGCAGATGTTGGTAGTTTGATCTCAGGTTTCTCTGCCTTTTCTAAAACCAGCTTGAACATCTGGAAGTTCATGGTTCAGGTATTGCTAAAGCCTGGCTTGGAGAATTTTGAGCATTACTTTACTAGCATGTGAGATGAGTGCAATTGTGCGGTAGTTTGAGCATTCTTTGGCATTGCATTTCTTTGGAATTGGAATGAAACTGATCTTTTCCAGTCCTGTGGCCACTGCTGAGTTTTCCAAATTTGCTGGCATATTGAGGGCAGCACTTTCACAGCATCATCTTTCAGGATTTGAAACAGCTCAACTGGAATTCCATCGCCTCCACTAGATTTGTTTGAAGTAATGCTTTCTTTTTTTTCTTTTTTTAAGATTTTTTATTTTTTTATTTTTATTTTTATTTTTTTAATTTATTTTTAATTTTTATTTTTACTTTATTTTACTTTACAATACTGTATTGGTTTTGCCATACATTGACATGAATCCACTATGGGTGTAAGGCCCACTTGACTTCACATTCCAAGACGGCTGGCTCTAGATTAGTGATCACATCATCGTGATTATCTGGGTCGTGAAGATCTTTTTTGTACAGACTTCCGTGTATTCTTGCCACCTCTTCTTAATATCTTCTGCTTCTGTTAGGTCCATACCATTTCTGTCCTTTATCGAGCCCATTTTTGCATGAAATATTCCCTTGGTATCTTTAATTTTCTTGAAGAGATCTCTAGTCTTTCCCATTCTGTTGTTTTCCTTTATTTCTTTGCATTGATCACTGAAGAAGGCTTTCTTATCTCTTCTTTCTATTCTTTGGAACTCTGCATTCAGATGCTTATATCTTTCCTTTTCCCCTTTGCTTTTCGCCTCTCTTCTTTTCACAGCTATCTGTAAGGCCTCCCCAGAGAGCCACTTTGCTTTTTTGCATTTCTTTTCCATGGGGATGGTCTTGATCCCTGTCTCCTGTACAATGCCACGAACCTCTGTCCATAGTTCATCAGGCACTCTATCTATCAGATCAATGCCCTTAAATCTATTTCTCACTTCCACTGTATAATCATAAGGGATTTGATTTAGGTCATACCTGAATGGTCTAGCGGTTTTCCCTACTTTCTTCAATTTGAGTCTGAATTTGGTAATAAGGAGTTTATGATCTGAGCCACAGTCAGCTCCCGGTCTTGTTTTTGTTGACTGTATAGAGCTTCTCCATCTTTGGCTGCAAAGAATATAATCAATCTGATTTCGGTGTTGACCATCTGGTGATGACTGAAATGCAAAAGTAGGAAGTCAAGAGATACTTGGAGTAACAGGCAAATTTGGCCTTGGATTACAAAAGGAAGCAGGGCAAAGGCTAACAGAGTTTTCCCAAGTATGCACTGGTCATAGCAAACACCCTCTTCCAGCAACACAAGAGAAGATTACACATGGACATCACCAGATGTTCAGATTGATTATATTCTTTGCAGCAAAAGATGGAGAAGCTCTATTCAGTCAGCAAAAACAAGAGTGGGAGCTGACTGTGGCTCAGATCATGAACTCTTTATTGCAAAATTCAGACTTAAATTGAAGAAAGTAGGGAAAACCACTAGACCATTCAGGTATGACCTAAATCAAATCCCTTAGGAGTATACAGTGGAAATGACAAATAGATTCAAAGGATTAGATCTGATAGACAGAGTGCCTGAAGAATTATGGACAGAGGTTCCTAACATTTTATAGTAGGTGGTAACCAAAACCATCCCAAGGAGAAGAAATGCACAAAGGCAAAATGGCTGTCTGAGGAGGCCTTACAAATAGCTGAGAAAAGAAGACAAGCAAAAGGCAAAGGAGAAAAGGAAAGACATACCCATCTGAATGCAGAGTTCCAAAGAATGGCAAGGAGAGATAAGAAAGCCTTCCTCAGTGATTCATGCAAGGAAGTAGATGAGAAGAAGAGAATGGGAAAGACTAGAGATATCTTCAAGAAAATTAGAGATACCAAGGGAATATTTCATGAAAAGATAGGCACAATAAAGGACAGAAATGGTATGGACCTAACAGGCACAGAAGATATTAACAAGAGGAGGAGGCAAGAATACACAGAAGAATTATACAAAAAAATATCTCAATGACCCAGATAACCATGATGGTGTGCTCACTCACCTAGAGCCAGACATCCTGGAGTGCAAAGTCAAATGAATTGGAGGTGATAGGATTCCAGTTGAGTTATTTCAAATCCTAAAAGATGATGCTCTGAAAGTACTACATTCAATATGCCAACCACTTTGGAAAACTCAGCAGTGGCCACAGGGCTGGAAAAAGGCAGTCTTCATTCCAATCCCAAGGAAGGGCAATGCCAAAGAATTTTCAAACTACTGCACAATTGCACTCATCTCACATGCTAGCAAACTAATGCTCAAAATTCCCCAGACATACTTCAATAGTACATGAACTGAAAACTTCTAGATATTCAAGCTGGATTTAGAAAATGCAGAGAAATTGGATATCAAATTGCCAATATCCATTGGACCAAATAAAAAGCAAGAGAATTCCACAGAAACATTTACTTTTGCTTCATTGACTATGCTAAAGCCTTTGACTGTGTGGATAAACAGACTGTGAAAAATTATTTAAGAGATAGGAATACCAGACCACCTTACCTGCTTCTTGAGAAATCTATATGCAGGTCAAGAAGCAAGAGTTAGTGACAGATTTGTTCCAAATTGGGAAAGGAGCATGTCAAGGCTGGGTATTATCACTCTGTCTATTTAACTTATATGCAGAGTACATCATGCAAAATGCCAAGCTGGATAAAGCACAAGAATCAAGATTGCTGGGAGAAATATCAATAATCTCAGATATGACACCATCCTCATGGCAGAAAGTAAAGAGGAACTAAAGAGCCTCTTGATGAAAATGAAAGAGGAGAGTAAAAAAGCTGTCTGGAAACTCAACACTGCAAAAACGAAAATCAATGCATCTGGTACCATCACTTCATGGCAAATAGATGGGGAAATAATGGAAAGAGTGACAGACTTTATATTCTTGGTCCAAAATCACTGCAGATGGTGACTGCAGCCATGAAATTAAAAGACACTTGCTCCTTTGGAAGAAAAACTATGACCAACCAAGATAGAATATAAAAAGCAGAGACATTACTCAGCTGACCAAGATCTATATAGTCAAAGGTATGGTTTTTCCAGTAGTCATGTATGGATGTGAGAGTTGGACAATTAAGAAAGCTGAGCACCAAAGAAGTGATGCATTTGAACTGTGGTGTTAGAGGAAACTGTTCAGAGTCCCTTGGACTGCAAGGTGATTAAATTCATCAGTCCTATAGGAAATCAGTCTGAATACTGGAAGGACTAATGATGAAGCTGAAGCTCCAATATTTGACCACATGATGTGAAGACTTGACACTGGAAAAGACCCTGATGCTGGGAAAGATTGGAGGCAGGAGGAGAAGGGGATGACAGAGGATGAGATGGTTGGTTGGCATCACCTACTCAATGGGTATGAGTTAGAGCAAGCTCCGGGAGTTGGTGATAGACAGGGAAGTCTGGTGTGCTGCAATCCATGGGGTCGCAAAGAGTCAGACACAACTGAGTGACTGAACTGAACTGAAATGTGTCTATTGGGTTAATATTATTTTCTTGAGGGTTTTCACAGATGGGCATTGTTCCCATGCCAGCAGTGAACTGGAGGAAACAAGTGTCTAGCACAGCCAGTTGGTGTCTAACTGATACTGGTTTCTGATAAGACTTCAGAAACTTACAGCTGAGTTCTTTAGACACAAGGACTGGTTGAAGGAGCTGTTTTTTGTGAGGTTCTGTGGAGAGAGCTCAGGTCCAATTGACTAATGACAAAGTGCACCCCAATAGCTGTCTATTGTAGGTGCAGTGGCCAGATTCAAAGAATGAGGGCATCAGGATTTGGTGGACATATAAACCTCAAGGATTCCAGACACATGGGAGGGTTCACAGAGAGGAGATCTGGGGTTCTGAGCATAGTTGGATGACTGAGTCATCAGAGAAACTAAATTATCACCATGAACTTGGGCGCCACTGGAAACACAGGTGGATGAGCACAGGGCAATTCAGGGCACAGGTGTTATAATGGGCAAGAGTCCTAGAGAAAAGCCTAAGAGACTTTGAGAGATTCTCATAAAGAGATGAGAATAAGCAGCAGATAAAAGAGTCTGAATTCCCTGGAGTCCCCGGAATTCCCTGGAGTTATGGCATTGATTTGAACATATATGTGTGTATGCATATATAACCACTTGATATACGTATTATATAACATACATGCACATGTATAAAATCACACACATATATGTAAAAAATCATTTTTCTAATTTTTTCCCTATTTTGAAATAATATTAATATTTACCATCCCTACTTTATAGGATTTTTGTGAGAAACACTGAGGTAATGTGCAAAAACAAAATCACTGCACACAAGTTAAGGAACTGTACAGAGAAGATGAAATAATAAAATGTCATATAAAGCAAATAATAATATAGGACTTATAGAAAAAAAAGGCTAGACCTTTGTCATAATGTTAACTGGCTTTCCAAATTTAGATAATAATTTTAATGACTTTTTTCTGTTTATAAAATTCTTGTGATGCATATATCAGAGGCTTATAAAATATCTCATTAAGTTACATATTATTGCAATACACAAAGGCTAAGAATTAAATATCAATCAATAATTTAGGCTTCCCTTGTGGCTTAGAGAGTAAAGAATCTGTCTGCAGCGCTGGAGACCTGGGTTCAGTCCATCGGTCAGGAAGACTCCCTGGAGAAGGGAATGGCAACTCACTCCAATACTCTAGCTTGGACAATTCCATGGACAGAGGAACCTGGTGGGCTCAAGCCCATAATTTATTCATAAAACATCTGCTAAAACTTCAAAAGTTTTTTCTTAATGCTTCTTGTCCCTCAAAACAATATAAAATTATTTTGTGCATGAGTGGAACCTCTACTAATAAATATATCTCAGTTAATATGCACTGAGTGAGTGAGTGAAAGTTGCTCAGTCATGTCTCACTGTTTATGGCTCCAAGGACTGTATTCCATGGAATTCTCTAGGCCAGAATACTGGAGTGGTTAGCTTTCCCTTCTCCAGGGGATCTTCCCAACTCAGGGGTTGAACCCAGGTCTTCCACACTACAGGTGGATTCTTTACCAGCTGAGCCACAAGGGAAACCCAAGAACATTGGAGTGGGTAGTGTATATATTCTCCAGGGGATCTTCCTGACCCAGGAATCAAACTAGGGTCTCCTGCATTGCAGGCAGACTCTTTACCAACTGAGCTATCAGGGAAGCTCTAATATGCACTACCAAATTCTATTAGACAGTTAATCTAGGTCAGTGTCTATTTAGATTAATCTATTCATTGTAGTCCAATAATGTATTTGACTACCAGAGATCAAATTGCCAACATCTGCTGGATCATGGAAAAAGCAAGAGAGTTCTAGAAAAACATCTATTTCTGCTTTATTGACTATGCCAAAGCCTTTGATCGTGTGGATCACAATAAACTGTGGAAAATTCTGAAAGAGATGGAATACCAGACCACCTGACCTGCCTCTTGAGAAATCTGTATGCAGTTCAGGAAGCAACAGTTAGAACTGGACATGGAACAACAGAATGGTTCCAAATAGGAAAAGGAGTATGTCAAGGCTGTATATTGTCAACCTGCTTATTTAATTTATATGCAGAGTACATCATGAGAAACGCTGGACTGGAAGAAACACAAACTGGAATCAAGATTTCCAGGAGAAATATCAATAACCTCAGATATGCAGATGACACCACCCTTATGGCAGAAAGTGAAGAGGAGCTAAAAAGCCTCTTGATGAAAGTGAAAGAGGAGAGTGCAAAAGTTGGCTTAAAGCTCAACATTCAGAAAACGAAGATCATGGCATCTGGTCCCATCACTTCATGGGAAATAGATGGGGAAACAGTGGAAATAGTGTCAGACTTTATTTTTGGGGGCTCCAAAATCACTGCAGATGGTGACTACAGCCATGAAATTTGGAAGTTATAACCAACCTAGATAGCATATTGAAAAGCAGAGACATTACTTTGCCAACAAAGGTCCGTCTAGTCAAGGCTATGGTTTTTCCTGTGGTCATGTATGGATGTGAGAGTTGGACTGTGAAGAAAGCTGAGCATCAAAGAATTGATGCATTTGAACTGTGGTGTTGGAGAAGACTCTTGAGAGTCCCTTGGACTGCAAGGAGATCCAACCAGTCCATTCTGAAGGAGATCAGCCCTGGGATTTCTTTGGAAGGAATGATGTTAAAGCTGAAACTCTAGTACTTTGTGCACCTCATGAGAAGAGTCGTCTCATTGGAAAATACTCTGATGCTGGAAGGGATTGGGGGTAGGAGGAGAAGGGGATGACTGAGGATGAGATGGCTGGATGGCATCACTGACTCGATGGACATGAGTCTGAGTGAACTCTGGGAGTTTTGATGTACAGGGAGGCCTGGCGTGCTGCGATTCATGGGGTCACAAAGAGTCAGACACGACTGAGCGACTGAACTGAACTCAACTGAATATATTTGGATTCCTAAGACTCAGTTGGTCTCCAAAGAAATTCAAATTATTATTAAATACCTGATAATACTAATTCTGCAATGCTTTCTTAGTCACTTCACATCAGGAAAGCAAACATTGTATTAAATTAAATCCCTTGACCATCAAATCCTATTTTCCCATTATTTTATATCTGTGCTGTGCTTAGTTGCTCAGTCTTGTCTTACCCTATGACCTCATAGACTGCTGCACACCAGGCATCTCTCTCCTCTACTATCTCCTGAAGTTTGCTCAAATTCATGTCCATTCACTCAGTGATGCCATCCAACCATCTAATCTCTGTCTCCCCCTTCTCCTTGCCCTCAATCTTTCCCAGCATCAAGGTCTTTTCCAATGAGTTGGCCCTTCACAGCAGCTGGCCAGACTATTGACGCTTCCCTGTATATATATATATATATGTCCTATGTATATAGTATATACACACTACTACATATAAACTAGATAACCAACAAGGACCTACTTATAGGACATGGAACTATACTCAATATTTTGTCATAATATATAAGGGATAATAATTTGAAATATATACATACAAACATATATATGTAAATTTGCCATACACCTGATACTAACACAACATTATAAACCAATGATACTTCAATTAAAAAAATGAACAATGCTAGATCTGAGCTTCTAGTATTCCTGAGGACCACTTATGCTATGTTTCTGGACTAGGAAGTGTTGTAAGGCACAGGTGATTTCATTTGGCATGAAGGCTTCTCCCAAACCTCTGCTACTCACTCAAAGAGCACCAAATCAAACTAGGGTCTCTGGTTCTGAACTAGTGTATGGAAGTCATGTTTGGGTCTCTCCCACTGGCATTCTCCTTCTCTATTCCTTTACATATTAGCCCTTGGTAGGTAAAGGAGCTGGGGTAGCCCAGAACTCATTACTGATCAACTTATGGCAGATCCTGGATGTGAATTTTGGAGGGTGTTCAAATTATCACTGAATCTCCATGCCTTGTGTGTAAAATACAAAGCCTTAATGACTATTTGAGAGCAAAGGAATGAATGATTTCCTTCAAATCATGGGAAACTCAGTAATCATAGCATTGTTGTTTTTGTTTAGTCTCTAAGTCATGTCTGACTCTTGGAGACCCCATGGACTGTATAACCCACCAGACTCCTCTGTCTATGGGATTTCCCAGGCAACGATAGTGAAGTGAGTTGCCATTTCCTACACCAGGGGTTCTTCCGGACCTAGGGACTGAACCTGCATCTCTTGCATTGGCAGGCAGTGTCTTTACCTCAGCGCCACCTGGGAAGGTTTCCAGATGGTATTTTCTTCCAAAAGAAGGTAGTTTCATCTCCACAGAAACACTCATGTGCAATGCAGCCACCTTCATGAATTATCTTAGCTGGATCTCATGGGTAACTTGCTGTGGCTTCCATATCAGCAATTGCTGTTTTACCTTGCACTTTTATATCATGGAGATGCCTTCTTTCCTTCAGCCTGATTACCCAGTCACTTCTGCTTCACACTTTTTCTTCTGCAGCTTCCTCACCTTTCTGAGCCCTCACAGAATTGAGGGCTTCCCAGATGGTGCTAGTGGTAAAGAATACACTTGCCAACACAGGAGACATAAGAGACAAGAGTTTGATCCCTGGGTCGGGAAGACCCCCTGGAGGATGGTGTATTCTTGCCTGGAGAATCCCATGGACAGAGGAGCCTTGTGGGCTACAGTCCATAAGGTCACAAACAATTGGACACCACTGAAGTAACTAAGCACACACAAACACAGAACTGAAGAGACTTAGAAACTTGCTCTGGATTATGCCTTGGTTTAAGGGAATGTTGAGACTGGTTTGATCTTTTGTCCTGGCCACGACACCTTTCTTCATATGAGCAGTAAGGCTGTTTGATTTTCTTATCATTCACGTGCTTACAGCAGCAGCAGATTTAATTTCTATTAGGAAGTTTTCCTTTGCACTTACACTTGGTTCACTGTTTGGCGTAAGAGGTTTACCTTTTGGCCTATCTCAGCTTTTGACCTGCCTTCCTCATTGAGCTTCAGCCTGTCTAGCTTTTGACTTAAAGTGAGAGACATGGAACTCTTCCCTTCACTTGAGCACCTGGAGGCCACTGTGGGACTATTAATAGGCCTAATGTCAATATATTGTTGTGTCTCAGGGAATAGGGAGGCCTGAGGAAGGGAGAGAGATGGAAGAGATGGAGCTGTCATCACACGCGGCATTTAGCAAGTTCCCTGTATTCTATGACTGTGGTCCATGTTGCCTCTCAACATTTATAATAGGAACTTCAGAGATCCCTGATCAAAGATCACCTTAACAAGTGCAATAATAATAGAAATGTTTACAACACTGTGAGCAAATGCGTTGGAGAAATGGTGCCAATAGACTTATTGAAAGCAGGGTTGTCACAAACCTTCAGTTTGCCAAAAAAAAAAAAAAAAAAGTAATATCTGCCACGTGCAATAAAATGAAGAACAATAAAACAAGGTCTGCCTGTATACAGATATCCATATATTGAATATATACTACAGCCCAGGTAGTTTACTTATATAACTTAATTAACACTTAGAGTAACTCTGAAACAAGCATTATCATTAAACCACAGTTTAATTAAACCACTAATGAGAAAAAAAAGGCTAATTAAGCCCAGATACACTTGCTTATGGAAGTTGATATTTCAACTTTTGCAACATATGCTTAAACTGAATTTTTATTTTCAAGTTAACTTTTTCTTTTTAAAAAAACATGAACTGAGTGCAGTTTAACAAATTTTCTGAGATGTTTCTATACTGCTACTTTCATATTGTGATACTGAAGGGAATTCTCCCTTGGTAACTGTCACTCACCTCAGTTTCAGCTAAATTTCATTCTATTATTAGTCTCATAAAGAATACATCTCAACAGAATGCTCACTGTCTTTTCAGTTCCAGATCATGTTTTCATCATTACAGAATGAGTATCAAAGGAAATATTTCATTAAAAGTTAATTTTAATCTAATGAATAATAATGTTGTTTTGGTTATATTCCCAAATTTTACCACCTTCCAACAAACTTCATTATGAAATTTATTGATAACATATCATAGATGTATAAATTAGACTAAACTGCTAACAATAAATGATGTTCACTGTTTGTAGTAGCAAAAAACAGGCCAGATACTACTTTTAAGACACACAAATGCTATTACTTATATATGGAATCTAAAAAAAAAAAAAAAAAAATGGCTGTTGTTATTGTTTAGTCACTAAGTCTTTTCTGACCCTTTGTGGCTCCATGAACTGTCCATGGCATTTTCCAGGCAAGAATACTGGAGTGGGTTTCCATTTCTTCCTCCAGGGCATCTTCCAAACCCGGGGATCGAATCCAAGTCTCCTGCATTGGATTCTTTTACAACTGAGCTACCTGGGGAACACTGTCCCCCCCTCCCCTAAATGGTACAAATGAACTTATTTACAAAACAGAAATAGAGTCACACATGCAGAAAACAAACCTATGGTTACCAATGGGGAGAGGGTGGGAGGAGTACACTGGGAGGTTGGGATTGACATATATACAGTCTCATATATAAAAACTAACTAATTAAGGACCTGCTATATAGCACAGGAAACAAAAAATAAGAGACATGAGGCATCCATAAAAGATGGCCAGGAGCCGCTGTAGTTATGGCACAGTGATCTTTTTTTTTTTTTTCCCCTGAAAGCAAAGCACTTACAGTCTCTCCAGATGGAGCACATTTTTGTTTCGCATTCTGTTCAGCTGGCAATCTCATTCAATTAAGTAGAATAAAGACATTTAAGAGCAAAATGGGTCCCTGATCAGCACTAAAGGGAGCTCTTGTTTAAAGGAACTTAGGAAAACCCACTGTGAATCATTTTAAACCATGGTGCTTTCTTATCTCTCAAATAGTTTTAGTTCAGGCTTTTCAGAGGTCTTGTGATGGAAACTCACCATCATTAGTATGACCTCTGTCCATGGAATTTTCCAGGCAAGAATATTGGAGGGGATTTCCAATTCCTACTCCAGAGATAGAAGGATAATTGCTGTAAAAATTAAGTAGGGTCAACAGTGGAGAGTGAATGAAATGAACTCTGTCTCTACATGATGATATGGTGATTGGGGCAGGCACATAGAAACAGATGACATATGGCCTGAGACCTCAAGGAAGGGGGGAGGGGCAGTGACAATACAGACCACAGCATTTGGTCCAGACAGTGCAAACAACAAGTGATAAGTTCCTGGAACATACTTATCATTCTTGAGGGAAAGCAGAGGACAACGGGACTAGTGGAGACACTACATGCTGAACAGTAGATGAGGAGATGAGAGCCGCTGGTCAGGGGTGGATCCTGTGTGTGCTCAGTCATGTTCAAGTCATGGTGACCCCTCAAACTGTAGCCCACGAGGCTCCTCTGTCTGTGGATTTCCCAGGCAAGAATACCAGATTGGGTTGCCATTTCCTGACCCAGGGGATCTTCCCGACCCAGGGGTTGAAGCCGCTTCTACATGGGCAGGTAGGTTTTTTCTCCACTGAGGCCCTGGGGAAGCCCAGGGGTGGATCGTGCTGCAGCTCATATTCACAGAAAGAACTCGCAGTACATTTTGGATTTGATGACTGGGCTTTGTATGCTTTGGAGCAGAGGAGTGGGATGATCTGCTTATGTGTTTTTAGAAGATGACTCTAGCTGCAGTCTGAAGCACTGACCACAGGGTAGGGATATCAGTGAGGAGGCGACTGAAAAAGTTTAGGCGCAAGAGATTAATGGTCAGCATTCAAACAGCCATGGTGTCGATAACTATGTCAAGTCATGGCTCTGTGACAACCATGGGGTCACGGCTGGAGTGAAAGCACCTGCAACTATCCTCATGCTACAGAAATGCTACTAGAATTCATTTTTGTCTATTTTTTTTCTTCCATAGTTTGGAATAGTATTTGAAGTATAGTGACATCAATATTTAAAGTATTTGTCAAATAAGTGAATCAACAATTGAATAAAATGACAAGACTGAAAATCTTCACTGGTCAGACCTGTAAGTATGACTAACTACACAAACGGATATAATGAGAACTTATATATAATTCCACAGGATTCCTAAGCCACATAGTGAAATGCATGGTTGTGATTATATGAGAATACAATGTATTTCAGAGAAAGAGAGCATCTACAAAGATTGAAAACAGCTTTCCTCCTGTTGAATTCACATATATTGAAATTCAAAAAACTAGTGATAAACACAGTGAAATCTCAGTTAGAATAAAAAGAATGGACAAGAAAATTTTTTACATTTCAAAACTACAAATAGACACTCTCTAGAAATAAAGATCTGGGGCCTTATGAAAGATTTCATAAACCATACCAAGATGTGTTCACTTACACACACAACCCTGCATCACTCTGGATGGATGACTTAAAAAGTATGTTTTACCACTTAAACAGCAATGGTAGGAGAAATAAGGGATATCACATAATTAGAAACAGCTGCCTACACTAACTGAATTTTCTTCTGGACATCCAGCAGAAGTTATGAGATTCATCATTCAGAGAAATGCCATAGGCAGAGTTTGTCTTTATATCAGAAATATGTCACATTTTTTCAATTTATACATGGAATGATGTCAGCTGAATGCTCTTTAGTAGCATATCTTTACCTGCTATTAATATAATGATTATACCAAGCTTAATTGATATTGACCCATTGACCCACCAATTTATATACTATCTCTTATATTTCAAAACAGTCTATATTTCAGTTCATTTCTTCCAATTGTTATAATAATTTGAATGATGGTTCAAAAAGCATGTTTATCAATTTTGTGATATAATAAAACTCAAAAGGATAGCTAAGTTGTTAGGAAATAAAATCTAATGTCACTAAATTCTAAAATGATATGAAGCTAAATAAAATATAATGGGATCATATGAGCACAAAAAATAATGCCTAAAATATGACCTTGATCATAGGAAATAATGAAAAAGAGAATTCAGAAAAATTAACTTGATGAAAGCACAAATGTATCTGGTATCAGGGTATGACTTCATTCTTGAAAATTTGATTTACTTCCTCTGGGAAGTCTGCCTGAGCCCAAAATGGTATTTTGGACACTATTCTTCTATAGATAATTTGGTTTGGTTAATGCTACTTCCCAAAACAAATACTATGAAATAGAAACTCTAAAAAACATTAATCAGAATTCTTCTAACAAATTTTAAAAAAATCCTTATAATTTACTATAACTGTAAGGATACAGATGTACCAAAAAATAACTGTAAGTTACACCTGTTTGGAAATCATTTAATTGCTCCTTATATATGTTCATTTTCAATGTAAGAACTCTCCATTTCCTCAACCCAAAGCCATCTACAGATTCAGTTGCAATTGCTATCAAATTATCAAGAGCATTTTTCAGAGAAGTATAACAAAAAATTTCACAATTTGTATGGAAACACAAATGACTCCAAATAATTAAAGCAACCTTGAGAAAGAAGAACAGAGCTGGAGGAATCAGCCCCCTTGAACTTAGACTTTACTACAAAGCTATAGTCAACAAAAGAGTATGGTACTGGCACAAAAACAGGAATATAGACCTGTAGAATAGGATAGAATCCAGAGATAAACCCATGCAACTCTGGCTACCTAACCTACGAGAAAGGAGGCAAGAATATACAATGGAGAAAAAAGAGCCTCTTCAATAAGTGATGCTGGAAAAACTAGACAGCTACATGGAAAAGACGGAAAGAACACACTTTAACATCATACACAAAAATAAACTTATTTATTTATTATTTTTTTTACTGAAATGAATTATTATTATTTTATTGAATTTATTATTCAATAAAATGAATTGAACACCTAAATGTAAGGCTGAATACTGACTAAAGAAATTAAAATAAAAACAAACAAACAAATGGGACATAATTAAACTTACAAACTTTTGCACAACAAAGGAAACCATGAACAAAATGAAAAGACAACCATCAGAATGGTAGGAAATATTTTTCAATAAATTGACTAACAAAGGGCTAATCTCAAAACTATACAAACAGCTCATACAACTCAATATAAAAAACAAACTAAATAACACAATCAAAAACCAGGCAGACAGTCAGAATGGCTGCTATCCAAAAGTCTATAAGCAATAAAATCTGGAGAGGGTGTGGAGAAAAAGGAACCCTCTTACACTGTTGGTGGGAATGCAAACTAGCACAGCCACTATGGAGAATAGTGTTGAGATTCCTTAAAAAACTGGAAATAGAACTGCCTTATGACTCAGCAATCCCACTGCTGGGCATAAACTTGGAGGAAACCAGAATTGAAAGAGACACACGTACCCCAGTGTTCAGTGCAGCACTGTTTACAATAGCCAGGACAAGGAAGCAACCTAGATGTCCATCAGCAGATGAATGGATAAGAAAGCTGTGGCACATATACACAATGGAGTATTACTCAGCCATTAAAAAGAATACATTTGAATCAGTTCTAATGAGGTGGATGAAACTGGAGCCGATTATACAGCGTGAAGTAAGCCAGAAAGAAAAACACCAATACAGTACACTAATGCATATATATGGAATTTAGAAAGATGGTAATGATAACCCTGTATGCGAGACAGCAAAAGAGACACAGATGTATAGAATAGTCTTTTGGACTCCGTAGGAGACTGGGATGATTTGGGAAAATGGCATTGAAACATATATAATATCATATATGAAACAAATTGCCAGTCCAGTTTCGATTCATGATACAAGATGCTTGGGGCTGGTGCACTGGGATGACCCAGAGGGATGGTATGGGGAGGGAGGTGGGAGGGGGGTTCAAGATGGGAAACACGTGTATACTCGTGGCAGATTCATGTTGATGTATGGCAAAAACAATATGGTATTCTAAAGTAAAATTTAAAAAAAAATTAAAAATAAAGAAATAGGGGGAACTGTAAAGATGGCAGAGGAATAGGATGGGAAGACCACTTTCTCCCTCACAAATTCCTCAAAAGAACATTTCAACGCTGAGCAAACTCCACAAAACAACTTCTGTAGGCTGGCAGAGGACATCAGGCAACCAGAAAAGCAGACCATTGTCTTCAAAAACAGGTAGGAAAAAATATAAAAGACGAAAAAAGAGACAAAGGAGGTGGGGAGGGAGCTCCGTCCCGGGAAGGGAAGCCCATCCCGGGAAGGGAATTTTAAGAAGAGAGGTTTCCAAACACCAGGAAACACTCTCCCTGCCGAGTCTGTGGCGAGCCTTGGAAACACAGAGGGCAACATAACAGGAAGGAAAAATAGATAAATAATTAAAACCAACAGATTACAAGCCCAACAGTAACTCCCCCAGCGGAAAAGCAGCACAGACGCCTGCATCCGCCACTGGGAAGTGGGGGCAGGGCAGGGACGCGCGGGAGGCGCGGGCTGCAGAGCTTTGTAAGAATCGGGCAGGAACGCCCCACGCGCAACCAGAACGATCTAACTTGGGCTAGCACAGCAGACTGTGGTATAGCTACCACGCGAAAAGCTCGAACATAAGACACCACCAGGACCGAGCACAGAACAAAGGATGGAACGGAAAAAGCTGGCTGCAGACCATCCCCTGCCGGGGACAGGCAGCCAGAGCCGTAAGGACTGGAAAGGGGCAATTGCAGACCCGGAGAGACTTTACTTACCTAACTGCAAGCAGGCTCCTTTGCTAAGACTTCTGGGGGTGCTGGACAGTCACCATTTGCCTCATAAGGGGCGCCAGCAGTCCACCCAGAAAGCTGAGCAGCAGAGACAGGAAAGGCGACAAGTTGCAGTGATCGCGCTCGCCAAACTCCTGAGCTACTCGGAAGGGCACAAAGCACAGTCCCAGCTGAATCTGTGCCTCTGAGGGCTGCCTGAGCACCGAACCTGAGCAGCTTGGACAGGGGAAGTGCACGCAGCCTAGGGCCGGCCCCAGACAGTTCCCGGCTGAGCATCGTAGAGCTGGAGCAGTTTGTGCGCCCCGAGAAGGGACAGGTCAAGCGGGGCTGAGACACTGTGTGCACACGACAGTGCTATTTGTTTGCAGCATCCCCCCTCCCCACAGTGCGACTGAACTACTGAGCCTAAAAAACCAGCAAACAGAAGAAGTTAAACAGAGGGAACCACCTTGGAAGTGATCCCACACGGCCCACAACATCAGAGAAGGGCCAGTTATATTTTTACTATTTTTAAAATCATTCCTTTTTTTTTTCTTTTTTTTTTCTAACTTTTTTTAATTGTTAAGTCTTCTATTTCTCCTCTAATTTTTATTTCTATAACCTACTATTACTATTTAAAAAAAAAAGACTTTTTTTTTTTTTTTAAAGGCAAACACCATATATAGTCTTTGGATGGTTGATGGTGGTTTTCTTTTTTTTAAAAATAATTCTTGTTTTTTTTTTCTTTTTTTTTCTCTCTCTCTTTTTTTCTTTCTTCCTTTTTCCATCTGCTTCTTTTCTTTAATATTGTATTTCTGAAAATCCAACCTCTACTCTAGATTTTTAATCTTTGCTCTTCGGTTTTTGTTGTCAGTTTTGTACATTTAAAAACCCAAACTTCACTACCCAAGTTTACCTGAGAGCGAGATTACTGGCTTGACCACTCTCTCCTCTTCTGGACTCTCCTTTTTCTCCACCAGGTGGCCTCTGTCTCTTTTCTCCCCCATCTCTTCTCTATCCAACTCTGTGAATCTCTATGTGTTCCAGACGGTGGAGAACCACCTAAGGAACTGGTTACTGGCAGGATTTGTCTCTCTCCTTCTCATTCCTCTCTCTTATCCTCCTGGCCACCTCTGTCTACTTCCTCCCTCTCCTCTTCCCCATATAACTCCGTAAATACCTCTGAGCGGTCCAGACTATAGAGTGCACATAAGGAAGTGACTACTGGCTAGCTTGCTCTCTCCTCTTTTGATCTCACCGCATCTCATTCCAGTTACCTCTAACTACCCCCTCCATCTTCTCTTCTCCTTATAACTCAGTGAACCTCTCTGAGTGTCCCTCAATGTGGAGAAACTTTTCATCTTTAACCTAGAAGTTTTATCATTGGTGCTGTATATATGGAGAAGTCTAGAGGCTACTGTAAAAATAAAACTGAAAACCAGAAGCAGGAGGCTTAAATACAAAGCCTGAAAACATTAGAGATCTCTTGAATTCAGGGAACATTAAGCAATAGGAGCCTGAAAACATTAGAGATCTCTTGAATTCAGGGAACATTAAGCAATAGGAGCTCATCAAATGCCTTCATACCTACACTGAAACCAAGCTCCACCCAAGGGCCAACAAGTTCCAAAACAAGACATACCACGCAAATTCTCCAGCAACACAGGAACACTCCCCTGAGCTTCAATATACAGGCAGCTCAAAATTATTCCAAAACCTTTGATGTCTCATAACCCATTACTGGTCACTCCATTGCACTCCAGAGAGAAGAAACCCAGCTCCACCCACCAGAACTCCAACACAAGCCTCCCTAACCAGGAAACCTTGACAAGCCACTGATAGAACCCCACCCAAAGTGAGGAAGCTCCATAATAAAGAGAACCCCACAAATTACCAGAATATAAAAAGGCCACCCCAAACGCAGCAATATAACCAAGATGAAGAGACAGAGGAATACTCAGCAGGTAAAGGAACAGGAGAGTTGCCCACCAAACCAAACAAAAGAGGAAGAAGTAGGGAATCTACCTGACAATGAATTCCGAATATTGATAGTGAAAATGATCCAAAATCTTGAAATCAAAATGGAATCACAGATAAATAGCCTAGAGACAAGGATTGAGAAGATGCAAGAAAGGTTTAACAAGGACCTAGAAGAAATAAAAAAGAGTCAGTATATAATGAATAACACAATAAATGAGATCAGAAACACTCTGGAGGCAACAAATAGTAGAATAACGGAGGCAGAAGATAGGATTAGTGAAATAGAAGATAGAATGGTAGAAATAAATGAATCAGAGAGGAGACAAGAAAAATGAATTAAAAGAAATGAGGACAATCTCAGAGACCTCCAGGACAATATGAAATGCTCCAACATTCGAATTATAGGAGTCCCAGAAGAAGAAGACAGAAAGAAAGATCATGAGAAAATCCTTGAGGAGATAATAGTTGAAAACTTCCCTAAAATGGGGAAGGAAATAATCACCCAAGTCCAAGAAACACAGAGAGCTCCAAATAGGATAAACCCAAGGTGAAACACCCCAAGACACATATTAATCAAATTAACAAAGATCAAACACAAAGAACAAATATTAAAAGCAGCAAGGGAAAAACAACAAATAACACACAAGGGGATTCCCATAAGGATAACAGCTGACCTTTCGATAGAAACTCTTCAGGCCAGGAGGGAATGGCAAGGCATACTTAAAGTGATGAAAGACAATAACCTACAGCTCAGATTACTGTACCCAGTAAGGATCTCATTCAAATACGAAGGAGAAATCAAAAGCTTTACAGACAAGCAAAAGCTGAGAGAATTCAGCACCACCAAACCAGCTCTCCAACAAATTCTAAAGGATATTCTCTAGACAGGAAACACAAAAAGGGTGTATAAACCCGAACCCAAAACAATAAAGAAAATGGTAACGGGATCATACTTATCAATAATTACCTTAAACATAAATGGGTTGAACGCCCCAACCAAAAGACAAAGACTGGCCGAATGGATACAAAAACAAGACCCCTCTATATGCTGCTTACAAGAGACCCACCTCAAAACAAGGGACACATACAGACTGAAAGTGAAGGGCTGGAAAAAGATATACCACGCAAATAGAGACCAAAAGAAAGCAGGAGTGGCAATACTCATATCCGATAAAATAGACTTTAAAACAAAGGCTGTGAAAAGTGACAAAGAAGGCCACTACATAATGATCAAAGGATCAATCCAAGAAGAAGGTATAACAATTATAAATATATATGCACCCAATATAGGAGCACCACAATATGTAAGAGAAATGCTAACAAGTATGAAAGGGGAAATCAGCAATGACACAATAATAGTGGGAGACTTTAATACCCCACTCACACCTATGGACAGATCAACTAAACAGAAAATTAACAAAGAAATGCAAACTTTAAATGATACATTAGATCAGTTAGACCTAACTGATATCTATAGGACATTTCACCCCAAAACAATGAATTTCACCTTTTTTTCAAGTGCTCAACGAACCTTCTCCAGGATAGATCACATCCTGGGCCATAAATCTAAACTTGATAAATTCAAAAAAATTGAAATCATTCCAAGCATCTTTTCTGACCATAATGCATTAAGATTAGATCTCAATTACAGGAGAAAAACTATTAAAAATTCCAACATATGGAGGTTGAACAACACACTTCTGAATAACCAACAAATCACAGAAGAAATCAAAAAAGAAATCAAAATATGCATAGAAACGAATGAAAATGAAAACACAACAACCCAAAACCTGTGGGACACTATAAAAGCAGTGCTAAGAGGAAAGTTCATAGCAATACAGGCATACCTCAAGAAACAAGAAAAAAGCCAAATAAATAACCTAACTCTACAAATAAAGCAATTAGAAAAGGAAGAATTGGAGAACCCCAGAGTTAATAGAAGGAAAGAAATCTTAAAAATTAGGGCAGAAATAAATGCAAAAGAAACAAAAGAGACCATAGCAAAAATCAACAAAGCCAAAAGCTGGTTTTTTGAAAGGATAAATGAAATTGACAAACCATTAGCCAGACTCATCAAGAAGCAAAGAGAGAAAAATCAAATCAATAAAATTAGAAATGAAAATGGAGAGATCACAACAGACAACACAGAAATACAAAGGATCATAAGAGACTGCTATCAGCAGTTGTATGCCAATAAAATGGACAACGTGGAAGAAATGGACAAATTCTTAGAAAAGTACAATTTTCCAAAACTGAACCAGGAAGAAATAGAAAATCTTAACAGACCCATCACAAGCACGGAAATTGAAACTGTAATCAGAAATCTTCCAGCAATCAAAAGCCCAGGTCCAGACGGCTTCACAGCTGAATTCTACCAAAAATTTCGGGAAGAGCTAACACCTATCTTACTCAAACTCTTCCAGAAAATTGCAGAGGAAGGTAAACTTCCAAACTCATTCTATGAGGCCACCATCACCCTAATACCAAAACCTGAAAATGATGTCACAAAAAAAGAAAACTACAGGCCAATATCACTGATGAACATAGATGCAAAAATCCTCAACAAAATTCTAGCAATCAGAATCCAACAACACATTAAAAAGATCATACACCATGACCAAGTGGGCTTTATCCCAGGGATGCAAGGATTCTTCAATATCCGCAAATCAATCAATGTAATTCACCACATTAACAAATTGAAAAATAAAAACCATATGATTATCTCAATAGATGCAGAGAAGGCCTTTGACAAAATTCAACATCCATTTATGATAAAAACTCTCCAGAAAGCAGGAATAGAGGGAACATACCTCAACATAATAAAAGCTATATATGACAAACCCACAGCAAACATTATCCTCAATGGTGAAAAGTTGAAAGCATTTCCCCTAAAGTCAGGAACAAGACAAGGGTGCCCACTTTCACCGCTACTATTCAACATAGTTCTGGAAGTTTTGGCCACAGCAATCAGAGCAGAAAAAGAAAAAAAGAATCCAAATTGGAAAAGAAGAAGTAAAACTTTCACTGTTTGCAGATGACATGATCCTCTACATAGAAAACCCTAAAGACTCCACCAGAAAATTACTAGAGCTCATCAATGAATATAGTAAAGTTGCAGGATATAAAATCAACACACAGAAATCCCTTGCATTCCTATACACGAATAATGAGAAAGTAGAAAAAGATATTAAGGAAACAATTCCATTCACCATTGCAACGAAAAGAATAAAATACTTAGGAATATATCTACCTAAAGAAACTAAAGACCTATATATAGAAAACTATAAAACACTGATGAAAGAAATCAAAGAGGACACTAATAGATGGAGAAATATACCATGTTCATGGATCGGAAGAATCAATATAGTGAAAATGAGTATACTACCCAAAGCAATTTACAAATTCAATGCAATCCCTATAAAGCTACCAGCCATATTTTTCACAGAACTAGAACAAATAACTTCAAGATTGGTATGGAAATACAAAAAACCTCAAATTGCCAAAGCAATCTTGAGAAATAAGAATGGAACTGGAAGAATCTACTTGCCTGACTTCAGGCTCTACTACAAAGCCACAGTCATCAAAACAGTATGGTACTGGCACAAAGACAGACATATAGATCAATGGAACAAAATAGAAAGCCCAGAGATAAATCCACACACATATGGACACCTTATCTTTGACAAAGGAGGCAAGAATATACAATGGAGTAAAGACAACCTCTTTAACAAGTGGTGCTGGGAAAACTGGTCAACCACTTGTAAAAGAATGAAACTAGATCACTTTCTAACACCACACACAAAAATAAACTCAAAATGGATTAAAGATCTAAATGTAAGACCAGAAACTATAAAACTCCTAGAGGAGAACATAGGTAAAACACTCTCAGACATAAATCACAGCAGGATCCTCTATGATCCACCTCCCAGAATATTGGAAATAAAAGCAAAAATAAACAAATGGGATCTAATTAAAATTAAAAGCTTCTGCACAACAAAGGAAACTATAAGCAAGGTGAAAAGACAGCCTTCTGAATGGGAGAAAATAGTAGCAAATGAAGCAACTGACAAACAACTAATCTCAAAAATATACAAGCAACTTATGCAGCTCAATTCCAGAAAAATAAACGACTCAATCAAAAAATGGGCCAAAGAACTAAATAGACATTTCTCCAAAGAAGACGTACGGATGGCTAACAAACACATGAAAAGATGCTCAACGTCACTCATTATTAGAGAATTGCAAATCAAAACCACAATGAGGTACCACTTCACACCAGTCAGAATGGCTGCGATCCAAAAATCTGCAAGCAATAAATGCTGGAGAGGGTGTGGAGAAAAGGGAACCCTCCTACACTCTTGGTGGGAATGCAAACTAGTACAGCCACTATGGAGAACAGTGTGGAGATTCCTTAAAAAATTGCAAATAAAACTGTCATATGACCCAGCAATCCCACTGCTGGGCATACACACCGAGGAAACCAGAATTGAAAGAGACACATGTACCCCAATGTTCATCACAGCACTGTTTATAATAGCCAGGACATGGAAACAACCTAGATGTCCATCAGCAGATGAATGGATAAGAAAGCTGTGGTACATATACACAATGGAGTATTACTCAGCCGTTAAAAATAATTCATTTGAATCAGTTCTGATGAGATGGATGAAACTGGAGCCGATTACACAGAGTGAAGTAAGCCAGAAAGAAAAACACCAATACAGTATACTAACACATATATATGGAATTTAGAAAGATGGCAATGACGACCCTGTATGCAAGACAGCAAAAAAGACACAGATGTGTATAACGGACTTTTGGACTCAGAGGGAGAGGGAGAGGGTGGGATGTTTTGGGAGAATGGCATTCTAACATGTATACTATCATGTAAGAATCGAATCGCCAGTCTATGTCTGACGCAGGATACAGCATGCTTGGTGCTGGTGCATGGGGATGACCCAGAGAGGTTATGGGGAGGGAGATGGGAGGGGGGTTCAGGATGGGGAACACGTGTATACTCGTGGCAGATTCATGTTGATGTATGGCAAAACCAATATGGTATTGTAAAGTAAAATTTTAAAAAAATTTAAAAAAGAAATAAAAAGAAATCAATAGATAGAGTATACTTAAAAACAAAGGAGAAAATGCAGTTTAATCCAATAGATACAACTGAACAAAACATTTCTATTAAAATCAACATTTATTAAGATGCAAAAAAGTAAAACTCTCAGAACGCCATACCCAGATGACTTAGTTTACAGGGTATGGTACATTTTCATCAAGTAGATAAAATCCTAACACAAGTATATAATTTGCTATTGTCAGAATCATAAGTCAAAACTAGCTATCAATATCCATTAGACAACATGACACTTGAGGTCCTGGCAAATGCAGAAACAGTAAAAATTACTAAAATTGTGAGGTACAGGATGGGAAAACATTTTGCACACTGTCACTACTTACAGACATTATGAATATCTACATTGAGAATCCAAAACAACTTATGGGTAAATGATTATAATCCCTAGAAGAGTTTAGAAAGTTGTCTAAACTGAGTCCATATTAAAAAATAGTCAACCTTTCTCTATACCAACAACAAATAGTTCAGAATCTTGATAAGATTAATAACATGCTCAACACCCATATAATGTTAATTTTCTAGGAAAGGCACTGAAAATGTCTGACAATCAAATTATAAACACACCTGTAAAGATAACAAACAAGCACCAAGAAATATAAACCACAGAATGAATAATTTAACATTGAAAATTGCAAATTACTCCTTAATTTATCAATATACTGATTACAATTGAAACTTCCAATATTTTGTGTATATCTATGTATGTGTACATAAAGTCTGAGAAGCTGAATAAAATTTTAAAGTAAAATTTTAAAGAAAATTTTTATGTTAAGAATGGCAACACATTCTCAAGGAAGAAAAGAAAAGAAAGCAGGATGAACTCTATCAGATTTCAACAACTGCTATAAAGATATAATATTCAGCCTTGGCCACCTGATGCAAAGAGCTTACTCTTTAGAAAAGACCTCGATTCTGGGAAAGAATGAAGGCAGAAGGAAAAATGGATGATAGAGGATGAGATGGGTGTATGGCATCACTGACTCAATGGACATGGGTCTGAGCAAGCTCTGGGAGTTGGTGATGGACAGGGAAGCCTGGTGTACACCATGGGTGGCAGAGTTGGACACGACTGAGCGGCTGAACAGACATAACAGATTCATACATGAAACATTAAGTTATTAGTTTAAAGATTTTTACTCATGGGACAGAACTGAGAAGCTAGAAAGATAACACACAAATATGGAATCTTTTAATAACAGAGTCAACACTTATGGTCTATGTGGAGAAAAATACATTTTCTAGGAAATGGTGTTGTTGACTGGATAGCTAACTAGGCAAAAACTAAATAAATATTGGGTCCCTACCTCACATGATATAAAAATGAAGAAAAGCTGCATTTCAGACCGAATGCAAAAGGTAAAATTCTCAACCTTAAAAAAGACAATATGGAACATCACTTAAACCTATCCTTTAAAAATGATTTGCAAATTTGACAACAACAAAATTAAGAACTCCTATTCATTAAACAATGTAGACAGACATTAAAAATTTTTACAATTTTGGGATAAGATATTTTCACTCTATACAACCAGGAAAAGATATTCAAAATAAGATTACTCTGTGTATCAATAAGAAAAATAAATTTAAAAATTGGAAATAGAAAGGAATAGGAATTTTACCCCAAAGCAGGCATATATGGTTCATAATCATAAATAAGAGATCAACTACATTAAAATTAGTAAAATGCAAATTCATGTGACAGTGAGTGCCACACCATGGTGAGAAGAAATGAAAAATCAGGCAACATTAAGTGCCGACAGGATGCAGAGCAATGGGAATTCCATCCATTACTGGAGTAAAATAGGTACATCAACTTTGGGAAGCAGTTTGTCATATACTACATAGTAAAATTGAAATGTATATTCCTTGGACATGAAATTCTACTATTAAATATGTACCCTAAGAAAATATTGCCTCTATCCCATAACCATGAGCAAGGATACTTAGAGCAATGTCATACATAACCAACACTGGAGAATTCTCAACATGGTTACAAAGTGGAAACTGTTGTAGAAAATTAAACAGCAGTAATAGTGAATCCACTAGAATTGCACACATGCAGATGGACAGGTCTCAGAAACAACTCTGAATGAAGGAAGAAAATCATACACTATGATTCAATTTTAAAGTCCAAACACAGGCAGAATGTAACAGTATTAGCTTAGACATAAGAAATTATGGAGGAAAGTAAGTGGGAACATGGATTTCAAGGTTTGGAGGAGACAGAATAGCAGTAATAACCATATTATTTGGCCTATTTATTAAGGACGGAGGTGTTGATTTTGACTTTGCACCTGTATGTATGTCTGTGTGTGCATACTTCTTTTATTTATATTTTACAATATTTAAAAATGATGAATTACAGTCTATTGTGCTTTTCATATATCCTCCAGTGATTCACACACATACTACTATTTAAGAGCTTTTTAATTGCACAAGACATGTCTACTTTAGGAAACTTGTTTAGTACCAATTTTCTTTATAGGTCAATTTCCCTTGCCCCAACTAAGGATGTAAAAATTAAAGGTAGGTTTTCCAGTAGGCAGAAAGGGTAGTATTACACAGAAATAAATACGAAGCATTCCCTTTTGTATCCAAAATTTATTGACACAAGCATAAGACAGGCACACCAAATCAAGTGAAAATAATTTAGATGGATGATTACAGTTATCATTGGTGGAGTTTATAACATGTATAAATAATAGGCCAATTATTTAAATATATTTAAATATAAATACATAATCTATAGTCCTAATAGCAATTCTGCAAAGTAGAATATCAGAAAGACAAACTGACTTGCCACTTACACAAAAAAGCTAGAGTAAGAGCCCAGCTATCTCTCTCTCTCTCACACGTGCCCTGTTACGACTTCATTTTGCCCAGACTTTATTACTAGGTGTCTGATAGTGGGGTGTAATGGACCATAAGAAGACCTGACTTAATCTCACTCTGCATCTGGTTAGCCATTTGACTTTGGATAATATTTCATGAGTTCTTAAGACCTCAGTTCTTTTTCTTTCCTTTTCTCTTTTAAGGAATTGGAGATTACAAGACTTATCAGAGTCACTCTGAAGTTTAAACAAAATACGTATGTAAAGCACCCAGCACAAAATATCTATTCAATACCTTTTAAGATGATGATGATAATGATGATGAATTTTCTGTTAAATTATGGGAACAGCTCTACAATGGTTATAAAGAGGAACAGAGGGCTGGCTGAAGGGAGGGCTGATCAAGCAAACAGGGAGAAGATGAGAGAACTAGCCAAGTGAGAATACTGCTAAAGAGCTCACTTTCATGACCCTGCGTAGAGTCTTGGCCAAGCAAGGATGATGTAATCTGGAAGAGGCTGATGCTCTGAACACAGGGAACGTTCTTGGGGCAAGCAGGGGTTAGGCGACAGCCTTACTAAGAGAAAAGGACTGAAAGACGAAAATGCAGGACTCTCATTAGGTCAGGCACCCCCGACCCAGAGCTAAGAACATTTGCAGCCCTGAAGAGCCTCATAACCATGTGAATGCCCTTACCTTTGTCTTCCTGGCTGAAGAGTTATGAGGAAGGTTGGTCAGAAGAATCTCAGCCTGCAGCTTCCCAGGGTTCTGCTAATCATCTGACCTGGGATGCACAGTTTCACTGCTAGGCAGATGCTTTTAGCAAACCACAGCTTCTCTATTCCTGTGATATCTTCACCATGACACAGAAAAGACCAACAAACAACAATGAAGCAACAGAGGTCCTTATTCTGAATAGTACAATATGGGCTTCTAGCAAGTTATTATCCCTGGGTTACTACTTCCGCACCCTTCTGAATTCCTGTTGGCAACAACCTAAGTCCTTATAGAAGGACTTCCTTTTATCCTTTACTTTTCCTAAGATGTAAAATGTTTCTTCTATCACTACCTCAAGACTAGAACTGTGCTATGCATAGATGAACCTACTGAATTCCACTGAACCACCTGTTAGCTTACCCAAATATCATCAACCTCAGGTCCCTGGCTCCTCTGATCCACCTGCCAGTGTTTAGAACTGTGGTCCTCCTTTCTTCCTTGGCCCAGCCAGTTAGATACTCCACAGTCCCAATGAGTGAACCACGCTCAAGATATGTGTGTGTCAAGTTAAGCAATTCAAGATAAGTGGAGCAATTCAAGATACCCTCAGCAATTATTGAAAAACATGCAGAAGTATACAACATGACAGATTTCTAAAACTCAAATGACCTCTTGTTCATTTCCTATTATAAATGCAATTCTTTTTTTCCTCTCTGAAATTTGAAATTGTTTTGGTTCTGCCCATCATTGACCACCAACGGTGCCATGAAACCTACCTTCCTGTGCTCAGAAGGAAGGCTAATGAGAGATGCTGTAAGTGACAAAGCAAAGCAGCACTTGGCTTACACTGAACTCCATACCTGAGCGCATAGCCTCTTTCTGCATGCTGCCATAGTCATGCCAGTCCTTTCTTCTCAAACCATCTGTCCATGCATAGAACTGCCCATCTCCCAGGCCCAGTGGGAATGTCTGTGGAAAAGGAAAGTATTCAGAGCATAAAAAGGAGGTAGTTCCTTCTGTGTGGCTGGTAAACACAGCCAGATGCATCATAGGCAATCAAAAATACTCCAATAACTGATTCTCCCCATCTACTGAAAAGAAAGGCATTGCTAGTGACCTGATGGACACACATTTTAAAACCTTTTTTTTCTGTTTTTAAAATAAGAGCCTGTGTCACACACAACATCTACCATTTCCAATTTTATTTTATCCAAAGCCATTCATAATTTAGTGCAGCACTTCATCTGAGCATAAATGCCTAGCCATTTATGGCAGTAGGGCTATTGATTTTGTATTAAAACAAAATACTTTTTTTGTGTGATTTGTACAATTTTCACTCATTTTGATCAAGTACATCTTAATGGCCTGATGACAATATTAGCAAACATTTGTTGAATGCTCACTGTATACCATGTACTAAGATATTTTATGTATAGAAGATCCTTCAGTCTTTACAAGAGTCTTTGACTGTAAATCTCCATATATCTGCCACTTAAAAGTATTAATAGAATAACTTGAATGAAACTACAGTGGCCAAGCCAGGAATTGGGCCAGTTCTATTAAGACCAAAATTGAGGTGCTAAGGACTATGAAATACTACCTCCCATCAAGAATTCTGTTAAAATATGGTATGTGGCTATGTGTACAGTTGAAATGATCACCAAATCAACAATGTAGTCACAACATGCTCTATGCTTTCGTGAAACTCAGTGTGTTCTAATGTCACCTTGACTATTATTTTTGTGTACATTGCTGAAGCTGCTTCTTTCTTTATGGTGCTTATTTTGGTAATAAATAAAATGTTTGGGACGAAGCTTATCTTCACAATCTCAAAAGTCAAGATAATATAAAATAAATGATTTCATACTCACATACCATTTTCCTTTAGTTCACTTTTGGAAATAATACATCAACAGAAAAAATAGAACACGTTTGAAAGTTTCAGTTTAGGTAAAACAGAAGATGGATAGTTTCAGTGAGGAAACTAAGAGCCTTTCCAAATAAAAGTTCTTACTTCTTCGTCTGAAGCAGGACAACTATTGTACTTATGAAAAAAGTATCCACCTTCAGTCCATCTTTATAGCTCATAAAGCTTCCACTAGTTTGGAAAGAATAAAAATGGATCTTAATATTTTTTAAAAAGTGGTAGTTAAATCAGAGGAAAGACTTTCCAGATCAGGTGATTATTATCTAAATATATTTTTTAAAATGTTCATTATAGTCATTAAGTTCAGGAAAACAACAACAGGGGAATAAACATACAAGGATGATGGTGAGTTTACAAAAGATATTAAGAATAAATTTTGAAAGGAGGATGACAAGAAAGAAAAGATGGAAAAATAAACAGAAATATAATAAAAATACAAGAAAGTGGAATAAAAGAATTTTGAGGTTTAATACCAATACAAAGAAAAAGCCTCATGCATTTTTTTCTGATTGATATTTATTTTATAATTGGAATACAGCTCTAGGCAAGAGAAGATTTGGATCAAGATTATTCTCAAAATAGTAAAAATGTGCTTCCAGCAAGAGCTCTTGTGATCTGAACCACTGGTTCATGAAGTCCGCTAGGCTGAGGTCTGATCACGAAGCACTTTCACTACTTTCATTTTCCAGCGACTAAATAAAGATGACACAGCAGCAGACTCATTGATGTGAAGATATAGTGCTGTCTGGGTGATACCTTCTGTGAGGCAGAGATGGTGCCCAAGGCCATCCTGTTGGGGAAGGCGGTTCCTCTCATTAGAGACACTGAGGTTTTCAGGCATCTTTCAAGGATTCCTGGCCTGAAATGAGGGCCTCTGTGTGAGCTATGATGTCCTGAAGGCCACCGTTGTAGTTCAATGGCTAAGCTGTGTCCTACTCTTTGCAGCACACCAGGCTTCCCTGTTCTTCACTATCTCTCAGACTTTGCTCAGACTCATGTCCATTGAGTTGATGAGGCCATCCAACCATCTCATCCTCTGTCACAGGCCAATGGGAGGAACAAAGATGGCAGCTGAGCAGTGGTTCCAGTGGGAAACAGAGTGTGTCTTCCCAGTATTTTGGAAAGGGAGGGGGGTCAGTTTTAGGACCTTGACCTAGTTGTGCACAATATGTATGTTGCTCAGGGCACACAACAGTGTCATGTGACAGGAGATGGACTAGGGGCTAGAGATACCCAACAATGGCCCACTTTCTCCCCTTGCTCAATGATGCACCCAATTCCAGGTATGATGCATCTCCACAGACCCAATAAACAGCAGGATAATGGGTCCCAGTAGACACTGAGTGGTTCCCCCTCACCCAGGGGTGTCAGGTAATGCACCCATCCCTATAGGATGTCCCAGGTCAAATCTCAGAGCTGTACCTGTCCCAGGTGTCATGGGGCTTGGTGTCCTCAGCCCACAGCACACTGATCCCCAGTGAGAGTTGGGAGTGGCTGTCTCCCTTGACTCTGTACCTTTAGAGTGCCGGGTGCCTCTGCAGGCGTCCCTGGTCTGGCATACAGCACAACAGGCTCCATGGGTTGATTGCTCAAATGTCTTAAAACTCAGCTGGTACCTCAGTCTCCCCAGCCATGTTGTTTCACTTGTTAGTAATTTAACCCATGGCTTTAGTATTCCATTTGTTTCTTTCTACAAATTCTATTTGTCCACCATCATCTGACATCATCTGGCTTTTTACGCAGCCACATGGGGCTGTTTAAAGCACCTAAGGCAGGGCATATAATACCTATTATGCACAGTTCTTGAATGGTTTCTCCTATTTCCTTAGGCCCCCAGGGAATTCATTTTGTTTGACAATTACCATTCTGAAAGGAATACATGAAGGCTTATTTCATATGCAGAGTACATCATGTGAAATGCCAGGCTGGATGAAGCACAAGCTGGAATCAAGATTGCCGGGAGAAATATCAATAACCTCAAATATGCAGATAATATAACCCTTATGGCAGAAAGTGAAGAAGAACTAAACAGCCTCTGATTGAAAGTGAAAGATGAGAGTGAAAATGTTGGCTTAAAACTCAACATTCAGAAAACTAAGATTATGGCATCTAGTCCCATCACATCATGTCAAACAGATGGGGAAATAATGGAAAACCTTTTTTGGGGGCTCAAAAATCACTGCAGATGGTGACTGCAGCCATGAAATTAAAAGATGCTTGCTCCTTGAAGAAAATCTATGACAAACATAGCATATTAAAAAGCAGAGTCATCGCTTTGCCAACAAACATCTGTCTAATCAAAGCGATGGTTTTTCCAGTAGTCATGTATGGATGTTAGACTTGGATTATACAGAAAGCTGATCACTGAAGAATTGATGCTTTTCAACTGTGGTATTGGAGAACACTCTTGAGAGTCCCTTGGACTGCAAGGAGATCAAACCAGTCAATCCTGAAGGAAATCAATCCTGAATACTCATTGGAAGGACTGATGAAGAAGCTCCAATATTTTGGCCACCTGATTGAATGAGCTGACTCATTTGAAAAGACCCTGCTACTGGGAAAGATTGAAGGCAGGCGGAGAAGGGAGTGGCAGAGGATGAGATGGTTGGATGGCATCACTGACTCAAAGGACACAAGTTTGAGCAAACATGGGAAAATAGTGAAGGACAGGGAAGCCTGGCATGCTGCAGTGTCCAGAGTCAGACACGACTTAGTGACTGAACAACAAATCCATGTCTAGGAAGAAACACAATGATGACATTAGGAAAACCAGTCACAAATCTTGGCAATTTTTTTTTTCTTTTTCTCCTCTCTCCTCTTGTAAGGGAAACAGAAGCAAAAAAAAAAAAAAAATTAAATGGCCCTAATTAAAAGCTTTTGCCCAGACAAAGAACCATCAACAGGTTCTCCTGGAATAGGAGATGATATTTGCAAAGTATATGACTGATAAGGGGTTAATAAGCAAAGCATGTAAACAGCTCATGTGACTCCACTTCAAAAAAAAAAAAACTGATAAAAAAATGAGCAGAAGATCTGAAAAAACGTTTTTCAAAGTTATAAAGGAGAGATACAGATGGCTAACGTGGAAAGGTGCTTAAACCTGTTATTAATAATTATCAGAGAAATGAAAATCAAAATCACAATGAGATATCATCTCACACCTGTTATGCTGGTGATTATGAAAAAGAATAAATCTGTTCTCTAGGAAGTAAAGGGAAAGTTCATATAATGTTGGTGGGATTGTAAATTGGTGCAGCCATGATGGAGAACAGATGGGTGATTTTACAAAATGAAAACCAGAACTACCAAATAATTCAGCAATCCAGTCCTGGGTATATTTTTGAGGAAAATAAAAATAGAAATTCAAAAAGGTATATGCACTCCCATACTCATAGCAGTATTATTTACAGTAGCTAGGACATGGGAGCAACATAAGTATTTATCAACAGATTAATGGATAAAGAAGATGTGGTATATATCATATATACAATGGATTATTACTCAGCCATAAAAAGAATGAAATTTTGCCATTTTCAACAACATGGTAGGTACATGTGTGTGTGCATGCTTGCTCAGTTGTGTCTAACTCCTTTGTGACCCCATGGACTGTAACCCACTGGGCTCCTTTGTCCGTTAGATTTAGCAGGCAAGAATACTGGAGTGGGTTGCCATTTCCTCCTCCAGGGGATCTTCCCAACCCAGGGATCAAACCTGTGTCTCCTGCATTGGCAGGTGGACTCTTTACTGCCGAGCCACCTGGAAAGCAGAGAGAGGTAAATCAATAAACCTAAATCAGTCCCAGTCCATTTGAAAAGAACCATCTTAGTTCTGAAAGCTTGCAAGTTTAAGAGTTGCTCAATCAAGTCGTGTTCAACTCTTTTTGCCACCCCATGGACTGTAGCCTGCCAGGCTCCTCTGTCCATGAAATTCTCCAGGCAAGAATACT
The DNA here is from genome assembly GCF_001704415.2 of Capra hircus. NCBI lineage: Eukaryota > Metazoa > Chordata > Mammalia > Artiodactyla > Bovidae > Capra > Capra hircus. The sequence continues at coordinate 4,434,063 of NC_030815.1, read as the reverse complement.
AAAATGTGTAGACATTCCCTTCTCCAGGGGATCTTTCTGACCCAAGGCTCAAACCCATGTCTCTGCCATTGCAGGCAGATTCTTTACCATCTGAGCCAAATCTTGACCATCAATAAATGACTCTATTGAATTCTGGCCTTTCCTTCCATGAGAGCCATATCCAAGGCCAGGTTCATTTGCTCCTCTCCTGATATGGCAACCCACTCCACTGTTGTTGCCTGGGAGATCTCATGGAACGGAGGAGCCTGGTGGGCTATGTTCCATGGGGCCACAGAGAGGCAGACATGGCTCAGGAACTAAGAGCACACACACACACACACATACACGACATAAGGAAGAACTCGGATCTGGGGCCAGAAGACATAAATTAAGGTTTCAAACCATATGAAAAAAATGTACATTTTCTCTAGGCCCCTCAGCTAATTCATATCTGAAATTAGAGTAATAAAAATAGTACCCGACTTATTCACTTGACAAGCATTTTCGAGTAGTAAATCAGATAAAGTATCTGAAAGCCCTGGCTGATCATAAAGTGATATATATAAATGTGAGTTGTTTTCGCAGTCTTTCCTATTTTTAAAGATGTTTGAGTTATTCCCACTGCCCTTGAAAAGTTACAACATAGTTGAAGAGACAAAACTTATATACAGTAAACAAATGATGAAGTATGTGGTCCAAAGTATACTATAGTAAATGTTAATAGAATATGGTGATGGGTATAAGTGCTTACATTGGATGTCATTAAGTTTCTTATATATTATTGCTATTGGAGAAATGTTCTAAGCAATCACATAGAAAAATAATACAATTAGAGCAATAGTAATATAATGAATGACATGGCTGAAAAAAAGACATAACTGACATTTATTCTTGTAAAAATCTATCCTCATAAGAGTAGGAGGTGAACTCAAGTTCAGAGATGTTAGAGTCACATAATAAAGTCCTCCAGAACTCATAAATAATAAGTGGCAAACTAGAATTTGAACCACACTCATCAGCCTTTAAATCTTATGGATTACTAAAAATACACTAGCATGGATATTTCTCATGATTCCCTCATTATCCACTTATTCAGTCATTTAAAAATGTTAGGATACAAATAAATGGATGAAATTAAAATATCTTCTCACACCATATAAAAATGAACAGAAATATAGGTATATATCTAAATGTAAGACCTGAAATCTTAAGAGAACATAGGCAGTATATTCCTTGACATAAATTATATAAATATTTTCTGGATATGTCCTTTAAAACAAAGGATATAAAGGCAAAATTAAACAAACTGGACCTAATTAAACTTACAAGCTTTTGCACATCAAAGGAAACCATTGATGGAATGAAAGACAAACTGTGGAATTGGATAAAATATATGACCAACAGGGGTTAATATTCAAACTATATAAATGGCACATACAATTCAATATGAATGGCATTCTAACATGTATACTATCATGTAAGAATTGAATCACCAGTCTATGTCTGACGCAGGATACAGCATGCTTGGGGCTGGTGCATGGGGATGACCCACAGAGATGTAATGGGGAGGGAGGTGGGAGGGGGGGTTCATGTTTGGGAACGCATGTAAGAATTAAAGATTTTAAAATTAAAAAAATAAAAAAATAATAATAATAAAATAAAAAAAATAAAAAATCAAGAAATGGAAAGAGAAGACTTCTTTCCAACGAAGACATACAGATGACCAACAGGCACATGAAAACATACTCAATACTGATAATTTTAGTAGAAATGCAAATGCAAATCAAAACCATAATGAGATTACCTTACACCTGTCAGAATGGCTATCATCAAAATATAAACAAATAACAAATGGTAAAGATGTGGGGGAAATGGACTGTTGTTCACTGTTGGTACAATGTAAACTGGTGCAGCCATTGTGGAAAACAATGCAGAGGTTTCTCAAAGACGGCTAAACATAGAATGACTATGCGATCCAGCAATCCTACTCCTGGGGGTACAACTGGAAATGAAAACAGAAGCACTTCACTGGAGAAGATACATGAAAACAATGTTCATAGCAGCGTTACTTGCAATTGCCAAGGTATGGAAACAAGCCACATGTCCTTCAACAGATAAATGGATAAAGAAGATGTGGAACATATATACAGTGGAATACTAGTCAGTCCTGAAAAGAATGAAGTTCTGCCACTTGCAGCAATGCGTATGGACCTAAAGAATATTACGCTTAGTGCAATAAGTTAGATAGAGAAAGACAAATACTGTATGATCCCTTATATGTAGAATTTAAGAAATAATAAAAATAAAGGTGGGCTTCCCTGGTGGCTCAGATGGTAAAGAATCCACCTGCAGTGAAGAACACCTGGGTTCAATCCCCAGGTCGAGAAGATGCCCTGGAGAAGGAAATGGCAACCCACTCCAGTATCCTTGCCTGGAGTATACCAGGTCATAGGAGCCTGGCAGGCTACAGTCCATGGGGTCGCAAAGAGTCGGACATGACTGAGCCAGTAACACTTTCACAAACAAATATATATGCAAAACGAAACAGGTCCAGAGACACTGAAGACAAACTCGTGGTTACCAGTAGGGAGATGGAAGGACAGAAGGGTAAATTAGGAGTATGGAATTAAGAGGTAAAAACTACTGGGTATAAAATAGATAAGGAACATTGATATATTTTACAAGCAGGGAATTATACCCATTATTGTCTAATAACTTTTAATCGAGTATAATAAGTAAAAATATTGAATCACAATGCTGTATACCTGAAAGTAATATAATATTGTAAACGAACTACATGCCAATCAAAAGGTTAGGAAATAAAACTAGAGAGACAGGTAAAGTCAAAGAATTTCATAGACAGAACTTTAGACTCAATGTACTGCGCATTAAAGGGTCATTAATGACTCTCAAACTGAAGAGCAAAATAATCTCATGTGATACAGAAGTTACTTCTGTTCTAACATCCTCTTCCTTCCTAGGTTTCAACCCAACTCCAGAGCATGCAAGGAGCCTACAGTACCCTACAGAGAAGGTTCTCCATGTTTGCATACCCACAAAACAGACTGATAAGTTAATGTCAGGATACAAAATAATTTTCTTGGTAGACAGAACTATCTTCTTCTTTCCATTCTGTTTAAATTCTCAGATGTGACACTGTTAACATAATTCCAAGAAGTGAACAGAATAAAATAAAAATAAGCCTGAGTGAGTGTTGCTTCCAAGAAGTGAACAGAATAAAATAAAAATAAGCCTGAGTGAGTGTTGCTTCCAAGAAGTGAACACAATAAAACAAAAATAAGCCTGAGTGAGTGTTGCTACCGGAACCCCCAGTCCATCCTCTAGACTGTGTAAACATGGTGTGGGAAGCAAAGCTAGGGCCGCCGATGTATGAAGCAGGAAGGAGGGTACACGGAGGAGGGCCCCTCTTACTTTAGATCTTAAAATCTGTGTCGCCATATCAAATACTTTGATTTCAAAATGTTGAACAAATTCAAGTAGTTATAAAACAGGGTGGCACTCACTATTCCTAAACTCAAAATGCCAACAAATTTGGAAAACTCAGCAGTGGCCACAGGACTGGGAAAGGTCAGTTTTCATTCCAATCCCAAAGAAAGGAAATGTCAAAGAATGCTCAAACTAGCCCACAATTACACTCATCTCACACGCTAGTAAAGTAATGCTCAAAATTCTCCAAGCCAGGCTTCAGTAACACGTGAACTGTGAACTTCCAGATGTCCAGGCTAGTTTTAGAAAAGGCAGAGGAACCAGAGATCAAATTGCTAACATCCGCTGGATCATCGAAAAAAGAGTTCCAGAAAAACATCAATTTCTGCTTTATTGACTATGCCAAAGCCTTTGGCTGTGTGGACCACAACAAACTGTGGAAAATTCTGAAACAGATGGGAATACCAGACCATCTGATCTGCTTCCCGAGGAATCTGTATGCAGGTCAAGAAGCAACAGTCAGAACTGGACATGGAATAACAGACTGGTTTCAAATAGGAAAAGGAGTATATCAAGGCTGTATATTGTCACCCTGTTTATTTAACTTATATGCAGAGTACATCATGAGAAACGCTGGGCTGGAAGAAGCACAAGCTGGAATCAAGATTGCTGGGAGAAATATCAATAACCTCAGATATGCAGATGACACCACCATTATGGCAGAAAGTGAAGAAGAACTAAAGAGCCTCTTGATGAAAGTGAAAGAGGAGAGTGAAAAGGGTGGCTTAAAGCTCACCATTCAGAGAACGAAGATCATGGCATCTGATCCCATCACTTCATGGCAAATAGATGGGGAAACTGTGGAAACCGTGACAGAGTTTTTTTTTGGGGGGGGGCTCCAAAATCACTGCATATGGTGATTGCAGCCATGAAACTAAAAGATGCTTACTCCTTGGAAGGAAAGCTATGACTGACTTAGACAGCATATTTAAAAGCAGAGACATGACTTTGTCAACAAAATACAAAGGTCCATGTAGTCAAGGCTATGGTTTTTCCAGTAGTCATCTATGGATGTGAGAGTTGGACTATAAAGAAAGCTGAGCGCTGAAGAATTGATGCTTTTGAAGTGTGGTGTTGGAGAAGACTCTTGAGAGTCCCTTGGAATGCAAGGAGATCCAACCAGTCCATCTTAAAGGAGATCAGTCCTGGGTGTTCATTGGAAGGACTGATGTTGAAACTGAAACTCCAATACTTTGGCCACCTGATGTGAAGAGCTGACTCATTGGAAAAGACTCTGATGCTGGGAAAGATTGAGGGCAGAAGGAGAAGGGGACGACAGAAGATGAGATGGTTGGATGGCATCACCGACTCAATGGACATGGTTTTGGGTAAATTCCAGGAGTTGGTGATGTTCAGGGAGGCCTGGCATGTTGCGGTTCATGGGGTCACAGTTGGACATGACTGAGGGACTGGACTGAACTGAACTGAAGCCAATGTCCAGGTGTACGCCATACTCTTAATCAAGACCTCACTCAGCCTCACTCAGAAGTTGACAGCAGTGTCTTCTATTTGGTGTAAATCTGACTGAGATTACCAGCACCCTGAACAGATACATGTATTCTATGTATTCACATTGGTACCTCAATACCTGAGAGCAGAGAATGATTTTTTCATGCATTAGTTTAATGAACTACCTCTACAAGGTGGCTATGTAGGTAACTACACACTGTTCTGGATTTTATGTTGAGCACTAAAAAGACAAAACAACATGCTCCGGATCCAAGATAGTTGTTTTTTTTTTCCCTGATGACCAGCAGTTACGCTGACCACACACTTTGCAGAATGATGTTTTGTAATACTGAAATAATTTATTTTATTATGCATATTTCTGGGTGGAATTTGCTTGCAAAAAAAAAAAAAAAGAATGCTATCATACTCATGCTTTAATAATACGAACATCTTATTTTAGATGCTTATAGCCCTGGAATTTCTTTGAAAGGAATGATGCTAAAGCTGAAACTCCAGTACTTCAGCCACCTCATGCGAAGAGTTGACTCACTGGAAAAGACTTTGATGCTGGGAGGGATTGGGGGTAGGAGGTAAAGGGGACAAGAGAGGTTGAGATGGCTGGATGGCACCATTGATTCGATGGACGTGAGTCTGAGTGAATTCCAGGAGTTAGTGATGGACAGGGAGGCCTGGTGTGCTGTGATTCATGGGGTCGCAAAGAGTCAGACATGACTGAGAAACTGAACTGAACTGATTCATGTAATATAGAGTGAATCTATTAGTCTCTCCGTTGTGTCTGACTCTTTGTGACCCCATGGACTATAGCACCCAGGCCCCTTTGTCCATGGAATTCTTCAGGCAAGAATACTGGAGTGGGTTATCATTCCCTTCTCCAGGGGATCTTCCCGACCAGGGGTCAAACCCAGATCTCTTACACTGCATGGGGATTCTTTACTGTCTGAGCCACCAGGGAAGCCCTCATGTAATATAAGAAACACACAATTTAAGATTTCTACTAACAGTTCTTGCTTCCTGCTCTGATCTCTCTGAAACTATGATTTTTAATCTTAAGGCAACCATTTTAGAAGTTTTATGTGAAGATCACAATAATTTACTCTGCTACACATGGTGTCCACATGAATCTGATCCAACTCCTTTTTGTAATACCTCACTGTTTTGTTTTTAATTTAATTTTTAATTGGAATAAAATTGCTTTACAATGTTGTGTTGGTTTTTGCCATGCAACAATGCAAATCAGTCATATATAAAATATATATATATTTATATTTATATTTATATCCTTCTTCTTGACCCTTCCTCCCCTCCCCTAAACCTACTCCTCTGTGTCATCACAGAGAATCAGGCTGGGCTCCTTGGGCTATTTATTTTACACATGAACATATATATATAAAGTCAATGCTGCTTACTTAATTCATCCCACACTCCTTCTCCTAGTGTCCACAAGTCTGTCCTCCACATCTGTGTCTCCATTCCTTCTCTGCAAATAGGTTCATCTGTATAATTTTTCTAGATTCCACATATATGCGCCAATTTCACAATTTGTATGGAAACACAAAAGACACAAAATAGCCAAAGCAATCTTGAGAAAGAAAAACAGAGCTAGAGGAACCAACCTTCCTGACTTCAGACTTTACTAGAAAGCTACAGTCTTCAAGACAGTAAGGAACAGACACAGAAACAGAAATAAGGGCGAATGGAACGAGACAGAAAGCCTGGAGATAACCAGGCACATATGGGTACCTAATCTTTGACAAAGGAGGCAAGAACATACAATGGAGAAAAGACAGCCTCTTCAATTAATGGTGCTGGGAAAACTGGATGTAAAAATATGTTTAAAAAAGGTGGGGGGAGCCTGAAACTGGCTTCTCAATGAATCATTTATTCTTTAATTATTGGAAAGATTTAAACATTTGTTTTCACAAAGGTCATATGACTCTCATTGTATGAATTATTGGGACATTAGTGAAGAATTTTTGAAGATACTTCCCTGTTTAGATCAAATGCATGTCCCCGTAGCAGAAATAGAAAAAAAAGGCTGTTTAATTCCTTTTCTATATTGTTAACTTGTATATTTCATTAACATTATAGCCAGAATTAATTGTCAGTAAACAAAACTTTGGTTAAAAAGTAACCAGAGAGATTAGTAGTAAACTGTTCACCTTAGAGTAAAGGACATCATGAAGACAGAGTTTTTAGTTAAAGAAGGTTTCCTGATGCCTCAGACAGTAAAGAATCTGCCTGCAATGTAGGAGATTAGGGTTCTATCCTTGGGTTAGGACAATGCCCTGGAATAGGAAATGTCAACCCACTCCAGTGTTCTTGCGTGGAGAATCCCAGGGACAGAGGATCCTGGAGGGCTATAGTGCACAGGGTCACAAACAGTCAGACAGGACTGGCCAACTAACACTTTAGTAAAAGAAAATTGACTGAAGTGCCTAATAAAAGCTGCCCTGATATTAAATAAGGTGAGGAGCTCAGCAGTCGTCATAATCCAGCTGACAGACCCTATCTCCGTTTAATCATATGACGCAGAAGAGTTGTGTTACTGACCCTCAAAATTACTCTAATATTTACTTTTTGCATCACAACAGAAACATGTCAAGTCAGTAGGAAAGCCCTCCACATCATGATTTCTATGCAGCAGCATATCTCAGCGAAATATTCACCAGATCAGCATCTTACAAAAATGACAAATTTACTGAGATTTAGTCCAATCTCAAAGTATTCTCCTTGTGATTCCTAAGGGGGAAGATAAAACCAATAAAGAAAACAGAACAGAAGTAGATGGCATTTCTGAGAAAATTGAAACGCAAAGAGAGATTATGTCAAAAAAACAAAATCTTTTAACCTGCAAGCATCACCTGATCCCCAGGTGATGGAAAATCTATACATTTGAAGTTTTCTGGGTGTATTAAGCCAGAGTCATGACCCCTGAATTTTTCTTCAGAAGGTCATCACAGAGTGCCTCTGGAATTCCACCCTATCAACTCGTCAAGGGAAAACAAAAACAAAAGCACAGGGTATCCTCAGCTGTTCTCCAGAATCAACAGTATTTTAAAATGTGACTCTATTTTTGTACTAATCTGAACTCACTGTGCTATGTCTAAAGGGAAAACTATGGCACAGAAGCATGAAATGAAGATGAGAGAGGAAGAACAAGTGTATTTTGCCATGGTGTGTTAGTGACCCCCCCCCCCCAATAAAAATCAAATAGAGTGTCAGTACTTGTTTCCAAGTTGCAAGTGACCCACACACTTTTATATATCCACTAATGAAATAAATGGTGGCTCAGTCATGTCCCAACTCAAATTAACCCCATGGACTATAGCCCACCAGGCTCCTCTCTGTCCATGGGACTCTCTAGGCAAGAATACTGGAGTGGGTAGCCATTCCCTTCTCCTGGGGATCTTCCCGACCCAGGGATCGAACCTTGCAGGCAGATTCTTTACCATCTGAGCCACCAGGGAAGCTCCTCAAAATATATAGGAAACCAGTAAACTAAATAATATTACCTACAATGAGATCTTTTACACTTTACTAATTTACTAAATGCAAAAAAGCAAAATGGCTGTCTGGGGAGGCCTTACAAATAGCTGTGAAAAGAAGAGAAGCAAAAAGCAAAGGAGAAAAAGAAAGATATAAGCACCTGAATGCAGAGTTCCAAAGAACAGCAAGAAGAAATAAGAAAGACTTCTTCAGCGATCAATGCGAAGAAATAGAGGAAAACAACAGAATGGGAAAGACTAGAGATCTCTTCAAGAAAATTAGAGACACCAAGGGAACATTTCATGCAAAGATGGGCTTGATAAAGGACAGAAATGGTATGGACCTGACAGAAGCAGAAGATATTGAGAACAGGTGGCAACAATACACAGAAGAACTGTACAAAAAAGGTCTTCATGACCAAGATAATTGCAATGGTATGATCACTCACCTAGAGCCAGACATCCTGGAAGGTGAAGTCAAGTGGGCCTTAGAAAGCATTACTATGAACAAAGCTAGTGGAGGTGATGGAATTTCAGTTGAGCTCTTTCAAATCCTGAAAGATGATGCTGTGAAAGTGCTGCACTCAATATGCCAGCAAATTTGGAAAACTCAGCAGTGGCCACAGGACTGGGAAAGGTCAGTTTTCATTCCAATCCCAAAGAAAGGCAATGCCAAAGAATGCTCAAACTACCTCGCAATTGCACTCATCTCACACGCTAGTAAAGTAATGCTCAAAATTCTCCAAGCCAGGCTTCAGCAATACGTGAACTGTGAACTTCCAGATGTTCAAACTGGTTTATACAAGGCAGAGGAACCAGAGATCAAATTGCCAACATCAGCTGGATCATGGAAAAAGCAAGAGAGTTCTAGATAAACATCTATTTCTGCTTTATTGACGATGCCAAAGCCTTTGACTGTGTGGATCACAATAAACTGTGGAAAATTCTGAAAGAGATGGGAATATCAGACCACCTGACCTGCCTCTTGAGAAACCTATATGCAGATCATGAAATAACAGTTAGAACTGGACACAGAACAACAGACTGGTTTCAAATATGAAAAGGAGTACGTCAAGGCTGTATATTGTCACCCTGCTTATTTAACTTATATGCAGAGTACATCATGAGAAATGCTGGGCTGGAAGAAGCACAAGCTGGAATCAAGATTGCCGGAAGAAATATCAATAATCTCAGACATGCAGATGACACCACCCTTATGGCAGAAAGTGAAGAGGAAGTAAAAAGCCTCTTGATGAAAGTGAAAGAGGAGAGTGAAAAAGTTGGCTTAAAGCTCAACATTCAGAAAACAAAGATCATGGCATCTGGTCCTATCACTTCATGGGAAATAGATGGGGAAACAGTGGAAACAGTGTCAGACTTTATTTTGGGGGGGCTCCAAAATCACTGCAGATGGTGACTGCAGCCATGAAATTAAAAGATGCTTACTCCTTGGAAGAAAAGTTATGACCAATCTAGATAGCATATTGAAAAGCAGAGACATTACTTTGCCACCAAAGTCCATCTAGTCAAGGCTATGGTTTTTCCTGTGGTCATGTATGGATGTGAGAGTTGGGCTGTGAAGAAAGCTGAGTGCCAAAGAATCGATGCGTTTGAACTGTGGTGTTGGAGAAGGCTCTTGAGAGTCAGCGCTGGGATTTCTTTGGAAGAAATGATGCTAAAGTTGAAACTCCAGTACTTTGGCCACCTCATGCAAAGAGTTGACTCATTGGAAAAGACTCTGATGCTGGGAGGGATTGGGGGCAGGAGGAGAAGGGGACGACAGAGGATGAGATGGCTGGATGGCGTCACTGACTCGATGGACATGAATCTGAGTGAACTCTGCGAGTTGGTGATGGACAGGGAGGCCTGGCGTGCTGCAATTCATGGGGTCGCAAAGAGTCAAACACGACTGAGCGACTGAACTGAACTGAACTGAAAACCTAGAAGAAGGATCCCTAGTAGGTAACTGGATTCACCAGTTGAATGAAAAATATTTTCCACTGGAAAATTTCACTTGAAAAATTTATTTACACAATATATTTTATCTGACTACACAGACTTGTTCTTATGTGGATGAAACAGAAATCCTTTCAGACGTGTAATGCCTCTGAACATCTAAACTAGTCAGCTTTTAATAGTATTGATTATTGTGTATAAATATAATTTGTCTACAGTGTTTAAGGGGAGGAGGGTAATTTCCATTTTAAATACCAAGCGATAACATGTCAAGGCATGACAAGTGAAAGAGAAAGCACTTAAAATTTAAATCTTAAAAGGGTTCAGGACCATGACTTTCACAGCTAATCATTTCATTTTTATTTTTATTTTTTTATTTTTTTTTGGGGGGGTAATTAATCTTTTTTTTTTTTTAATTTTAAAATCTTTATTTCTTACATGTATCAGCAAAGAAGTTTCCAAGCTCTTAATTTAGAGTTTCTCATTCAACAAATTGTAGACATGAAAGACAATAGATCATTGTGTTTTCCGGGTAACTACTCTGTACCATGCAAATAATTCACTTATGGGAAGGCAACTTTGATTATTATAATTATAGCTTATAGTCAAAAAAATTTTTTTAATTAGAACTAAATGCAAAATGTTTAATTAGAACTAAATGTTCTATTTTATAGAACACAGATATGAGATCAAATAGCATATTATTAAGTGCTGAAAATATTTATTATGTTTGGCCATGAAACAAAATAAATTAAGATTTGTGGAATATTTATGATTTCTACATTTAAGAGTGTCAATTGCACAACTGTGCAACTTATTCTACGTTTTATGTCCTTTGGTATCTTGAAAAGTATCAATGAAGGAGATATTTCATGTCAATAAGTATAGATGCCAAGAAGAAAAAAATAAAATTAAATATTTCATTTTTATAATAAGACATGGATAATTTGCTTCTTTAGAGAGATAAAATAATTGGTGATTAGGAGCACAGATTTCAATGCCTCACTTCATCTATAAAATGGGAATAAAATCATTTTTCTCACATAGTTGTAAAATGAAGATAAGGTTAATTCATTGAAACATCCATTATAACACTCAGCACACAGTAAATATATAACAAATCACACTTTCCTGTATTATGAGAATTTAATTATACTTTCAATCTGATATAACCTAACAATCATAACCTTTTAAGTTAATATTTTGCCAAAGATAATAAAGTATTACAGAATAACTTCTTGTGTGAAAACTAGTAATCTATGTAGCTAAGAAATAGAGGAAAACAATAGAATAAGAAAGTCTAGAGATCTTGTCAAACAATTAGAGATACCAAGGGAATATTTCATGCAAAGATGGGCATAATAAAGGAAATAAATGGTAGGGATCTAACAAAAGCAGAAAATATTAAGAAGAAGTGGCAAGAATACACAGAAGAACTATACAAAAAATATCTTTATGACCCAATTAATCACGATGGTGTGATCACTCACCTAGAGCCAGACATCCTGGAATGAGAAGTCAAGTGGGCCTTAGGAAGAATCACTGCACAAAGCTAGTGGAGGTGACGGAATTCCAGTTGAGCTATTTCAAATCCTGAAAGATGATGCTGTGAAAGTGCTGCCCTCAACATGCCAGCAAATTTGGAAAACTCACTAGTGGCCACAGGACTGGAAAAGGTCAGTTTTCATTTCAATCCCAAAGAAAAGCAATGCCAAAGAGTGCTCAAACTACCCCACAATTGCACTCATCTCACACACTAGTAAAGTAATGCTCAAAATTCTCCAAGCCAGGCTTCAACAGTACCTAGTTCATCTGGCCAATGAACTTTCAGATGTTCAAAGTGCAATTAGAAAAGGCAGAGGAACCAGAGATCAAATTACCAAAATTGATTGGATCATAAAAGAAATCAAGGGAGTTCCAGGAAAATATCTACTTCTGCTTTATTGACTATGACAAAACCTTTGACTGTGTGGACCACAACAAACTCTTGAAAATTCTGAAAGAGATGGGAATATCAGACCACCTGACCTGCCTCTTGAGAAACCTATATGCAGGTCAGGAAGCAACAGTTAGAGCTGGACATGGAACAACAGACTGGTTCTAAATATGAAAAGGAGTACATCAAGGCTGTATATTGTCACCCTGCTTATTTAACTTATATGCAGAGTACATCATGAGAAACACTGGGCTTGATGAAGCACAACCTGGAATCAAGATTGCTGGGAGAAATATCAATAACCTCAGATATGCAGATGACACCACTCTTATGGCAGAAAGCAAAGAAGAACTAAAGAGCCTCTTGATGGAAGTTAAAGAGAAAAGTGAACAATTGGCTTAAAAGTCAATATTTAGAAAACTAAGATCGTGGTGTCTGGTCTCATTAGTTAGTTCAGTCGCTCAGTCAAGTCTGACTCTTTCCAACCCCATGAATCGCAGCACGCCAGGCCTTCCTGTCCATCACCAACTCCGGAGTTCACTCAGACTCACGTCCATCGACTCAGTGATGCCATCCAGCCATCTCATCCTCTGTCATCCCCTTCTCCTCCTGCCCCAAATTCCTCCCAGCACCAGAGTCTTTTCCAATGAGTCAACTCTTTGCATGAGGTGGCCAAAGTACTGGAGTTTCAGCTTTAGCATCATTCCTTCCAAAGAACTCCCAGGGCTGATCTCCTTCAGAATGGACTTGTTGGATCTCCTCGCAGTCCAAGGGACTCTCAAGAGTCTTCTCCAACACCACAGTTCAAAAGCATCAATTCTTCGGTGCTCAGCTTTCTTCACAGTCCAACTCTCACATCCATACATGAACACTGGAAAAACCATAGCCTTGACTAGATGGACCTTTGTTGGCAAAGTAATGTCTCTGCTTTTCAATATGCTATCTAGGTTGGTCATAACTTTTCTTCCAAGGAGTAAGCGTCTTTTAATTTCATGGCTGCAGTCATCATCTGCAGTGATTTTGGAGCTCCAAAAAATAAAGTCTGACACTGTTTCCACTGTTTCCCCATCTATTTCCCATGAAGTGATGGGACCAGATGCCATGATCTTCATTTTCTGAATGTTGAGCTTTAAGCCAACTTTTTCACTCTCCTCTTTCACTTTCATCAAGAGGCTTTTTACTTCCTCTTCACTTTCTGCCATAAGGGTCATGTCATCTGCATGTCTGAGGTTATTGATATTTCTTCCGGCAATCTTGATTCCAGTTTGTGCTTCTTCCAGCCCAGCATTTCTCATGATGTACTCTGCATATAAGTTAAATAAGCAGGGTGACAATATACAGCCTTGATGTACTCCTTTTCCTATTTGAAACCAGTCTGTTGTTCTGTGTCCAGTTCTAACTGTTGCTTCCTGACCTGCATATAGGTTTCTCAAGAGGCAGGTCAGGTGGTCTGGTATTCCCATCTCTTTCAGAATTTTCCACAGTTTATTGTGATCCACACAGTCAAAGGCTTTGACATCGTCAATAAAGCAGAAATAGATGTTTTTCTGGAACTCTCTTGCTTTTTCCATGATCCAGCTGATGTTGGCAATTTGATCTCTGGTTCCTCTGCCTTTTCTAAAACAAGCTTGAACATCTGGAAGTTCATGGTTCATGTACTGCTGAAGCCTGGCTTGGAGAATTTTGAGCATTACTTTACTAGCGTGTGAGATGAGTGCAATTGCGAGGTAGTTTGAGCATTCTTTGGCATTGCCTTTCTTTGGGATTGGAATGAAAACTGACCTTTTCCAGTCTTCATTACCTTATGGCAAATAGATGGGGATACAGTGGAAACAGGGACAGATTTTATTTTTCTGGGCTCCAAAATCACTGCAGATGGTGATTGCAGCCATGAAATGAATGGATACTTGCTCCTTGGAAGAAACGCTATGAGCAACCTAGACAGCATATTAGAAAGCAGAGAGATTACTTCACCCACAAAGAGCCATCTGATCAAAGCTACGTTTTTTCTAGTAGCCACGTATGGTTGTGAGAGTTGGACTATAATTAAAGCTGAGTGCCAAAGAATTGATGTTTTTGAACTGTGGTGTTAGAGAAGAGTCTTGAGAGTCCCTTGGACTGCAAGGACATCCAACTAATCCATCCCAAAGGAAATGATTCTTGAATATTCATTGGAAGGACTGACGCTAAAGCTGAAATTCCAATACTTTGGCCATCTGATGCCACCTTTTCATTTGAAAGACCCTGATGCTGTGAAGATTGAAGGCAGGAGGAGAAGGGTATGAAACAGGATAAGATGGTTAGATGGCATCACTGACTCAATGGACATGAGTTTGAGTAAACTCTGGGAGTCGGTGATGGACAAGGAGGCCTGGCGTGCTGCAGTCCATGAGGTCACAAAAAGTCAGGCACGACCGAGTGACTGAACTGAACTCAACTGTACTGATGTAGCTAAGAAAAAAATATCATGTCATTTAAAGTCTTGAACACTCTGTTCTTTATAAATGCTAAGAACATTTAGATATTTAAAGTTTTTCCAACAGTATTAACTAATCTTGAAATAAGTTGTAAAAGTGTACCATATTGGATTTCTGGTTTCAGCTCCAGCTTGTAAAGACTTCGAAAGTTGTCATTTTTTCTTTACTATAGGAATAAAGCTAAATAAACTGAAAAATCTGGTACATTATTTAGTACCCCAGAAATCCAGAGAAAGAGGCAAATCCAGAGTTGGGGTTCAAATCTCTCTACTTTGATCCAAAGCTTCAGGAGTCAGATGAGGCAATCATTAAATAACAAATTTGAGAAATTGACGGTCACTAAGACAGCACTAGCATGAGAATTGAAAGAGCTTTCCCGGTGGCGCTAGTGGTAAAGAACCCACCTGCCAATGCAGGAGACACAAGAGACATGGGTTCGATCCCTGGTTCAGGAAAATCCCCTGGAGGAAGGCATGGCAACCCACTCCAGTATTCTTGCCTGGGAAATCACATGGGCACAGGAACCTGGTAGGCTAGAGTCCATGGGGTAACAAAGTATCAGACATGACTGAGCAACTAAATATATATTCAAGACTGATCGGATCATTGGCCTATGTGAACTCCAGCCCCTTTCATCTCCCCCAAAATCAGAGGTTGGACTGAAAGTTCTAACCTTCTGTTCATAGATGGTTTCCCTTGCAACCAGCCCCTGGCTTTAGGGGATCTCCAAAAATCACGTTATTACTTTAAACTCAGTTGTAGTTGAAAGGGGCTGGTTAAAAATAATGACACTCATTTCACCTTTATGGCTCTGAATCACCTCAAGAACTGAGGACAAAAGACCCAATATTGTAACAAAAGATGTTCCCACTGCTCTTATCACTCAGAAAGTTCTGAGAATTTGGGAGCTATAAGCTTAGAAACACAGATATAGAACAAATACATATGTTAAATATATTTTGGCCATCTGAGTGACCAAGCATATATTCCATATAAATCACAGTATCACAAGGGTGTTCGTAACACCTTAGAGCAAAGAACAGAGAACTTTTAGAGGACTCCTTGCCAGAAACCATGAAAGCAAGAGGCTGAAGTAAAATATTAAAATTACTGAAAGGAAAGAACAAAATACAATCATAGAATTCAATATCCAAGTAAGTTGATTTTCAGAAATGAAGAAGAAATAATGAGTTTTTCAGACAAACAAAAGCTGAGGGAATTTATTGCCAGCAGACTTCCCTGAAAAAAAATGTTAAAAAAAATGTTCTCCAGGTAGAAGAAAAATGATACAGTTTAGAAACTCAGATTTACAAAAAGAAAGGAAGCGCATCAAAGCAGGAATTAATGAGGGTAAAGCTTATCTTATTTTTCTTATTCTTCATTGATTTAAGTGATAATTGTTTATTTAAAATAATAATAGCATTGAATTTGGGAACAGAGCACAGGGATAAGTGATGCAAACGACAGCAGTATGATAAGGGGATGGAGGAGAAGAACGGGGAATAATCAATTATAAGGATTCTGCATACTTACAAGGCAGTGTCCTGCTATTTAAAATAGATTAATCAGAAATTAATAAGGAGGTGTGACAGTGGACCAGGAATAACCTGGCCCACCTTCTCCTCCAACCCCCTTTCATGGAGATTACCACTCCTTACAGCAGCAGCAGCACAGAGCCAGTGGTCTTCCCAGGTGGTGCTAGTGGTAAAGTATCTGCCTCCAACGCAGGAGCTGTGGGTTCAGTCCCTGGGTCAGGAAGATCCCCTGGAGAATGAAATGGCAACCCACCCCAGTATTCTTGCCTGGAGAATCCCATGGACAGAGGAGCCTGGCAGGGTGCAGTCCATGGGGTCGCACAGAGTCAGATACAACTGAAGTGACTTAGCACGTGCACACAGAGCTAGTACCTATGAGAGTAAGCGGAAGACCAAGAGAACAAGTTTTCCAAAACCAAAGATGTGAGAAGTAACCTGTTTGCAGGGAGGAATGGAGACTCAGACGCAGAGAACAGACTTATCAACGTGGTGGTGGAGGGGTGGGGCGGGGGGAAGGAGAGAGTGATGCAAATGGAGAGAGTAACATGGAAACATACATTCCTACATATAAAGTAGATAGCTAATCGGAATTTGCTGTATGACTCAGGGAGGTCAAACAGGGGCTCTGTGACAAATAGAGGGGTGGATGGGGTGGGAGGTGGGAGGGAGATTCAAGAGGGAGGGGACATGTGTGTAGCTATGGCTGATATATGTTGATGTATGGCAGAAACCAACGCAATGTTGTAGAGCAATTATCCTTCACTTAAAAATAAATTAAAACAAAGGAGGAACTACAACAAAATGGGTAGGAGCAGCAGAGAATTATACAGTTAGGACTCACACCCCGTGGTCAGGGACCCACAGATGGGAGGCTATAACAGTTATAGCTCTTCTCCCAAAGGGGGGTGGTGAGGGTGTCCAAGCCTACCTCAGGAAACAAGAAAAATCTCTAATAAACAGTCTAACATTACATCTAAAGAAACTAGAGAATGAAAAACAAGAATGCTCATATTTAGTAGAAGGAAATAAATAAAGATCAGAGTGGATATAAAGGAAATAGAGACTGAAAAGTTCAATAAAACTAAGAGCTGGTTCTTTAAAAAGATAAAATCAATAAACCTTTAGCCAGACTCATCCAGAAAAAAAGAGAGAGGTTCCAAATAAATTAAATCAGGAAGAAGGACGGAGAAGTTACAGTGGATACCACAGAAATACAAGGCATCATATAAAATACTCTACCAATTATACAATTGTAAAATGGAGAACCAGAAGAAAGAGATAAAGACCATTATCAATAGTATTATACTAACTTTTAATGGTTACAGATGGTTACTAGATTTATCATGGAGATCATTTCATAACATCTAAAGATAAAGTCACTAGGTAGTACACCTGAAACTAACATAATATAGGGATTAAGCTGCATTGCAATAAAAATTTAAGAACACAAACTATGAGACAACAAAGAAATGTAAAACAGAATTAATATTAAGGTAAAAGATAAGTGGAATCACATAAAATAACCAATTAGAACTATGGAATGGAGAAAGAAGAAAAAAAAATACTGCAAAAGCTAAAAATGGTAAATATATCAATAATCAGTTCAAATAAATATAATGGTCTGGAGAGAGATTATGAGATTGGAAAATCTGTAACTTCTTGTCAATTCTGCTGTAAACCTACCCTAAAAAAAATAAAGCCTATGAATGAATGAAAATAATGAGTGAATGAGTGAATAAGCAAGTCAACCAATCAATTAAACAAACAAAAATCAACAACAAATATCCACAGCGATGGAGATCCACAAAAGGGACACAAAAATCAACTAAAAGAACTAACAAATAGCCAAAATTGGAACAATTTGGACAAAAAATAAACAAGATAAAATTAGATTATAACACAATATGTTAAGTAAATATTCATGAGACCTACTGATATATGTGAATGATTAAGCACATAAAGTAGGAAGAGACAAATATTCCATGCAGAAAAATTCCAATTAATTTGTGTAGATAGTTCACCCTCAAGTGGGTGGAGCATAATTCTCCTTTCCTTAAGTGTTGGCCTAGTTACTTTATTTTGAGGTGTACAGCATTAGGGGAGTTGGGACCAGAGATTAAAAAAAAAAAAAAAAGCAACTGATAAACATGATATCAGACAGAAGATCAAGGTCAACATCAATACTGCTAAGTCACCAGACTGTTAAGTCATTGAAGGATTATGTGCCATTAATATGATGTCATAAAAATAGCACTTTACCTCAGTGGTCTTCCTCCCAAAAACCCATAACCCTGATCTCATCATGAGAAAAATGGCGAAGTCCAAATGAAGGGCTTTATACCTAAGCAGTACTCAAAACTGTCAAGGTCATCAATAACAGGGATAGTGCATGAAGCTCATAGCCCAGAAAAGCCTAATGAAATGTGATGCACAAATGTGATGTGGTCCTTGAGAGTACAGGCTGGGATCAAAAAAAAAAAAAAAGAGAAAAATCAGGCAAAAGTTACAGAAGTATTAACAGTGTGGGCTTCCATTAATAATGATACATCAACATTCTTCAGAATGGTGATATGTGAATCCTGATGATGTAAGATGTTAATGACAGCTGAAACCCTGCTTTGGGTTTATGAGAATTCTCTGGACTCTCTTTGCACTATTTCCGCAAATTAAACTTGTGATTAAAAACAGTGTTCCCTTAAAAATGACCATTAGTCTCTTCAGCAATAATTTTGATATTTTAACAATGTTTTACTTTTATATTATTAAACAGATCCATATGCTGAAGTGCATGCATGTCTTTTCAATTCACAGACTGCAGTAAACATTTCTTGCTCTTTACTGTGATGTATATCGGCATACTTAATAACAGATAAAAAATGGGGAAAGACAGCATTGCCTTTCTCTGTGTTGTACTAGTTCACATTTAGATGATGATAAACTATTCATTTTAATTATTTGTAATTACTTACTTGTCCTGATGTCATTTAAAATTCTAATGCACCCAAGTGCCATTTTGCCAGCTTGTCTGGGATTTAGAAATCCATTCAGAAAAATGAATTTGTTGAAGGGCAAATATAAATTTCAATGAAATGAAAAGTAAAGCAGCAAGCTCTAGCCTCTATTTATTAAGCCTATGAATAAATAAATGAAGCAGTCTTACCAATATAATTCCATATTTTGATCCTTTGTTATTACTTCTGCTTGGAAAAAAAAAAAGAGACCAGATTATGTTTATTTCATTGAGTTATAATTCTAGCCATCTGTTAAAAGACTGGAGGTTGATGTCAGTTTGTCTTTTTATCCATGTGTGTATGTACTTGTTATGAATCAATGAAGTATAGCATCAAAATGAAGGAAATTTGTTATTGCTTTTAAAATGTTTGATCTTCTAGAACTACTCCATTTTGGGGGACCAATGAGCCTGGACCCGTCTTCCTTAGAAAGATAGTCAAAGGGCTTCCCTGGTGGCTGAGTGGTAAATAATCCACCTGCCAATGCAGGAGACAAGAGTTCAGTCCCTGGTCTGGAAAATACCACAGGCTTCAGAGCAACTAAGCCCACGGAGCCTGTACCACAGCTCCAGAGCCTGGGAGCTGCACCTACTGAGACTACATGCCCTGAAGTCTGTGCTCTACCACAAGAAAGTCACCGCAATGAGAAACCCACACGTGGCAACTAGAGAGGAGCCCCAGCTCACCGCAACTAGAGAAAAGTCCGCAAAGCAACAAAGACCCAGAACGGTCAAAAATAATAAGTAAATAAAGGTGGAATGCATAACTTTTCAAATAGAGTCTCCAAAATTATAGCACACTAATTCTTTGAAAGGAATGATGCTAAAGCTGAAACTCCAGTACTTTGGCCACCTCATGTGAAGAGTTGACTCATTGGAAAAGACTCTGATGCTGGGAGGGATTGGGGGCATGAGGAGAAGGGGATGACAGGATGAGATGGCTGGATGGCATCACTGACTCGATGGACGTGAGTCTGAGTAAACTCTGGGAGTTGGTGATGGACAGGGAGGCCTTTGCGATTCATGGGGTCGCAAAGAGTTGGACACGACTGAGCGACTGAACTGAACTGAATGCTTTGATATTCTGCATACCACCCTTATGGCAGAAAGTGAAGAGGAACTAAAGAGCCTCCTGTTGAAAGTTAAAGAGGAGAGTGAAAAAGCTGTGTTAAAACTCAACATTCAAAAAATGAAGATTGTGGCATCCAGTCCCATCACTTCATGGCAAATTGATGGGGAAGCAATAGAAACAGTGTCAGAATTTATTTTCGTGGGCTCCAGAATCAGTGCAGATGGTGACTGCAGCCATGAAATTAAAAGACGCTTGCTCCTTGGAAGAAAAGCTATGACCAATCAAGACAGCATATTAAAAGGCAGAGACATTACTTTGCCGACAAACGTCCCTCTAGTCAAAGCTCTGGTTTTTCCAGTAGTCATGTATGGATGTGAGAGTTGGGCTATAAAGAAATCTGAGTGCTGAAGAACTGATACTTTTGAACTGCGGTGTTGGAGAAGACTCTTGAGAGTCCCTTGGACTGCAAGTAAATCAAACCTGTCAATCCTAAAGGAAATCATTCCTGAATATTCATTGGAAGGACTGATGCTGAAGCTGAAACTCCAATACTCTGCCAACCTGATATGAACAGCTGACTCACTGGAAAAGACCCTGATGCTGGGAAAGATTGAGGGAAGGAGGAGAAGGGGATGACAGAGGATGGGATGGTTGGATGGTGTCACCAACTTGATGGACATGAGTTTGAGCAAGCTCTGGGAGTTGGTGATGGACAGGGTGTGCTGCAGTCCATGGAGTTGCAAAGAGTCAGACAAGACTGAGTGACTGAAACAAACTGAACTGAACTGATGCTTTGGTGGTAATTAAGTAAACCAGTCTCCCAGTGGGCTTATGTACCTTTATGCGCTGAGCTTGCAATGGAGAATTTCCAGAATGCCAAAACATCTTAGAGTTAACATTTTTGAGAAATTACTTGGATCAGAATCTATCCATGTAGTTTAGAAACATGTAAGACTATGAGGCTGTTTGTGAGTTCTGAAACGTATAATTGTGTAAGCAAATGAAATCAATTAAAAAACTTGAGCAAATATTTTCCTTTGTAACTTGATATCCTTGTAACATAATTTTCCTAGCATAGATGGTAGAAACAAGATGAAAAATAAAGAGAACGTGAGAATTTGTGTGGTCTAATCTTTCTCATGCATTTTGAGCAATTATTTATTCATGAAAAGTCATCACTTTTTGCGTCTTACAGGGGATCTTCCCACCCAGCGACTGAACCCAGGTCTCCTGCATTGCAGGCAGATTCTTTACCGTCTGAGCGACCAGGGAAGCCCTCTGTAAGTTTTACCTGAAGCTAAAAGGAATTGAGCCTTTCCTCTACAAAACAAATCTCCAATTATTTGAAGACTGTGGGTCCTCAGTTTTCTCATTGAAAACATGGTCACCAGAGATTATATCATCTCCTCAGCCTCCTCTTGTTAACAACCATCCTCATCTGTGATGTCCAGGTAGCTTTTGACCAAAACAGGAAAAGGCAATTTACCTTTTTCTAGAATCAGTATTTCTAGCAAATCAGTCACCAAACAGTCATGAACCCTGTTTCGCTTTTAAATATATAATTCTGTTTCGTGGTATTACAGACAAAATAATTCACAAAGCCTCCGAGCCTTGTGGAGTATAAACAGTGTACATCAAAATTCTCATTAATGTTCCTTAGAAAAATTCCAAATGCTGCAAATGTGGGAAGACCCTTCAGCAGGTTTCTACTGTTGAAATTCAGTTATGCCTTGTTTAATCATGCTTTTGTAATGTTTCCAGGTTCATAGCAAAATGATCACATTTTATTTAGCGATGCTTTAGGAATTCAGTGTTGTTAGTAATGTATTAGTTGTATATGGATGCTTTGCATTCCAAGAATTCATGTACTGCTATATAATTTCACATTTGGAGTAATAATTGAATCATTAAATTAATTTAAAATAGAAAGCATACAAGAAATACTTTTTAACAAGGTTACTGGGGGAAAAAAAAGACAGTATCATTTTCAGGTTAGAGTTCCTGATGACAATCCACCTTCCAGTACATATAGGTCAGGGGGCCTGCATGGGGAGTCTCTTGAGTGATCTCCCAATGACATCATGAGGAGCCCACAAAAAGCTAAAGTGTCATATTCGCCTAGTTACCCCTCCAGTGAATACCTGGTTCCTCATCCTGTCTTCTTTGACTCACTTAAGCAGAGATTAGTGCCTTTAATAGTCAGAGAAAACTCTTAATAAGCACAGAGTGTATGCATGGAAAATTATATGAATAGTATAGAATGAACAAATATTCTAAAAGAATATTCCTTAGACTCTTAGAATATTCCACTAGTTTGATCAGAAAACACTAGCTTAGAAAGCCTCAAAAGAAATCAAGCATGTCATGCCCTTACTGTGTGCCCAGCTCTACTGTAAGGCTACGTCTTGATTAATTTATTCAGTCTTTAGGAATTCTGTTAGAAAATAATTACTGCCCTTTCTTATTACTTGGGGAAACCAAGGCACAGAGGACTCCAGTAAGTGTCCAAGGTTATACAGCTGGTAACAGGCAGAGTGAGTTTTATGACTTTATATGCCATTAGTCTGGATCCGTTGTTTTCAGTCACTCAGTCATGTCCTACTCTTTGCAACCCCATGGACTGTAGCCCACCAGGCTCCTCTGTCCATGGGATTCTTCAGGCAAGAATACTGGAGTGGGCTTCCATTTCCTCCTCCAGGGGATCTTTCTGATCCAGGGATTGAACCCAGGTCTCCTGTATTGAAGGCATACTTTTTACCATTGAGCCACCAGGGAAGACCAGTCTGGGTCCAGAACCTGGTTTTAAGGACTAAACAAATTGTTTTTTTTGGGAAGGAGGCATTATCTCTGGCCAGTGGTTTATTTAGGAAAAGGAAGAAAACACTTAACCTCTTCAAAAAAGTTTGCCTGAATTGTGATTCAAGCTTAACATTTCCAAACAGACTTCTGGATATTTCCTCTGCTTGCTAGAGTCAGTTTCCTCTTGCTCTTTTAGTAAAGGACAGGCCATTTGTACAGACACCTCACTATCTCTCTGGATAAGGACAACGTCATCTGTCCCTGATTCCCTGTGTTCTCATTTGACCATTTCACATGAAGACTCAAAGCAGGCATTGCCAAATCTAATTCGAATCAAGCACTTTCTACTGAAAGCCATCAAGGGAATCGATTCCTTAGGCTTATAATGAAGCCCAGAGTGCGCACAGCACTTAGGAGACCCTGTCAGGACCGGCTCTGCCCATTGCCGGGCCCTAAGTTCCTGAGACTCTGCCCCTGAGCACCCCACGTTGTGTCTGCTCTGTTCCACATCCTGTTCCACAGACATGCACAGCTTCTCCCCATCCCTGGAACACTTGCATCTGCAATTCCCTCTGCCTGGAATGTTCCTTTCCCAATGTTCATATGACGGCCTCTTTCTCCTCATCAGGTCTCAACTCAAATGCCATGGATTCAAAAATGCCTCCCTACCCCAAATCTTGGGGCTTTCCTGATAACTCAGCTGGTAAAGAATCCACCTGCAATGCAGTAGCCCCCGGTTTGATTCCTGAATTGGGAAGATCCTCTGGAAGAGGGCATGGCAACCCACTCCAGTATTCCTGTCTGGAGAATCCCCATGGACAGAGGAGCCTGCAGGCTGCAGTCCATGGGGTCACAAAGAGGCAGACACAGCTGAGCAACTGAGCAGCAGCATAGCACCCCAAGCTTATCAAAGTGTCACTGCACCACATCACTCTGTTTTAGTTCCTGTCAACAGTCACA
The DNA here is from genome assembly GCF_001704415.2 of Capra hircus. Lineage (NCBI taxonomy): Eukaryota > Metazoa > Chordata > Mammalia > Artiodactyla > Bovidae > Capra > Capra hircus. The sequence goes on along the minus strand of NC_030815.1, from coordinate 4,409,877 downwards.
GACTGAAGTAGCATATCTTACTGGTGTTAACAGTGCCAGTGCAAGCTGCTAAAACAGTTTAGAAAACCCACAAATGCGTCCACGCTCCAAGGCTTGCTGAGCACATTCATTTTCAGTCAACAGGGCTTACTACCAAGCACATCAGACATCTGGGAGCACCGATTCTGCATTTTCCTCTTTGTCCCCCTTCATTGCATCCTGTGACCTCCTGCCATGTCCCTGCACTCCCAAAATTTGGACAGTTGTTTTTTTGTTTTTTGTTTTTTTGTTTTTTGTTTTTTTTCCTCCAGGTCATCATAGTTGACAAGCAGAACAAGCAGAATATCTGTCCTTGTGAGGGGTAGGAGTATGTAAACGAGGTTGAACAGGCAGAATAAGAATCTATTTTTGTTGAGACCCGGCCGGAACAGTAAAGGATGCTTCAGTGTTCTCTCATTAGGAATTTTAGTTCATTTTTTTTGCTTTATGTAATAAATCTCTGTATGCCTTCCCTCCTCCTGCAAACATACTTATGTAGGTGGGAAACAAAAAAATGCATTTTTCACCTGTCATCATTTTAATCCATAGATGGTGGAGTTGGTGGAGGTGCAAGACAGACAGGCCTCAAGCTGCTGAGTACTCCTGAGGCTGCAACATGCAGACAGCTCTGGAACCAAGACTGCTGAGGAGGGAATAAAGGCCACAGAGGTAGGCTCACCCCTCTGACCACCTGCCTCAGCCCTCTGGAGGGCCCTTATGGACTTGGGAGCAGGGATGGGAGCAGGAAGAGATGAGAAACAAAGGAGGAGAGTCTCCCTTGGTCAGAAGGGTCCTGGGACCTAGCTTCAAAGTCCCCAGTCTGACAATGAATGAATGGGTCAGCAGGACACTCATCTAAGAGTGGGGTCAGCCCTGACCAACTTTCAAGTCACCCGGGACATTAAAAGGCCATGAGTATCCTCTGACTCACCTCACCCTGTATGATGGGCTCTAAGTTCATCCCTGTCTCGGCAGAAGGCACCACTTCATTCCTGTTTATGGCTGAGTAATATTCCCCTGCATATATGCACCACATCTTCTTTACATTCATCTGATGACAGATATTTAGGTTGTTTCCATGTTCTAGCTATTGTAAACACTGCTGCAGTGAACCTCAGGGTGCAAGTATCGTTTGGAATTATGGTTTTCTCCAGGTACATGCTCAGGAGTGCGATTGCTGGGTCATAAGGGAGAATGAAGTTAAGTCAGAAAGAGAAAAACAAATATATAACATTGCTTATATGGGGAATATAGACAAATGGTATAGATGAATATATTTGCAAAAGAGAAACAAACATAGATGAAGTGAGAAAATGTGTGGAAACGAAGAGGGGAAGGGAGGAGGTGGGATGAATTGGAAGACTGGGATGACATATCTGTGTATCCATATAAAATACATAACTAACCAGAACCTACTGTATAACACAGGGAGCTCTATTCAGTGCTCTGTGGTGACCTAAATGGGAAGGAAGTCTACAAAAGAGGGGGCCTATATATATGCATAACTGATTTATTTGCTATATAGCAGAAACGAACACAATGTTATATAACAGCTTTACTGCCATAAATATTAATTAAAAACAATCTATCTTGGGAAAGAGCAAACACTTTAAAATGCCATAATTAAGCTGAATTCCCTGTGCTATGCAGTAGGTCCTTGTTGGTTACTTATTTTAAACGTAGCAATGTGTACATGCCTATATCCTATAATAACCAGAATGGGGAAATAACTTGAAAAATAATAGATACATCTATATGTATAATTAAATCACTGCCCTGTCTGCCTGAAAACCAACACAGCATTATTAATAATCAAATACACTCTAATATAAAATAAAAAGGTTTTAAAAAGGCTACAATTATCCCCCACATGTGGGCTCTGGCACAAGTCTTAGTTTATACAAAATTCATCTTTATTTCCATATCCCTATATATCACATGACTAGCTAAGACCTTCATCTGGAAGCTACTTAATACTATGTCTGCTATTACATCATCTTTCATGATCATTTTTGCACGTCCTTGATTTTTCACTGGCCTTTTTTTGTGCATTTATGTATTCTGCATATTGAACACCTAGACTGTGTTATGCTTAAATGTGTTACTAAAGATGTAAGAATGAACATAATCTGTGAGCCTGAGGAGCTCAAGACCGGTGCTGGAGAAGACTGCCAAGCCAGCAGTGCAGCTCATCTAGGGTCCTTCATTTGCCTGATGTGTGAATTTAAAATATATCTTAATTTCTAGAAAAACGAAAATCAGCACTTCCTTCAAAAGTGAATATAGGTCATAAACCTCAGAATTAGTAGGATTTGTGACTTCTTCAAGAGAAATTTCAAAATTTTTTAATCTCACATTATGCTGAAAACTTTATTTAGAGTCCCTTGGAGAGCAAGGAGATCAAACCAGTCAATCCGAAAGGAAATCAACCCTGAGTACACGTTGGCAGGACTGACGCTGAAGCTCTAAAACTCTGCCACCTGATGCAAAGAGCTGACTGATAAGAAAAGACCCCGATGCTGGGAAAGATTAAAGGGAGGAGAAGGGGGCAGCAGAGCATGAGATGGTTCGATGGCATCACCAACGTGATGGACAGGAGTTTGAGCAAACTCTGAGAGATGGTGATGGCCTGGGAAGCCTGGGGTGCTGCAGACCATGGGGTCACAAAGAGTCAGACCTGACTGAGCAACTGAATGACAACAGCAACAGCGACAACACGGGACACAGGTATGCTGAAGTACTGTGTGATCACCCCTTCTCTCAAAGGGAGCAGTTGCTAAACTTGGTGATTAGTACATCACATGCTTAACCTTTACAAATATTTTTATAACTCTATTTCAATATCTTTGCTTTTTTGTAATTTTATTTATTTTATGCTATGCACTTTTAGCTACTCTAAAGGACCCACCAGTTTTAGCAGACTGTTATGCCTCAGTCTAAGAACTCCTGGTCTAAGGTGACAATATAACTGATCACTCTAACGAGGACACAGCTCAAAATGAGAGGATGATGATGATTATGACCTTAATAACAAATAACAATTCATGTATATATTGATGGTGGTTTAGTCACTAAGTTGTGTCTGAATCTTCGTGACTTGCCAGGCTTCTCTATCCATGGAATTCTCCAGGCAAGTATACTAGAATGGGTTGCCATTCCCTTTTCTAAGGCATCTTCCTGATCCAGGGATTGAATGTTGGTCTCCCGCACTGCAGGCAGATTCTTTACCAACTGAGCCACCAGAGTTGGAATAGTGAGACTATTAAGACACTTAGAATTTACATACCTTAATTTCAAAATAAGTGATAATGTTAACAATAAAAGACATTGTTACAGATCAACAAACAAGAACTGCCAGAAACAGTCACACGTTGAAGGCAAAAGACCACATTGTAGTCTCTACAAGTAGCCCTTCCTCTGTCCCTCCCTGGGTACCAGGCAGCATGAATAAAAGTGGTCACACTGGCTGTTTAATTACAGACCAGAAGATCATGTCTTTATCAGACACTACACATGACAGCAAAAGCCATCCTTCAGCTATAATGGTGCAATTAAAAAAATTATCACATATTGTCATTGTTGTTCAGTTGCTAAGCTGTGTCCAGCACTTTGCAACCCTATGGAGTGCAGCACGTCAGGCTTCCCTGCCCTTTACTGTGTCCAGGAGCTTGCTGAAACTCATGTCCACTGAGTCATCCAACCGTCTCATCCTCTATTGCTCCCTTTCCTCCTGCCCTCAATTTTTCCCAGCATCACGGTTTTTTTTCCAATGAGTTGGCTCCTTGCATCAGGTGGACACACTACACATCCTCTGTATTTTTCTACTTGCCTTCATAGGTTTATCAGTTCAGTTCAGTTCAGTTCAGTCACTCAGTCGTGTCTGACTCTTTGTGACCCAAGCATGCCAGGCTTCCCTGTCCATCACAAACTCCCAGAGTTCACCCAGACTCACGTCCATTGAGTCAGTGACGCCATCCAGCCATCTCATCCTCTGTCGTCCCCTTCTCCTCCTGCCCCCAATCCCTCCCATCACCAGAGTCTTTTCCAATGAGTCAACTCTTCGCATGAGGTGGCCAAAGTACTGGAGTTTCAGCTTTAGCATCATTCCTTCCAAAGAAATCCCAGGGCTGATCTCCTTCAGAATGGACTGGTTGGATCTCCTTGCAGTCCAGGGGACTCTCAAGAGTCTTATCCAACACCACAGTTCAAAAGCATCAGTTCTTCAGTGCTCAGCCTTCTTCACAGTCCAACTCTCACATCCATACATGACCACAGGAAAAACCATAGCCTTGACTAGACGGACCTTAGTCGGCAAAGTAATGTGTCTGCTTTTGAATATGCTATCTAGATTGCTCATAACTTTTCTTCCAAGGAATGTCTTTTAATTTCATGGCTGCAGTCACCATCTGCAGTGATTTTGGAGCCCCCAAAAATAAAGTCTGACACTGTTTCCACTCTTTCCCCATCTATTTCCCATGAGGTGATGGGACTGGATGCCATGATCTTTGTTTTCTGCATGTTGAGCTTTAAGCCAACTTTTTCACTCTCCTCTTTCACTTTCATCAAGAGGCTTTTTAGCTCCTCTTCACTTTCTGCCATAAGGGTGGTATCATCTGCATATCTGAGATCATTGATATTTCTCCCAGCAATCTTGATTCCAGCTTGTGTTTCCTCCAGTACAGCGCTTCTCATGATGTACTCTTCATATAAGTTAAATAAGCAGGGTGACAATATACAGCCTTGACGTACTCCTTTTCCTATTTGGAACCAGTCTGTTGTTCCATGTCCAGTTCTAACTGTTTCTTCCTGACCTGCATACAGATTCCTCAGGAGGCAGATCAGATGGTCTGGTATTCAGGTGTTTCTTGACTTCCTACTTTTGCATTCCAGTCCCCAATAATGAAAAGGACATCTTTTTTGGGTGTTAGTTCTACAAGGTCTTGTAGGTCTTCATAGAACCATTCAATTTCAGCTTCTTCAGCGTTACTAGTTGGGGCATAGACTTGGATTATGGTGATATTGAATGGTTTGCCTTGGAAACGAACAGAGAGTATCTCCTAATTTATAAAGAAAATGGCCCCAGCACAACTCACCATTTCTAAGCTTTAATTATATAAAGTTTTAAACAATTCTTAATAAATAATGAATACCATAGAATCTTCACATTAGTTTGTAGAAAACCCATCTGAAGTTGCTAAGCAACTAAAGACATTTCACAATAAAGTGAAAAGACAGCACACTTCAAATCACATGGGTCTGGGGGTTGAATACCAATGATACCACATACCAGCTGTAAGGTCTTGGGAAAATGACATTATATATTTGACCTTATCCCTCCTTACCTACTTCAGTTTAAAAATGGAGAAACGGTGGGGGGGATTAAAGGGAATAATGTAAAATAATTCCTTAGAATTCTGTCCAAGTTCTATGAGACTCATATAATACAGTAAGCATCTATAGTAACTGTTTTTAATTTCCCTAATACTTTTAAAAACACCATTGTCTCTTAGTTTTTCCACGCTCAAAGTCTTAGAAGTGCCTTTCTTTTCTTTATCTCCTCCACTAAATTTATCAAGTCCTTTTTTCTCTTTCTTGGCAAAACTTACAGATTTTCCCCTTTCTTTGCATTTCTCTGAAGACTACTCAAATACAAGTGCTCACATCCCCATAAATCATAGCAGACCATTCCCAATTTATCTGCTCCATAACAACACCCTACAGAGCTACATATTCATACTCTGGCTTCATTATGTTACTTTTCAAAAGTATTTCCCTTATTCTTTATCATGAAATTAATGTTATTCAATGTGACCTTCAGATCTCATAACCAACTTTACTAATATCTCATTTAGTCAAGCTCATCCATTTTGATAGTGATAAGCTACATTGCCAGACTCTGCACAGGACATTTTTTCTGTTCCTACACCCTGTTATTTGTATTTTAATTGAACTTAAACATACTGTTTTCCTCTCAGCTGCGTTTTGACTTTGCTATCTATCAAAGCTTTAATTAAAACTTCTATCAAGTGGCCTTATTCAAATCACTTTCAAGAAAAACCATCAGTTCTTATAAAAATAAATGTTCACAAAATATGTGTGTGTGTGGTTGATGATGTTATGTAATAATATTTGTGACATATGCATCAAGAAAATGGGTTGAACTGGCCAGGCAAGCACCCTTAGATTCTTGGATATGGAGTATTCGCAGTTCAAGGGCATTGCCACTAGGTGGTAATCAGGCTACACTGATTTCAAGAGCAAATTCTCTAGATAAATATTTAGGGATAATGTACCACATGGAGCTTTTTTTAAAACTTTCTACCCCAAATAATATTTATCTAGCATCTATGTTTAAATTATATTAATATGTAAACCATACATATCTAGGTATCTATAACTATAAATGCACTTATAACTGGATATTATAAAATATATGAAATTATTAGGTTAATATTTCAATACTAATATGTTTACTATATTCTTTTAAAAGGATAAATGTATAATAAATATGTTGAAATACTTCTACTTTTAATCCATTTATATATTTACCTACTCAACTACCCAAAAACAAATATAATTCAAAGGACATTTAAGAACCACTGCACTAATGTCTGTCTTAGAAGATTAGAAATGATTTGCCTTTTCTCAGGACGCAACCTCAGATTGACAGGGTCATAATATCTACAGACACAGGAAAGTCCATACTGTTCCAAAGATTGACAAATTTTTAGCCATTATTTTTGATGGTTAACCATCAGAAACTGTAAGCAAAAGAAAGTTATGACCAACTTAGACAGCATATTAAAAAGCATAAACATTACTTTGCGAACAAATGTCCATCTAGTCAAGGCTATGGTTTTTCCAGAGGTCATGTGTAGATGTGAGAGTTGGACTATAAAGAAAGGTGAGCACCAAATAATTGATGCTTTTGAACTGCGGTGTTGGAGAAGACTCTTGAGAGTCCCATGGACTGCAAGGATGTACAACCAGTCCATCCTAAAGGAGATTAGTCCTGGGTGTTCATTAGAAGGACTGATGGTGAAGTTGAAATTCCAATACTTGGCCACCTCATGTGAAGAACTGACTCACTGGAAAAGACCCTGATGCTGAGAAACATTGAGGGCAGGAGGAGAAGGGGACGACAGAGGATGAGATGGCTGGATGGCATCAGCAACTCGATGGACATGGGTTTGGGTGGACTCCAGGAGTTGATGATGGGCAGGGAGGCCTGGCATGCTATGGTTCATGGGGTTGCAAAGAGTTGGACAAGACTGAGTGACTGAACTGAACTGAAGCAAAACATCAAAGTGTTAATTAAGTGAGCAAGATACTGACATCGCACCAAAGAAGGTATTTGTCACTACTGCCTCACACTCAGCATCAGGGTTCAAACCAAATGGATGTGTTCTCCCACATGACTGGTGACAGGTTTTTGTTTTTGTTTTTGTTTTTTTTTAAATTCTAGACAGAGGCACACAGCACCAAAGAGCAATTTTGGTTCCATCGTATCTACTACTCTTCCTCACCCTACCCCAACCCTGCCTATTTCATAGCGTCACCTCTCTTTCTAGCCTAGGTTGATTGCCGTCAAAGAGAACTGGTCACACCCATTTGCCCTTGCAGGAGACTGCTGGCTGACCATCAGTCAGAAAACCAGGCTGAAATACTGACATCTTACCACTGCCTTTTGATGACTGGCCATATAATTGGAATAATCCACATCATAGTTTCTTTTCACTGTAGTTTTCATTTCATGCACGTTATTTCATTGCTCAATTAGTTTTCAAATTCCACAGCAGGTATTCCAGCTCAGGGATCAACAGAGTTCCTCTCTGTCTTGTTTAATAACAAGCTTATCACTAGAGAACTTTACAAGCTCTGATCAATTATTCTCGAAAAGTATATTTTGATAATTATATTTATTTTTAATTGGTTAATGATTACTTTACAATATTGGTTTGATTTCTGCCATACATCAACAGGAATTAACCATAGGTGTACAAATATCCCCTCCCTCTTGAACTATTCTCAAAAAGTTTTTTAAAAACAGAGCAAGCCATTAGAAGATAATTTTGTCTACCTGATTTAAAAAAGTATATATGTATTTTGGAGGTTCCCTGGTGGCTGAGATGGTAAAGAATGTGGGCAGCCTGGGTTTGATCCCCAGGTTGGGAAGATCCCCTGGAGGAGGGCGTGGCAACCCACTCCAGTATTCCTGCTGGGAGAATCCCATGGACAGAGGAGCCTGTGGGCCACAGTCCATGGGTCACAAAGACTCAGACATGACTGAGCGACTAAGCACACACACACACACATATATATCTTAGTTTCTCATAGTCTTTCATCAGTAACAGAATTTTTTTCCCCATGTTATCTGTTTTTGGCCTTTGTATATGGTTCATGGGGTTCTCATGGCTAGTATACTGGAGTGGTTTGCTATTTCCTCTTCCAGTCTTTTTCTAGGGGGATTAATATAACTAGACTTAAAGCAGAAAAATGTCCCTTTCTCTTTCATAAAGTATACTATTGACTACCATCAAACAAAGTTGCTTCCTATTGGTAAAGACAAAATAATTATCAACTTCTAAGTACACACCATGTATCCAGCATTGTGTCAAACCCTGTATATGTTTTTTGTTTTTTTTTTGCCACATTGGGCAGTTTGTGGGATCTTAGTTTCTCAACCAGGGATAGGACTTCTGCCCCTTTCAGTGGAAGAGCAAAATCCTAACCACTGGACCATCAGGGAAGTCCCTGTACATGTTGAAATTAATGCAACTGCATTCTGGAGTCAGTATTAAAATCAACAGATTACTGGCATTTAAAAAGTTGACTTCACTCCAGAGTGTGTTTCTGATCTTTACTGTTAATATCATTCTCCTCTAAATAAAAGAAAAATTCAAGAAAAATCACTTAAATTCAGTGGTAGACTGGCAAAACCAAACGATTAATAAGTTAGAGGCTATCCTGTATTTACTTTCATATTTATGTGTCTATTCAGATATGAGAGTTCTCCGAAATAAAATGAATCTCAATAAAATTATGTTAGCAAATGCATGATTTCCAGTCACTGTGGTGCCATCTGTACTGTACACACTTTTGGGTGGCATGAGTGATGAGGAACATCTGATTATACAGGGGATTACACAGGCAACTATAAAACCTTTTCAGTTACCATGTGTTTCTTCCATTACATAACTTGTTCTTCATATTGCTGATATGCATTCATGGAAAGTCCCAAACATTAAAAAAAAATCAGTTGTGATTTACAAATATAATACTATAGTTGGCCAGGCTCCTCTGTCCATGGGATTGTCCAGACATAGGAGCGGTTTGCTAGATCTTCCTCCAGGGGAATCTTCCCAGCCCAGGGATTGAACCTGGGTTTCCTGAATTGCAGCCAGATTTTTTACCATCTGAGCTACCAGGGAAGCCTATAAATGAGTCAAGGTTATCATATTCTGTTAAATGCAAGGGAAATCAAAGTACAGTCATAAACAGCAGTTCTAAACTTTAAAGATAACTTAACTGGAGCCTTTTAACAACATGAGCCAAGAATTCAAGTTTGGGGAGATTTTGTTTTGTTCATGGCAACAAATATTAGCAAAACATCAATATAATTGAATATAATTCTGGCAGACATTCAATTAAGCTCCTACTGCTCTAGAATATATTGAATTGACAGTTTCATCTAAATTACTGATATTTTTGAAGGCATTAACTATGTGGGTAAATAGTTAGTGATTACATTTCCCTAAATCCTTTACTGCCTGTTGGATTTTCAGAGTTAGTTAACTTCTCAGGATTTTTGATTCCTCATATGTAAAAATTGGAGGATTTAGACTGGCATTTTTGACGGTCTTTTTAGAGTCCTGAAAATCTATCATCATCTGAGTTATTGGAAGAGGAAACAGTCTGGGGCCTGAAGTCAGTTGCCTTAAAAAATGAAGACGCTTTCCAGAGTATGTCAACACACCCTAAAAATACTATTTTATAATATGTTCAGTGCACAGTGGTGACTTGGAAGAGAAGGAAGTCAAACAGGGTGGGGATATACATTTATGTATAACTGATTCATTTTGCTGTACAGTAGAAACTAATGCAACATCATAAAGCAACTATTTACCCATAAAATCAATTTCAAAAATACTGTTTTATTTCAGAATAATTTTGGACTTTCCTATTATTCAAAACAAGCAAACAAATAAACCAAAAAATCTCTTTCCTTCAAAGTAAATATCATCTATTTACCAAGAGGTTTTTTTTTTTTTATTTTAATTAAAGTCAGGATCAACCCTGTTTTGTCTTAAACTTATATTTCCTCACTTGTTAATTTTCTTTAAATATAAGGTATTCTACAGATGCTCTACTTGGTGTCCATGTTGTGCTAATCCTAAACACTAAGGCATACTCCAGTTATTGAGGGATCACTACTTCCTAAGGAGTCAGAATTCTTCTCAACTAATTACAGCACAGGCCAAATGATGAGAGAATCACCCAATATGGGAGGACAAACACATGAGGGAAAGCTGTTCTGGCTGAAAATGAACATGAAAAGAGTTCCCAAGGAGATCACATCATATCTCCTAAGTCTGAGGAATAAGAATTGCTAAAATTTACCAAGATTATATCTGTAATACACTGAGCGTTTTTGTGTACTATATTATATCCATTAATTCCTATAAAATCATATAGATTCAATCCTTATTTACCTATCTGATCATGAAGAAGTGGGAAAGATATTTTTGTTATAAACTGTATTTATAACACAGTTTAATTGATGGTATGATCTGGAACCAAAGAAGGGTATAGTGCTTTCAATAGAAAAATAATGGGGATTTCTTGAAGGAAATGGTACATAGGGACCAGAAAGGTGACTAGGCATCGGTTACTGGAAAAGGAAAGAGAAACAGTAGAAATTCCAAAGTGGGAAAAGCTGCCATACATTTTAGGAATCTAGGCAGTGCAGTATGGATGGTACATGTATTAAATTAATACAGTATGCCCTGGGAATGAAGCTGGAAGAGCAAGTAAGGCATGGGTTTTATTTATTTATTTTTTTAATTTTCAGTTTTATTTATTTATTATTATTTTTTTAATTTTTATTTTTACTTTATTTTACTTTACAATACTGTATTGGTTTTGCCATACATTGACATGAATCCACCACGGGTGTACATGAGTTAGATGATATGGGGTGGGAGGTGGGAGGGGGGTTCATGTTTATTTATTTTATAATATTGTATTGGTTTTGCTATACATTGACATAAATCTGCTATGGGTGTACATGTGTTCCCCATCCTGAACCCCCATCCCATCTCCCTCCCCATCCCATCCCTCTTTGTCATCCCGGTGCACCAGTCCTGAGCCATGGGTTTTAAAGCATCTTAAAAGGGCTTCCCAGAGAAGGCAATGTCAACCCACTCCAGTACTCTTACCTGGAAAATCCCATGGATGGAGGAGCCTGGTAGGCTGCAGTCCATGAGGTCACTAGGAGTCGGACACAACAGAGCGACTTCACTTTAACTTTCCACTTTCATGCACTGGAGAAGGAAATGGCAACCCACTCCAGTGTTCTTGCCTGGAGAATCCCAGGGACCAGGGAGCCTGGTGGGCTGCCGTCTATGGGGTCGCACAGAGTCAGACACGACTGAAGTGACTTAGCAGCAGCAGCATAAAGGCTTCCCAGGTGGCTCTAGTGGTAAAGAATCTGCCTGTCAATGCAGGAGACGTAAGAGATGAAGGTTCGATCCCTAGGTCGAGAAGATCTGGGGAGTAGGAAATGGCAACCCACTCCAGTATTCTTGCCTGGAAAATTCCATGGACAGAAGAGCCTGGCAGTCTAAAGTCCTTGGGACTGCAAAGAGTCAGACATCAGTACGTAAGAGTGAGTACATAAGAAGAATGACTAGACGTTGCCTTCGTTTGCCTAGAGCAGTCCTAACATAACTGTTATTATCACCTTTTGTCCCAACAGAATTACTTCATAGCATCCTTTTTAACTTGCACAATTTTCCTAACTGGACAATACATTCTATGTATAGAAGGTTCTACCTTTACACAAGTTCAGTGGGGAATGATATACAGTTTATAAACAGAGAATTGGCACAATCAGACTCAATCTTTAGAAAAGTTACTATCTACAAAACAGAGAATAGTCTAGAGACAATATAAATGGCAGAGATGGCTATCTCACACACCTGCAAAGCTCTATCCTCATCTCTGTGGTGTAGAGAGTTGTCACAAAGCAGCTTTCCAGTTAAGGACCAAGTTCCAAAACTAGCTAGGCAACCTCTTCCTTCTTCCTTCAGTTGCTGGGGCCTTACATCAATGTCCAGCACAACTTTCAAAACTGCTTTAAAGATGCATTTTTCTCATTTTGGGTTACTGAATGAGTGCATGAAAGAAAGGTCATAAACACATCACTTCCCACTGGACTTTACATAAGCAAACTGGACTTAAAATGAGCATATAAAATGAACTTTTTTGTTAAGGCCTGAAGATGTAAGAATTTATGTGCTGTTTTCTTTAGACACCCAGTGTGTTCAACTCTTTGTGACCCTATGGACTGGCTTCTCTGTCCATGGGATTCTCCAGGCAAGAATACTAGAGTGGTTTGCAATTTCCTTCTCCAGGGGATCTTCCCTACCCAGAGAATGAACCCACATCTCTTATGTCTCCTGCATTTGCAGACAGATTCCTTACTATTAGCACCACCTGGGAAGTTATGTAATAGCAAATGGTGTTAACACCAATATAGGAAGATTCATGCTGTATCAATCATTCATTAGGCTATTACAACCTGATATTATCATAACACCGTTAATCAGCTATACCCCAACACAAAATAAAAAGTTCAAGAAAAATAAGACTATTGCAATAATCCAGATAAGAAAGAATGCTGACATTATAACCAAGGATGAAGGAAGTGAAGCGTTATAGTCAAGGCAGGTATCAAGTTTGCCCCTGAGGTTTTTCAGTTTGCAAACCTGAATAAATTATCATCAAACTTACTAATTTTAGAGAGTGGAAGAAGATGATGATTTGAGAAAAGGAAAAATACTGAGTTCAGCTTCTACTGCATTTCAGACTACCTGACTGATAGTAGGTTCAGTCTGTATTTTCATCATTGACACATTGCCCAAAGTCAGCGATTTTTCTTCCCCCAGTTTTTTAAGTGCATGTTGTGAGGCCCCCTGCGTTTTCTTTTCCTGACCCTTGCATCAGTCCATTACTTGGTTCTTATACACACTGCCTATGTGTACATATTTTCACAACAACTTGATTTACAAATAGGCCCCTGAAGGCTTACCTTGCTTCAAAGATTGTGAAGGTGATTTTGCCACATAACAATCTGGGTTCACAGGAATAAGGGCTTCCCTAGTAGCTCAGTTGTTAAAGAATTTGCCTGCAATGAAGGAGACCTGGGTTCAATCCCTGGGTCAGGAAGATCCCCTGGAGAAGGAAATGGCAACCCACTCCAATATTCTTGCCTGGAGAATCCTATGGACAGAGGAGCTTGGGGGGCTAGAGTCTAAGAGGTTGCAAGAGTTGGACACAACTGAGTGACTAAACCACCACCGCAGGAATTCAGTGACCAATCAGCTAGATTCAGTTAGATAAGGACATTACAGTACAACAGACTTGAGTGTAGGTTTGCTCCCTTAGCATAATTTTAAAAGCCATTTTTTTCCCATGATGCCATGTGCAGAGTGGTCTAAGTATAACAGAAGGAATTGAAATTTCAGAGCTTAGGAATTGGGACGTTTGACTTTGAATTTCATCTTGGCCTTTTACCAGCTATATGATGATGGGCAAAGCATTCGAGTCTGTTTTTAAGTTCCTTATCTATATAATCCTGGAGGGGGAAATATCAACCCGCTCCAGTATTCTTGCTGGGAAAATTCCACGCACAGAGGAGTGTGGTGGGCTAAAGTTTATGAGGTCGCAAAGTCAGACACAACTGAGCACACATCTATATAATAGGGTTTTTTGATGTTATAGATTTGTATGTAACCCTGTGGAATTCTTAGAACTATATCCAGCATACAGCTTTAATAAATGTTAGATAAGGTCATTTCCTTTTCATTTAGCGACTCAATTATTAAGAATGTTGTGTTTTCTGATTTGGATATTATGCCATTATTTTGATTAAATAAATATTTCAGGTCTTGGAGACATAATTAAATTAAAATCTATTATTATTTTTGTATGATTCTGGATCATAGTCTATTCCTTTCTTCAATTTAAAAATATGAAGCACTTTTCCAAGTAATTTTAAATCTCTACCTGCACTCAGGAGGTCTGTTCTTTCTCAGTAATCTAGTTTAAAGTATATGGTAATGTAACTTTATATTATAATAAATGCTACTTGACTCCATTGCCTGGAGGTCAATTAAATTATACCTTTTAGCTCTTATCTCCAAAAGCAGTATTGGGTCCATTAGCACAAATGATGTAGATTGTGAGAAGCATTACAGTGACCTCACTTTAAGGATATGGTTGCGGAATTCCCTGGCTGTCCAGTGGTTAGGACTGTGCTGTCACTGCCATAGGCCTGGGGTTCAATCTCCGATCAGGGAACTAAGATCTAGCAAGTTGTTCAGTGAGGTAAAAAAAGAAAAGAAAAGAAAAGAAAACTATGTGATTGATGACTTGACTCGTGGTCCTTCCAAAACTCCATTGAAGTTTGGTTTAGTTAACTAGCAGGATCTCAAACATATTCAAAGTCAAGCATAATCAAAGAATATTAATGGATGACGACCTCTCTTCAATTACTCGTTGGTCAGTTACCAGTATTTTGGTTGGAAATGCGTTCTCTATCCCCAGTGCGTACACGCTCAGTTGCTCAGTAATGTCTGACTGTGTGACCCCATAGACCACAGCCCACCAGACTCCCCTGTCCATAGGAACTTTCAGGCAAGAATACAGAACTGGGCTGTCGTGCCCTCCGCCAGGAATCTTTCCAAACCAGGGATCCAACCTGCGTCTCCTGCACTGGCAGGCAGGTTCCTTGCCACGGGGCCACCTGCATCTCCTTTGCAGCCAGAGAGGGAGATGCTCTATGCAGTCAGCAAGAGTGGGAGCTGACTGTGGCTCACATCATGAACTTCCTCTTGCAAAATTCAGACTTAAATTGAAGAAAGTAGGGAAAACCACTAGACCATTCAGGTATGATCTAAACCAAATGCCTTATTAATCAATGGAGGTGACAAATAGATTAAAGGGATTAGATCTGATGGACAGAGGGCCTGAAGAACTATGGATGAAGATTTGTAACATTGTACCAGATGCCATGATCAAAACCATCCACAGGAAGAAGAAAGGAAAAAAGGCAAAATGGTTGTCTGAGAAGGCCTTAAAATAGCTGAGAAAAGAAGACAAGCAAAAGGCAAAGGATAAAAGGAAAGAGATATCCATCTGAATCCAGAGTTCCAAAGAATAGCAAGGAGAGATAAGACAGCCTTCCTAAGTGATAAACACAGACAAATGGAGGAAAACAATGGACCTGGAAAGACTAGAGATCTCTTCAAGAAAATTATAGATACCAAAGGATATTTCATACAAAGATGGGCACAATAAAGGACAGAAACAGTATGGATCTAACAGAAGAAGAAGATATTAAGAAGAGGTGGCAAGAATACACAAAAGAACCAAAAAAAAAGATCTTCATGACACAGATAACCACAATGGTGTGATCACTTACCTAGAGCCAGACATCCTGGAATGCCAAGTCAAGTGGGCCTTAGGAAGTGTCACTACAAACAAAGCTAGTGGGGGTGATGGAAATGCAGTTGAGCTCTTTCAAATCCTAAAAGATGATGCTGTGAAAGTGCTGCCCTCAATATGCAAGCAAATTTGGAAAACTCAGCAGTGGCCACAGAACTCGAAAAGGTCAGTTTCTCATCCAATCCCAAAGAAAGGCAATGTCAAAGGATGACCAAGCTACCTCACAACTGTATGCCTCTCACTCACTAGCAAAGTAATTCTCAAAATTCTTCAAGCCAGGCTTCAGTAGTACATGAACTAAGAAATTCCAGATGTTTATGCTGGATTTAGAAAAGGCAGAGGAACCAGAGATCAAGTTGCCAACATCTGTTGGATCATAGAAAAAGCAAGAGAGTTCCAGAAAAACACCTACTTCCACTTCACTGACTACACTAAAGCATTTTACTGTGTGGATCAAAATAAACTGTGGAAAATTCTTCAAGAGATGGGAATACCAGACCACCTGACATGCCTCTTGAGAAATCTGTAAGTAGGTCAAGAAGCAACCATTAGAACCAGACATAGAACAACAGACTGGTTCCAAATTAGGAAAAGAATATGTCAAGACTATATATTGTCACTCTGCTTATTTACCGTACATTCAGAGTACATCATGTGAAATGCTGGGCTAGATGAAGCACAAGCTGGAATCAAGATTGCCAGGAGAATTATCAATAACCACAGATACAAGATGAGACCACCTTTATGGGAGAAAGTGAAGAAGAATTAAATAACCTCTTGATGAAAGTGAATGAGGAGAGTGAAAAAGCTGGCTTAAAACTCAACATTCCAAAAACTAAGATCATGGCATCTGGTTCCTTCATTTCATGGCAAATAGATGAGGAAACAATGGAAACTGTCACAGACTTTCTTTCCTTGGGCTTCAAAATCACTGTAGATGGTGACTGCAGCCATGAAATTGAAAGATGCTTGCTCCTTGGAAGAAAAGCTATGACCAACCTAGATAGCATATTAAAAAGCAGAGACATTACTTTGCTGACAAAGGTCCATAGAGTCCAAGCTATGGTTTTTCCAGTAGTCATGTATTGATGTGAGAGTTGGACCATAAAGAAAGCTGAGCACCAAAGAATTGATGCTTTTGAACTGTGGTGTTGGAGAAGATCCTTAAGAATCTCTTGAACTTCAAGGAGATCGAACCAGTCAATCCTAAAGAAATCATTCCTGAATATTCATTGGAAGGGCTGATGCTGAAGCTCTAATACTTTGGCCACCTGATGCGAAGAGCTGACTGGTGAGAAAAGACCCTGATGGTGGGTAAGATTGAACGCAGGAGGAGAAGGGGATGAGAGAGGATGAGATGGTTACATGGCATCATCGACTCGATGGACATGAGTTTCAGCAATCTCTGGGTGTTGGTTATGACCAGGGAAGCCGGACCTGTTGCATTCTGTTGGGTTGCAAAGAGTCAGACATGACTGAGTGACTGAAGTGAACTGGGCCACCTGGGAAGCCCTCCATCCCCAGGAATGTACATTTAATGTCCATCCCCCATTTAATGGTGTTTTGGGGACTGTATTTTATTTCACCGTACTCGCCATCCAATCTTCAACACAGAGTAAATTATGTGAGCTCCATTAACATTTCTTAAATGAATTAATGGATGAATTGTTATAGGCACTAAAGCACAAGGTAGATGAAAAATTAAACGTGCCTTTTTCCCTAAGAACTGTGGCAATAATGGGAAAATTAGGGAACTGAAAGTAGAAGAGAAGTTTACGGTACTGAGTTTTTTCAAGATAAATGAGATTCAGCATGTTTTAATGCTGAGAAAGAGGCCTGAAAGAACATTGTAACACACACACACACACACACACACACACAGGTGACTCTTCTTTCAGAAATAGTGTCAAACATAATCTCCAAGCCCTTTTCTTACTTGTACCCTTTGAAAACAGTGGTTTTATTATCATTGTTGAGTTGACTATAAAGGGTCCCAAACTCAACATGCAGATCACCTTTTTGCAGTGTGCTGTGTTTCTCAACTTTTCAATATAATGATTTGTTGATCTTGAGAGAATAGTTTGAAAAATCACACAAGCTGTTGGAATATTTGCACAGTGATTCTCTGCTGAATAGCAGCTTGGGCTTTCCATTTCCATCTGCTTCAACTTACTAAGTGCAAGAGGTATTATTATTATGATCATCATTATTATTATCATTGAATTATCTGAATTCCAAATGAGGAAACAGACAAACCACATAGCATCTTTAGTGGCATAAAAATAACTTTTGCTCAAAGGGAATTTTTGTTGTCTATAATAAAGTCTTTTGAATTTAATTCCCTTCTCCATTTGAAAAGGGCAAGTTTATCCAAGTGTAAATAATATGCTCATGTCTGTGACAAATGAAACAATTAAAAATAATAAATTAGTCTGCAAAGCTTTCAGCATGTATTCTTCTTAACATTTTGCCCTTCAGTCTCCTTGAACAATGAAGGTAACCCCCTCTCTGTTTCTAATCACCATTTATTTCTAAGAATAGGAATACTTCACTGATCTGAAATTCTCCCATTTGCTACAGAGCTAGAAACCAAGAGAGAAGTAACCAGGGTTTCTGAAAATTGGAAGCAGATAAAATGCAAACAACTGACCTCTTAGATACACAGTGCTTTGTAGTCTGTATATTCTCAAATTACCTACTAATATTTCTTGGCACAATCAATGCTTATCAAACACCAGCCTTTAATGCAACCCCGCAGAGATCTCAGAGCATTGTTGGCTTATGAGAACTTAGATTTAGTTCAAGGATGTTCTCCTGTGCAGCCTTGCCCCCTATATGATGAAAGTATCCATAAAGGTCCCATCTTATACTGCAGTTTTTCATAATGTACGGTGCATGAATGAGGCTCTGTTCCAAAATGGATAGTTATAAAACATCCCAAATGGGTAAAGGTTCAAAATGGGTAAAGATATAAAGCATTTTTAAATGAGCAAACCCTCAGCCATGCTGAAAATATGGTTCACAAGAATTTGATGTGAACTATGGCACTAATACTGCCAACCGGAATCTCTCTGCATTTGTGTCAAACTTTTGCTGAGATGTCAGGGTAGGCCAACAAAGGTCCCTTTAGTCAAAGGTACATTCCAGTAGTCATGCACGATGTGAGAGTTGGACCAAAAAGAAGGCTGAGCCCGAAAAATTGATGCTTTTGAACTGTGGTGCTGGAAAAGACTCTTGAGAGTCCCTTGAACTGCAAGGAGATCCAACCAGTCCATCCTAAAGGAAATCAGTCCTGAATATTCATTGAAAGTAATGATGCTGAAGCTAAAACTTCAATGCTTTGACCACATGATGCAAACAGCCAACTCATTGGAAAAGACCCTGATGCTGGGAAAGATTGAAGGCAGGAGGAGAAGGGGACAACAGAGGATGAGATGGTTGGATGGCATCGCTGACTCAATTGACATGAGTTTGAGCAAACTCGGGGAGATAGTGAAGGACAGGGAAGCCTGTGTGCTATAGTTCATGCAGTAGCAAAGAGAACAACCACAGTGTAGACCCATGAAGACTGAAATGTGTTGTTTAAGAGCACAGAGCCTTCTGACTTTTCCAGTGTGTGTACTGGAGGTGTCCTGTGCCTGGTGTCACTCACAGCAGTCCAGAGATTCACTATGTTTCCTAAAGGACTTTTGGATAGCAGACAATTTTCCCTTAGACCATTCCTACTTCTGCTGGGATGCTCAGCCCACCTCCCTCCACCTGAAGGGGTCTTCTTGACCATCTGGGGGTCTGTTTAGCTATGATTTTATCAGAGAAGACTCCCTGGATTTGTATCCTGAATTAAACTTGTCACACCCTGTACTTTACCTTCAGATCATTTCAAGCATCTATATTTATGAGTGTCATTCGATGCAAACCCATGTTTGGGGTCTCTCTCATTCTCCCCTTCAACTCCAAGAAGACCCTGTTTTAATCCACACTGAAGATTCTGCTTATGGCCTGAGAGTTACTCAACATGCAGTCCCTGAATAAATAAATGATCGAATGTGAGGAAAGACGCATTCACATTGGACATGTCTGCACAGGATGGAAAATTATAGTGAGCCTGCCTTTGACAAGTATTTCCCTTTCCTTATATTATTTTGGAAAGTGTTACGAAACTTCCCCTCATCTTCTCTTAGAGTTCACGAACAGTTCTTGAATATAAGGCTTCTGATTGCATTGATTACTGGAATGTGTGTGCCTTACTTTTTACATCTGCAGCTCCAGGCACAAAGTAGGTGCATGTAAATGCTTTCTAAGTAATCCCTCAGTGGTTTAAGTTGTGTCAAATGGATTCAGTCACTTATCTCATTTATCATGCAGAAAAAATGAAGCTTGTTTTCATCAGCCCGTTTCTACAATGGCTTTGAGGGAGAGAATACAGAATCCAACACTGCATTCTAAATATGGCAGGGAAGCAGAAGTACTTTAAGTACCTTATCTTGGTGACAATAAAAATATGAGCTTAATGTTGGGAAAAAGAAATGCAAGAATAAGTAAGCAAACTGGACAAATACAAATGTTTAACAGTTAGAAGAGTACTTTAATTGTGAAATTAAATATATATATAATCCTCTGGACTTCCGTGGTGGCCTAGTGTTTAAGACTCTGTGTTCTCAATGCAGGGGGTCCAGGTTCCATCCCTGGTGGGGGAATGGAACATGCCATGGGGAGCAGCAAAAAAAAAAAAAAAAGAGATTTGACATCCAAGTTAAATAAATAGCTCTAAAGTATTTAATAATTCATTATTCTTATTAATGTCACATAATTATCAAAGGCCATCAGTGATATCCATTATCCTCAGTGAATATGTCAAAAATGAACTTTTGGCCCTGAAACTGTGCCTGAACACAACAGATAAAGATTATTTTCTTCATTTGAAATTGCCACTGTCAAGGTTAAGGGGGCCAGACACTGCAAACCTTTGATAGCAACTCTCTTGTCAGAAGCAGAATTTTTTATGAGACAACTGTTTTGAATGTCCTTAAATCAAGAATTTAAATCTTTCCAAATATAATTGGTGTGTTTTGGAAAGTCTATCATTAATACAAATGAAGTTGATTCATTCTGATTACTTATCTTGAAAGAGTAGCTAGTTTTTATTAAAAAAGAAAAAAGAAAGAAAAGCTCATTTGAAGCAATAGTTCTTTAGCGGAAGAGACTAAGTGTAGACCTGGAAGATGAAGTTTCAATATAATTTTGAAATATATGTCTTATCACTCAGATTAAAAAATGGACACTCTACAACAGGATTTCTAACATTTAAATATACTGAAATCTCTTGTTTCATACTGGATCTTTTTTTTAGTACCATGATACAAACATAGGACTTTATAAATATCTTAAAATGTTTATGTTTTGCTGAAAGGTTGTAAACTCAAACAGCATTAGAGTTCTGGAATCAGTATCAGCATCTTACATGATAAAAGTCATAACTATCAGGCAGATTGGATTTTTAAAAAAATATCACATATGTGTTAAAACAAGTTACACGTGTATGTTAATGAATATTCTACGAAGTGGTAATGTGCCAGTGCTGTGTGCTGTGCTTAGTTGCTCAGTCTTGTCTGACTTTTAGAGACCCTATGAACTGTAGCCTGCCAGGTTTCTCTGTCCTTGGCCTTCTCCAGGCAAGAGTACTGGAGTGGCTTGCCATGCCCTCCTCCAGGGGACCTTCCCAACCCAGGGGTTGAAGCCAGGTCTCCCGCACTGGCAGGTGGGTTCTTTACCAGCGGAACTATCAGGGAAGCCCCAGTGTGCCAATATTTTCAAGTGAAAGTGACAGTCACTCAGTCGTGTCCGACTCTTTGTGACCCCACGGACTATACAGTCAGAGCACTGAAGTGAGTAGCCTTTTCCTTCCACAGGGGATCTTCCCAACCAAGGGTCCAACCAGGGTCTCCTGGATTGCAGGTGGATTCTTTACCAACTGAGCTCTCAGGGAAGCCCGCAAATATTTTAAAGCAATTATCAAATGTCTACTTTTTTTTTACTGTGCAATGTTTTACACAACATAAAATCAACCATTTTAAAGTAAACAATTCAGTGGCATTCAGTGCATTTGCAAGGCCTTACACTCATCCCCTCTACCTACTTCCTTTCATACTCTGAAAGGAAACCTGGACACATGGAGAATTTACTCCTCAGGCTCCCAGGCCCCCAGCATCAACCATTTGAATCCTATTTCTCTGGATTTATCTATCTGAATATTTTATATAAGTAGAATCATATAATATGTGACCTCTTATACTTGGCTTCTTTTTTTAAAAAGATTTTTTTAAATGTGGGATGTTTTAAAAATTATTATTGAATTGTTACAACATTGCTTCTGTTTTACATTTTAATTTTTTGACTGAGAGGCACGTGTGATCTTAGCTTCCCCACCAGGGATCAAACCCATACCCTCTGCATTGGAGAGCGAAGTATTAGCCATTAGACCACCATGGAAGTCCCTTGGCTTCTTTCACTTGGCGTAGCGTCCTAGATTTTATCCACCTCATAGCACTTGTCAGTACCTCATTCCTCTTTAGGGCTGAATAATATCCCATTGCATGCATACTTCACAATTTGTTTATTCAATCGATGGTGGCCACTTGGGCTGATTCCACATTTGGCCTATTGTGATTCATGCTGCTTTGAACACGAGTGTGTTTGAATTTGAGAATCCATTTCCCGCCCCTTTGGGCATATACGTAAGAGTGGAAATGCTGGATCATATGGTAATCTGAAGTTAACTGTTTGAGGCAGAGCTGAACTCTTTTCTACAATGACTGAAACATAACACATCCCCATCTGAAGTGTACAAGCAATTTCTCCACAGCTCTGCAAACACTTGTTATTTTCCTTTAAAAAAATAAACAACACTATCTTTACCTTTGTGAAGTGGCACCTCATTAAGATTTTGATTGGCATTTCTCTAATGACTAATGATATTGAGTATCTTTCCAGATCTGTTTTGGAGAATTTCGCTAATTTTAAGCGTTAAAATTTTTCAGTATAGGATACTGTTGCATTTGTATAAGGCAGTGATATTAACTCTCCAATAGGTCTTCACTTTTAACATCTTAAGCCATTCAAAAATGGGCTTCCCACATGACTCAGCAGGTTAAGAATACTCCTGCAATGGGGGGAGACCTAGGTTCGATCCCTGAGTCAGGAAGATTGCCTGGAGGAAGGCATGGCAATGCATTCTAGTATGCTCGCCTGGACAATCTCATTGACAGAGGAGCCTGGGGGGCTACAGTCCGTGGAGTTGCAGAGTCAGATATGACTGAAGTGACTGGGCACGTATGCGCACACACCATTCAGAAGAGAAGCTAAGGTAAACAAGTGAAAGTTTTCCATCTTCATCTCATCTTATTAAAGATTCAGACAGAGTTCTCTTCTTTTTTCAGGGAAATCACAGTGTTTGTCAGCACTACTTGACATGAGCTCAGCTGAGATATTTCTGTAACTCTGTGGTCAGCATGTTAATGGTTTCCTCCAATGCTATATTACTTTACTCAAGTAATACATTTATACATCAAGTGCCATATTAACTTTCAACACTCTCAGGAAATCCCCTGGTGTTAAATCCATGTCAGTTGATAGTGAAAACAGAAATGGAGGATACGATTTAGCAATGACTGTAATTGTCACTAAAGTCGTGAAGTCGATTTCTTTTTTAAGTAGACATCTTTAAAATGTACTTAAAAAAATAGCACAAAAGTCCTCTAAACGTGCACTTTATTGCTATAAATCCAGTTGTAAAAAAGGATTTATCAAAAAGGAGAGATAGTATCTCACTGAAGCCAATTTTGAGAGCTGAAAGGAACTTCCTCTTTCCTGTCACTAAAAAAAAATCTCAAAAAATAGTGAAGAATTAACTGACAAAAAGAGATTCACAAAACATGTGATGTATGTGTTATAAATTAAAATAAGAAGACTAAGGATTTGGGCATAATAATCAGCATATATCCTAAAATATGTATAACTAAGTTTGGCTTTGAATATGCAGGGGGTCAATTCTTTTCGGAGTTTTGTCCCTCCAGCCATATTACTGTCATAGTAAGAAAGTCCTAATTCCCATGTTTTTCTGATACAAAGATCTTTCTGGATTCTGGAGAGATTTGGTGTGGAACTTGTGCCTGATATTTTATCTGAGTCTCCAAGTTCTATTCCATTCATCTTTCATCCATTGAATAATAGTGCTGTCATCTGAGGACTGTCCTCTGCTTAGGGCATGGGCTGCTTCTTCAGGTTGCAGTCCATTCTTATTGCTGGCTTGGGAATCATTCGCAACCCCATTTCATTTTATCTCACAGGAGGAGAAACTTGCTGGAGATGTTTCTAGAAACTGAGAAGAACTGCAAAAGCTCTGAGATTTTACTGGACCTACAAAATGGAAGTTAGCCTCTCACTGTTATTTAACACATTGCCAGAAAACATGAGGAGCCTTAACTCAGAGGCAAAGACATTTATTACTGATAGCAGTGGGAGATTCATGTTCCTATCTGTGCTTCTTACACCCTGAATCCCCTGGGGAGATATGGAGGTGTGCTCAGGTGAATGCTACACACCGTGGCTCTGTGTCACAGCTGAGAAAGGCAGATCTTAGGAAATCCCTAATCTTATACAAGCACCACTAGCAACCTGCCATGACCTCTGCCCTGTGGGAAATAGTACTACAACCCTTGTCAGGAGACACATCATTCCTCTGCTCAGAGGAAGCCATGGTCTGTATCCTCTAAGATTGTTTGCTACTCCAAAAACATTGAAAAGTAATCTTCAACAACAATAATGAAAATGATTGTTTAATGCCTTTTCTCAGAAAACATGTATCAATACAAAAACATAAGAGACTTGGGGATAGCTTTCAACAGATATCTACTGGTGGACTTCCCAAGTGGCAGAGAGGTAAAGAATCTGCCTACAATGCATGACATGCAGGAGACATGGGTTCCATCCCTGGGTCGAGAAGATTCCCCAGAGAAGGGCATGGCAATCGGTCCAGTATTCTTGCCTGGGAAATCCCATGGACAGAGGAACCTGGCAGGTTACAGACCATGGGGTCACAAAGAGGCAGACACGACTCAAGTGAGTGAGCACTCACATTACGTGAGAGGTATGGGCCATCTCGCACGCCATGGGAGGTAGTCAAGTACCTATGCAGCCCCAGAGGCTCCCAGAAGCTGTATTATGACAGTGAAAGAAAGGAGGATGAGATGGACGTTGCCAATCACAGCATCACAGCCCAGGAAGGCAGAAGGGGCTGGAGTCCTCACTCCCCTTGTTGAACCAGTGAACCTGTCAATCTCAAGGCCCACATTTGGACTATTATGTTAATGATAAATCAAGTATTATTAAAGCTCTTTTAGTCAGTCATGTCAAAAAGCATCCTCCCTAAAAAAAAAAAAAGCATCCTCCCTGAGTGATTCTCGGTGAAACTGACTCTCTGTTGCCTTGCTGTCTCTTCCCTGTTGTTATCCCTATGCCCACAAATAAGACTTTAGCAATGGTTCTGAAAAAATTTGGAGATATGACGGCACTAAATTATCGTTCACAACTTTGCATGCATCTTACTGTCACTTAAAATCTGAGGGAAAATGAGGTAGATAAAATAGAAAACACAATCAGGACTTTCTGAAGCTGGCCTGGTTTGTTTGATAAATATTGATTGACTGAAAATGAATTTTTAGAACTTCCTGATAAAGACATTTTTGTTGTCCCAAAACAAACTAAAACAAATGTGTATTAGATGAAAACTTACAAACCTAGATAACAACTTCCCAAAGGCCTTGACAATATTTTCTTTGAATTACACATAGTCCTATTTCATCTACTTACAGAAAATACAGAAGAATGATGATAATAGCATTAGTTTTATAAATGAATCTATATCTGTGAAACTATGATACACAAATTTGTAATTTACCAGAATATAATTTTTTGTCTTTAAATGAAAGAAAATTTCAGAAGTATATTTATACAAATAATCAAATGTCACATGTTTGAAGGACTTGCTCTGACAATCCACTCACCAGGAAATAGGTTGATCTTGTCTCCTGAGTAGATATGCTCATAGAGGACAGACCATTCTGTCCAGGCAACCAGTCCTGTTCAGAACTCTAGCTATCTTCTCACTGAGAGAAATTTAAGTACTATATTTTGCTAATATTCATCAGTCCTCTTATGGACTAATTAAAATTGAATCTCTGGATTTATGTATCTGAGGAAGACCACACTCTGTCTGAACCCACCAAATTACTCTATCATGGTTTCTCCAGTAGGCATGTACAGATATGAGAGTTGGATTATAAAGACTCCTGAGCACCAAAGAATTGATTCTTTCAATTATAGTGCTGAAGAAGACTCTTAAGAGTTCCTTGGACTACAAGGAGATCCAACCAGTCCATCCTAAAGGAGATCAGTCCTGGGTGTTCATTGGAAGGACTGATGTTGAAGCTGAAACTCCAACACTTTGGCCACCTGATGCGAAGAGCTGACTCATTGAAAAAGACCCTGATGCTGGGAAAGAATGAGAGCAGGAGGAGAAGGGGACAACAGAGGATGAGATGGTTGGATGGCATCACCGACTCAATAGACATGAGTTTGAGCAAACTCTGGGAGATAATGAAGGACAGGAGCCTGGCGTGCCACAGACTGATTGACTGAACAACAATAACATGTGACTTAAACAGCTCAGGTACTTCTTTACTAGACTATTTTCTAACACATGGTACCTAGAGTCCTTTCAGCTCAAGTAATTCTGAGTCTGTGTGATGCAGTGATTCCCAGGACATGACTAAAGAAAATACAACTGAAAGATCAAGTATTTATTGAATGCCTAAGATGCATGTGTCTGGCGCTGTTCAAGTAACTAGTATCTTTAATCCTTACAGCACTTTTGTAAAGTTGAGTCCTGCTTTTCTCATGATTGATGAAGAAACCCAGGCTTGGAGCCAAATGCCACACAGCTAATAAGCCACAGTGCTAGGTTAAGCTTTTTGACCTGAAGTCCATTCACTTTCCATTATAGCAACTAATACCTCAATAGAAATCAATTTTTTTTTTAAAAAAGAGCAGCACCAGTTCCTTTTAGTACTAATGGTGCCATTTATATCATTTATGACATGTTCATGACGATCCAAAGGGCAGCCCTGAAGGTCTCCCAAATGAATTATGAAAGATCATTTTCTTCTTGAATGTTAT
The DNA here is from genome assembly GCF_001704415.2 of Capra hircus. Taxonomy (NCBI): domain Eukaryota; kingdom Metazoa; phylum Chordata; class Mammalia; order Artiodactyla; family Bovidae; genus Capra; species Capra hircus. The sequence continues at coordinate 4,382,898 of NC_030815.1, read as the reverse complement.
GCAGCCTACTTAGTACACACATATAGAGATAGATTAGAAACAGATACCCAGGTAGATAGATAGATAGATAGATATAGATATAGATAGATCCAGATAGGGAGAAGGAAATGGCAACCCACTCCAGTGTTCTTGTCTGGAGAGTCACGGGGACAGGGGAGCCTGGTGGGCTGCCATCTCTGGGGTCGCACAGAGTCGGACACGACTGAAGCACCTTAGCAGCAGCAGCAGCAGCAGACACAGATAGATATGGATATAGATATAGATATATAAACATGATCTCTGAGTCAGGAAGATTCCCTGGAGGAGGAAATGTTAACTCACTCCAGTATTACTGCCTGGGAAATCCCATGGACAGGGGAGCCTGTCCATGGGGTCCCAAAGAGTCAGACATGACTGAGCGACTCAGCATCACTACCACCGCACATATATGAACACATGTATGTTTGGGCTCTACATGAACATATTTATATCTAGGTGAGAATATAAAATTGCATACATTTGTACTTTTTTCTGTTTAGTGGAGCCAGTAGGCAAAATTTTCATGTTGTTTAGTAGCTAAGTTGTATCCAACTCTTTGCGACCCTGTGGACTGCAGCTTGCCAGGCTCCTCTGTTCATGGGATTCTCCAGGCAAGAATACTGGAGTGAGTTGCCATTTCCTTCTCCAGGGGATCTTCCCAACCCAGAGATCGAACCCACATCTCCTATGTAGGTAAGCATATTCTTTACCACTGAGTCATCAGGGAAGGCCCAGTAGGCAAAATAGTTGAATAGCAATCAAATGTGTCATTCAATTAAGAAATACAAGAAAATATTTTCATTCTTTTAGAATAGTGTACTTCCTGTGTGCAAGTAGAGACATAGAAGCAACTATGCATTTGTGGGGGGTGGGGCAAAATATTTATGTGAATATCTTTACAAATTCTTATAAACTTCTCTAAAAGCATTTATTTAATGCCAGTGATGCATCTGTCAGGCACTGCTCAACTATCATCTTTAATCCTTATAGCAACTTTGTAAGTTAAGTCATTGCTTTTCTCATTAGAGATGAGGAAACCCAGCCTCAGAGACAAATGCCACACAGCTAACAAGTCACATTGCCAGGTCTATTTAACACTGACATCACTTCTACCTGGAGAAAGTTCCTCCCCATTTTCCAAGGAAAATTCTAAAAATGTTCCAGTATGGTTTTCTTTCCCTTATCATTACTGAATTATTTTTTATATACTAATATGCAATTCAACAACTGATTTTTTTTCTGTTTTTCATTTCAGGTAGTATATTTGCTTGAGAATTATCAAAGCAATAGATGTAGTTTCCTATTAGATAAAAGCCAATGTTCAACCCCTATGCATAGCCTGATTCTCAGTCTTTATGAACTGTCTGTATATGGATTGAGTGAAGGTGTTAGTCGCTCAGTCGTGTCTGACTCTGAGAACATGGACTCAGAGGAACCAGGCTCCTCTATCCATGAGGTTCTCCAGGCAATAATACTGGAATGGGTTGCCATTTCCTTCTCTAGAGGATCTTTCTGACCCAGGGATTGAACCTGAATCTCCTGCATTGCAGGCAGATTCTTTACCATATGAGCCACCAGAGACACCCTTAGGGATTACTCCTCTCCTTTTATCTTAGGGATTATTCCTGAACAATAGAGGTGGAAAAACAGAAACTGGATTCCAACTTAGGATCCTTTGTGGATCCTAGAAGTTGCTAAGTGAGAATACACAAGGTTTAATTCAAGACTTCTAGCTGGAGATCAGAAGTCCTGTGAAGTTACTTTGTGAAATGGCACATCAATAGCTCACCAAGAAGGTGTTAAGAAAAAAAATTCATAAGAAACTTATGATTAATAAGCTATATGAAGAGAGAAGATGGTAAAAGGAAGGAGAGATCTAACTGTACTTAGTGTCATAAAAATGACTCTATCTAATATTTATTTTTTTAATTTATTTTAAACTAATCTGTCTACCATGTTAACAGACTATAAATATTATTTTCATTCCTAATCATCCAATAAATATGCTGTCTACCATCTTGTTCATCCTTTCCACTTTGTTCCATACTGGATTAATTTATTTAAGAGTTTCATAGCTGTGAGTTTTAACACAAAAGTCAATTCATCATTTATTCATATTGATTTCTACATCATCTCTAATTATTCAGCTATGTGGAGTTTTATCTTACCTCAACTTTTTTATCCTAAAGTATATGTGTGAGAGAAACAGAGAGACTGCGACAGGAAAAAGAGCATAAAAAAGTTAAAAATATATATGATATATTCCAAGATTACAGTTAGAATAGAATATTTAAAAAAAAGAAAATATGAGCAAGAGGTAGAAAATTAGGAATACCCATGTACAGTCTATGCTGCTGCTGCCGCTGCCGCCGCTAAGTCGCTTCAGTCATGTCCAACTATGTGCATGCGACCCCATAGACGGCAGCCCGCCAGGCTCCCCCGTCCCTGGGATTCTCCAGGCAAGAACACTGGAGTGGGCTGCCATTTCCTTCTCCAATGCATGAAAGTGAAAAGTGAAAGTGAAGTCGCTCAGTTGTGCCTGACTCTTCGCGACCCCATGGACTGCAGCCCACCAGGATCCTCCATCCACGGGATTTTCCAGGCAAGAGGACTGGAGTGGGGTGCCATTGCCTTCTCCTTGTACAGTCTATAGCCACTGAAAAAATCCTTTGAAAGATGTTTGAATGAGTCTTTCTACCTACAACACAGGGTCACAATTCTTAGCGCTGGGTAATGTCCTCACAACTAAACACAAATTCTTCTCTACAATCACCCATGGTCTAGCCAAAAAGAAAGACTAAAGCTAAATGTTTAAAATGTTGACACCCCATTCATTCTCTCCCTCTGCTCTCTTTCCATATGACCACAGGATAAACACCACACATGTGCCTACTGAAAAAGCCAGCTCCTCTGTGAAATCATCTGGTTTATCCCGATTTCCATTCTTTGTCTATCGCTTTGTATCTGGATGCTAGTTTTTCACTCTCTTTGGCAGTATGTATCCTTCCGCACAGGCTTCCCTGCTGGCTCAGATGGTAAAGAATCTGCCTGCTAATGTAGGAGACCCAGGTTAGATACCTGGGTCAGGAGCATCCCCTGGAGAAGGGAATGACAATCTCTTCTGTGATCTTGCCTGGAGAATCCCATGGATAGAGGAGCCTGGTGGGCAACAGTCCACGGAGGTGCAAAGAGTCAGACATGACTGAATGACTCACACACACACACACACACACACACACACACACACACACACACACACACACACACACACACACACACACACCCTCCTGCACTGTATGTCTGTGTCCGCATGTTTTTCTCTTTCAGATGAACAAGTGCAAGAATTCTCCTGTCTTAGAGCCCTCGTCAGTACATCACAGGCAATGAGAGAACCACATAGTTTAGGAAACTTAGTTACTTTATGGTTATGAAATGCATGTAAACTTCTTCAAATAAGACAAAATGTGATAACATGATGAGTGATGATATCTTTTTTGCTTTCACTCAGGGCTTACCCCACCAATGAAGTTATTTCCCCATTTCTGTAGTTGATAATTGGGATATATGTTATTCTATATTTTCATATCAACTACCTTTGGAAAGTGAAGGAAGGTCAAAGTACATGGTACCTGGTGAAGCCATTATCATTATTTTCATATGAAAGGATTTGTACCACTTTTAAAACAGCAACTGAAAAAAAAATCCATTCTTCGCTAAGATTGGCTCATTTCAGTAAATGATACCATGATTCATAAATTGTTCAAGTAAGAAAATTGAGAGTGTACACTTATTCTTCTCCCCTCTGTGCCTCACAGCATCTTCACAAAAACTTCACAATCACTTGTGATATTTCTACTTCCAAATACGTCTCCAGTCCATCCACTTTCCTCCTGCTCTACCATGGCAATCAGAGTTCACGCTGCCGTTATTTCTTGATGGGTTACTAAGCAGCCTCTTAAGTGGCTTCTCCTGTCAGCCCTGAAAACATGTAATTTGGTTGTCATATGTCAGCAAGAGGGACATTTTTAAAGAAAAAAGGGTTGTGCTATTTCCTTGCTAAGAATCCTTCAATAACTTGCACTTGAAATAAAACCCAAGCACCACACCTGGAGCATCTTCCCAAATAACCAACTCTGTACCTTGTTCGCTTTTCTCTGACCACCCAAGAAATCTTCAATTGCTAGGGTAGATCCAGCTGTTCTTTCCCTATTTCTCCTCCTGTGTCAATTATTTTTTTGATGTCATTTCCCCGTTACTTTGGAAAATATCTACTATAAAAGGCTACATTCAAGCCACTTCTTTCAGTTGAGAAAGTATTTAAATTCTTGACTTTTTCAAAGTCAAATAATCATGGAGTTCCCTGCTTAGAAAAAATATCTCCACTTTCAACTAACCAACAGAGACAGTCAATGCTTCTCTGGTTCATTATTCTTCCAGTATATTACAATCTGTATTGATTCACTCTGGAGAGTTTCATGGTTTTTTTTTTTTTTTTTTAACTCAGATCTTTCTGTTAATAATTCACATGGACAGATTAGCTCATGGAGAAGGATGGTGAGCAAAATGATGTACTGAAATCTTATGTGCCCACCTCACCAGCTCAACATACCACATCCTCCCAGAGGAAGGGTCACCTCATGTAAATTCAGAGGAAGGCCCCCAGACCAGCAGTAAGGAGGCTGTTCCTCATTTGAGTGGATATATGACATCTTTAAAAATCAGCTAACAGGACAAAAATCTGGTCATGGAAAGCTATTATGATTTGGGCAAAGGAGAAACAGAAACCTTCCTGTGCTCTCTGAGAACCTAACAACAGTTAACTTTCTAGCATTTTACTCTCAAGAAACCAAAAAACAAACCAAAAAAGGACTATCAAATATGTGAATAGGCAATATTTCTTATTGTTAAATAATTTTTCAAAAGGCCATTAGTGATCTCTGTGACCCCAGTCCATGGGGCCGCAAAGAGTCAGACACAACTGAGCCACTGAACAGCAACAATTAATGATTTGGATGCTCAAACACAGTGACAATAGCCTATGATCCCTTAGGTCAATGACTTTTGATGAGTGTGAGTATACATCTTGAAAAACAAAAGTAATAAAATTTAACATTATCTTGGAGGAAAATAAGCACACCAAGAGTGAATGCTGATGTCCACTGTGCACTCTGGGGGTTCTGGTGTGTCAGCGTAGAGTTCTCAACAACAACACACATTCCACTCATATGTCCTCAGGGGCAGGGCACATATGGGGAAACTCTGCATCTTCCTTTCAATTTTGCTATGGACCTAACACTGCTCTAAGCAAATAAAAATTAAAAAAAAAAAAAAAAGGAAAGACTCAAGTTGGTGAGCTGCGCTGGGTTTAGGGGGCCTTAAGGATAGACAGGGAGGCCCGGTGTGCTGCGATTCATGGGGTCACAAAGAGTTGGACATGACTGAGCGACTAAACTGAAGGATAGACAGAGTGCTGGGCTTGTTTGAGCATGGTTACTCTACAACGCTTCACATTGTTTGACAGACACTGAAAAGTAGATACATCTGTTCACTGTTGCTGCCGTGACACAGTCTCACAGACCTGGTGGCTTAAACAACAGAAACGTACTTTGTCACAGTTCTGGAGGCTAGAAGTCTGAGATTAAGGTGTTGATAGGGTTGTTTTGATGTGTGTATTTTCTGAGACCTTTCTCCTTGGCTTAGACATGACCACCTTATCATCTTATCCTGTCTCTTTACATGGTCTTCCCTCTGGGCATGTCCGCATCCTAATTTTCTCTTCTTCTGAGTGTACCAGCCCATCCGCATGAATTTATTTTACCTTATTAACTTCTTAAAGACCTTATCACCTTCTTAAAGACCTTATCTTCAAATATAGTCACATTCTGAGGTCCTAGAGTGTAGGACTTTGACCTATGAATTTTGAAGGCACATAATTAAGTCCATGTCATTGGTCCATAGACCAATGCAGACACCAGCTTCTTTGAGACACAAGCCTTCTAAGGCAGGGGATCCAACATCACCCAAAGTGGAGGTGAAGCTTGAGTTGTGTTCCCTGGAGGCTGCAAGGATTTTTGACAACAGGAATAGCTCACCACCCCTTGATCAGGAACTTTGGTTCCAGAATCCACCTGGAGTTGATTGGTGGTTAGCCGATACAGCCAGGGATGTATTTTCCACTGGGACTATTACATTCTTCAGGTAACTAAGATAAATTAAGTCACCTATACTCATAAATTAGCCTTTCTGAAAATATTCTCCTTATGACATGTAAAATTATATTTTTCTTTTATGATAATACTATATAATTCTTGCAATAATCACTGAAAAGATTACACAAAATAAGTACAATATTATGTCACTAATATCTTTTCATAGGTTCTTAAAGCAGAATGAAAAAAATCACTAATTTGAACACAGACTAGCCTACACTTTGGAAATTAAAGGTTACACATCTTCGGTGAGGTTATACCACTAAAGAATCTAAAGTCCTGAAATTAATTTTAATCTTACTGCAACACCATGTTTTGACAGTGGGTTTTTGCTGCTGTTGTGGTTGTTTCATTAAATCATTTATCTTTGCCACACGGATACCAAATTAATGGCTCTCAGTTCAGTTCAGTTCAGTCGCTCAGTTGTGTCTGACTCTGCGACCCCATGAATTGCAGCACGCCAAGCCTCTCTGTCCATCACCAACTCCCGGAGTTCATTCAAACTCAAGTCTATCGAGTTGGTGATGCCATCCAGCCATCTCATCCTCTGCCGTCCCCTTCTCCTCCTGCCCCCAATCCCTCCCAGCATCAGAGTCTTTTCCAATGAGTCAACTCTTTGCATGAGGTGGCCGAAGTACTGGAGTTTCAGCTTTAGCATCATTCCTTCCAATGAACACCTAGGACTGATCTTCTTTAGAATGGACTGGTCGGATCTTCTTATAGTTCAAGGGATTCTCAAGAGTCTTCTCCAACACCACAGTTCAAAAGCATCAATTCTTTGGCGCTCAGCCTTCTTCACAGTCCAATTCTCACATCCATACATGACTCTTGGAAAAACTATAGCCATGACTAGACGGACCATAGTCAGCAAAGTAATGTCTCTACGTCATGGTAAATGATCAGAGAGGAACTTGTCATCTAATGCATTTTGGTAATGTTTCTAATGTGTAATGTTACAAAGGTTTTTGGTTTATTATCTTATTTGGTGATAAGAAAAAGGTAAAGGAATTTAGAGAATAAAGGAATGGAGAAATGCATGTATTCATGTGCCCCACTGTTTATAGCAGCACTCTTCACAATAGCCAAGACAAGGAAGCAACTTAAGTGCCCATCAACAGAGGAATGGATAAAGATGTGGTATGTATATGGATATGCTATATACCCACAATGCTATATTACTCAGCCATACAAAAGAATGACATAATGACATTTACAGCAACATGGAAGGACCTAGACATTTTCATAAGTCAAACAAAAATCAAATATCACATACTATCAGTTACATGCGGAACCTAAGAAAAAAGATACAAAGGAACTTATTTACAAAACAGAAACAGACTTACAGACTTAGAAAAAAACCTGATAGTTACCAAAGGAGAAATGTGGGGGATGGGGATAAATTAGGAGTTTGGAATAAATATATACACATGACTCTATATACACATATATAATATATAATATGACTATAGGTATATGTATACATAGCCAACAGGACCTACTATGTAAAACAAGGAAATCTACTCAATACTCTGTAATAGCCTAAAAGAGAAAAGAATCTGAAATATACATATATATATCCCTTTGCTATATACCTGAAACTAATACAACATTTTAAATTAAATGTACTCTATATAAAATTTAGAAAACAGAATGGTGAAGTGATTTCATAATCACCATGCACACACAGAATATAGCAGACCTGACAGCCAGCAGGACTTCATTTTCAATGTAGTCATGCTGGGAAGCTAGAGGGATGGGGTGTGGATGTAGAGGTGGGAGCCCTGCAGATGATGGCGGCAGAGATGGACTGCATGGAGTCCTATCCCCCTTTCTCACTCCTAGTGATGTCATTTTGGCTAAGGTACTTGCTAAATCTAAGTCTCAGTTTCTCTTTCTGTCAAACCAAGACAATGGCTACAAAGAGTTGTGTCAAGCAAATAGTGTGATGCCTACAAACCATCTCCTTGGACTACTTCAATAATGGTCATCATCACTACTTCTGAAATCAAACCTCTGAGAGGCAGTGATCATTACCAGAGAGAGGGCTGAAATATCAGACTGCACCTGCTATTAAAAGGGCTGACTCTGAGACCCAGTTTCACGGTGATCAGGGGGAGTGATTCCCCACATCATGAAGAAACAAGTCTCCAAACACCAGCTGCACTCCTCCAATTTAAGTCCGTTCTGACACTGTCTACCCGAGAGAATCTCAGCTCCCACAGGAGAAGGGTACAAGACTGTCCCAAACTCAGATGCCAATCCTGAGACCCAGTGGCCACCTGGGCTCCTAACTCCCTGGCTACATACTGGAGAGTCCCTCCTTGGACTTCAGACATCAGGTGCAGGTTCAGGTTGTCACCTGTACTCAGAGGAATTGGCTACAAATCAGAAGACCCCACGATCCCCTCCTTGGGGTTAACTAATATGCCAGATCAGTGCACAGGGCTCAGAGAAACATTTTACTTGCTTTGTTGTTCAGTCACTAAGTTGTGTCTGACTCTTTAAGACCCCATGAACTGCAGCACACCAGGCTTCCCCGTTCTTCACTGTTTCCTGGAGCTTGCTCAAACTCATTTCCATTGAGTCAGTGATTCCATCCAACCATCTCATCCTTTGTCACCTTCTTCTCCTTTTGCCTTCAATCTTTCCCAACATCTGAGTCTTTTTCAATGAATCGGCTCTTCACATCAGGTGGCCAAAGTACTGGAGCTTGAGCTTCAGCATCAGCCCTTCTGAGAGATTTCCAACCATCTAATCACAGTTGGTCCCTCTGCAACCAGCACCCCCATCTTTAGCTGTGTTCAGAATGTCACCTTGTTGACAGGAACTCAGCTTTGGTGGGAAGGTGCTCATTATGAATAACAAGACACTCATTTCAGGAGCTGAGGACAAGAGAACAAATATTATAACAAAAGAGGCTCTCGTTAAGTCTCATCCTTCAGGAAAGTCCAAGGGTTTTGGGAACTGTGAACTAGGAACCACAGAAGATCAAACATATCTGAGAAACATATTTTGGTCATCTGAAGATCAAACATGTATTTCTTATAAATCACAATATCATATCTTTGTTTTGGCCTCTCCTGGGTTCTCCTTTACAATTGTACTTCCCACCTTCACCTTTTACCCACAGCACTATAAATAACATCTTTGTGCTATTTGGTGACAGAGTTTTCATACAAGTTGCATCTATAATAACAAAATTAATCTCTGACTAATTTCTACTTAGGTTTCTGTCTATAATGAAATCCTACCAAAGGGTTAAAAAAAGAGTGAAACCTGAGGCTCTGTTCTATCTTTCAGATACAAAGTATTAAAAACACAGGAGTAATAATTATTGCAATATGTCAAAGAAAGTGCATCACTGTATTTTTACATAGTTAGAATATCTTATCCAAACTTCCTATCTTCTATCATTAATTATGGAACTCTAGCAATGAAAGAGACCTTTGATGTTGTCCAAAGCAACTTCTCAGGTATGGCAGGAATCTCACTACACAGTCCAAACAGCTGAAGCCTTTGGTTGAATACCCCCAATAACTATCCTCTTATTTCCTGACTTTAGACTGGGGTTTCCTAATGAGGAGGATGTTCTCTTTTATGGAAAGTCCAGGTTGCTTGTACCTGTGAATCCAATCTCCTTTTTTCACTTCTTTTAGTCCTATAGAACAAGTCAGTTACTTCTCACTGACTGCCCTTCCAAGCCCTTAGGCTCAAGCCAAGACTAGGAATAAACTACCTAGATAAATACTGACAACATTCCCAACTACAAAATGTCTTTCAACAGAATAAAATGTTCACTAATTTCTAAAGTTTATACCTGAAATTCTGCATGCCAAATTGCTATCCTCAAAAAATATCTCAAAAGAAATTGTGCTGTATACTGTTGCAGATTATATTAGCATCTTCTCATACAAGGATTCAGTTTGACAGCATTTACAGTATTAGAAGCATCAAAAAAGTTACACAACATAGAAAACGTTATTGTAAAGCTTAATTAAGCTTTCTACTATCATATCTGATAAAGCATCCTTTTTATGTGTTGCACTATAAGTGATAGAACTTTCACGGTCAGTGTGAAAGATAGGGTCATCCTCATCTTCTGGAGCATAACCATTACCATCAGCAGCACCATCATGACCATCACCATCATTTACATCACCTGTACATGGTTGCCAGCTCCACAGGACATATATCAATCAGCATATGGAGGGAAGAGCTAAGATACTCAAGGAAACTTTAGCCAGACCATCTTGGTATTTGAAACTTTGAGATTTTTCTATGTCATCATATGAACCTAGAATCTTTTTATGGATTCCACCAAATAAAAAAATAAGGCACAGTGACTTTAAATTAATTAAGATTGATTTATATATTGCAGATGTTTACCAGACAACTGATAATAGAATTCTTACCAAATTTGATAGAAATGTATTTCAGGAAGTAAAATGAAGTTTTTATTGGAAGTATACCAATAAAACACAGAATCATTGAATTTGGTCTCAAAAATATTTCTTGTTTATTTCATACATGTCATGACAGCAATGTGAAAAATTGACTAAAAATATGGATATTCTTTGCTCCATTTAAAGGCCATGTATGTTCACAAATGAGATGCTATTACATCTGGTTAAATCTTTTATCACCAAATTAAATCCTTTATAAGTTATATTTTTAAAGTTTTTTGTTATATATTAATTTTTTTTGCAATGATTCATCAAAATTCTCTCTTTGCTCTAATCAGGAAAATATCATCTCTTGAGGGGTTTTGTTTTAAGAAGACTTAGTTTAGCTGGAATATGCTATGCATGATACTACAGTCTTGCCAACACTTATCCCATTTTCTAAAATGTTGCTCATAACTTTGCTGCTGCTGCTGCTGCTGCTAAGTCGCTTCAGTCGTGTCCGACTCTGTGTGACCCCATAGACGGCAGCCCACCAGGCTCCGCTGTCCCTGGGATTCTCCAGGCAAGAACACTGGAGTGGGTTGCCATTTCCTTCTCTAGTGCATGAAAGTGAAAAGTGAAAGGGAAGTCGCTCAGTCATGTCCGACTCTTCGAGACCCCATGAACTGCAGCCCACCAGGCTCCTGCATCCATGGGATTTTCCAGGCAAGAGTACTGGAGTGGGGTGCCATTTCCTTCTCCAGCTCATAACTTTGGACACTCAGAAATCTTATGGGCTTGTTTTAGTCTCACTTAAGACACTGAAACTAATGGGTTTCTTTCTCTAAAAGCAGTGGTTCTTATTCAAGTCTGCACAAAGTATCAACTAAGACTTTTTTCTTTCCAATACTACTGCACTACTCTCCCAAATTCTGATTTCATTCATCTGGAGTGTGACAGGCACTGGGAGTTTTTAAAAGCTTCTCACATAACATATAGTCAGGTAATACACAGTCACAATTGAGAACAAATGTGACCCTTTGAAAGTGAATTTCAGAGACAACAATGCTGAATCACTACAAGATGAAATATCTGTCCTTGGAACACAAACTATTTATTTGTCAAGCTATGTCCAGTAGCCAGCAATACTGATTGCTTCCTTTCACAAAGGTGTTAAACATTGGTGAAACAAACATGGAAACCAGTGGACCAATAAACCACAGTAGAACCACGAATATCATTAAATTGAGGTAATTCATCTTATGTCAGAATATAAGAAATAAAAACTTGATGCAGATAGTGTGCAAATCCAGAATGAAATAATTCACCATCTAGGAGATGGAGTGAAAGATATCAACAGAATTAATTTGTAAAACCTCACAGATAAAAATCAATGCTTGTTTTTTAGGAAAGTGGAGATATACTGAGAAGAAAGTAGTTATTCTCCCCAAGATAGATGTACATTCTTGATTTAGATCAAATGAGTTGGCCTATCCTTTTTATTCATCCTCATGCTTTTACTTACTAGGTTTCTGTTGCTACATTTATTTGATAGAATCATAATATTTACTATTGTCATGTATGATTTTTCAGCATTTTGACCTTTTATCATGATTTTCTAATCTCATCATTAAGCCAGTGGGGTGCATAGTATTTCTGTTTGCATGGAAAGTACATCTTGGATCTTCTGTGATGACTAGCTGCTGCTGCTGCTGCTGCTAAGTCGCTTCCGTTGTGTCCAACTCTGTGAGACCCAGTGGACTGCAGCCTACCAGGTTCCTCCATCCATGGGATTTTCTAGGCAAGGGTACTAGAGTGGGTTGCCATTGCCTTCTCCTGTGATGACTAGACACTATTTAATTTTGTATGTTTAATTTCACTTATTTTTTAAATTTGAGGCTAATTGCTTTGCAATATTGCGCTGGTTTCTGCCATACATCATCAAGAATCAGCCACAGGTATACATATGCCCCCTGACTCAGCACTCTCTCTCCCACCTCCCACCCCATCCCACCCCTCTAGGCTGTCACAGAGTGCTGGGTTGAGCTCCCTGTGTCACACGGCAAATTCCCACTGGCTATCTATTTTACACCTTGTAATGTATATATTTGCATGCTATTCTCTGAATTCATCCCACCCTCTCCCTTCCATACTGTGTCCACAAGTCTGTCTGAGTCTCCATTGCTGCTCTGCAAATAGGCTCATCAGTACCATCTTTCTAGATTCCATATACATGTGTTAATATACAGTACTTGTTTTCCTCTTTCTGACTTACTTTACTCTGTATAATAGGTTCTAGGCTCATCCACCTCATTAGGATTGACTCAAAGGTATATTAATTTTTAATATAATGTATTTTTTTCATGCAGTGCCATCTTATTTGTATATATATTACATTTTTCTTTATTTCTTTCTTTCTGAAGCTTCACCTTATACTTAGGTCTCACGTATCTCCTTGCAGATATGGCAGCTTCTCTCTAAAATTCAATGCAGACTGTTTGTATGAAGCATCACTTGTTCATTAGCAATAACAAAATTAGTAGAATATGTCTGTATGGACACTATTTCGTTTTAACCCAATGATTATTTTCTTAAGGCTTTCAGAAAAATGTCCAATTGTTAGAGAGATGATGTTTCAGCTTTGTTTATTCTTTTATGCCCATGAATATTTAAAGTTTTTTTTTTTTTTTTTTGCCTATGAACATCATGATTAATACCCTTGGCATATATCCAGGCCATTGAGTTTCAATTTCAATTCATAATGCACTCATCATAAAATTGTTAAACAAAGCTGCAATTCTGTACTTAAATTATGTTTGTAAAGGAAATAGATTTGCATTTTTATCTTATCATGTGGGTCTTTCTCTCATTCTCAAAATTACAAAGTGAATGTCTTCATCTCCCAAAGACATTGGGAAGTCTTTTGAGAATTAGCTATGACACAGTGAGAACAAAACGGACTTGGAAGCAACAAAATTTGCCACTGCTTCTTTTTTTTTATTTAACATGACCTAAATGGTGATAGACAATTTTCTACCTCTCTGAGCTTCAGCTTTGCATGCCTTAAGTTGTAGGAGCTATTCTCCTTGGTGATATGTCCATCATTTCATATTATCTTATTTGATTGCTAGAGTGGTTAATTGAAAGAATGTGTATGAAATATATTGTAAGCAGTAAAAATCAATACAAATGAACCATAAAATAAGACGCAACCCATCAAGAGGTAAGCAAACAGGGCTTCCTGGTGGCTCAGTGGTAAAGAAATCTGCCTGACAATGCAGGAGGCACGAGTTCAATCCCTGATCCTGGAAGATCCTACCTGCCACGGAGCAGCAAAGCCTATGTACCACAACTCTTAGCCTGGAATCTAGGACCTGGGAGCTGCAGCTGCAGAGCCCACATGCCCCAGCTACTGAAGGCTGCGTGTGCTATAGCCCCTGATCTGCAACAAGAGAAGCCGCCTCAACGAGAAGCCCGCACAGCAACTGATGAGCAGGCCACACAGCAGTGAAGACCCAGCAGAGCTAAAAATTAATTAATTCATTTAATTACTTACAAAAAGAAATAAGCAAATATATATACATATATATGTATATATGTACATACAACTTAGAACACAAGATATCATACCTTAAAAAACTAGGATGTTTGGGAGTACATTTTGAAAAATGATAACAAATCGTCCCAGTTTGCCTTAATCTTCTTGAAATTCTGCTGTTCAGCCAGAATGACAGACTCTATACTGGTGACAAAGGTGAGCATGAGAGTACCAATGAGTTCCCTCAAGGAAGCACAAGACAACCCTCATTCCCTGCTGATCTACATACATTAGAGCATATATATTTTCACCTTTTCTTGGAAATGTCTTCTGGAAAAGCCTAACTACTAATAGCAGCTAATATTTGCATAACACTTGGCAGTTTACAGAACACTTACACAGTAATTATCAGAAGAATGAAAACTCAATCATTTGGAAACCTATAAATATTCACAGCAATTTCTTCACATGCTTGAACAGAGTCTAATTTTGGGGACATGTCACTGAAAATAGACGTACTAACTCATCTATTTTGCAAGTACTGAGGATCAAATAAAGAAAGAATTATTATTGCTAATGGGGAAGAGTGCATGCATACTTAGTTGCTCAGTTTCCTGTCTGACTCTTTGTGACCCCATGGACTGTAGCCCACCAGGTTCCTCTGTCCATGGGATTTCCCAGGCAAGAATACTGGAGTGGGTTGCCATTTCCTTCTCCAGGGGATCTTCCCAACCCAGGAATCGAACACAAGTCTCCTGCATTGCAGGCATATTTTTTACTGTCTGAGCTACCAATTAATGTTCCAAATCTATATTTAGTTCTAACTTTGAGTAGTATACTTTAAAAATTAAATAATAAACTAGAAACACTTTATTTGAAAACCATAGTTTTCAATTTCAGAAGTCTTAAAAGTTTTTACTTTCTGGTTTATTAACACTTTATGAAATCCATAAAGTATGCCATAATGATGAAAACCTTATTTCATTTTTAATCATTTTAACTATTATTCATTGAGTATTTTAACTGAATGTAGTCTTAGAAGTATATTGATTAAATTGTAATGAAGAGACACTTTTGGAAATGGGAAAAACTAAATAGGCACACTATCCACATAACTTCTTTTTATTATTCACTGCATCTCATAGCTCTGGATGACCTGATTCCTAGTTTGAGACAGAAATTTAAAAGCAATGAGCATAAATAAAAATGCCCTTGAATTTGTAAAAGGGAATTACATAGTCCATCTGAAAAGTTCAGTCTGTCAGTCAGTTCAGTCGCTCAGTCATGTCCAACTCTTTGTGACCCCATGAACCACAGCACGCCAGGCCTCTCTGTCCATCAACAACTCCTGGAGTCCACCCAAACCCATGTCCATTGAGTCAGTGCTGCCATCCAACCATCTCATCTTCTGTCCTCCCCTTCTCCTCCTGCCCTCAATCTTTCCCAGCATCAGGGTCTTTTCCAGTGAGTCAGCTCTTCACATCAGGTGGCCAAAAGTGTTGGAATTTCAGCTTCACCATCAGTCCTTCCAATAAACACCCAGGACTGATCTCCTTTAGGATGGACTGGTTGGATCTCCTACTCCTTACATAAAAGTTTATCCTGTTTTATGCCCCCAAATTCTTAGCTCAGCCTTCACTGCAACTGGATCCTGTCATAAACTTCCATGTCTTAAGTTTCTTGATACTAAAAATACTACTGTTAAACTCTCTAAGTAATTTTAGTAATTGAATTTTCCCTAATATTTAATATGAATAGATCAAGAATACAGGTGTGATTTTAGAAATGGGAAAAAGATTCTCTTCTACATTTTCCAATTTGTACTCTTTGTATTTTTATAAGTGTGTGTGTACACATTAATCAAATATCTGGGTAATTTCTGAAAATGAACAATTTCCACCGAGGCTTACATTTCTGAATTTACAGCTCCAGATGGCTCTCCACAGATGCTTTTTAACCTGGATGATTCTGCTTGATTTGTTTACAAAGTTTAATGTAAAAAAATAAAAAAACAAAAAAAACAAAAAACCTTCATTTCAGAATTACACTGAATTATTCAGACAATAATTTACATATTATATTAAGTATGTATAATACATAAAACTTTCTATTTCTCATAAATTTATAGACAACTAATATGTTAACCAAAATGATGAAAACTAGCAGTAAAACAAATAACTTTTTAATTAATTTGAATAAATCCACCATTTCCAGAAATAGGGAATGCATTTGAAGCTTTTAAGAAGCATTTCCTTATTTTATTAAAACCTCATGTCACATGGTTTACATTTATATACATTTATCTTGTATATAATGGTAAAATGAAGGCAAACTTTGATTAACCGAGTCATCTATGTTTAAATAATATATCATAAGGGAAGTAGAAAGAACTGCAAGGTAAAATAATTTTCTTGGTATATCCTCCTCCAGGGGATCTTCCTGACCCAGGGATCAATCCCACATCCTCTGTGGCTCCTGTGCTGCTGGTGGATTCTTTACTGCTGAGTCACGGGGGAAGCTCATATTTGTAAATCAGTTAGTTCAATTCAGTTCAGTCACTCAGTCGTGTCTGACTCTTTGTGAACCCATGTACTGCAGCCCACAAAGCCTCCCTGTCCATCACCAACTCCTGGAGTTTACTGAATCTCATGTCCATTGAGTCGGTGATAACATCCAACCATCTTGTCCTCTATTGTCCCCTTCTTCTCCCATCTTCAATCTTTCCCAGCATCAGGGACTTTTCAAATGACTCAGCTCTTTGCATCAGGTGGCCAAAGTATTGGAGTTTCAGCTTCAACATTAGTCCTGCCAATGAACACTCAGTACTGATCTGTTTAGAATGACTGGTTGGATGTCCTTGCAGTCCAAGGGACTCTCAAGAGTCTTCCCGAGCAAGCCCATGCCATGTTTACACGACACAAATGAAACAAACAAGGAGCCACCAGCTGTTCCTGGGTGACAGAGGGTCCCCAGTCAAGGACTGAGGCTTTGGAAAGGAAGGGAAAACTTGAAATGTTACCTTTTTCAACGGGTCACCGCAGAGACTGAGGAGTGCTAACGTGACCAGTGACCCGACACTAAACCGGGTGCTAACGTCTCACCGCGGGGGCGAGATGATGGATTTGGAGCTGAGAGACAACCGCTTAGTCACCCGCTCAGAAGATTGTGGAAAAGATGGCGGAGGAATAGGATGGGAAGACCACTTTCTCCCTCATAAATTCCTCAAAAGAACATTTCAACGCTGAGCAAACTCCACAAAACAACTTCTGTAGGCTGGCAGAGGACATCAGGCAACTAGAACAGCAGACGATTGTCTTCAAAAACAGAGAGAAGAAACCCAGCTTCACCCACCAGAACTCCAACACAAGCCTCCCTAACCAGGAAACCTTGACAAGCCACTGATAGAACCCCACCCACAGTGAGGAAGCTCCATAATAAAGAGAACCCCACAAATTCCCAGAATATAAAAAGGCCACCCCAAACGCAGCAATATAACCAAGATGAAGAGACAGAGGAATACTCAGCAGGTAAAGGAACAGGAGAGTTGCCCACCAAACCAAACAAAAGAGGAAGAAGTAGGGAATCTACCTGAGAAGGAATTCCAAATATTGATAGTGAAAATGATCCAAAATCTTGAAATCAAAATGGAATCACAGATAAATAGGCTAGAGACAAGGATTGAGAAGATGCAAGAAAGGTTTAACAAGGACCTAGAAGAAATAAAAAAGAGTCAGTATATAATGAATAACGCAATAAATGAGATCAGAAACACTCTGGAGGCAACAAATAGTAGAATAACGGAGGCAGAAGATAGGATTAGTGAAATAGAAGATAGAATGGTAGAAATAAATGAATCAGAGAGGAAAAAAGAAAAACGAATTAAAAGAAATGAGGACAATCTCAGAGACCTCCAGGACAATATGAAATGCTCCAACATTCGAATTATAGGAGTCCCAGAAGAAGAAGACAGAAAGAAAGATCATGAGAAAATCCTTGAGGACATAATAGTTGAAAACTTCCCTAAAATGGGGAAGGAAATAATCACCCAAGTCCAAGAAACACAGAGAGTTCCAAATAGGATAAACCCAAGGCGAAACACCCCAAGACACATATTAATCAAATTAACAAAGATCAAACACAAAGAACAAATATTAAAAGCAGCAAGGGAAAAACAACAAATAACACACAAGGGGATTCCCATAAGGATAACAGCTGATCTTTCAATAGGAACCTTCAGGCCAGGAGGGAATGGCAAGACATACTTAAAGTGATGAAAGACAATAACCTACAGCCCAGATTACTGTACCCAGCAAGGATCTCATTCAAATACGAAGGAGAAATCAAAAGCTTTACAGACAAGCAAAAGCTGAGAGAATTCAGCACCACCAAACCAGCTCTCCAACAAATGTTAAAGGATATTCTCTAGGCAGGAAACACAAAAAGGGTGTATAAACCCGAACCCAAAACAATAAAGAAAATGGTAACGGGATCATACTTATCAATAATTACCTTAAACGTAAATGGGTTGAACGCCCCAACCAAAAGACAAAGACTGGCCGAATGGATACAAAAACAAGACCCCTCTATATGCTGCTTACAAGAGACCCACCTCAAAACAAGGGACACATACAGACTGAAAATGAAGGGCTGGAAAAAGATATACCACGCAAATAGAGACCAAAAGAAAGCAGGAGTGGCAATACTCATATCTGATAAAATAGACTTTAAAACAAAGGCTGTGAAAAGAGACAAAGAAGGCCACTACACAATGATCAAAGGATCAATCCAAGAAGAAGATATAACAATTATAAATATATATGCACCCAATATAGGAGCACCACAATATGTAAGAGAAATGATAACAAGTATGAAAGGGGAAATCAACAATAACACAATAATAGTGGGAGACTTTAATACCCCACTCACACCTATGGACAGATCAACTAAACAGAAAATTAACAAAGAAATGCAAACTTTAAATGATACATTAGATCAGTTAGACCTAATTGATATCTATAGGACATTTCACCACAAAACAATGAATTTCACCTTTTTTTCAAGTGCTCATGGAACCTTCTCCAGGATAGATCACATCCTGGGCCATAAATCTAAACTTGATAAATTCAAAAAAATTGAAATCATTCCAAGCATCTTTTCTGACCATAATGCATTAAGATTAGATCTTAATTACAGGAGAAAAACTATTAAAAATTCCAACATATGGAGGTTGAACAACACACTTCTGAATAACCAGCAAATCACAGAAGAAATCAAAAAAGAAATCAAAATATGCATAGAAACGAATGAAAATGAAAACACAGCAACCCAAAACCTGTGGGACACTATAAAAGCAGTGCTAAGAGGAAAGTTCATAGCAATACAGGCATACCTCAAGAAACAAGAAAAAAGCCAAATAAATAACCTAACTCTACAACTAAAGCAACTAGAAAAGGAAGAATCAGAGAACCCCAGAGTTAGTAGAAGGAAAGAAATCTTAAAAATTAGGGCAGAAATAAATGCAAAAGAAACAAAAGAGACCATAGCAAAAATCAACAAAGCCAAAAGCTGGTTCTTTGAAAGGATAAATAAAATTGACAAACCATTAGCCAGACTCATCAAGAAGCAAAGAGAGAAAAATCAAATCAATAAAATTAGAAATGAAAATGGAGAGATCACAACAGACAACACAGAAATACAAAGGATCATAAGAGACTACTATCAGCAGCTGTATGCCAATAAAATGGACAACGTGGAAGAAATGGACAAATACTTAGAAAAGTACAATTTTCCAAAACTGAACCAGGAAGAAATAGAAAATCTTAACAGACCCATCACAAGCACGGAAGTTGAAACTGTAATCAGAAATCTTCCAGCCAACAAAAGCCCAGGTCCAGACGGCTTCACAGCTGAATTCTACCAAAAATTTCGAGAAGAGCTAACACCTATCCTCCTCAAACTCTTCCAGAAAATTGCAGAGGAAGGTAAACTTCCAAACTCATTCTATGAGGCCACCATCACCCTAATACCAGAACCTGACAAAGATGTCACAAAAAAAGAAAACTACAGGCCAATATCACTGATGAACATAGATGCAAAAATCCTCAACAAAATTCTAGCAATCAGAATCCAACAACACATTTAAAAGATCATACACCATGACCAAGTGGGCTTTATCCCAGGGATGCAAGGATTCTTCAATATCCGCAAATCAATCAATGTAATTCACCACATTAACAAATTGAAAAATAAAAACCATATGATTATCTCAATAGATGCAGAGAAGGCCTTTGACAAAATTCAACATCCATTTATGATAAAAACTCTCTAGAAAGCAGGAATAGAAGGAACATACCTCCACATAATAAAAGCTATATATGACAAACCCACAGCAAACATTATCTTCAATGGTGAAAAGTTGAAAGCATTTCCCCTAAAATCAGGAATAAGACATGGGTGCCCACTTTCACCGCTACTATTCAACATAGTTCTGGAAGTTTTGGCCACAGCAATCAGAGCAGAAAAAGAAATAAAAGGAATCCAAATTGGAAAAGAAGAAGTAAAACTTTCACTGTTTGCAGATGACATGATCCTCTACATAGAAAACCCTAAAGACTCCACCAGAAAATTACTAGAGCTAATCAATGAATATGGTAAAGTTGCAGGATATAAAATCAACACACAGAAATCCCTTGCATTCCTATATACTAATAATGAGAAAGTAGGAAAAGAAATTAAGGAAATAATTCCATTCACCATTGCAACGAAAAGAATAAAATACTTAGGAATATATCTACCTAAAGAAACTAAAGACCTATATATAGAAAACTACAAAACACTGATGAAAGAAATCAAAGAGGACACTAATAGATGGAGAAATATACCATGTTCATGGATCAGAAGAATCAATATAGTGAAAATGAGTATACTACCCAAAGCAATTTACAAATTCAATGCAATCCTTATAAAGCTACCAGCCATATTTTTCACAAAACTAGAACAAATAATTTCAAGATTGGTATGGAAATACAAAAAAACCTCGAATTGCCAAAGCAATCTTGAGAAATAAGAATGGAACTGGAGGAATCAACTTGCCTGACTTCAGGCTCTACTACAAAGCCGCAGTCATCAAAACAGTATGGTATTGGCACAAAGACAGACATATAGACCAATGGAACAAAATAGAAAGCCCAGAGATAAATCCACACGCATATGGACACCTTATCTTTGACAAAGGAGGCAAGAATATACAATGGAGTAAAGACAATCTCCTTAACAAGTGGTGCTGGGAAAACTGGTTAACCACTTGTAAAAGAATGAAACTAGATCACTTTCTAACACCGCACACAAAAATAAACTCAAAATGGATTAAAGATCTAAATGTAAGATCAGAAACTATAAAACTCCTAGAGGAGAACATAGGCAAAACACTCTCAGACATAAATCACAGCAGGATCCTCTATGATCCACCTCCCAGAATTCTGGAAATAAAAGCAAAAATAAACAAATGGGATCTAATTAAAATTAAAAGCTTCTGCACAATAAAGGAAAATATAAGCAAGGTGAAAAGACAGCCTTCTGAATGGGAGAAAATAATAGCAAATGAAACAACTGACAAACAACTAATCTCAAAAATATACAAGCAACTTATGCAGTTCAATTCCAGAAAAATAAACGACCCAATCAAAAAATGGGCCAAAGAACTAAATAGACATTTCTCCAAAGAAGACGTACGGATGGCTAACAAACACATGAAAAGATGCTCAACATCACTCATTATCAGAGAAATGCAAATCAGAACCACAATGAGATACCACTTCACACCAGTCAGAATGGCTGCAATCCAAAAATCTGCAAGCAATAAATGCTGGAGAGGGTGTGGAGAAAAGGGAACCCTCCTACACTCTTGGTGGGAATGCAAACTAGTACAGCTACTTTGGAGAACAGTGTGGAGATTCCTTAAAAAATTGCAAATAGAACTACCTTATGACCCAGCAATCCCACTGCTGGGCATACACACCGAGGAAACCAGAATTGAAAGAGACACATGTACCCCAATGTTCATCGCAGCACTGTTTATAATAGCCAGGACATGGAAACAACCTAGATGTCCATCAGCAGATGAATGGATAAGAAAGCTGTGGTACATATACACAATGGAGTATTACTCAGCCATTAAAAAGAATTCATTTGAATCAGTTCTGATGAGATGGATGAAACTGGAGCCGATTATACAGAGTGAAGTAAGCCAGAAAGAAAAACACCAATACAGTATACTAACACATATATATGGAATTTAGAAAGATGGCAATGACGACCCTCTATGCAAGACAGCAAAAAAGACACAGATGTGTATAACGGACTTTTGGACTCAGAGGGAGAGGGAGAGGGTGGGATGATTTGGGAGAATGGCATTCTAACATGTATACTATCATGTAAGAATCGAATTGCCAGTCTATGTCTGACGCAGGATACAGCATGCTTGGGGCTGGTGCATGGGGATGACCCAGAGAGATGTTATGGGGAGGGAGGTGGGAGGGGGGTTCATGTTTGGGAACGCATGTAAGAATTAAAGATTTTAAAATTTATGATAAATAAATAAATAATACAAAATAAAACAAAACAACAACAACAAAAACAGAGAGTCTTCCCCAACACCACAGTTCAAAAGCATCAATTCTTCAGCACTCAGCTTTCTTTATAGTCCAACTCTCACATCCATTCATGACTCCTGGAAAAGGTATAGCCTTGACTAGACAGACCTTTGTTGACAAAGTAATAAATAATCATAAAATAATTGTTATGTATCCCTATGATGTGGCACATGGAATATGAAAATCTAGTATATTTTAATCATGTTAATGACATTTAAAACTGGAGAGGACATAGCAACTTCTAAAAAGATGTATAAGACATTTCTCAAAAACTGTATAATGTTATCCATTCATTTGCATAGATCTAATAAAATAATTCTGCAATTTATCGGATTGGCACAATGTCAGTAAGGTCAAACTAGTGCAGATAGTTCACCAGAGCAGGCCTAGCAGTGGACACAAAGTCCTCATCAGGACAGTCCTCCAGAAAAACTATCTCTGTGGCTTTGTGCTGCCAGCCAACACAGGTTACATGTTAAATGACTCAAGTACTTTCTTCTCCATGGTCATATATCATGGAATTATACAGAATATTATATTCAGCATTGATTATTATTATGTTCTCAGATGCAGCAACATAGATGGACCTAGAGTTATCATACTAAGTGAAGAAAATCATGAAGAGAAAAACAAACATATTACTTATAGCAGAATTTCAAGTATGGCACAAATGAACCTAATACAGATACAGACTCACGGATGTAGAGAACACGCCTGTGGTTGCTGTAGGGGAGGTGGGTGTGGGAGAGAAGAACTGGGAGTTTGAGAAGCAGACTAGTAAACAGAGGATGGATAAACAACAAGGTCCTATTCTACAGCATAGGGGACTACATTCAATATCCTGGGATAAACCATAATGGAAAAGAATATAAA
Source organism: Capra hircus (assembly GCF_001704415.2). Lineage (NCBI taxonomy): Eukaryota > Metazoa > Chordata > Mammalia > Artiodactyla > Bovidae > Capra > Capra hircus. The sequence continues at coordinate 4,359,227 of NC_030815.1, read as the reverse complement.
AACAAATGTATATATGTGTATACCTGAGTCATTTTGCTTACAGCAGGTATTAATACAAAATTACAAATCAATTATACTTCAATATTTTACTAGTGTGTGAGATGAGTGCAATTGTGCGGTAGTTTAAGTATTCTTTGGCATTGCCTTTCTTTGGAATTGGAATGAAAACTGACCTTTTCCAGTCCTGTGGCCACTGCTGAGTTTTCTAAATTTGCTGGCATATTGAGTGCAGCACTTTCACAGCATCATCTTTCAGGATTTGAAATAGCTCAACTGGAATTCCAGCACTTACACTAGCTTTGTTCATAGTGATGCTTTCTAAGGCTCATTTTACTTCACATTCCAGTATGTCTGGCTCTAGGTAAGTGATCACACCATCGTGATTATCTGGGTCATGAAGATCTTTTTTGTACAGTTCTTCTTTGTATTCTTGCCACGTCTTCTTAATATCTTCTGCTTCTGTTAGGCCATACCATTTCTGTCCTTTTTATCAAGCCTATCTTTGCATGAAATGTTCCCTTGGTATCTCTAATTTTCTGGAAGAGATCGCTAGTCTTTCCCATTCTGTTGTTTTCCTCTATTTCCTTGCAGTGATCGCTGAGGAAGGCTTTCTTATCTCTCCTTGCTATTCTTTGGAAATCTGCATTCAGATGCTTTTATCTTTCCTTTTCTCCTTTGCTTTTCACTTCTCTTCTTTTCACAACTATTTGTAAGGCCTCCCCAGACAGTCATTTTGCTTTTTTGCATTTCTTTTTGTTGGGGATGGTCTTGATCCCTGTCTCCTGTACAATGTCATGAACCTCCATCCATAGTTCATCAGACACTCTGTCTATCAGATCTAGTCCCTTAAATCTATTTCTCACTTTCACTGTATAATCATAAGGGATTTGATTTAGGTCATACCTGAATGGTCTAGTGGTTTTCCCTACTTTCTTCAATTTCAGTCTGAATTTGGCAAGAAGGAGTTCATGATATGAGCCACAGTCAGCTCCCGGTCTGCTCAAAATTCTCCAAGCCAGGCTTCAGCAATACATGAACCGTGAACTCCCAGATGTTCAAGCTCATTTTAGAAAAGGCAGAGGAACCAGAGATCAAATTGCCAACATCTACTGGATCATCGGAAAAGCAAGACAGTTCCAGAAAAACATCTATTTCTGTTTTTATTGACTATGCCAAAGCGTTTGACTGTGTGGATCACAATAAACTGTGGAAAATTCTGAAAGAGATGGGAATACCAGACCACCTGACCTGTCTTTTGAGAACCTATATGCAGGTCAGGAAGCAAAAGTTAGAACAGGACACAGAAAAACAGACTGGTTCCAAATAGGAAAAAGAGTACGTCAAGGCTGTATGTTGTCACCCTGCTTATTTAACTTATGTGCAAAGTATATTATGAGAAACACTGGGCTGGAGGAAGCACAATCTGGAATCAAGATTGCCGGGAGAAATATCAATAACCTCAGATATTCAGATGACACCACCCCTATGGTAAAAAGTGAAGAGGAGCTAAAAAGCCTCTTGATGAAAGTGAAAGAGGAGAGTGAAAAAGTTGGCTTAAAGCTCAACTTTCAGAAAACGAAGATCATGGTATCCAGTCCCATCACTTCATGGCAAATAGATGGGGAAACAGTGTCAGATTTCATTTTTTGGGGCTCCAAACTCACTGCAGATGGTGACTGCAGCCATGAAATTAAAAGATGCTTACTCCTTGGAAGGAAAGTTATGATCAACTTAGATAGCATATTCAAAAGCAGAGACATTATTACTTTGCCAACAGAGGTCTGTCTAGTCAAGGCTATGGTTTTTCCAGTGGTCATGTATGGATGTGAGAGTTGGACTGTGAAGAAAGCTGAGGGCTGAAGAATTTATGCTTTTGAACTGTGGTGTTGGAGAAGACTCTTGCGAGTCCCTTGGACTGCAATGAGATCCAACCAGTCCTTCCTAATATAGATCAGTCCTGGTGTTCATTGGAAGGAATGATCTGAAGCTGAATCTCCAATACTTTGGCCATCTCATGCGAAGAGTTGACTCATTGGAAAAGACTCTGATGCTGGGAGGGATTGGGGACAGGAGAAGAAGGGGACAACAGAGGATGAGATGGCTGATTGGCATCACCGACTTGATGGACATGAATTTGGGTAAACTCCAGGAGTTGGTGATGAACAGGGAGGCCTGGCCGTGCTGTGCTTCATGGAATTGTATAGAGTCAGACACGACTGAGTAACTGAACTGAACTGAACTGATACTTCAATAAAAATGTTTAAAAATATGTTCTTAGATATAGAATTTTATCCACCACCAACAGAATTAAAAGTGCTCCTAGTTATTCAGCTTGAACTAACGTTATTTTTGATGCCTTAATATTTACTGATTCTTTTTGAAGGATATATCAGAAGCATGAGAAACCAGTGAACTGGGTTACTTGTTAGCCATTGCTTTTTAATATATTCGATGAAAAGGAAAAAAAAAAAGGCCCCAAAATTTCTCAAAATAAGAACATACTCTGTGAAAATATCTGTAGCCAAGAGATCTTTACAAACACATCTCCTTTCCTGCTGATTTTGTTAGAAACTTGAACATTATTTTTTTCTCTGTAGCTCGAAAAGAGCTTTTATTCTCTCCCATCCAGTGAATGACCATGTTTGGAGGTTTCTCAATGACACTCTTTTACCAACGGCACCTCATTATTTCATAAGTCAGTGAATAAACAACTTCTTTTTTTTAACGTTTCTTCGAGAAAATTATCCTGAAGCTATGTTACTTTGACACTTTCTACAATACTCTGGAAGTTTCTGGCATCTTGCAAAGACACACCATTCTGTTGCCAGACCTGTTATTGCTAATTCTACAGAATATGCTGATGTCCCTGTAGGCAATTGGTCTAACCCCTTGGTTCCTCAGTTTTCTCCTCTCCCTCTGTCATATAATCTTCCCCTTCATCCTATCCACACACACCCAGGGTGACATGCTAGGGTGACATTTAGTCCTCTCATCATATGATATCAGGACAGCACAAATTATCTTTTTTTAAGATTTTTTTATGTGGACCTTTAAAAAAATGTTATTGACTTTGTTAAAATATTGCTTCTGCTTTATGTTTTAGTTTAGCGGTTTTTTTTTTTTTGTTGTTGTTGTTGTTGTTTGTTTTGCCACAAGGCATGTGGGATTTTAGCTCCCTGACCAGGGTTTGTCGAACTTGTGCCCCCCATGAAGCCTTAACCACTGATGTGGCAGGGAAGTCCCTGGGAGTCATTTTAACATCCGCAGGTAATTCGGGTTAAAAATGTGTCCATATTTTCTTCCAACAATATATTTACTTGTACACGTCCCCTGAGATTCTTCTCTCTAGTGCTGGTAAACCAACTTTGAGTTCCACTGGGTTCTATGACTCATTTTCCTTTAGTCACTTCCCTATAATTTTCACTCCTTGAATGAGTCAAGGGTTTTACAGAATTGACAGATATTCGCAAACCATTTCCTTTTCCTGAAACATATTTGCCTCATTCTTCACCCACTTGTCATAACAAGGAAACACACAAATGTAAACATAACACATGGTCATTATCGAATATCCTTCCAGGTCACTTGTTAAGGAACCACACTCATCTAATCTTCTGATTGAAGATCTCCAGCTTCTGGGGGCACCCACATCCCCTGACCGTGTCACTCACCTTTTCCTTTCAACACCTAGTGTACAACTTTTTTCAACTTTTGAGGACCTCTGATTGAACCTCCCTACTCTTATTCTCATTGGATGACTTTACTTTTTTCCATCAACAAAGACCTCTTTTATGGTTTCACTAATAAGTCCTTACTGCAAGATGCTACACATAACCACCTTCTCTTTCACTCTTCTGTTGAAATCCTCTATATGACAAAAGTCTGATTTTCCACTTAGTTTCCAGATCTTCCCTTGCCAAAGGATTCAGGGATGTCCCTTTACTGACAACTCAATCTTTCCCCTGAATTTTAACTTATCTTCTTATTATGAATATTCTCCATCAATATACAAATATACATTAGGCTCGCTCTACTCTGCTTCTCTCTTGCTCTCTTCTCTCTCCCTCTCCATATATATCCTTGTACATATAACAATTGTAATACCAGAAAGATCTCTTCAGGAAAATCAGAGATACCAAGGGAACATTTCATGCAAAGATGGGCTCAATAAAGGACAAAAATGGTCTGGAGCTAACAGAAGCAGAAGATACTAAGAAGAGGTGGCAAGAATATACAGAAGAAAGGTACAAGAAAGATCTTCATGACCCAGATAATCACGATGGTGTGATCACTCACCTAGAGCCAGACATCCTGAAATGTGAAGTCAAGTGGGCCCTAGGAAGCATCACTATGAACAAAGCTAGTGGAGGTGATGGAATTCCAGCTGAGCTCTTTCAAATCCTAAAAGATGATGCTATGAAAGTGCTGCCCTCAATATGCCAGCAAATTTGGAGAACTCAGCAATGACCACAGGACTGGAAAAAGTCAGTTTTCATTCCAATCTCAAAGAAAGGCAATGCCAAAGAATGCTCAAACTACTGTACAATTACAGTCATCTCATATGCTAGCAAAGTAATGCTCAAAATTCATGAAGCCAGGCTTCAACAGTACGTGATCTGCGAACTTCCAGATGTTCAAGCTGTATTTAGAAGAGGCAAAGGAACCTGAGATCAAATTGCCAACATCTGGTGGATCATCAAAAAAGCGAGAGAGTTCCAGAAAAACATCTATTTCTGCTTTATTAACTATTTCAAAGTCTTTGACTGTGTGGATCACAACAAATTGTGGAAAATTTTGGAAGAGATGGGAATACCAGACCACCTGACCTGCCTCCTGAGATATCTGTTTGCAGGTCAAGAAGCAACAGTTAGAACTGAACATGGAGCAACAGACTGGTTCCAAATCGGGAAAGGAGTATGTCAAGGCTGTATTTTGTCACTCTGCTTATTTAACTTATATGCAGAGTACCTCATGCAAAATGTCAGGCTGGATGAACCCCAAATTAGAATCAAGATTGCTGGGAGAAATATCAATAACCTGTGATATGCATGTGACACCACCCATATGGCAGAAAGTGAAGAAGAACTAAACAGTCTCTTGATGAATCTGAAAGAGGAGAGTGAAAAAGGTAACTTAAAACACAACATTTAGAAAAGTAAGATCATGGCATCTGGTCCCATCACTTCATGGCAAATAGATGGGGAAACAGTGGCTGACTTTATATTTTTGAGGGGGGCTCCAAAATCACTGCTGATGGTGACTGCAGCCATGAAATTAAAAGACACTTGTTCCTTCAAAGAAAAGTTATGACCAACCTAGACAGCATATTAAAAAAGCAGACATTACTTTGCCAACAAAGGTCCATATAGTTAAATATATGGTTTTTCCAGTTTTCATATATAGATGTGAGAGTTGGACTATAAAGAAAGCTGAGCGCCAAAGAACTGATGCTTTTGACCTGTGGTGCTGGAGAAGATTCTTAAGAGTCCCTTGGACTGCAAGGAGATTCAACCAGTTCATTCTCAAGGAAATCAGTCCTGAATATTCATTGGAAGGACTGATGCTGAAGCTGAAACTCCAATACTTTGGCCACCTGATGTGAAGAACTGACTTATTGGAAAAGATCCTGATGCTGGGAAAGATTGAAGGCAGGAGGAGAAGGGGATGACAGAGGATTAGATGGTTGGATTGTACCACCGACTCAATGGACATGAATTTGAGTAAATCCTGTGTGTTGGTGATGGACAGGGAGGCCTGGCGTGCTGCAGTCCATTGGGTCACAGAGTTGGACATGACTGAGTGACTGAACTGAACTGGATGGAAAGATAATTTATTAAAGGCTAATTGTTAAGCTTTCTGTATATTACAAAATTGTTTTGCATACAACAGTATCTGAAACAATGACACTAATAAGGGATACGTGTGTGTGTGTGTGTGTGTGTGTGTGTGTGTATGTATATATGGTTGTCTCATTCTCTTCAGTCTTTCTAATCCTCTTTGGTCTCCCCTCATGCCCTAGTAGTAAAGAATCTGCCTACAATGCAGGAAACTTGGGTTTTATTTCTCGATCGAGAAGATTCCCTAGAGAAGGAAATGAAAATCCTCTCCAGTATTCTTGGCTGGAAAATCCCAGGGATAGAGGAGCCTGTGGTCTACAGTCCATGAGGTCTCAAAAGAGTCAGACACAACTTCCCAACTAAACAGTCCTCTTTAAAGCCACATTTCTCACAGCAAATGTTGCTTTCAACTTCCATTCTCTGTTCATTCTTCCCAATGTAATAAAACATTTCTTGCTCAGGGTGCCCATGACCTAAACGTAGCAAATCCAATGGGCATTTATTTATGTGACCCCTACATTCAATAGGGATGATGAGCTGAAGCTCATTTACACCCCTTTGTCTCTGTAGTGTTATGCTCTCCTGCATTTTCTCAGTCCTCTTAGATAAAGTATTGATTTGGTCAAAAAGTTCGCTGGGGTTATTCCATATCATCTGACAGAAAAACCAGAAAAAGCTTTTTGGCTAGCCTATTACTTTTCAGGCTCTATCTTTTGACTCTTCTACTTTAAATTCACTTTGGAGGTAAGCTCATCAATGTCCATGTCCAATTTCACCTAGGTATTAGCAACATTCAGTGGCATATCTCTAATAGGATACTTCTCTTAAGGTCCAGTCCCATGTATATAACTGCCTACCTGAAAGATCTTTGAGCACACTTTACAAACATCTCCATGAGAGGACATGATATCCAAGTCCATCTCTCCTCCAGTGATATCTCCAGCCTTAACTGGTAATTCATACGGCTGCTCACGGGCTTCCTGGGTGGTGATAGTGGTAAAGAACTCACTTGCCAGTGCAGGAGACATAAGAGACAAGGGTTCAATCCGTGGTTTGGGAAAATCCCCTGGAGGAGGTCATGGCAACTCACTCCAGTATTCTTGCTTGGAGAATCCCATGGGAAGAGGAGCTTGGCAGGCTATGGTCTATATGGTTTTACAGATTCGAACAGGACTGAAGCAACTTAGCATGCATACATGTATGAGCTTCTTAGGTGGCTCAGTGGTGAAGAATCTGGCTGCCAATGCAGGAGTCATGGTTCCATCTCTGTGTCGGGAAGATCCTCTGGGGAAGGAACTGGAAACCCAGTCCAGTATTCTTGCCTGGAAAATCCCATGGACAGAGGAGCCTGTCAGGCTACAGTCTATCAGACCTGCAAAGAGTTGGACATGACTGAAGTGACTTAGCACATGGCTGCTAATAACTCACACCGGAGCTTGAACTTTCATCTCTCAAATCCCTCACAAGGTCAATGGTTGGCATTTCTAAAATCAATCCATCACCCAGGCCAGCCTCTAAAACCAAGGAGCATTATGTCCATGCTCGAGATCTGTTAGACTACTGCAAAAATCCCTTTATTCTCTCCCTTTATTCCCCTACTCCAAGCCACTTTCCGCATGAAAACCAGGATGATTTTGTTTCAACACATATATGATCACATTCTTTACTCCTTTAACATCTTTCAGAGTCTGGCCATTAAATTTATAATATAGTCTAAAATTCTGAACAAACACTCAAATATTCCCATGATCTTTGCTTTAAAAAACTCCTGCCTTGTTCATTATGCTCCAGGAACAGACGCTTCTTTTCAGCTCCCGAAATACAAGCAAGCTTTTGTTCCCACCTGAACGTCATAACAGAATATTTCCTCTCCCTGGATCATTCTCCTCCCCACATTTCACTGCTCATCTATGACTCATGCTTCAGATCTCAGCTTAAACATCACTTCCTCAGAGAAGACTACTTTGATGTCTCAATACAAATTAAGCTTCTCCAGTCATCTTCTCAGATTGTATTTCTTTTCAAAGCATCTAATGCACCTTTTAAATTACATATTCATTTGTGTGATTATTTATTGTGTCTGTCTTTTCACACCTGCACTTCTTCGCAGGACTTGGTGATATATTTTCTTCATCCTTGAACACCCAATTCCTAGGCATAGTAGGTGCTAGGACCTTACAGCAGTGTATAGGTTGTTCAGAGCACACTGATACTAGTGCCTGGGGTGAGTGATGGTTTAATTTTAGCCTGTGCACTGCTTGCTCCCACTGCTCCTGGGGCAGGACAAGGACATCCTGGAGGTATGTCTTTTACTAGCTTTGCACACAGGTCCACGGGGAGAGGAGCCTGGTGGGTTACAGTCCATATTATCACAAAGAGTCAGGTACATATGAGTGACTAATTCAAACACGCACACCATAAAGATGAGGGGGCCCTTGTAGGTATCCGATAACTGGGGGCTGAAATACAGAATTAGCTTTTGGGGCACCTTTTAAAAATGCTTTCTAACATGAGTCAGATTAGGATAACTTTTTGATTTTTATGTTTCACTAACAATTGCTCTAATTATTAGCTGAATATGAATGAGCAAAGGGTTTCAGTTGCATTCATGCTAATACACTGATGTGCCTGAAAGTCTTTCTTCTTAATTGCAGGAGAGTTAATAACCATATTCAAAGCTAGATTCTCTTTCTGACTTACAGAACATTCTGTCTCATTGCCTTTACAGAGAAACAACTCCCATTAAAAAATGCTCATAGAATAATGCCATCTACTCAAGTTACCAACTTGGCACAGAATGGGTTTCATAAATTCCGTTATATAAATGGACTCTGTTTAACTTTGTCCCTTGGTCTGGGTATTCGTTTCATAAAATTCTGTTCATGATGATGAGAATAAGAGAAAGTGAGTATATCAGTTATCATAAATTAAAAATACAATGGGCTTCCCTTGTAGCTCAATGATAAAAAACCCACATGCCAATGCAGGAGATGCAGGTTTGATCCCTGGGTTGGGAAGAGAATCCCCTGGAGAAGAGAATGGCAACCCACTCCAGTATTCTTGCCTGGAAAATTCCATGGACAGAGGAGCCTGGTGGGCTACAGTCCATGGGGTCACAAAGAGTGGACACGACTAAGTGACTAAACAATAAAAATACATCTCAAAATCACCAAATTGGGAGCGCTATCATATTAAAATAAAGATACAGTAATACATCCTCAATATAGCATAAAACTATGGCATTAGTTTTATGAAAAAGTCACTGAATGTTTGTTAGCTTTTTAAAAAATGTGAATAATGTCTGAGTATGTTGGGGGAAAAGATATATCACAGGAAAGCATTCCCCTGAGAGGAGGGTGCTTGATTACTTTAAAAAAAATACAGTTTCTATTTTATTAATAGAATTTGCTTTCTTTTAGGAACTCAATAAACTATAATTTGTTATAAAATAAACCTACATCCTACTTTCATAGGAAACAACACCTTTTATGACAGTTTCAATACTTGCTTGTGCTATTTCTACACAGAAATGGCTACTAGATTTAATAACTTGTCTGTGGCATCGTTTTAAAAAATATATACAGTGGGATCTGAGATTCAACAGCTGGCTCACACTAAGTGGCTCAGATGTTAAGAATTTGCCTGCAATGCAGGAGATGCAGGTTTGATCCCTGGGTCAGGAAGATACCCTGGAGGAGGAAATGAAAACCTACTCCAGCGTACTTGCCTGATAAATTCCATGGACAGGGGAGCCTGCTGGGCTACTGTCCATGGGGTAGCAAAGAGTCAGATAGGACTGAGCGACTAACACTTTCACTTTCACAGCTGCACTGCAGCCAACCAACTATGAAAACACATGCCAAAGTTTTAAGTAAACCAAGGAATCACTTTTCCCATTGAAACCTTGTGGCTTTTGCTTTTACAGTTTCTGCCTGGTTTTTGTGTTTTCTTGTTTAAGAATATTCTTAAAAGGAAAAACAGAAACTGTTTTGTAATACAGGAGCATGCCCATTAGGGTAGTCCGGGGCGGGGGGGGGGGGGGCGGAAGAGTGAGGGAAATAGACCTCTATTTTTATGACCATAAACTGATAGAAGTGTCAACTATAAATTGACACTTGCCCAAAGCATGCCAGCAACTGAAGAACAAGGGCATTTGACGTCTGCCTCTGTGGAGACTGACCCCTGTGCTGCTGCAGCTGTTGGCCCTCAACACCCCTGAGGGAGTTCAGGGTGGAGAGGGAGGCGCTCTGTGCTCCAGGGAATCTGGTGACTGGTCTTTAGATAGATAATTTCAGGAACTGATTTCATGATTCCAATCCTTGCATCTCCTCGTATCTAGAAAAGCACTAAATCCCTTCATGATGACATCAATTATTCACACTAGCAGAAAAACTCTTATAAAGTAAGCACTTGATTGCATTGAATTCCCCCTTCACCAAAATCTTATATATTGACCTTGCCCCATTACCTGTTCAGAGCAGTCTCTCAGAGCTATCTGAGGTGCTGTCTCCCAGGCTGCAGTCCTCATTTTGTCCCAAATAAAACTTAACTTGAAACTCTCATGCTGTGCATCTTTTTCAGTCAACAGAAGTGTTGCCACACAGAGATATAAAAATGCAAAACAGCTGTATGTTTTAGCAACAGATTTGTAATTGCCTAGAGAAATGAACCCAGAGAAGTCCATCTGCTGGTGCTGTTGCCTCTATCAGCAGAACCACCCATCCAAGGTGAGTCAGATCTGGACAACAGCATCACAGATCAAATTTCAATGGACTTCAATTTCCCCTGGATGAACCTACTGCTGCTAAGTTGCTTCAGTCGTGTCTGACTCTGTGCGACCCCATAGACGGCAGCCCACCAGGCTCCCCTGTCCCTGGGATTCTCCAGGCAAGAGCACTGGAGTGAGTTGGCATTTCCTTCTCCAATGCATGAAAGTGAAAAGTGAAAGTGAAGTCGCTCAGTCGTGTCTGACTTCTAGTGACCCCATGGACTGCAGCCCATCAGGCTCCTCCATCCATGGGATTTGCCAGGCAAGAATACTGGAGTGGCTTGCCATTGTGGCCACAAATGGCTGAAGTCACTCCGCCATCTGTTCGTGGTGAAAGTTTGCTGTTCCCTGCGATTGAGATGCAACAGGAATCATTTACAAGCAAAAGGCCACACTGCAAAGGCTACAACATGCCTGATTAAATTTCTGTACCTGAGGAGGGGTGCTAGCAAACATAGCTTTTGATCTGGCAGCATGTTGATAAAACAATCCAATCATACAAAACACTAAAAATCATAGGACATGCCTTTGGCAGAGGCTGAAAATGTTATAAGGATGACCTCAATTTAGAAAATCGCCGAGGTCAATTTTTTTCAAATGATAAAATTTAGGCTCATCAACACACACACAAATAATCTATCCTACTTTATAAACATTGCTCATAGTACCAGATGTACTTTGAAAAAACAATTATTTTTATAATGGCACTTACTAACTACAGGAATAGACAATGTCTTAAATTGACTCCAAATTACACAAGGAAAACAGTGTCTTGGGGTAAATTCACTTCTCTAATCTCATATTCACTAATAGATTACAATGAAAGTCACTACAATGTTCATACCATGACATGTACTTACAAATATTTAACTATTAATATAAACTGCTTCCCAAATTGAGGAAGGAGATTTAGGAAATCATAAATGAAAGAAAAGGTGCAGAAAAGAAAACACATATATAGAAGAGCAGGAAAGAAGTAGGGATCCTAGGTCCAAATTCTGTTCTATTAATGCAATGTCATTAATAGAAGCTCTTCAGTTTGTAGTTACTGCTGAATCTTTGGTCATGTATGTTACATCTTATTCTTAGACTTGATACATTACATCACCTACAGAGAAGCAGCAAGGACAATGCTTTATAATCTTTCTACACTTTCAAACTGAAATTTAGTTGTGAACACATTTAAAAGGTACTGCTGACTTAGCTCTTAGGACTACTGGAATCAGAATCTATCATGCCACTGGCATTGGAGTTTGGCTTCCAGTTGCTTTAGTATCCTGGCACTTTAGCTGACAACTAGGTTCTTAATTCCTTAAAGGAATGAATGATATTGGTTGTTTGTCTTTTCCTAGAATACCTCTTCTAGTGTACATAAAATAAGGTCCCAGGAAATGTTTGCTTGTTAATTTACTGAAAAAGAAAACTTATGTTCATATAGATGAGGTATGTAGGGTTGTGAAGAAACATAGAATACCTAAGTTTAGAGTTAGAATTATTGTTGTTGCTGTTCAGTTGCTAAGTCAATCCAACTCTTTGCAACCTCATGGACTGTAGCATGCCAGGCTCATCTGTCCTCCACTATCTTATATAGTTTGATAAAATTCATGTCCATTGAGTTAGTGATGCCATCTAACCATCTCATCCTCTACTGCCCCTTTCTCCTCCTGCCTTGAGTCTTTCCCAGCATCAGGATATTTTCCAATGAGTCGACTCTCCATATCAGGTGGCCAAAGTATTTGAACTTCAGCTTCAGCATCAGTCCTTCCAATGAATATTCAAGGGTTGATTTCCTTTAGAGTTGACTGGTTTGATCTCCTTGAAGTCCAAGGGATTTGTAAGAGTCTTCCCCAGCACTACAGTTTCAAAGTATCAGTTCTTTGGTGCTCAGCCTTCTTTATGGTCCAAATTTCACATTCATACACGATTAATGGAAATACCATAGCTAAGTATTATAGGAAACACTAAAACTTGTCCAGTCCCAGAAATTGACCTACATCTTGAACTCCACTGGAAGAGCTTCCATGCCCTCTTTTCTAAGTATGGCCCTTCCAATCCAGATCACATCCAGCAACTCAGGGAGGAGGGACAGTTTCCTCTTACTTCCCTTTCCTTCTTTTCTCTTTCCCCACCTTACCTGTCTTTTCTTTTGTACTTTGTTTCAATCATAACATTAAGGTTTCTTACCTCCCCACTTGATTATATTTTCTTAAAAGATGCAAATGATTGCATACATTTCATTTTCACATGGGGTTATATAGAGATAACAAGAATAATAATTATTATCATATACATACACACACCTATATGTATGTATGTATATGTATATATGCACAGATATTTAAAGTCAACTTAACTATCTCTATGTATGAAAGGATATGTATTTTATACAAGGGTTTCACAGTTTTTTAGTGAAAACACAATACGGAGTTAAATCAGAATCAAACCCAAAATGGTTAAATACTTAAACATTTAAAATAATAATTTTAAAAGATATTTCTTTTGAAATTACAAAATATTAACTTTCTAAATCTACATGCTACTTGTCTAATTGGGCTTGTTTTGAAAACTTATTAGATAGGAGCAAAGGGAAAATGGACAGAGGGAGATTAAGAACAGAGTCATAGTCAAAATTTTATTTACATTTTATAGTAGAAAATTTGACAAAAATAAGTGAATAATAAAATGTCTCAATAATCTAAACTCTCTGATTTAACTGGCCATTATCTTGGTCTAGCAGAATTAAGTAACAAATAAAGATAATGCTTCAATATTTAGATGATATTAATTGTTCAACAGTTAGATGATAACAAACTGAAAAGTCAGTTCTCCAAATAGTATTAACACTGGTCAATATTTAATGCAAATAGCTTGCATTTTTTAGCAGAGGTCATTAAAATCTAATAGAAATACAGTACAGACTTAGGTGATTATATATTCAAAATTATATCAAATATTTACCGATTGATGGATAGAAATAATCAGTAAAAATTTCCTCTTCCTCAAAATGTTCCAGCACTGGATCTTTGTCCTAGACTTTTCAAGATGTACACTATTTCATTTCATGATGAATGCCTGATGAACAGTACCAGCAGAACCCTGTCCTCTGGGTTTGTTTTACAAGTGGAAGATGCTTGTCAATTTTCAGCACAGAGTACATATGAGAAGGAGCATTTTCCTTTCATGTTCTGTTGCTTCAAGACACAGTGAAGAAAAAGTTCCCTTTAAAGAAACAAAACACCCCACAAAAAAGCAAGCTAGTGGAGAGAACAAGGTGGCAGGGGAGTAGGTGGACATGGAGTACAAATCTCTCCATGGATGCATCCGGAATACACCTTCAGACACAGAAATGCATGCAGAACACCAGCTGTGAGTGGACAGGAGTACCTGACCAGTGGGAAAGAATATGTAGAACCACACAAAACTCAGCAGGACAAAGGAACTAGGGGGAAAAACAGCAGTGTTGGTAGAACAGGTCCTGCCCTTGGTGGGTGGGGAGCTGAAGCAGGGATCCCCACATCAGCAAAATTGTCTGAGTCAGAGGAGAAATATTTAAGGCTGACAGTGAAACAGCTGATTTGTGGCAGCCTAAATGGAATGAGAATCAGACAGTCCTTGCTGTGGCCATACACAGCCTAGACAATGTCACAGGTTCCCTGGAAGGCATAGTGGCTGGGAGCTGGAGTTTAGGGATTGTGGAGCAATCCCAGGGCGAGGGCTGCTGTTGACTGTGGAGAGACAGATTGAAGGGTTGTGAGGGAGGAGACTGTGGGCGAAAATGCCTGTGGAGGAAAGCCAGGCAGCGGTGGAAGCAAGGAGATACTGCTAAGTCATGCACAGGGGGTGGAGCCATCACCATAGCCTCTCTCTCTCCACACACCAGCCTTGGCAGCTGAACAATAGAGAGGCTGGCCCATCAAAGCCTGACGCACTGAACCACAGAGTAGAAACCCACCCAGGGTGCCTCTCTAAGTGCCTAATGTGTAGATCTACAGAGTAGGACCCCAGCCAGGGGGCCGCCTCTATGAGCCTGATGCACCAAACAACGGAGAAGGACCCCAGGCAAGGAGCCCTCTAGGTGCCTGAATGGGCAGAACTGTGAAGACTGGCCAAAGAGGCCTTCTGATCCCAGCTACAGAGTCTTGAAAAGAGACTCTGACAGGGCCATAACTCCTGCAGCAGAGGCAGTCCGTGTCTCTGCACATTTGGTGCCACCAAGGTCCCCATAACCCAAGCAGTTGTGCCACCTTCATGCTCAACCCTCACTGGGGCAGAGTTGCCATGGGCAAAAAAATGTCTTGCTTCTATGCATGGAGGGTCGCCTCAGTCATGTCCTACTCTCTGTGATGCTGTGAACTGTGGGCTGCCAGGCTTCTCTGTCAAGGGGCGTTCTGCAGACAAGAATACTGGAGCATATTGGCCAATATTGGTTTCCATACCCTTCTAGAGCACTATATTTCCTGCTTCCCTAGCCACCAACTCCCCTGCATACCTGGTGCTATCAGAACACCTACAACCCAAACAGCAGCATCACCTTCACACGTGGACTAGGACAGACCCAAGTCCTCCAGGGCAGCCTCAGGAGCATACCCCAGTGGATGACCCAAGTACAGAGGTGGAAATAAAACCACAATTAAAACCCAGGGGCAGTGTGGCTAAGTAAGAAGACCAAAAACCTTCTTACCAACTGTACAAGCTGCAGATTAAACCCATGTGATCAACTAGGCAGACTCTGTGTCTATCGAATGTATAAAAGGACACTGAGAGTTCCCACAGAAGAAAACAGACTAGCTCTGATAGCTGTGGACATTGGAGGCAAGAACACACAGGAGCAGGACTAGATTAGAATCAGGGCTGCCCACACAGCAGGTCTAGAGACCAGCAAATCATTGGAGGGCATCCTAGGGAGGTGAAGTGGACTGTGGCTCCCAGTGGGGGAAAGGACACTGACAGCAGTAACTCAAGTAAAACATTTATTATTATGTTTTGACTTGTTCTATAGATTCTTTTGGATTTTTATTTTATTTTTTTTTCTTTTCCTTCACCCTGGCCCCATTGCAGTTGTCGATTTTATTGGCATTCTGAAATCTAATAAAGCTTTCAAGGTTTTCTTTCTTCCTTTCTTTTTTTTCAGTCACAATTTTTATTGTTGTTATAAACCTCTGCATCTACATTAGGCTTTTGCAGTTCTGTGGAGTTTTCTTTTTTTTTTTTCTCTTTTATTTAATTTTAACTTTAATTGTTTTAAGCCTATTATTATTTTTCTACATTTATTCTTTATTTGCTTTTTCTACTGTTATTTTCCCTGACTGTTAATCTTTAATGTATATATATCTTCCTTATCTACCTCTATTTAACTTTGCATATCTACTCTATCTTTCTTTTCTGTCTTTCCTTTCCCCTCAACATATTTGTTAGTTTTATTTTAATTGATTTATTCCCCACTTGGCACCTTGCTTTAGTGTTGTTTTCCAGTTTGTGCTTTAGTTAGTTTTGTTCTTAACTGGGAGACATAATTTTTGGCTTAATTTGTTCACTGGGTCAATCTATTGTACTTTACTTTTGTTGGACTACTTTGATTTTGCTTATGGGTGTATATGTATATGTGTATCACTGACTCAATGGACATGATTTTGGGTAAACTCTGGGAGTTGGTGATGGACAGGGAGGCCTGGTGTGCTGCAGTCCATGTGGTTACAAAGAGTCAGACATGACTGAGCGACTGAACTGAACTGATATTCCACTATTTTAATTATTTACCTGATTTTGTAACTACCATTTGTCTGAGGTTCATTTTTGATTTCTCATTTTTGGGTATTTGTTTTAATCTCACTTAAAGCCATAACTAAGCACTTGTGGAACCTTCATTCCTGACCAGAGATCAAGCCCTGAGCTTTTGGAGTGGGAGCACTGACTCCAAGACCCTAGACTACCAGAGAACTAACCCTAGGGATTATCAAATAGTGAGAACTAACACAAAAGGAACCATCTGAATACAGGACCAGCATTACCCAACCACCAGTAGCAACCTGTGCAGGACCCCTCATCTAAACAACAAACAAAACAAAAGTACAAACCCAATCATCAGCAGAGAGGATTACTACCTCACTCAGCCTTGCCCATCAGAGGAAAAACACACAAACAAACAAAAAAACTCAGCACAGATCTCACCTTATATGAAGCTTACACAAACCACTGGACCAACCTTAGGAGGGCAGAAACCTAAAGGAAGAAAGAATTCAAGTCTGGGAGCCTGGGAAACAAACACAATAAGTTTAAAAAAAAATATATGAAAAGGCAGAGAAATACTACACAAATTAAGGGACAAACTAGAAACACAGAAGTCCAAATAAATGAAGAGGAAATAGGCAAACTACCTGAACAATAATTTAGAATAATAATAGTAAAGACAATCAAAAACCTTGAAAATAGAATGGAGAAAATTCAAGAATCAATTAACAAAGATCTTGAAGAATTAAAGAATAAACATACAGAGACAACACAATTACTGAAATTAAAAATACTCTAGAAGGAATCAATAGCAGAATATCTGAAGTAGAAGAACAAATAAGTGAGCTGGAAGATAAAATGGTGGAAATGATTTTTGAAGAGCAGAATAAAATTTTTAAAAGAATGAAAAGAACTGAGGATCATCTCAGAGACACCTGGGACAATATCAAATGCACAGCATTCAAATTATAGGGGTCCCAGAAGAAGAAGAGATAAAGAAAGGGTATGAGAAAATTTTTGAAGAGATTATAGTTGTCTGACACAGGATACAGCATGCTTGGGGCTGGTGCATGGGGATGACCCAGAGAGATGTTATGGGGAGGGAGGTGGGAGGAGGGTTCATGTTTGGGAACGCATGTAAGAATTAAAGATTTTAAAATTTAAAAAATAAAAAACTAAAATAAATAAATAAAGTAAAAAAAGAAAATTTCCCCAACATGGAAAAGAGAATAGCCAATCAAGTCCAAGAGGCTCAAAGAGTGCCATCCAGGATAAACCCAAGGAGAAACACACCAAGACACATACTTAAACTAACAAAGACAGAATATTAAAAGCAGCAAGGGAAAAGGAACAAGTAACATACAAGGGAAACCCCATACATTTAACACCTGATCTTTCAGCAGAAACTCTGTGGGCCAGAAGGGAATGGCAGGATATATTTAAAATAATTAAAGGGAAAAATCTATAACCAAGATTACTGTAACTGGCAAGGATATCATTCAAAATTGATGGAGAAATAAAAAGCTCTTCAGACAAGCAAAATTTAAGAGAATTCAGTACCACCAAACCATCTTTACA
Organism: Capra hircus; assembly: GCF_001704415.2. Lineage (NCBI taxonomy): Eukaryota > Metazoa > Chordata > Mammalia > Artiodactyla > Bovidae > Capra > Capra hircus. The sequence continues at coordinate 4,341,317 of NC_030815.1, read as the reverse complement.
ACAAACGTTAAAGGGACTTATATTGTCAAGAAATACAAGAGAAGAAAAAGATCTACAAAATCAACCCCAAACAATTAGAAAATGGCAATAGGAACATATATATTAATAATTACTTTAAGTATAAACTGATTAAATGCTCTAACCAAAAGTCACAGACTGGTTTAATGGATACAAAAACAAGGCCCCTCTACATATGCTGTTTACAATAAACCCACTTCAGACTTAAAGACACATATAGACTGAAAGTAAGAGGATGGAAAAATATATTCCATGCAAATGGGAACCAAAAGAAAGCTGGAGTAGCAATCCTCATATCAGACAAAATGGACCTTAAAATAAAGAAGACTGTGAGAGATAAGGGAGGACACTACATAATGATCAAGGAATCAATCTAAGAGGAAGACATAACAATTGTAAATATCTATGAACCCAACATAGGAGCACCTCAATACATAAGACAAACACTAACAGACATAAAAGGAGAATTTGACGGTAACACAATAATAGTAGGAGACTTTTAACACCCCACTCACACGAATAGACAGATCACCAAGACAGAAAATTAATAACTAAACACAAGTCTTAAATGATACTTAGATGAGATGGATTTCATTGATATCTTCAGGACATTCCATCCAAATGAAGAAGAGTACACCTTCTTCTCAAGTGCACATGGCATATTCTCCAGGATAGACCACAATTTGGGTCACAAATCAAACCTCAGTAAATTTAAGAAAACTGAAATTGTATCAAGCATCTTCTCCAACTATAACGTTATGAGATTGAATATCAATTACCAAAAATAAATAAATAAATAAATAAATAAATAAATAAATAAATATAAATAAACCTGAAAGAAACACAAACGCATGGAGATTAAACAATACATTTCTAAATAACCAACAGGTTACTGAAGAAATTAAAAGGGAAATTAAAAAATTTCTAGAAACAAATGACAATGAAAACGTGACAACTCAAAACCTATGGGATGCAGCGAAAGCAGTTCCAAGAGAGAAGTTTATAGCAATACAATCTTCCCTCAAGAAACAAGAAAAACATCAAATAGACAACCTAACCTTACATTAAAACAATTGGAAAAAGATAAAAAAAACTCCACCAAAATTAGTAGAAGAAAGTAAATCATAAAAATCAGAGCAGAAATAAATGAAAAAAATGAAAGAGGCAATAGTAAAGATTAATAAAACTAAAAGCTAGTTCTTTGAGAACATAAACAAAACTGACAAACCTTTAGCCAGACTCATCAAGGAAAAATGTAGAGAAGAATAAAATCAACAAAATTAGAATTGCAAAAGGAGAGGTTACAACAGACAATGTAGAAATACAAAGGCTTATAAAAGGGGATAATGAACAACTATATGGCAATAAAATGGATAACCTGGAAGAAATGGACAGATTCTTAGAAAAGTTCATACTTCCAAGACAGAACCAGGAAGAAATAGAAATTATGAACAACCCAATTATAAGCACTGAAATTGAAGCTGTTATAAAAAAAACTCCCAAAAAACAAAAGCCCAGGGCCAGATGGCTTCATAGGAGAATTCTATCAAACATTTAGAGAAGAGTTAATGCCTATCCTTCTAAAATACTTTCAAAAAATTGCAGAGGAAGGAACACTTCCAAACTCATTCTACAAGCCCACCATCACCCTGATATCAAAACCAGACACAAAAAAAGAAAACTACAGGCCAATATCACTCATGAACATAGATGTAAAAATACTCAAAAAAATTTCAGCAAACAGAATTCAGCAGCACATCAAAAAGCTTGTACACCATGAGCAAGTTGAGTTTATTCCAGGGATGCATGGATTCTTCAATATACAGAAATTAATCAATGTGATACACCATATTAACAAATTGAAAGGAATCCAGATTGAAAAAGAAGAAGTAAAGCTCTTACTGTTTGCAGATGACATGATACTGTACATAGAAAACCCTAAAGATAGTATCAGAAAATCACTAGAGCTACTAAAAGTAATCAGTGAATTCATCAAAGTTTCAGGATACAAAATCAATACACAGAAATCACTTTCATTTCTATATACTAATAGTGAAAAATCAGAAAGAGAAATTAAAGAATCAATCCCATTCACCATTGCAACAAAAAGAATAAACTTACTAAGGAGCCAAGAGAACTGTATGAAAGAAATCAAAGACATAAACAGATGGAGAGAGATTCCATGTTCCTGGGTAGGAAGAATCAATATTGTGAAAATGACTATGCTACCAAACACACTTTACAGATTCAATGCAATCCCTATCAAATTACCAATGGAATTTTTCACAGAACTAGTACAAAAAATTTCACAATTCCTATGGAAACACAAAAGACCCAAATAGCCAAAGCAATCTTGAGAAAGAAGAATGGAACTGGAGGAATCAACCTTTCTGACTTCAGATTATACTACAAGACAGTCATCAAGACAGTATGGTACTGGCACAAAAGCAGAAATACTGACTAATGGGACAAGATAGAAAGCCCAGAAATAAACCCATGCACCTATGGGTACCTTAATCTGACAAAGGAGACAAGAATATACAATGGGACAAAGACAGACTCTTCAATAAATGGTGTTGGGAAAACTGGACAGCTACCTGTAAAAGAATGAAATTAACACACTTCCTAAAACTATACACAAAGATAAACTCAAAATGGATTAAAGACCTAAATGTAAGACCAGAAACTATAAAACTCTTAGAGGAAAACATAGGCAGAACATTTGACATAAATCAAAGCAAGATCCTCTATGATGCACCTCCTAGAATAATGGAAATAAAAACAAAAATAAACAAGTGGGACCTGATTAGACTTAAAACCTTTTGCATAACAAAGGAAACTATAAGCAAGTTGAAAAGACAACCCTCAAAATGGGAGGAAATAATAGCAAATGAAACAACTGACAAAGGATTAATTTCCGAAATATACAAGCAGCTCATAGAATTCAACACCAGAAAAACAAACAACCCAATCAAAAAGTGGGAAAAATACCTAAACAGACATTTCTCCAAAGAAGACATATAGATGGCTAACAAAGGGATGAAAAGATGCTCAACATGCTCATTATTAAAGAAATTCAAATCAAAACTTAATGCAAGAAATGCAAAACAAAAATGAGATATCACCTCACACAAGTCAGAATGGCCATTATCAAAAAGTATACAAACAAAAATTGCTGGAGAGGGTGTGGATAAAAGGGAATGCTCTTGAGCTGTCGGTGGGGATGTAAATTGATTCAGTCACTGTGCAAGACAGTATGGAGATTCCTTAAAAAAGTAGGAATAAAACCACCATATGACCCAGCAATCCCACTCCTAGTCATATACCCTGAGGAAACCAAAACTGAAAAAGACACATGTATCCTATTGTTCACTGAAGCACTATTTACAATAGCTAGAACATGGAATCAACGTAGATGTCCATCAGCAGATGAATGAATAAAGTTGTGCTACATATACACAATGAAATATTACTCAGCCATAAAAAAGAATGTATTTGAGTCAGTTCTAGTCAGTTGAGGTGGATGAACCTAGAGCCTATTACGCAGAGTGAAGTAAGTCAGAAAGAGAAAGATAAATATTGTATTCTAACACATACATATGGAATCTAGAAAAATGGGACTGAAAAATTTATTTTCAGGACAGCAATGGAGAAACAGACATAGAGAATAGACTTATGGTCATGGGGAGAAGGGAGGAGAGGGTGAGATATATGGAAAGAGTAACGTGGAAACTTACATTACCATATGTAAAATAGATAGCCAACGGGAATTTGCTGTATGTCTCAGGAAACTCAAACAGGGGCTCTGTATCAACCTAGAGGGGTGGGACTGGGAGGGACATGGGAGGGAGGATCAAAAGGGAAAGCATATATGGCTGATTCATGTTGAGGTCTGACAGAAAACAACAAAAGTCTGTAAAGCAAGTATCCTTCAATTAAAAAAATAAATAAAATTTTTAAATAGCAAGTTATCATGCAAAAGACAGTATAAAATTCAGCCAGGATTAATCCCTTTTATAGGGTTTCCTTGTGGCAATGGCAAATAAATAAATCTCTTGATCTCAGTGACTTTTCATGTAAAGTATGATTTTATTTTAACATACACATGAAGCAGAGAATAGTCTTTTTTAAATTAATTATTTTAACTGGAGGATAAATCACAACAGATAACACAGAAATACAAAGGATCGTAAGAGACTACTATCAGCAACTATATGCTAATAAAATAGAAAACGTGGAAGAAATGGATGAATTCTTAAAAAAGTATAACTTTCCAAAAGTGAACCAGGAAGAAATAGAAAATCTTAACAGACTCATCACAAGTACAGAAATTGAAACTGTAATCAGAAATCTTCCAACAAACAAAAGCCCAGGACCAGATGGCTTCACAGGTGAATTCTACAAAAAATTTAGAGAAGAGCTAACACCTATCCTACTCAAACTCTTCCAGTAAATTGCAGAGGAAGGTAAACTTCCAAACTCATTCCATGAGGCTACCATCACCCTAATACCAAAACCAGACAAAGATGCCACAAAAAAAGAAAACTACAGGCTAATATCACTGATGAACATAGACGCAAAAATTCTCAACAAAATTTTAGCAAACAGAATCCAACAACATATTAAAAAGATCATTCATCATGACCAAATGGGTTTTATCCCAGGGATGCAAGGATTCTTTAATATTCACAAATCAATCAATGTGATATACCACGTTAACAAATTGAAAGATAAAAACCATATGATTATCTCAATAGATGCAGAGACAGCTTTTGACAAAATTCAACATCCATTTATGATTAAACCCTCCAGAAAGCAGGCATAAAAGGAAAATACCTCAGTATAATAAAAACCATATATGATAAACCCACAGCAAACATTATCCTCAATGGTGAAAAATTGAAAGCATTTCCCCTAAAGTCAGGAACAAGAAAAGGGTGCCTGCTCTCACCACTACTATTCAACATAGTTTTAGAAGTTTTAGCCACAGCAATCAGAGAAGAAAAAGAAATGAAAGGAATCTAGATTGGAAAAGAAGAAGTAAAACTCTAACTGTTTGCAGATGACTTGATCCTCTATATAAAAAGCCCTAAAGACACTACCAGAAAATTACTAGAGCTAATCAATGAATATAGTAAAGTTTCAGGATATAAAATTAACACATAGAAATCCCTTGCATTCCTATACACTAACCATGAGAAAACAGAAATTAAGGAAACAATTCCATTCACCATTGCAATGAAAAGAATAAAATACTTAGGAATAAATCTACCTAAAGAAACAAAAGACCTATATAGAGAAAACTATAAAATACTGATGAAAGAAATCAAAGAGGACACTAATAGATGGAGAAATATACCATGTTCATGGATCAGAAGAATCAATATAGTGAAAATGAGTATACTACCCAAAGCAATCTATAGATTCAATGCAATCCCTATCAAGCTACCAATGGCATTTTTCAGAGAACTAGAACAAATAATTTCACAATTTGTATGGAAATACAAAAAAAAAAAAAAACCCTCAAATAGTCTCTTCTTAATAGTAAGAAAGTATTCTGAAAATGAAAATGAGAGGGAGAAAAACAAAAAACCCAACAACCTAATTGCTTAGTGCCAGATAATAAAGTGGGCTTCACAGATGGTTCTAGTGATAAAGAATCCATCTGCCAATACAAGGAGATGCAAGAGATGCAGATTTGATCCCTGGGTTGGGAAGAACCCCTGGGGAAGGAAAAGGCAACCCATTCCAGTATTCTTGCCTGGAAAATCCCAAGGACTGTAGCCTGTCAGGCTTCACTGCAAAGAGTCAGACATGACTGAGCATAGATAATAAACAATCTCAGGCTAGGTTAAGTCTTCTTCAGAAAGTCCATTTAAATTTAGTTTGTATTGCTTCCTTGAAGGGTCAGGAGGCCTGTTGGTGGAGGATTGATTGCTGAGTCTGCAGGCTTTGTTAGATGATTATGTATAATTCCTAGGCCATGCAGTATTGTCAGGAGCTTTCTTGTCAGCATTTGCTACATCTGAATCCAGTTACTGTGAATGTGGCACCACATGCTCTAGAGTATTTAGGAATATTAAATTCATGAATATATCAACCTCTACTGTCTTTGAGAACAATATCTAACAGAACAGTGAGGAACCAGCATAGCAATTAATGTGAAATTCAGAGTAAACATGTCACTATGCATTAAAGAAAAGTTTTTATGCCAGTAATTTTAAAATTAGTATTTAATAATGGCTGCCCTTCAGTGGGAGAAAACTACCTTATTTTTTGGTAACTGAATTTAAAAAAACTCAGGAAGCTCTAAATATTGACTGAAAGATATCAGAAAAAAATAAATAGATATTTGCAATGTAAATTTAAATAAAAATTGCTAACACTTAGGCCATTGGTTTAACAATAGAACTGATTGTTTTTATTTCTGAGTGCAATTTTGATTCACTTTCAATTATTTTCTTTGAATACAGTGATACAATACCACAATTGATGCAAATATTTATAAGAGGTCTTATAAGCAATCTGGTAAAAGAGTGAGGTATTTTACGATTAGTTTCCCTTCTTCTTTCCCAAACCTCTAAAAATATCAGAGTTTTTCAAAGTATTAAAATAAAGCTTCCAACAGTGACATCAATTTTCAGCACATTGTTTGAGGGCTCGGACTGGTAAGAAGGATGTGAGCTACAGTTATAAACTTATGACATTACTTTTCACATACAACTTTGTATCCTTTGTGGTTAGGTGGTTCTGTTTCAAAATACTTTGTTCATTACAATGTTTCCATTCATTTACACATCCTAGTTATTATTATTTGACTGCTTCTGCATCCTGTGCTTATTGCTCAGTTGAGTCTGACTCTTTGCAATCCCATGGACTGTGGCCAGTCAGGCTCCTCTGTCCATGGGATTTCCTGGGCAAGAATAGTAAAGTGGATTGTTATTTCCTTCTCCAGGGAACTTTCCTGATCCAGGGATTAAACCTGCATCTTCTGTGTCTCCTGCATCATTTCTCCAATACACTTTATTATATAAACTACTTTCTACAACTTGTCTATTGAACTATTTTTCCTTAGCTATCCATTCCTGTGTAAACAAAGGTAGATTTCAATTCTTTAATGCAAACATGACAAACATCATCTTGTTCATCAGTGTGGATCTCTCCCAGGTTGTCATTCATATGTTTGAGCACAGCAGCCGTAAATTCACTACAGAGGACACACAAAAGTGTTCTTTAAATGCACAGGAAGCAGATGCCTGTGATTTTATTATGTTCACACTAAATAAAAGTCTTTGACTTGTATTCCCTGCTCAACAAATACATGCATTAATTATACTTCAGTTTAAAAGTTAGGAAATGTCTTGTAAGCCTAAGAGGCAGCCTCAAGCCCTCCACAGCGACATGTTCTCTGGACGTTGTTCCCAAACGCAGTGAGACCAGCCCACAGGGAAACCCCACTGGGAGTTCATTAGAGGCACAGAATCTCAGCCTCTGCCCAGGCCCATTGAATCTGATTCTGCTTCTATACGATCTACTCTGGTTGCTTATCTATTCTACATAGAGCAGTTTGTATCTGTTAATCCCATACCCTTAATTTTGTTCCACATCTCTTCCCTCTCCCCTTTAGTAACTGCAAGTTTGGCATCTAAAAATAATACAAATGGGAAATTATAATCATTACCTTGTAATAACTTACAATGGAGTATAATCTGCAAAAGAGTCAACATGCTGTACACCTGAAACTAATATTTTAAATCAACTATACTTCACACACACAAACAAGATTTAAGCACACCTCCCCCCACCCCCCACCCCCCCGGGGGGGTGGTGGTGGTGGAACAACTCACCTCTAACAAAATCTCAAAGTGATTTCTAGGGACTTTAGACTTTGACAACATTGCCCTAGAAGTATAAGCCAGAGCTCATAAATTTAGGAAAATATTTTTTAGAACTGTTTAATTTCTTCAGATCAAGAGTTGTTTCACTTTTCCTTACGTCTGAAACTGTTCACAAACTCCTGAAACATTCCCCATGATGTTGACAGCTAATCATACTGGACATACAATGATGAAAAGCCTTATGTATGAATCTATGAACACATTTTGTTTTCATCTTGGACAGACTGTCATGGTCCATGACAATCATTGCAAACCTAGTGCCTAAAAACTGTTTAAAAAATAACAATTCATTAAGATATGAGATTTCCCATTGTCCATATAGCACAGAGGATGATCTTTTTAAAACTTTAGGCGGGGGTGGGAAACTGTGTATTACAATTTAAAGTTATATTTCTTTACTAGTGATTTTACTAGTGAGTTTAAGCTTTTTAAGGCAAACTTATTACAACTAACACTCTACTCTCCCTTTGGGATTTGCCTCTTTATTTTCCTTCAGTTAGTTCAGTTGCTCAGTCGTGTCTGACTTTTTGTGACCCCATGAATCTCAGCATGCTAGGCCTCCCTGTCCATCACCAACTCCGGGAGTTCACTCAGACTCACGTCCATCAACTCAGTGATGCCATCCAGCCATCTCATCCTCTGTCATCCCCTTCTCCTCCTACCCCCAATCCCTCCCAGCATCAGAGTCTTTTCCAATGAGTCAACTTTTCACATGAGGTGGCCAAAGTACTGGAGTTTCAGCTTCAGCATCATTCCCCCCAAAGAAATCCCAGGGCTGATCTCCTTCAGAATGGACTGGTTGGATCTCCTTGCAGTCCAAAGGACTCTCAAGAGTCTTCTCCAACACCACAGTTCAAAAGCATCAATTCTTTGGCCCTCAGCTTTCTTCACAGTCCAACTCTCACATCCATACATGACCACTGGGAAAACCATAGCCTTGATTAGATGGACATTTGTTGGCAAAGTAATGTCTCTGTTTTCAATATGCTATCTAGATTGGTCATAACTTTTCTTCCAAAGAGTAAGCGTCTTTTAATTTCATGGCTGCAGTCACCATCTGCAGTAATTTTGGAGCCCCCTGACACTGTTTCCACTGTTTCCCCTTCTATTTCCCATGAAGTGATGGGACCAGATACCATGATCTTCATTTTCTGAATGTTGAGTTTAAGCCAACTTTTTCACTCTCCTTAGCCATTCCCAACTTTAATTTTTTTCTTTGTATGTGTTTTCAGTCAGTATCATCCATATATTCAGGATGCTAACTGGATGCCGAAATCTTGTCTGTCACTGTCACCAAAAATTCTTGCTCATTTGAGAGACTTCTCTCTGATAACAATTACTGTACTCTTTAGCTGGTTTGCAAAGTTAAATAACAGGTTCAATCACAAAACCAGTACTTGATTGAGAAAAATACAAATATGGAATCAGAATTAATCTTATACTACTGCTGAATACACACAAAAACTGCAAGTTCTTCTATGAACTTTCTTTTTTCTTATAATACAACATGGTTCTACACTGGACTCTAGGAAGTTATTTTAAAATTATTGGGTAAATAGCAAAACATTCAGAATAGTAATTACAATATTGATGCAGAAGAACAAACCTGGAAGATCAATACTACCCAACTTCAATAATGACTATAAAGCTAATATCATTCAAATTTTGTGTTTGGATGAAGGAAAAACAAACGTATCTGTGGAACAGAATAAAAATCTTGGAAAGATACCCACACAAATACAAATAACTGATCTTTAGTAAAGGAGAAAGGACTATATAATGGAGCATAGATAGTCTTTATAACAAATACAAATGGTGCTGCAATTGGACATCTACATGCAAAAAAAAAAAAAAAAAGTCTTTCCAAAAATCAAATCAAAATAGATCACAGATCTAAGAATAAAATGCAAAATTATAAAACTCCTAGAAGACAAAATAGGAGAGAGACTATGGTAAACTAATATGACATTCATTTCAGTCACTCAGCCACGTCCAATTCTTTATGACCCCATGGACTATAGCATGCTTGCCAGGCTTCCCTGTCCATCACCAACTCTCAAAGCTTGATCAAACTCATGTTCTTTGAGACAGTGATGGCATCCAACCCTGTCATCCTCTGTTGTTCCCTTCTCCTCCCGTCTTCGATCTTTCCCAGCATCAGGGTCTTTTTCAATGAGTCAGCTCTTTGCATCAGGTGGCCAAAGTATTGGAGTTTCAGCTTCAACATCAGTCCTTCCAATGAATATTCAGGACTGATTTCCTTTACAATTGACTGGTTGGATCTCCTTAGAGTCCAAGGGACTCTCAAGAGTCTTCTCCAACATCACAGTTCAAAAGCATCAATTCTTAAGCAATCAGCTTTCTTTATGGCCAAACTCACACCCAGACATGACTACTGGAAAAACCATAACTTTGACTAGATGGACTTTTGTCAGCAAAGTAATGTCTCTGCTGTCTAGGATGGTCATAGCTTTTCTTCCAAGGAGCAAGCATCTTTTAATTTCACAGCTGTAGTCAGTGTCTGCAGTGATTTTGGAGCCCACGAAAATAAAGTCTCTCATTGTTTCCATTGTTCCCCCATCTATTTGCCATGAGGTGATGTGATCAGATGCCATGGTCCTAGTTTTCTGAATGTTGAATATTAAGCCAGCTTTTTCATTCTCCTCTTGCACTTTCATCAAGAGGCTCTTTAGTTCCTCTTCACATTCTGCCATAAGGTGGTCTCATCTGCATTGATATTTCTCCTGGCAATCTTGATTCCAGCTTGTGCTTAATCTAGCCTGGCATTTTGCATGATGTACTCCGCATACATGTTAAGTAAGCAGGGTGACAATATAAAGCCTTGATGTACTCCTTCCGAATTTGGAACCAGTCTGTTGTTCCATCTCCAGTTCTAAACTGTTGCTTCTTGTCCTTGATACAGATTTCTCAGGAGGCAGGTCAAGTGGTTTGGTATTCCCATCTCTTAAAGAAATTTCCACATTTTGTTGTGATTCAGTCAAAGGCTTTGGTGTAGTCAATAAAGCAAAAATAGATATTTTTTTTTTTCTGGAATTCTCTTGCTTTTTCTATGATCCAACAGATGCTGGCAATTTGATCTTTGCTTCCTCTGTCTTTTCTAAATCCAGCTTCACCATCTGGAGTTCTCACTTCGCATACTGTTGAAGCCTCATGTATGACATTGGATAAGCCTCGTATATGACATTGAATAACATAATGATTTGGTGTTAGCTATAACACCAAAGATACCAGTTCTTTAAATAAATCGTTTATCAGCTAGAATTTGTTAAAATTACAAAGTCTTCTGCTCTGAGAAGGAGAATGTTGAGTGTCAACGAGAATGAGAAGACAGGTCACAGTGGGAGAGAAAATCTTTACAAAAGACATCTGGTGAAGGACTATTATCCAAAATATACAAAGAATTCTTTGTGAATATGTAGGGCAACAGACACTCTCATTTGTTGCTAGTGGGAGATGCAAAAATGTTACAGCCACTTTGGAAGACAGTTTGGTGGATTCTTATGAAATTGAATATACTCACTGTAAGATCAAACTCCTTTGTATTTATAAAAAAGTTAAAAACTTAAGTCCATATAAAAACTTACCTATGATCTCTAACACCTTTATTTGTAAATTTTAAGCAACCAAGATGTTCTTTAGTAGGTAAGCAGATAAATAAACGGTGTTGGCATCCAGATAATAGAATATGACTCAGCAATTAAGTGAAATGAGATATTATGTTATAAAAAGGCATGATGGAATCTAACTGAATATTATTAAGTGAAGGAGGTCAGTCTGAAGAGGTGGCATGATTTCAACTGTATGACATTTTGTGCTCAGTTGCTCAGTAGTATCTGACTTTTTGCAAAGGAGCCCACCAGGCTCCTTTGTCCATGAGGCTTCCCAGGCAAGAATACTATAGTCAGTTGCCATTTCCTTCTCTGAGAAACCTTCCCAATCCAGGCACTGAACCTGAATCTCTTGTGTATCCTGTATTGGCAGGGAGATTATTTATCATTAGTGCAACCTAGGAACCTCAGGCATTCTAGAACAAACAAAACTATGGAAATAGCTTCCAAAAAAATCAGTGATTGCTCAGAGTTGAGGGAAGGCAAGGATGAACAGGCAGAGCACAGAGGACTTTTAAAGGAGTGAAAATACTCTGTATGGTGTTATAATGATGGATACATGTCACTATATATTTGTTCAAAGGCACAGAACACACAACATCCAGAGTGAACTGTAATGTAAACTATGTACTCTGGGTGACAATTATGTGTCAACAGAGCATCATCAATGGTAAACATGTGCCTTCTGGCGGGGATGTTGATAATGGGGGAGGCTATGAAATGTTGGGGGTAGGAAGCATATGGGGAGTCCTTGTATCTTCTCAATTTTGCTGTGGACTCGAAATTACTTAAAAATGTAAAGTTCTTACAGGGCAGCAAAGGAGACACAGACATAAAGAACAGATTTTTGGCCACAGTGGGAGAGGAAGAGGCTGGTATGATTTCAGAGAGTAGCATTGAAACATACACCACCATATGTAAGACAGCGGAGTGGGAGTTTGCTATAGATGCAGGGAACCCAAAGCTGGTGCTTTCTGATAACCTAAAGGCATGGGATAGCATGGGAGATGGGAGGGAGGCTCCAGAGGGAGGGGACTTATGTATACCTATGGCTAATTCACGTTGATGTATGGCAGAAACCAGCACAACTTTGTAAAGTGATTATCTAATTAAAAAGTTAAAAAAAAAAGCCAAGTCCTAATAAAAAATTATTTTGGCAAGCAGGGTTAAAAAATATTTCCACTGTGTTCCCAGCATGATGTATCTTGTATCTTGATATGTTGTAACACCTTCATGGCACTCCCATCTCTGGTGTCCATGGACCAAGCTCATTGTGTTCCACTCTGCCCTTCTACTAATTCGTTTAAGCCATGTATCTATTATTTCTTTTTTTCTGGAGGCATAAGGATTTATTAATTGCAGCAAGAAGGAGAACATTTCCTTTCCCAAGCAGTGTGTGTTTATCTCTTAGCCTAATTCTTTCAAATGAACCAAAGGGTTCATTGTGTTCACTGTTATTTCCTTCTGGGACATGTTTGTTTCACTCTCTAATAAATAAAGTGGACTTGGCTTCAAAAATATACTTTCTCAAAGGGGCTTTCTCTGCCCCAGCCCCAAACCTAATGGGTCCCTCCCCCTGCATTTCTTTCAGTTCCCACGTTTTTCTATCTCACTGCTGCTGAGGGTTTCTGCTGACACCATGATACCATGGTGATAGCTTTGTAAGTCAATCTCTGCATAACCCATCTCTGTTTAAAGAACTATCCCTAAGAAAATATCATATCAATGACACACATGTTCCAAAGTCAGAACTTCATAAAAACAGTTACATCTGCAGCAGTTGTTGTACATGTAGGTTGACACCACTTGTCTTCGAGATCAGTGTCTACTTATTCACACAAAGATTGAGGAAACACCTTCCAGGGAGCATTGAAGATTGGAAGTGGTGGTCTGAAGCATGTCTGGGTGACTTGGGTCAAAGCTATACTTGGCCATAAAAGTAGCTTTAAAATTTACACCACACAGAATTGCAGAGATAAAGGATAGAAGCACAGAAGGGCAGGTGTGCAAAAAGCATGCAGGATGGTCTGTGAGCGCAAAGACTTACCCCTGAGGGAGCTGCAGGGAGGGGGGAGGAAAGAGAAAGACCTCCTAGCTGCAATACATTGAAATATGCACAGTAGTCCATCCTTGGGGAACCACTTCCACTGCTTCATTTCTAACCACCCACAGGTTGTAGAGTACAGGGGATGTAAAGGTTCCATCGATACACATTAGAATATTTAAGGAGAAAAGATAAAAAGATATATACATTCATGTGTATTTGTGTTGTTTGTTAGTAATTTCTTTAATTCAGTTAATTCAAATAGATGCATACACCCCTACGTTCATAGCAGCACTATTTACAATAGCCAAGACATGGAAGCACCCTAAACGTCTATCTACAGAGAAATAGGTAAAGAAGATGCAGTACCTATATACAATGGAATACCACCCCGCCATAAAAATAATGAAATAATGCCATTTTGCA